>NW_026606700.1:1935000-3135000 GCF_029890125.1 Rhinichthys klamathensis goyatoka
GATGGATAAAGATAAGACCGTGTGAGGCCTATCGCTGTTTCTTTGTGTGCAGGCGCGGGCGAGCATGCAGGCAGAGATGGCACTGAAGGAGGCCGAGGCTGAGAGACAGAGAACACGAATCAAAGAACTGGAGGCCATGCAGCAGCGGCTAGAGGAGGCTTTACAACAGGAAATCAAAGCCAGGCAGGACGAAGAAGCCTTCCGCTACGCACAGGCTCGGTGAGCAGCAGCACGCAAACTCTGTTGAGCAATACACCCATGCTCAGTTTCACCCACAAACACCCTGATGTTATAATATATATATGCTTTTGAATGGCACATCTGCAGACTATTTGGTGCCCTATTTGCCTTTTATATGTGCTGGGTTGTGTCGAGCTGCTGAAACTCATCAGTACTCTTCAGGGAGGAAATATAATAGTATAAAAGCTCGCCCCTGTTATATTGCATGAGTTTATGAAGGAATTAATCAAGAGGAAGTTACCAGAGGAAGTAATGGACAGAAGAGACTCGATTAACATAAACATTTTTGTCCAGAGAAATGGATATGTGTATATACTCAGAGAGGAAAACTAAATCCTGTTTCAAATTCAGTAAAGACAATGAGACACTACTTCCGTTTCAAATCTATTCACTTTACAATACATGCATGCAAAATGCCATTGTAAACAAAATACTTCTGACGTCTGACACAGTTGAATGCACAAGACTGAGACCACATTGAATATTTGGGATACAAAACCTGGAATTATAGTTTTGGGATTCTGGAAAGATGCAGTGTATAATTAATGAGAATTATTTAAGATTCTGCAGTATTTCTAGGTCACAAATGAAATGAAAAAGCAAATTTGTGACACTGATCATGCGTCTCCTTTGTACAAAGGATCAGATGTTCTTGAAGCGCAGAATGCTCTCTGGATCATTCTCAAATCATGCTGGAGAACATGGATCATAGAAATTTGTATTCATTTTTCAATTTAGAATTTCACTCAATTCTTGAATTATGCTGATAACATGAATACATTTTTGAATGCACGAGTCTCTTTTAGCTTGTGTTGTGTTTGATCATTCGCTGCCTCGTTGTTACAGGCTACTGGCTGAGGAAGAGGAGAAGATGAAGGCCCTCATGTCTCTCCGTGAGGAGCAGGAGGAGTATATCCAGCGAGCCCAGCGGGAGAAACAAGAGCTCAGAGAGGAAATGGAAAGCAAGTCTCGATCTCTGGATGATGCACAGCAGCAGCTGGAGGAGGTCAGGGCCAATCGCTACCGAGTGGACCAGGATGTAGTGGTGAGTTTCTCTACGGTGATTTGTCTGACAAAAGTTTGTAATGCAATGACCATTAAAAAATAAAAGTACCATTAAAAAGTTTGTGGTCGGTACATTTTTTTTAATGTTGATCGAAACATTAATATTGTAAAATATGATTGCGTTTTTAAATAACTGTTTTCTATTTGAAATATATTTTAAAATGTAATTTATTTCTGTGTGAATTTTCAGCATCATTACTCCAGTCTTCAGTGTCACATGACCCTTCAGAAATCATTCTAATATGCTGATTTGCTGCTCAAGAAACATTTCTTATTATTATCAATGTTCAAAACAGGTGTGCTGCGCAATATTTTTGTTGAAATGTGTTAGATTTTTTAAAGATTTTTTGATGAATATAAAGTGAGTATAAATATATAAAAATATGAATATAAAAAAAAAGCTTTTGTAACATTATAAATGTCGTTATAGTCACTATTGATCAATTTTAATGTGTCCTTGCTGAATAAAGTATTAATTTCTTACAAAAAAAATTAAATCTTACTGACCCAAACTTTTTAATGGTAGTGTTTGCGTTAGTAATATTATTAGGGTAACACTTTTCAATAACTTCCTATTAGTTAACAATACATTAATGCAGAAACTAACAATAAGGAGTACATTTATTACAGTACCAATTAATTTTAGTTAAATTAAAATTAAAATGTCAGTTCAGGCCCATTAAATATTAATTTATAGGTACAACATTTGATTTTATTGATGTATTAGTGAGTTGCAATTAACATGAATTGAGTTTAATAAATGCATTAGAAGTATTTTTAAATGTTAGTGTATAAACTAATGTAGTTTACTAATGTTAACAAATTAAACCTTATTGTAAAGTGTTACATTACCAGTCAATTGATGTGCTAATGCTGATATTAGCTGTTTATGTAAATGTAATTGTTGTGGAAATCGTCAAATCAACTAAACTAGCTGATTGATTGATTGGTTGGTCGATTGATTGATTGATTGATTGGTTGATTGGTTGGTTGATTGATTGACTGGTTGATTGATTGATTGATTGATTGATTGATTGATTGATTGATTGATTGATTGATTGATTGATTGATTGATCGATCGATCGATCGATCGATCTGTATCTTTGTATCCTGGCAGGCTGCTCAAAGGAAGCTTCGTCAGGCCAGCACCAATGTTAAACATTGGAACGTTCAGATGAACAGATTAATGCATCCTATTGGACCAGGAGGTATGTATATTAACTAATTTACCCATATTTCAAGACACAAAACGCAGTCCATCTCACACTGTTTAACAAGACTATAACCTCATCGACTTGAATTCTCTATGGTTTGAATTTGACTGATGCTATATATCATTTTAGATTTAATCTTCTTTGCATCAAGATTTTTGTTAAACTTGGCATTTCAGCAAATGTTGAGTAGGAGGTTAATGCAAAGACTGTGAGTGGCATGCAGTCTAGGTCTGCATCACTAATTTTCCCTGCGGTTTCAGAGATAAAAAAAAAAAAAATCCCCCTTCCTTACTGTTAAACATTTATGCTGATTTCACAATAAATAAACTCTCTGTAACTTCCCTGTATTTTCTTGCCTTGTTTTCATGTAGAAAAAAGGTCGTCAGGAGGTGGGTCTTTTTCCAGCTTTCGCATTCCTTCACAGAAGGATCCAGGACTACGTCTGAAGCAGAAACCGGATGACCAGGATGAGGAAGGCAAAGAAAACATGGAAACCAGAGGAGGGTGTGAATCCGACAAGCGTTTGTCTACAAATGGAGACATGGACATACCTTAACATTGAGAAAAATATATTTTTTTTTTCTTCTGATGCTGTTAATACTGATTTGAGTGAAAGGTGCCAAGAGCTCATGCCGTTAAAAACGCCATGCTTTTTAATATTATCATTATTTGTTAATAGCTTGTTAAACAGTAATGTTTTTGTACACTTTGTCACATGTTTTAAAAGTATTGTACTGTAGTTGTTAATTATCTGATTGACTCAAAGCTTTATGTAGACTAAGATGTACACTGAATAAATATTATGCATTTTTCAAGATGTTTTATTGTGCTGAATTAAAAAAAGGAACTGGTGGTATAATTATTAGCATAAGAATGTGTTCATTTTAACTGAGACAAAGATTTGCAAATGTTCATGCATGTAAATGGGATTTCTTGTGAGGGAGGAACAAGTTGAAGAGCTGAAGCAACTGTGGTTTTGAGAACTTCCTGCTTCTGCCGTCAGATAAAAAACCATGAAGACAACTGCATGGCACACACATGTTCCTTATAGACATAGATATATCTATGCCTTATAGATAGATATAGCTATAAAAACAACAACAGTGTGTTAGCTATTCCTAAAGTACAAGTGTGCCTACACAGGAAATTTGCATTTGTAACATAAACATCTGGTACTCAAAGAATATTAATCTAAAAAACAAAACAGAATTACTGATTTGCTCATACAGAATAATATGTAGGCTTGTGTGTAGAGAGTTATGGGTCAGTACAGATATGATATAAATGTCAAATACGATATAAAAATAGTGAGCTGAATATTGAACGCATGGGTTTGTAATGGTGTAAATAAAAAAGAAATACTGCACAGTCATTTTATAATGCATGAAGTGGAGCTATTGATAGATTGTTTTTCAAAATTAAAGTATAAAGCGTTTCCAAGAATAGCCAATCAATCAGATGTTATTTTTCAAAGCTGATTTTACCGATAGTATCAGAACCAGATTAGATTGGTGAAACAGAGACACCTGCTGTTTACCAATAGCTCTTGTGTTATGATACACCCGGTACACTAGACGGCGGTAAGAGCCCCAGCAAACCGATAGAACCGCATTTTAACCCGGAAAAAATAACCTAGAACAGAAGCTGTCTCGAAAGAGCTTCTAAGTACAGAGAAAGCGGTGGAAATGGCTTCACGCCTGAGCCGAATTTGGCCCACCCTGTCCCGGGTTCGTTTGAGCTCGGCGCTCGGGACTGGGAGCCGCTGTGTGTCACAGACGCCGAAGTCCGGCGCGACGGTTACATCTGATCTGCAGTCCTTATCTCCCGCGGCTCAGGACAGTCATGGACACACAGAGGTCAGCCCGTTTGACAAGGTAAGACGAACACAAACATGATGTATGATGCATGTGAACTAATTAACATTGGGTTAATTAGTCCCTTGAATCATGTTAAGCGGCTCACTGAAAGTCTTTGTCTAAACTGTCTGAAGTTTGACTTAACGTTACCTGTTCATCTTTACAATATGCATGATCTCAAGTCCAGTTTCTCTATTGTCTCTCTTGCTATGCTTGGTATTATGTTTAAGCCTGTATCTGCTAAAGTTTCGACTTTTTTTTTTTTTTTTTGGTGCAATTACTCTATTCTAATCTGTCCTATCCTTTCCTATTCTGTTAAGCTGTCATGTCATAGTCTTCCTGCAGTGATTGCAATGTCATTTTGCACATTTTAATATAAAAGATTTGTGTTGATAAACAATTATGTTAACTTGTTTACGTCCATAAATGCAGGTTTATAAATTGTAAATGTTTATCTGTGTCTTTTCAGAATCCAGATTTCCATGGGTTCCATCATTATGACCCATTTGTGGATGAATGGAACATGAGGTTGGCCTTTTTCTTTGGCATTTCTGTGGCCATTGTAATCGGAGGCACTTTCGTCCACTATTTACCAGATCACGGGTAAGTGCATGAATAAACTGACCACATTTTGCACAGATTCCAGTGAATGACCAATCAGGATCCAACATCCATAATACATCCAGTGCATCTCTATTGTAGATGTTTAGTAAAAAGGTTGGAGCATAGACTATCTAATCTGTTTGAAGAGGAACATGAAAATATTCTTGATGACTTTGTGTTGTATAAGTTTAAAAGATTTCAAACAACTAGACATAAGATGAAGTCCCCTCCCCAAAAGTTTATTTTTAAGCTTGGAAAAGGTGCTCTTTATGTCATTGTAATTGTACTCTATTTCTATCTTGGCCTACCTCAATTGGCAGTAGTGGCCGTTGCTATGTTTCACCCATTTCACTTGAAACAAGCCTCGCAGAAGAAGGGTCCGCTTGCGGTCGAAAAAGAGCTCTGCCCCCTGCCATCACGCAGCGCACACACACACACATACCAGGGGTGAAAATTTACTGGGGCAAAAAATGCCACCAAAATTAATAAAAATGCTTCCAAAAACCAAGTTATGGTGCAAAAAAAAAAAGTCTGTGAATAAGTTCTTGTTTTTAATATTTATAACCAATATCACAAGAGCAAACGTGCTGTTTCCCCGAATATCAGCACGTCTGCAAATGTGATTTTGATTTTTTACAACAATTCAATGAACAATGACTTAATAGGCTATTAGGTGACTTACATTTTACACTCTATATTGTCTGTTTATCCTCTATTTTGCCAATATAAATAGTTCCAAATAGTAGAGCCATTGCATGTCTCTGAGCAACAGAGTTTCATTACTGAATGAATCTGCGTTTTTGAACAAATCAATTTAATGAATGACTTCTGCTTTGTTCCTTAATGAATCAGCCATTTTGAATGAATTGATGGGGGCTCTGACTGGTTCTTTAAAAACAGGCCTCTGAATTGCAAAGGCCGCCTCTGTTAATTGGTTGATAATTGGGTTCACCTCCAAGTGTGTATTTTTTCCCATTGTTTTATTTCTTCTGAAACAATAATGATTTGCAATTTCTTTTAATCATAATGTACATGATCTGCCTCTCTCTCTCTTCTGTTTTTTTGCTCCAGTATGAGGGGGTGGGCTCGCCGGGAAGCTGAAAGGTTGATCAAACAGCGGGAAGCTGAAGGTCTTCCCCTCATGACTGAAAACTATTACGATCCAAGCACGATTGTTCTCCCATCCTCTGGAGAGGACTAGACAACATTTTGTCAATAATTATCCTGTTAATTTTGTGTTGACTGTACATTTGACTCTCCTCAACTATATTATAATAAAAAAAAGTTATAATACAGTAGTATGTGATATTTTCAAATTGTGATCGGTTGGTATATCTAATACTTGAAAAGGAATGATACTGTAGAATTAACGGTTTGTTTACAAACATATGGGTGTAATAATAAAGTTGAGTGTTAATGTACCTATGTTGTTTTATGTAATGATTATTATTTGATAGTGCATTATGAACAGTGTGTGTGTACGGTTAAGTATTAGAGAGAGCCAAAGTATTTGTATGATGTACAAAACAACTGAAAGTAGGTGTTATGTGGTGCAGTTTTATGCATATAAACTCAGAAAACATAAGAAACTAGTATGTGGATTATTCAGGAAGATGAATGATCACAAATAGTCATTTTAGTTACTTTTCAACTGTTATTTATGTAGTAATGTATTCATCTGTAGCTTTATTTCTATTTTCAGTAGAATGGTGAATGATGATGTTTTCAAAACAAAATTATAAATGAATAATTAAAAATAAATTAAGAAAGTAATAAATTAACGAATCAAACAAAACGGGAAAACAGTGACGAGGAAAGTCAATTTAACCTCAACATTAGTATCCTCAAAAATGACACTGTTTCAGGAATATATCATATTTTTGATTACATTAGAGAAGAACTAAAAAGGCGAAAGATATGTTTCTGTTCTTCTGCTTTCGGACGTCTCTGCCTCTTGATTGGTAGAAACGATCGTGAATGGGCGTGTCTTAGCGGCGTGGCACTGTCTGCGGGGCGGGGCCTTGGGGTCGTACAGGAAAAGATAAAGAAAGCGAGGACAGCTGTAACGAAAACGGTAAATAAATACGCATACAAAAACGCCTCTGGTACTTACAATCGATATGTTCATTAATTTCCCATACGGTCTACAGCCAATATTGCCGAGTAACCTTTTTAAAACCACTACATTGAGTAAAATTATGCCTTTTATATGCGACTAGCTCAGTGCTAATAGGCTAAGTGTGATGATGACGGAAACGGACGAACAACAAGATGCCGAACATGAGTTTATAATCGTATTAAAGTCCGATTATCAAATCCGTAACACGTCTGGAAAGGCTAATACAAGTGTTGATTTGTCGATCCAGTCTAATCCAACCAAATTGTGCTAATGTTACACTTATTAGGGCGTGAGATGAGGCGTCCCAGTTAGCATAGGGAGTAAACCGGGGACTGATCCATTTGGCTCAGACATGCGGCTGTTATAATCACCATCGCTAGTTTATTCTCCAACATAACAGCCAGTTAACGTCTATTTTATTCCCCATTAAGACTCCAGTCTCGTTGAATCAGAGCTTGACTCAATGTTAAACTACAAAAGGTTACTTGAGTGACAATAGGTTGACCTGACTGACTGCATTCAGCTGTTTTTGTGGTTGATCTAATCCGATGTGTCACAGATTTTGGCATAACACTTGTATTGGTTAGTTAATTGAGTAGGGTGCGGTGTGTGAGGAGAGTTTGATGCTGCAGTGCTATAATAACATAAGAAACCAGTGTACAGATTGATGAATGTACTGAAATATGAATATAGGCGTACCTAAGCTAAGACCATGTACTATATAAGCTCACAAGTTGTTTTATTTTGGAATATAAAACAGGCAAAGCATGAGATACATTGTTTGACTCAAAGGAATCTATTTTTCTTAATAAATACATGCAATCTGATATTATTACAGGGCTCAACACTAAGGATTTTTTTACTTGCCCTGCCAAAATAAAATACAAATATTTTTTTGTTACATTGTATTCTAATAAATGTTTTTTAGATATCAGTGAAATTTCACAATTCTCATATCTACATAAAATATATAGATGAATTCAAATGAAACAAACGTGTTTAATACAGTAATGAAACTGGTTGATGAATGAATGCAATCTGAATATTTGAAAACATGGATTTCACAAGAATATGGAGTTGCCAATAGAACAACAAAATGTAATAAAAACATTGTAACCACATTGAGTACATAAAAGTATATATATAATAGGCTTCTTTATAAAATATGCTCATGCTCTGTCTGTAATTATAATTCATAAATATAACTTTTTTGTCAAGTTGGTGTATTGGAATGCACCATTGACCCCCAATTGTTCCTAAAACGCCCACTTAGACATTAACTTAATTAATTGAGCTTACAACACAAGCTTTTAATTTATGAACTTTACCCACTTTTCATTATCATTTTCATTGTGGGGACAAAATTATAGCAACTTAGCAAGTGATGATAGGTTATTGTTGAATGGATCCTCAGGAATGTCAAATTCCAGAACTGTAATCCATTGTTCATTTCTATCAGTAGTTCTTTGATTAAATATGTTGGTTATTAATACATGTTTTAATAATATGTGAAGTATACATAACACATAGTGGGCTTATTTGTAACACAGGTGGCTTTAAATGGTACCATGTTCATTTTAAGCCCACTCCAGACTCACGTTTGAAAATTTTCACTTGCCTCCTGTAATTATTGGCTGATCTTTCCATTTTGTGTGACAGATGGCTGCAATTCGTAAGAAGCTTGTAATCGTTGGAGATGGAGCATGTGGAAAGACGTGTTTACTCATTGTATTCAGTAAAGACCAGTTTCCTGAGGTCTACGTACCCACAGTGTTCGAGAACTATGTTGCTGATATTGAGGTGGATGGCAAGCAGGTGAGATCGTCTTCTAACATCAAACTATTACAGAACATGTGTCTCTTCTAGAGCAGTTTGAACTTATGCAGTTTATTTGAAATGAATGGGGTTTATTCTGGGTCCACAATGAGTAATTGTCTTATGCTGTTGTTGGAAGACAAACTAAAATTATAATATAACATTATAGATATATAGTTAAATATACAATATATAACATGCAATACTGTTAAAAAGCTTGGGGTTAGTAAGATTTTAAAATATTTTTGAAACAAGTCTCTTATGCTCACCAAGGCTGCATTTATCATTAAAAACAGTAAGATTGTAAAATATAATTACAATTTAAAATAACAGTTTTCTATTTTAATATATTTTAAAATGGAGTGATTTATTCCTGTGATACCAAGCTGAATTTTCAGCATCATTACTCCAGTCTTCAGTGTCACATCATTCTTTAGAAATCATTCTAATATGCTGATTTGATGCTCAAGAAACATTTCTTACTATTAGTATTAGCATTGTTGATAACAGTCGTGCTGCTCAATATTTCTGTGGAAACTGAGGATCCAGGGTTCTTTGATGAATGGAAAGCTCAAAGGAACAGGATTTATTTGAAATAGAAATCTTATGTGAATATTATGAATGTCTTTACTGTCACTATTGATCAATTTAATGCATCCTTGCTAAATAAAAGTATTAATTTCTTTAGAAAAATCGTATTGACCCCAAACCTTTGAATGGTAGTGTAATTATAAATAAAAACGGAATAATTATTGAACTTTTTACACAAATTGTAATGCTGATAATATCATTTTTAATCATTTTGTTGTCAGGTGGAACTGGCTCTATGGGATACAGCTGGACAAGAGGACTACGACAGGCTGCGGCCCTTGTCCTACCCAGACACTGATGTCATCCTCATGTGCTTTTCCATAGACAGCCCTGACAGTTTGGGTGAGAGAATCCATCTCTACCAGTCTTTAATATGAATTATATTCAAGGCTAATTTAGTGACTACTTTGAGACTATATGGATTTACTAAGACCAAATTGCTGTGGTCACTGTATTGAAAACCTTGTTCTGTTCACACAGAGAATATCCCAGAAAAATGGACGCCAGAGGTAAAACATTTCTGTCCAAATGTTCCAATAATTCTGGTGGGTAATAAAAAAGATTTACGGAATGATGATCACACTCGACGGGAGCTGCTGAAGATGAAACAGGTGTGTGAGCATAACACTTTCTACTCTAAACCGATATTATACTGATTTTTATAAAACAGTCACTATATTAAAATGGAAATAACATAAAAGTTAGATGACAAAAAAATAATGGAACTAAAAGAGAAAAATGGTTGTGTTTCAATGTTATTATATTGTATTTAGAGATAAAGAAGTGTACTAATGCCCTTTCAATGCTTCCTTCCTCGAACAGGAACCAGTTAAACCAGAGGAAGGGCGAGACATGGCTAATCGCATCAATGCCTTCGGCTACCTTGAGTGTTCAGCTAAAACTAAGGATGGCGTGAGGGAAGTGTTCGAAATGGCCACAAGAGCGGCGCTCCAAGCCAAAAAACGTGGCAAAAAGAATGCCTGCGCTTTGCTATAGAGAACGAGAGACGAAAAGAAAGAACGAGGGAGGGAAAGGGGTAACCAAACTAGGCCAAGGAAAATGAAAAGTTCGCAAATAGAGGGAAGAAACGCCCCTAGTGTTAATTATGTACTCGGGGTGGGGGGTCAGGGAGGGTCATTTTCAATCCAGGCCAAAGGAAACTACAGAAGATAGTAGGGACAACTTCACCGGCAAAAAAGGGACTTAAACATTTTTATGGCCATCAGTCCTTTTTTCAAATCAAGATTAGTTGACCTTTAAGCCTTCAGACGGATCACAGGCGTAAGGATAGTGTATTTGTAGGGTAAATAAAGATTGACGTGGTTTCACAGTGGCTCACAATCACCGATTGCTTTAGGGGTGGGATTACTAGTGATGTATTCTTTGGCCCATAGCACATCTGATTTGAAGATCAGCACTGTAAGCAAGAACAGAAACAAACGACTTGGTCTAAAAAGATTCCTTTTTTGGCACCAAGTGCATTATTCAGGGTGTAAAAGGCATTAGTTAGTACTCTACATCATGTGTGCTACATGTCAAGCAGGGAGTTGTTTTTTTGGATCAAGATATTGGCCACACAACGTAATACTCCCATGATGCCCTTTGTAAACCTCCCAGGAACCCAGTGCCGTCTTATGTAAATCATTCATGCCTGTTCTCCGTACTACGATTTTCTTTTTTTTTTTCCTACATTAACATGCTAATATTGTTGGTTAACACAACTGGTTCCTCTGTGCCCTCCTGTCCTGTCGCAAAATTGACGGTTTAGTCACTGGTCTAAAATAGCTGAAAGTAGTGGTAGTGTTACGATTCTTTATTCCAATAAGATTTAAATATATCTTGTGCTTTTTTGCCATTTGCCTATAAAAGTCGAAGTAAGATGCATTAAGCAATGATCATACTAATTCACCTTTTTTTGGGAGTATTTTATGTGCTTGCTCGTGTATTATAATTAAAAAAGAAGAAACTTTGGGTTTATCAGCCCTTGTGGAGCTCAAAGCAGAACTGCAGCTCTGTATGTTGACTGTCAAGACACTGTTCGATTTTGGCAATATTTTATAATAGGTGACAGTAACTTAATTTTTCCCCATATTCCTCTTTGCCTGCATGACAGGCTTTTATTTGGTGTGCAGAAATAAAAGTAATATTTATCTCACTGTGTAAATGAGAAACTCCCTCCATTTCACTTCCATTTGTTTTCTTTTTCTCCTGTACTGTATGTTTTCATATTTTTTTTTGTGAAATTCTACTGGCTTATACTATATCTTTTTTGCGTATTTTACAAATTCTAGTATCTTAGAATTGAAACGTTTTAAAAGAAATAAAGAAGGAAAAACGTAGCAAAATGTGATTTTGAAAGAGCTGTTTAATGCCATATTATTAAATGCAAGTCATTTCTTAGAAGAGATTCTGCATTTCATTCTAAGAAAAAAAAAAGAGCCTTTGATGCATCAATTATCTTTTGTATACCAGTGCATCTTTGGATTTCCACAGACTCGTTTGAAATGCATTGAAAAAAATAAATTCTTATAGGGTACTTTTTCTTGGGTCTTTATTTTGTCTCTTCTCCAGTTGATGTTTGCGTAAAATACCTCATTTCTTCACCAGCTAGATGTGGTCTTCAGTAAACGAGTACACATGCTGACAATGTTGGGAGTTAAAAGCAGAGGTAGATAAAATAAATACCAATCTTTTGCAAGTTGACCAGTTGCACGTCACCAGTCAGTCTTTATAGTGATCTGTGCAATCCAGCCACAAATTCGTGATAATAGGGCTCTGAAATGAGAGGAAACGCAAGTTAACGTTTTTTTTCTCATCATAAATGACAAACTATCAAATTCTACCAGGTGATCTGACACCAAACCTGAGTCTGGCTCAATGATGGCGTGTCTGATGAGGAAGTCCAGAACCACCATGGCACAGTTTGGCTTAAACTCCTCACTGACCAGGAGATCTTTCACCTGAGAACACATCAGACAGGGGAGAATAGGGGGTAAGATGTGCCACCCCTTAATCTAGGAAACTCCACACATTTTGTCCTTTATATAGAAACAGCCCTTCAAATACAGCTGCCCGAGATGAAAGTGAGTATTTTCTATGCAGAAATCTTTTTTTTTTTTTTTTTTTTGCCTGCAATTTACTACATGTAAAATGACATCTATGTCAAAGCAAACTTTTATGTCACAGCTTATCTTATATAAAATACATCACATAGCATTCAACCCTAAAATCAATGGGATGCCTTTACCTTCTCGATTGGATAGTAGTAAAATGCTTGCACTTCTCCGTCTCCAATATGAGGCTGAAAATTCAGTGGCAGCTCTAAATCAAAGACAAACTGACACTCAGGAAATATTCCTTCGTCATCTTCGTAGGTGTAGCTACAGAGACAGAGGGAAGCATGAATTGAAGATTCAAGATTGCAGAACGTCTTTCAATTTAGCTAAACATAGTAAACCGTTTCCAGGCAGAAATTATGCCGGTGACAACAGGCGTTCATGTCTTTGATCACAGTGACATCTTCCAGACTTGAATTCTGGTCATCTTCCCTTGGGCGCTTGCAATATTTCTCTGGAAGCCTGCCAGTTGGAGGCTATTTCTGGCTATTTAATCTGTCTCTTTTGCAAGAGAGTTGTGAGAGTTTATATCAACCTTGGTATCTGGGAAAGGTTTTGAATAGGAAAAAACGGTAACGTGCATCTTTAATCTTAAAAATCATCAGTTACCAATAGCTTTTTTGCTTCATAAAAGGTTCTAAATCATTTTCAATGACCCAAGTGAAATAGTGGGATAGAAATAAAAAAAAAGAAGAAGAAAGGATTATGCACCTTACAGTTCCCACGGGACGCGCTTGCTCTGCCAGGCCTGGAGGGATGCAGGCCTCCTCTCCACACTCTTTTACCAATGTATGCCTTACACTACAGCCTGCTGCCAGTCCTCCAGCCGCCTGAATGATAAATCAAATCAACCCAATTAAATCAAAGTTGGAGATTTGTGGTTATGTTTGTTATCTTCAAGGTCATCTATATGCTAATGTACTTCTAAAAGACAGTAGTAATTTATATAGCACACATAATTACAATTTTGCAGTCTTTATTTATTACTCCATATGTTTATATATTAATAACTTTATACACTAACATTCAAAAGTTTGGGGTCGGTAAGATTTATTGTTTATTAAAAGTCTCTTATGATCACCAAGACTGCATTTGATCAAAAAATACAGTAAAAACTGTAATATTGTGAAATAATATTACAATTTAACCCTCTGGTACAGTACTGTTCAAAAATGACCGAATTCTTTTTTTTATTTCAATGAAATGGTTGTACTATATATTAGCTTGATAATGTTATTTATTTAATATTTCGTATTTTTAGGGGATTTTATGGTACTAAATTATATTTAAGCAGTAGTTATAATCCATTTATTCATGTTTTGAGCATGGGCCTGAAAATGAGATTTCCAACTTAAACTGTCATAAATCTTGAATGCGTTGGAGCACAGACTTAAGTTTGGTCTATTTTTAAAGACGACACTTGGCAGATTATTGCCGAAGTGAAACAAGTTTTAAAGTAAATTTTTTAAATACCATTTTCAATTGTATATGAAATATATATTTTCCTAAATCAAAGCCATAAACGTAAACAAGTTGTGTTCCAAATTTGAGGTTGATATCTCAAAAAAATTAGCTTTCAGTAAGATTTTGTTTGGCCGCAGTACCAAACGTTTCCAATAGATGAGATTAGCCTTCCATTCATTTGCAATGCGGTAATTTTGAATTTTTTTTTATGTTCACATAGCAAATGTCTAAACCTTTACCAAGTTTTGTACCATTCCGATGAAAAAAAAAACCAACCTTTTTGAATTTTTTAGATAAAAAATGACTGACCAGCACCAGAGGGTTAAAATAACGGTTTTATATATATATTTGTGATTTTCAGCGTCATTACTCCAGTCTTCAGTGTCACATGATGCTTCAGAAATCATTCCAATATGCTGATTTGGTGCTCAAGAAATATTTCTAATTCTTATCAATGTTGAAAACGGTTTCAGTATTCTTTGATAAACAATTCAGAACAGCATTTATTTAAAACAGAAATCCTTTGTAACATTATAAAATACTTTACAGTCACTTGTGACCAATTGAATACATCCTTGTGGATTAAAACTATTAATTTCTTCTTAAAAAAAAAAAAAAAAATTACTCACCCCAAAAGTTTAAACAGAAGTGTATGTTTGAGAGGTCCAACTTCTTGCTCAACCAAAGTTGTTAGTTTGGTGTGGCACTAAATTGTAATGAACTGATTAATTTGTGTATTAATAAATCATCACCATGTTGTCCAGTCTTCCTGGATACGTCTGTTTGGTCAGAGATCGTCGTGCCAGCCACATATTAAGATTGCCACTTGAATCCCGAGTGTAGCCATTGACATGGACGCCGTACCGTTTCACTCCGAACAGACCTGCGTTTGACCATTATTTATAAACAGCTATAAGTGTCACTTGGTCTGTGACAAAGTAGAAGCATGAAATTAATATTTTATTAACATACTTGTAGCTGCTCTCTCCATATACATCAGCGGAGGATCGCAATACCTGGGCATCACAGCGTATTGCTGAAAAGAAATGCACTCTGATAAATATAAAAGAATCAGGGTCTGAATTATTAAACAAGGGAAAAAAATGCTACTTTAGTGAATTATTCTGGAGCTTTTTATTTAAAGTGCCCCATTATGCTTTTTCAGATATTAACTTTCATGCAGTGTGTAATATAGCTGTTTCTGAATGTAAAAGGTCTGCAAAGTTTCAAAGATCAAAGTGCACGAAAAATAGCTATTGTCTCCCAAAAGAAAGAGCTGATTCTGAACTGCCGAAAACGTGTCTGCAGTAATTACAGTCTTACTTCCTGCTCGAACCTGTGTAGGTTTGTAACAAATTTGCTAAATAATTGCCTATGGTCTTCATTGGCTGCTCGCGAACAACGTCTACTTTGACCAGCCCTCAAAGACTGTAGTTGTAGCTGAGGCCTGGAAGAGTTTGGTAACCGCTGGGCCTGTAATTCAGATATGATAATGGGCATTTCGCTTCTGACAGACGATCTAAGTGGTAGACCAATCACAACAAACTGGGCCATCTGACCAATCAGAGCAGAGTTGGCTCTCGGAAAGGAGGGGTTTAGAGAGACAGAATCCTTCATCAAACCATTTCAGACTAGAGATGGGATTTATGGCTCTTTGAGGAGATCCGGATCTTTGCGATCCGTTCCTTTCAAAGAGCCGTTCAAAAGAACGGCTCTTTTGGCTCTTTTTAAATATTTAGTCAGTTTAAAGAAGCCAGCTTGGGGGAATCTCAGTTTATCCTGGAAATAATCACTGGGAGGAATGATGAGGTGAGATTTGTAGTCAATTAATTAAAACTCAGATATCACACACCAATATCTGAGTTTGAATTATTCTGAAATATTGATTATTACCTCATTTGTCATGTGTGGACTATATTCCATAGGGTTGCACAACATCCCTCTGCTTAGAAAGTGATATCACTATTTTGGATTTACCTTTAGTACAAAGTATGTGTATGTGTAAAGCTATGTTGACTTATGTTATTCATACAATACCACAAGAACATTTTGATAAAAAACAAAAACTATTTAAAGTTGTAAATATATACTGTAGATACAATAACATGAACACAAAGGGGTTTATTTTTTTTTTTTTAACTGGAGTAACCATGTGACGGCATAAGTCATTGGCTCTGCTCCTACCCAATGACAGCACGTAGGGTTTTTTCCCACTGGAGTACTCACGTAAAGGATGCGCGCGCGTGCACAACTATCATCATGCTGTTAGGCAGTAGCACCCCTGCGCTGGATGCGCCCCTTCCCCTATAACTGAGGAGCTAATTTGTGTGCATCTGTGTGAAACACGCATGAAAAAAGAACGACAGAAAGAACGGCTCCCCTCCAGCCGCGACTCGGCTCCCATCGTTCATGTTTATGAGCCGTTCAAAAGAATCGGTTCGTTCGCGAACGTCACAACTCTATTTCAGACACTGTGAGAAAAGAAGTGATGCTGCAATGTACATTATGAGAAAATAACGTTTTTTTGACCTAGGATCCATGTAAACATAATAGGAGACCTTTAAAATAGCATAATAGGGACACCTTAACATCATTTTTTTAATGTAAATTGATGTCATGATATGTTGTGTTATATGATAGTGGAAGCCCTTGAAACTCATGTCCATATTGCTCATTATTTCTGACACTGGAACAAATTGAAACAAATGTTTAAAGAGTAAGGGTGAAGATGGGTAACTATCTATCATGTACCAGATATGTCTCACCTCATCTCTCCAGCCTATAAGACAGGTGAATGATGCCTCTCTCCTCAGCTCCTGCAAGACCTCATCCACAGCCACTGATCTGCTCTCAAAAGTGTCAACACTGTAGCAGAAGGTTATAGAGCTCCCATAAGGTCTGAAGACAGAAGGAAAACGACCAAGAGTTGATGCTACTTTTGGGGAAATCCATCCAACCTGTTCTCCGGCCACCTCAAAACGTAGACAGCTCTCTAAACTAGAACCTGGAATAAAATAATGCACTGATGTCAAGTAAATAAATGCATTTTACATGTAATACATGAAATAACACAGTAATAAATTATTTTCCTTGCACCTTGAATACAGGCAAGTATACAGAACTTTAAAAAAAAGTGTTGATATGTATAATAAAAAAAACTATGTTTTACTAATTGCTCATCATCTTTGTTACTATAAATAGATTTTTCGAAGTATTTTACAGATCAATAAATCAAATTTAAAAAAAGACCAACCCATACATGGCTTGTCCATTCACACTGGATCACATGCAAATGTATTGTTCTGTCAATTTATTTCCCCACCTGGTAAATGAAAGTTATTCATTCGACGCAGGAGTTGTAGCATTTTCTCCGACCACGAAGTCATTTGTCGATTTCACACGTGTTACAGTTAATTATCCGTTCAGAAACCGTGATTTATTAAATTGGGGGATTTGAGCTTGTCGTTGACATGCTGTCACACACCCACGGGCTTCATGCTCGCCTCCATTGTTGCATTTCCTGTTGATGTGAGCCCTGATTGGGTGGCAGGTGCGATTGATCTGCGGGCTGATTGGCTGAAGCTCTATGACGAGTTCTGAAGGGCTATGACGAGTGTTGCTCATAGGTGTTTCTCCACTAGAGGGCGAATGTAGATAAAAACAAAGGCCACTTGTTATGTTACTGGACTAAAATACTTTGCAACGAAGGCTGAAGCTAACCAGATATGAAAAGTCATGTTAGCTCTCCATATACAGTGCTAAACGGTTTATTGTTCAATTATCATGTTATTATGTGGAAATTGCACCTACTGTGAATTGGGTCATTAGGCCTACTCATTAGTAAGTTTATGAGTTCACATCACATCATATAATCTTTAAGTGAAATACTTTGTGCTTGCTGTCCATTATGAAGTGTTTGATACAATAGACGTAAATAGATACAGATGAAGATGACAGTGAAACAGCAATGAGGTAAGCATCGATTTACATAGGCTACGCTTCTGTTGTGATTGACAGTAGTATTATGAACATGCTCATTCGTTTAGAACTCGATTTAAAATTAAAATGTGACAATTGATAACCATAATTTGAGTGAAATAACCTTATTTGAATGACAAAATATATCATGACCCATTACATACTTTTTCACTCATCTTTGGGTCTTCAACTTTGATGCTCCACAAAACTGAATTAACCATAATTTCCAACAAAAAGATGCATTAGATACAGTCGACTCGACATACAGTCAGGCTTTCTACTGCTTTTGTTCGACTGACTGTGTTCAACTTTGACCAAAGACTGACAAAGAGATGCATTACAGATACAGATAGGGAGAGAGAGGGACAACTAAAATATTGGTTGCATTACACTTGCTGTAATCTGCACCACAATCTTGGGGTCGAGTCTCCCTCTGAGCACTAAAAATATACAGACAGTAATCACTGTTGTTAGAGAGGACTGAGAACTATCTAGTTGTAGGCGTTTTTTTAATGAGTCAAGAAAAGCAAACTGTTCCAAAACACACAGCTAGAGAAGAGATAAACAGAAGAGATACATTTCTTTATGTGTTGCTATCTATCTATCTATCTATCTATCTATCTATCTATCTATCTATCTATCTATCTATCTATCTATCTATCTATCTATTTTTCTAATGTTCTATCTATTTGTCTGTCAGTCTATCTATCTATCTATCTATCTATCTATCTATCTATCTATCTATCTATCATTTTATCTATCGTTTTAGCTATCTATCTATCTATCTATCTATCTATCTATCTATCTATCTATTTATCTAACTATCTATACTGTATCCTATCTATCTATCTATCTATCTATCTATCTATCTATCTATCTATCTATCTATCTATCTATCTATCTATCTATCTATCTATCTATCTATCTATCTATCTATCTATCATTTTATCTATCGTTTTAGCTATCTATCTATCTATCTATCTATCTATCTATCTATCTATCTATCTATTTATCTAACTATCTATACTGTATCCTATCTATCTATCTATCTATCTATCTATCTATCTATCTATCTATCTATCTATCTATCTATCTATCTATCTATCTATCTATCTATCTATCTATCTATCTAGTTTTCTAATGTTCTATGTATTTGTCTGTCAGTCTATCTATCTATCTATCTATCTATCTATCTATCTATCTATCTATCTATCTATCTATCTATCTATGTATCATTTTATCTATCGTTTTAGCTATCTATCTATCTATTTATCTAACTATCTATACTGTATCACTATCTATCTATCGTTCTATTTTTCTATTTATTTGTCTGTCTATCTATCTATCTATCTATCTATCTATCTATCTATCTATCTATCATTTTATCTGTATGTCTGTCAGTCTGTCTATCTATTAATCTATCATTTTATCTATCGTTTTATCTATCTGTCTGTCTATCTATATATCTATCTAATTTTATCTATAGGTTTATCTGTCTGTCTGTGTCTATCTATCTATCTATCTATCTATCTATCTAAATGTTTTTCATTCTCTACAGTATGAGTTCTCTAAACAGTCTGGGCGGTATTTATCATGTTCTCGACAGGCTTGGCTCCAGCCAAGTGTGTGGACGGATGGGGAATTCTAGGAAAAAAGTAAACACTGATTCTCAAGTTGTCATGAAGAAAATGAACACATTAGACTGTTTGCTGTCTGAGGTCGGCTTAGTTCAATTGTATATTAAACCATATTTTTGGAAGTGTCTTTATACAGTCTCATTCCAGAAATGGACCACAGCTGAAGGATGGTGCTAAAACGATTTCTGCGTTATTTGTTTGAGACATTTATATCTGGTATAACCTGTTTTTGGTCAGACTCTGAGCTGATGTACGAGGTAAACCCGAAGACAGGAAGATGTGGGTGGCGTGTTTACCTGATTAAAATGATTGTTTGTCTTCACAAAGATTCAGAGTTTTTATTTTTGAATGAAAGACAGGAAGCTCAGGGCATGTCTAATGGGGGAGTATTACATCCAATTGCCTAATACTTTTCTGTGTGGGAGGCAAAAATAAAGAAAGGCTATAACAAACTGGGGTGTAAGAGATGCAAACAGAATTAAGCAAAACTAATTGACTTATTTGTCCCAGCCTGCTCTAAACACATTTTATATAATCACAACAGGCTTACACTTGTGTGTTAATGTTGTTGTCTTTCATTCAAAAATAAAAACTCTGAATGTTGTGTTAGCGAACACATATTACGGTCCATATTCTGAAAAGCCTTTATTCTGATAAAAGAGGTTTAAATGCTTTAGGTTATTCCAGTCTTCCTGTACACATGGTAATTAACATGTAGTCTTTTCCTGCTGTTTTCTTCTTGAAATAATGCGCTCCTTTTGTTTTGTTGTTTATGTTTATTTTACGATTAAAGTTACGTTTAACGTCTGCCTCCTTCTTCCCTGAGCTTTAACTGTGTTACAGTTACGTTTGATAACTTAAATTCAAATAATTTCATTTCATTCTAATTAAATAGTGCTGAATTAATTTTCATACAGGTCACTTTATTTGATTAATTAAAATTGTGGGGTAACACAGCGCTGTTTTACTTAGTCAAAGCAATCATACTCAAATAAGTTTGAGTGTGTTGAAAGTTGTTATAACGTTACTCTGTGCGTTCGCTCGGTGGCTGCTATGAGACACTTCTTGCACACTGCAGTAAGCTAGATCAATATTAGAATATCATATTAATAAAAGCTAGATGACTTGTAAATGCCATGCAATATTTTAAAATATATTTTCTGGTGGAGAAAACGAATAAAGATCTTTCTGATTTTGCTATGTTTGTCACATGGTTTTTACGGAAGTCAAACCGAAAATCGACGGTAACGCGGATATGAATGACATCATTGACAGGCGACGCAATGACACGGGCCGTTACACTGGTTAAAATTGCTGATGTCTCTGGATTTAAACATTGTTGGAAACATTTGGGATCATGTGGGGAAACAAGTTGACAAAATATATAACATTGTGCCTTTATTTTTGTTAACAAATGTACTTTTTTTCTAGCTGGATTTAGCCTATATGCAGGGGTTCAGAATATGTAGACTTGAGGCCACATAGCAACGTCCTGGCAACGACCCACAACAGTTGAGAATCGTGGCGAAACATTGTATTAAGGTAATTTTAGTTTCTGATTTGAATAATAAAACCACGCAGAAAGAAATTGGAATGTTATTGAATGAAGTGGTTGTCATGGCAACAATGCTTGTATGCAGAGAGTTGGTCATACTAAACAGAAAGAAGCCGCATGGTCAAGCGAGGTTGCAAAAGGCAATGGAACTTGAAGAATGTCTCAGGAGTGTGGTGCCGTTGGCCCTTCGACAAACAAAGCTAGCTTTCATATCAACGGCTCCCTATGGTCCAATGTTTTCTCTGCTCTTCCATCAAACTTGCACTAGCAGTGAAGCACAAAAAAAATTAGCATATCAAGAGAGACTTAAATGAATGTTTTATTCATCAACACAAATCTGAAATCCCACACACTGAAAGTGCATCCATTGACGTCAGAACATTAAATCGTGTCAAAGATAAGATTTTTTTTCCGCTCAAGGACGCTCTAATAGTTTGTTTGGCTCTGGGGACCGATGGGCGTTTGTTGAGAGGGAAAGGAGAGGCGGTTGGTGGGTCTTCAGGGCAAATGAAAGAGGCGCTTTGTTGAAACTGTTTTCTTTTTCTTTTTTCCCTCTCACTCCCCTGCTTCCGTTCCATTCCTTCCTCCTCACTCTCTGCTCTCACCTTTGCATTTCTTTTTTTTTTCTTAGAGGGATGGGTTGAACATGATTTCCAGAGGCAGAGAATATAACTGGCCTTTCAGAAGGTGCAGCCCTCAGAGTCATTGAGACAGCTGTCTCAGCCAGACCTGAACTGACTCAAGCATACATTCACAATGTACAAGTCTTTAGCTTTGTGTTTGTGCCTGTGTTTAGCGCTTTTAGCAGCTGAGGGAAAACGGGAAAGAGGAAGAGGAGAGAGACAGAGGAGCTCCAGGCGCTTCTTGTCCGCTGAGGATGCGCTTGAGTATGATAACCCTTTCCTTCCTGGTGAGCAATGCTTATAGCATTTTATTTAAGTAAGAAAATATTTTCTAATATTGTGATTTTATATTAAAATGTATATTTGTATTCATATTTATTGTGCAGTTGTTACTGTTGAAAAGTAAGTGGTTATTTAATTTAAGCAACAAAAACAAAATTGGATATTTAAAAGAAGATATATTTATATCTATTGCACAATTGTATTCGCCAAAAAAAGAAGTGGTTATACTGAGTTATGTTGAGTTAAGATGAATAGTCTTATAAATGTATGAATGGCATTGCATTACAAAACATCAAATCAAGTGGCATTTATTTGACAGATAACACAAACACATACTTTTCAAGCTGAAGCTACACCATTGTGAACTTCAAGGAAACTGACATCATACATCCACTAAAAATATTTTTTTTATATTATATTATTATTGCCACATATTTAATCCAAAGATATTAATGCATTTTAAGTTTCTGATTACTTGTTGTATTATTATAATATATTATTTTATACTAATGCAATGACATTTATGCATTTTATGCGTCCCAATTATTTGTTGGAGCCACTGTGTGCTGATTTCTGAAATTCTGTATCTGTGGATACATGCCAGGGCGTAGCAGCCAGTGCTTGGTGAATGGGATTTCTCTGTTCGAGGGGGCTGTCTGGTCTCCAGAGCCTTGCAGTGTGTGCCAGTGTAAAGGTGGAGCAGCGAGCTGTCGAACCGTCCCCTGCCCGGCCAGAGGTTTGGAAACCACCATATCTCTCTTTCTCACCGCATTCACAGTCTGCTTGATTGCGCCCTCAGAGTGACAACATCAGATCTTCTAATCTATAATCTACATTCTTTATTTTATATTTCTTACTACCGTTCAACTACTTTAACTTTTTTTCTGCATTTATTTGATCAAAAATACAGTAAAAAATAAAAATAGTAATATGCTGAAATATTATTACAATTTAAAACTGTTTTCATTTTATATATAAATATATATCATTACTCTGTCACTTAATCTTTCAGAAATCATTGTAACATGCTGATTTAATAAGAAGAAAGATTTCTTCTTATTATCAATGTTGATTGTTGCGCTGCCTAAGATTTTTCTCGAAACCGTGATAAATTTTTTCAGTATTCTTTGATGAATAGAAAGTTCAAAAGAGCAACATTTATTTGAAATAGAAATCCTTTTAATGTAACCTTGCTGAGCCCAAATGTTTGAACGGTAGTATATGTTCCATTCTTTTTTTTTATTGTTTTTTGGGGTTCCAATGAAATAGTAGTTGGAATAGCAATTTGTTGTTAGCGCTAAAGAAAACGGTGGGCATCCCTGTGGTGATGCAGGTGGGGAATTATGTGAAACATCGGCTCTTAGTGTGGTGCTCGGAAAGGTGCCATAAGGGAGTGGGATGCTTGGTGGTGGATACTGATTTTTCTGTTTGCCACACCACGTCTAGCTTCACCCACCCTGAAGTCTGTGGCCAGTAAAACCAATCCAACCTCTGTGGGGAAAACAAGCTTGAAAAACAGACTGACAGGAAATGGAAAACCACCTGTGGGGACGGAGGTTCTGGAGGTGAAGCCAAAGAAGAACAAGATGGTGGTCGCACCAGCGAAAGAAGTATGTAGATGTGCATGTTTGCCTTTAGATATGTATGTGCTGGTCTTAACTGGTTTAGGATATTCAGGCCTGGTTTCACAGACAGGGCTTAGATTAAGTCAGGATTAGGTCTTAGTTCAATTAGGACATTTAAGTAGCTTTTATAAACATGTCCTAGAAAAAACATTGCTGGTGTGCATCTTAAGACAAAACAATGCTACTGACATGTTTTAAGATGTGTCAGTGCAAGTTGCTCTTAGTTAAAACAGCTCAAACATGCATTTTAATCTGGGACTGGCTTTAAACCTTGTCTGTTAAACCAGGGGTCAATCTGCTATCTTAGTCTGGTTTATCTGGTGCTCAGCTGATTTAACAAATGAAAGTACATAAAACCAGTAAACTAGACTAAGAATAGCAAAACAATCTAGGTTAGGGTTAAGCAGATTTGACCTCTTTTAATTGTTCTTTTTTATTCAGCCATCCTCAAATGTCCCTAAGAAGCAAGTAAAGAAAAACCAGGTGACTTTGAGTCTGGATCCTGGAAAATTGCATAAGACCCCTTTAATACCCAGAGAACATCAATATATGAGACCAATCCATTTTGATAATGATGACCACGATGATGACGACTATCTGGAGGACGACAGTGACAGCGATGATGATGACGATGATAACAGCAGTATTTCAGTGTTCAGATCTGCTGTTCGCCCTGTAGCAATCGAAAGACGAGTAATGTCGCCCACACTGAAACCCTCTGTACCACGAGCAGAACCGGCCTTTGCTCTTCCTACAAGAAGATCTGTGCTCCTGCCTGCTGGAAGGCCGCTGCCAGCCCCCAGTGGGCGACCGGTGGATCGAGATATTGGCCGTCCAGTCTTCCGCACCTCTGTTCATATGGAGTCTCTTCCAGCAGGCTGCTTGCTTTCAGAGTCTCTTATCGCCTGTGGAAACACTCGCCTTACCCAAATACCCTTCATCAGAGATCCAGGGGTCAGGAGTCTCTTTCTTGCAGGTGAGGTGAGAGCAATTCATCTTGCTCATCAGGGCTAATAGTACACTACAAAAATATTTGTTTTTATTATCATCATACTGTATATTATACACATACAGTACATACTTATATATATATATATATACTCCATAATACTTTATATACTCCAGTCTTCAGTGTCACATGATACTTCATAAATCAGAAATTGCTGCTCAAGAAACATTTCTTATTATTAACAGCGTTGAAAAGAGTTGTGCTGCTTACATTCTTGATGAATATAATAAAATCTTTAAAAATCTTACTGACCCCAAACTTTTGAATGGTAGTAGATAAAATATATATGATAAAAAAATTGTCACATTGTGAGATATGAAGTTGTGACAATCACAAATTGTGAAATGTTAAGTCACAATTATTAGATATAAAGTCAAAATTGTGGAATATGATGTTTTTTTCTAACATTATTAAATTACTTTTTGGAAACTATTTATATAAAACTCACTAAATTGTTGTAGATTTATGTGTAAAACATATGAACATTTTATTTGGTTGTGCAAATGACAGTGAAACAAAAATGTATCTTTAAAAGGGGGTCTAGAGTCTGAAAATAGACCCCCCTTAAAGATACATTTTTAGGGAGAAAAGGTGTTGTTGGAGTTTGACAGATGTTGTTGGCAGTGTCATACTGGTTGTCCATCTGAGGTTTTGTAGAAGTGCAAACAGAGCTTACCGTGATCCAGAAAGAGGTGGAAAATTACTCATGACTTCCTGGTGTTTTGCAGATAACAAAATCAGCAAGATCCCAGCACATGCTCTAGCAGGTCTTCCCAACTTGGAGTGGCTCGACCTCAGCAAGAACAAGCTGGATGATTTCTCTTTGGGACTGGATGTGTTTCAGGTGAGATGCAGTCAAGAAACCCTTATTAGCAAGTGCACTGAAACATCTCAACATCTCACTCTGTTTGTATCTTAAAGATCACATAACAATGGCTGTGATTTTTGTTTAAACTCGAATAATATTCTGAGCAGAGCAATATAAATATGCAAAAATGGATAGACTGCTTTGTGATCTGTTATCTGTTACAATGGTGAGTTATCAGGCCTTATGGTGCCGCACAGTGCATGCTTGATATTTAGCAAGTAGCTGACGTGTTTTCGCAAGATGTCGGGTCTGACATCACCGAGAAAATTCTCACCAGGTTGCTGCAGTGAACAGGAATTTTCATCCAATAGATATTACCCCTTAAAAAGAAACGCAATCATTTTTTACCTTTTTCTCACCTGTGTGCCATTTCAACTGGGCGCCAAGCACAGGATTTTACAGGTGACATGTATATGACACAGAGCAGAATAGTGTTTTTTTCACATGTTCGCTGCACCTCAGTGTTTACCTGTGCTCGGTTGCATGATCGGGAAATGTCTGTTCCTCATGCCAGATGAACTCTGAATATCTGTGTTGTGTAACTTTTGCTTCTGTGACTTGCAGAAAGCTTTGAAATATTTCCAGTGTGGCTTTGACAGTGTTATGAGTATCTTCTCGGCCTGTTGCAGAACTTGACGAAGCTCAGGAGGTTAAACCTTGATGGAAACAACTTCACTAAAGTGCCGGCTCTCCCTCCCTCACTGTTGGAGCTGAAGATCAACGATAATAAACTCAGTGGTCTCACTCCCCACAGCTTTAAGGGTAAACACACAACCACAGTGTCCGTATGAACTCACTATCCAACACTCAAGTCCAGTAAAAGATCTGTTTTTCATTTTAGGGGTTAATCTGGGCATTTTAAAATTACTTTTATCTACTTCCCAGTTAGTTTTAGCTTTATCCAGAGTGATTTATGGTACACTAACTATAGGGCAAGAAAATTCACAAATTAGATCTTTTTAATGTTTTCTTCATAGATGGATGTGAGGTTACATGGAGAGAAAATTCCTAAGAAAAAAGACCCAGTAATCTAGAGTATTGTCACGTACTGCTCTGAGACAAGAAGGTTGAGGATCCAAATGCTGTTTATTTAATAGGGACAATCCAAACACGTAATCCCAAATGCAAGGTCAAACACAGGCAGTCCAATCAATCAAACAAGCTGGTAGGCAGGGAGCACAGGCAAGAAATGCAAAACCAAGAGACATATGACCAGGAAATGCTCAGAGATGCAGTGTAAACAACTAACAAGACTTTGCAGGGAATGAATGTGAAAACCAGGCTTATATGGGGTGAGATAATCAAGGTAAAGACATAGAGGTGAATGGGATCATGGCTGATTAGTCTGGGCAAAGGATTATGGGAAATGTAGTTTGTGGATGTGTGGTGATTGTGCGAGTTGGAGTGCCCTCTGATGGTTATCCTGGGCACTCTCACTGGTAATCGTTAAAAGTATAATATACAGTTTCAGTCATGTCTCAAAAGGTGCTCAGATTTGCCAAGATACCAAAATTGGCAATCAAAAGTCAGAGATTTCAGTCTGAACTCAAACATTTCTCATCAACAATTGTCTCATTTGTTTCTTTGTATCACATTTTCCACAAACATATTAAGCAGCACAACTGTTTTCAACATTGATAATAATAAGAAATATTTCTTGAGCACCAAATCAGCATATTAGAATGATTTCTGAAGATCATGTGAAAATTCAGCTTTTCCATCACAGGAATAAATTAAATTAAAATATATTAAAATGAACAGTTGTTTTTAATTGTAATATTATTTCACAATATTACTGTTTTTACTGTAATTTTGATCAAATAAATCTTTCAAAAGCATTAAAAAATCCTACCGACCCCAAACCTTTTTACTATACAGTAGTGTAAATTAAACACAACTGAAACCGCTATTAAAGAAATACTGGTAAATACTGACAAACTAAGAGTAATTTCTATTTTCTGGCGATCTAATGTTATTTATTTTCTTCCTCAGGTCTGTCACAGCTGCTGACACTGGAGTTGGAGGATAATTATTTCCATGATGGAAATGTCTCTCCTCTGGCCTTCAAACCTCTGAAGAGACTGATTTACCTCAGGCTGGATGACAATAAATTCAGAGCTATTCCCTCTGGCCTGCCTGCATCAGTACAGGTCAGTCACATTTTGTGTCTGAAAAGCACTAAAGTTGTAGAACATACATACTATATACACTGTGCAAAACATGAACTAGATTTTAGTTTGGTGACTTAAAAATTACATTTAGTTTTGGAGTGTAATTGATAATGGAGTGTTGTTGATTTTGTAACTCCTTCAGGAGCTGCATCTGTCTGACAACAAGATAGAGGTTGTCCATTCAGGGCTCCTCAACAAGACCACAAATCTGAGAGTCCTGAACCTCAGCCATAACCGAATCCGAGAGGACCGCATTCATCCAAGAGCATGGATACACTTGCTGTGAGTTCAGATCTCTTTCTCACTTTCTCTCTCTCTCTGCTGTTAGGTGCCATCTTGTGGACAGTTACTGTAATGCATACAAACAGGTTCAGGAACACTTACTAAAGAGATGGAGCAGTTACATATTGTATAAAACTAATAATTGTATTTCAAACCTAGACTATAAAGACATGTGTATAGTACCATATTAATATGCATTCATACTTTATGATGCTTATTGCAAAGACATTCAAATAATCATTATTGATGTACAGAGTCATATAATTGTACATTATTTGATCAAAGATACAGTAAAATTGTGAAATATTATTACAATTTAAAATAACAGTTTTTTTATTTTAAAATATTTTAATATATAATTTATTCCTGTAATGGCAAAGGTAAATTTTCAGCAGCCATTACTCCAGTCTATATTTTTATGGAAATCAATTTAATGCTTCTTTTAATTAATATAATGCATCTTTTCGGATTTTTCTTCTTTAATTTTTCTTTCAAAAACAAAAAATCTTACTGACTAACCTTTTGAAAGTTGTGTACATTTTAATGTGGGAGATGCAATGGAAAAAAGTTATATATTCCAAACTTTAATAGTATAACTTAATTTATATGAAAATACCAATATATTTTTTTAATGCAAATCATTTTTTTTTATTATTAATGTAAGATCAAATCAAAATTTGCAGACACCCTGCTCTAAACTTTCGAAATACATAAAGATATAACTATGGATTAAATATGTTCACTTTATCAGATCCATTGGCTCCTGGTTGATGATATGTTGGGCTGTGAGTTCAGGCACCAAGACTTTGAATCTAGCTTGTGAGACTGTGAACAAAAACATACACTTTCACTTTTGGAAAAGATTGTCATAATTTAATATTTAATATAGTATATAATTAATTCCACCGGTTTCACAGACAAGGCTTTACTACCAGACTAAAATGCATGTTTGAGCTGTTTTAACTGAGAGCTACTTAAAATATCTTAAAATTAGTCAGTGCCATTGTTTTCAATCAAGATCCACATCAGTAATACTTTTTTTCTAGGGCATGTCGATAAAAACTACTTAAAGGGATAGTTCACCCAAAAATGAAAATACCCCATGATTTACTCACCCTCAAGCCATCCTAGGTGTATATGACTTTCTTCTTTCAGACAAACACAAGTTATATTAAGAAAAATATCAAGCTCTTCCAAGCTTTATAATGGTAGTGAATAGTGTCCTGATTTTGAAGTCCAAAAAGCGCATTCCATCCATCATAAAAGTAATCCAGACGGCCTACGCAAGTCGACTTACGCCACAAGAGTAACCCCTGACGCGATGAATGACATAGGATGTAGGAGTAGCGTAAGCTTTGACGCCTCTCGCAGTTCAAACAAACGGGGCTGGGCAAAAAAACTCAAGCTCCTCTTCTCTTTTATCGAAATCCTGTTAAATTTCTCTTTAAATATTCTCGTTTTCAACTTCTAATTCATGACCGGTTCGTCAATACGTCATGCGTCAGGTCAGGGGTTACTCTTTCGCCGTAAATCGATGCGTACGGCCGTCTGTCGGAACGTTATAAATATGGATATTTTTTAATTAAAGGGTTAATAAAGGCCTCGGAGCCGTGTGGAGTACGTTTATGATGGATGGATGCACTTTTTTGGACTTCAAAATCTCAACCCCCATTCACTGCCATTATAAAGCTTGGACAATCCAGGATATTTTTAACTATAACTCCGATTGTATTCGTCTGAAAGAAGGTCATATACACATGGGATGGCTTGAGGGTGAGTAAATCATGGGGTAATTTAAATTTTTAGGTGAACTAACCCTTAAAAGGCCAAATCCTGGATTAATCTAAACCCTGTCTGTGAAACCAGGCCATTATATATATTATAAAGTGTTTCAAAACTGTTTTGAACCATCTTCAAAAATGCCTTTATCCACAGAAAACTGGAGTATTTGGACCTTTCCCATAATAAGCTTGTTCACGTTCCCTCTTTCTTGCCGGCTGGTCTGCGGCAACTCATCTTGCATCATAACCAAATTGAGCGCATTCCAGGCTATGTGTTCGGCCACCTGCGGCCTGGTCTGGACTCGCTTCACCTGTCTTACAACCGTCTGCGTGAAGACGGGATAAATGAAGTGTCCTTCATGGGCCTGTACAACTCACTGACTGAACTTCTGTTGGACCATAATCAGCTCAGATCCATCCCACGAGGCATTCTACAGTTAAAGGCTCTGCAGCACTTAACACTCAACCACAACTACATCAGGTTATTGAATCTATCCATCTATCCATCTATCCATCTATCTATCTATCTATCTATCTATCTATCTATCTATCTATCTATCTATCTTTTCAGACTTAGGCCTGCATCAAAGTTTGTCTACAAACTTTACTATCTTGTTGACTCTACATTTACATGGAAAAAAGCCATACTGCTTAGTATGTTTATACATATACATTTATTTTGTCCACTTATAGGAGTAAAAATAGTCTTCTTAAACGTCATAATGGAGAGTGTTTTTTACCCTGATCTTCTCCCTATAGCTACATCACTATGAACTCATTGTGTGACACCACGGCCCGTGAGGACTCCCTGCTGGTGTCTGTTCACCTGGAGTACAACCTGATCGACCGCCGCCTCATTCCCCCCACAGCCTTATCCTGCATCAAAACCTACCAGAGCGTCCTTCTGCGGCCACAGAGATACGAAGAGCACCAGAAATGAAAGGCTTACAGAGCTTCGAGTTTACAGAGCATATTAATTCAAGCCATAATTCAGAGATTTAAGTGAAGTAACAATACAAATGCTCTTCCCTTTTTTACACTAGAGGCCTTTCATTATGTGTTAGTTGTGTTTTTGGGGTGTTCTGACAGTCTTTTTTTCTGTCTCAATGGGGCCACACATGCACATGCATTTTTTTGTGCCTTACTGTAATTAAACTCTACTGTAGGCATTTGTTGTTTGACATTAGCATCAGCTGTGTTCATTGTTCATAACAGATTTGCAGGGGTCTGTTAGCACAGATTTACATTTACATGGAGCATCTTTTCTGTCTGTTGTAGTTGTTTTACGTTATCATATCTAATGTCTGTCGTCTTGTTGTCTTTTACACCTGTATGTCTGCAATTTACATTTTTTTTATAAATCAAACTTGCATGTGCAAAGATTCCTTTCTTCTTTTTTTAAAGTATATGCAATAGTTTTTTTTATATATACCTACTTATACATTATTTATTTTTTTGATTGAACTGCTTTGAATACATTTTTTATTTTAATACTGTTTTAACATGGTTTTCAGTAGCAGAAGGGTTTGACTTTTACAATTCAGGTTTGTGTTACTTTGTTGTCTGTACGTTTGTATTCTCTTATTTACAAACTACAATAAAGTTGAGAGGTGACAGAATTCATCTGGGATCAAAAAGATTTATTATAATATTATAAGCACATCTCTGGTGAAAATGAGGCACTTGTGTCCTGCAGTTCTGCTTCAAGGAGTTAATTATTCTCACCATTTAGTGTGTTCTCTGCTCAGTGCATCTGAATTTCACATTTGTCCACTAGGGGGCGGCGGTAAACGTAAAGCTTAAAAATATGTATTTATTTGGTAAAAAAAGGAACAACATTAAAAAATATATTTTATTAATTGCAAGATAATAATGTATTGACAGCCATACTTTCTGGATTATTACTGGTCTATCTATTTACTGGTCAGTTTTTGTTTGAAATGTAAATTAATTGATGCTAACTTCTTGCTTGTTGAACTGTTGCAATTGTTACCCTTATTTCTTGATCCCGTAACGGCGTTTACTCCAGTCTCTTCACCGTGGGTAAAATAAATAAAACACGGGTTACAGTGGTGATAATTCACGTTTCTGCTTTAATCAGAAGCATCGCCATAACAGCATGAATATGGCTGTTATGGCGGTTATGTTGTGCTCCTGCCCTTAAAGGGGCAGGAGCACAACATAACCTCTACACAAATATATATAAAACTATGCATAATAAAAATAAAAATGTATGAAAATAGATTCATACATTCGATTATTAGTGTTTAACATCTGTTTCTTTTTCCCCAAATAAAATAATCAATTTACAACTAGTGAAATAAAATAGCACAAAGTAATGGACAATCAAATTTAAGGTTACACAATTAATAACTGCAGTATCACTCTTGCTTTTTCGGGACATTGCTTTGTTCTAACAGAAACGGACAGCACAGAGCATCAACGCAGTGCTGAGTTGCACTTTCATCATTCTGTCTGTATTATGACACTGACTATAGCACTGGGCAGTGGCGCTCTCTGGTTGCTCTATTTCTATCCAGAGGAACTCTTCTCTTAAAGTGGTAACTTGCTGCCACAAGTGCTTCTTTTTCTACTTCACAGCAGGACTCTGTCTCAGATTTATTTTCTTTGGGCCGTCCCTACATTGATTCTCTGCTGATGTATATATTATTTCTGTGACTGCTCTTCATTTCCAGGGCGTGGACCGTGTCCTAAACCATGAAGAAAAACTTCCTTATATTAAAAGAGCATATCCTGGAGTAACACCAGTCTTGGGAAAACCTGGAAGTCTGTGGCAAGATGTATTCATTGTGCATGGCTCATGTCAAACAGAGATCAATGTAAACACAACATGTATTTTAAAGCATCCATCCATCCATCCATCCATCCATCCATCCATCCATCCATCTATCTATCTATCTATCTATCTATCTATCTATCTATCTATCTATCTATCTATCTATCTATCTATCTATCTATGATTGGCCTAAAACCTTTAAACTAATTAAGACTGAAGCCAATATCAAAGTTTGTCTACAAAACTTTATATAGTTAATATTATTGGTCTGAAGGAAAAACGACTTCACATTTTAAATCTATTCATCTGTTTGTCCCATTTCATTACATCTCATTTATATATGCAGAAACTAAAGTTTTGTGGATGGATACTTCATTAAAAATATGTATCCTGAATGTTCAGAAAAGGGTGATTTCAAATGAAATGTCTTAATAGGTATAAAAATAACTATGGTAACTATAGTATTTTGGAGGAATTACCAGCCCACACACTCACACTATCTAACTCCCGCTCTCTCTCACTCACCACCCAAAAAGAAGGAGAAAAACAGTGGGCGGGAAAGACAACTTAAGTGGGAATGTCTCAAATACACAATTTTTTCCCTCTTTTTGCAAGCTGTCCTGTGTTTTGAACTGCAGGTACTGTTCAGTGCTGAGTGACTGCTGGCAGCCAAGGACCTAAAAGACAGTCATCCAAAACAATGGTCAAACCATAAAATCTGTTTGCCATCAGACATCTCAAAAAAGAATAAATCATCTCTGAATAAATCTTGCACATCAGGTAAGATGCTTTGATGATCTTATTTATTTTTCTGACATGTTCCCTGTTCAGTTTTGTGCACCTGATGCACGGCAACTTAATTCATCTAAATCTGTTATGACCAGTTACATTCTTTGAAAAGCTTACAAAGCTTTTTTGAGCTCATTTAAAAAAGAAAAAAGGCTGCTTTAAAATCCTTGAGAAATGTTGTGTTGGCATCAGCTTTATGAGTCACTCAGTCATCCACGTCAACTCTGTAATCTTGACAGCATTCAGTAATGTAGTCTTTAATTAGCTCATCTCATCTCTCTAATATGCGATGTAAATCAGCTTTGCATGACCATTTGGCATCATTTTGATATTGTACATTTTTGAAGAAAAAAGCCAGACACCTTAACATTCTTAGTTGTCCGTTAAGATATTTTTTCAAAAGAAATGAAGACTCATCTGCATCAAACTCATAAGTGGGTACAGACTGCTTAAGACGAAGGCAAAAACTTTTAAGAGCTGGTAAACGAAAAAAAAAAAAACCTTTTTATTCATTAGTACTTTTATTGTACTGTTAGTAGAATTGTTCAGTGGTCAAAATCAGGCTGTGCACCATCATTTTATGCGTTTTTAAATGAGGTCTTCCAGTTTATTACATAACATTATTGTCATATTTTAAGAGGATGATTTTGGTACATTCAGTGTCTTTATTTCGGTGCATGAATCAGGGTGTCTCTCCAAAAACAATCTGTTAAACTTGCCAGTAATGTGGTTCTTCTGCCATTCTGTGGTAAAGGGTGTGGGAGTGAATTTAGAGAGAGAGAGAAAGAGCTCAGAGGCAGTTTAAAACCACACGCACACGTGGCACAAAATAAAACTAGTTACTGCGGATCTGGACGGTCACAGAATGGAATAAAATATGTGGATCAGTGTGTCTGCACATTGAAATGAAGCAGTCTTATTTTAGTATTATTTATATAGTTTTATATTTTGAATGAGCTTTGATTTCATTTTAATTTGAGTTTAAGTTTTAATTTTGTTTAGTGCTTTTGTCATTTTTATATATATATTTTATTACTATTTAGCTTTATTTTTAAGGCAAAATTTCAAATTTTCATATAAGTTTTTTAAGTTTATTTTTTCACCTTATATTTATTTTTTATTTTATTTTAATATCTTCAGTTTTAGTTTTTGTTAACAATAACACCACTGGACGTAAATAGCAAAAATATCACATATGAAATCTCTTTAATATCTCAATTGTTTATAGACAATAGTGAGATTAAAAGGCGAGCATATTGAGATTTGCTTTCTTCTCAAAACTTTCTCTTAAAGGTAGGGTAGACAATTTCAGACAGGCTAGCAATAGCAAGCTAGCTTTAAAACTAAGCGTAAGATCCCACCCGTCTCCAAAGTCACACCTCATTCAAAACACATGAACGCACACTGCAGAGTCTGCAAAGCGTCACGAGACGAGAGACGACGTTAAACTACCTCATGTCTCAAAGCACAATAACACTACAATATAATGAACGAAAACAACTTAAAGAGCGCTGACCTGTACCACCTGACTTCTGCAGATTCATTTCAGCGTTGATAGTGTTGATATAGAAATACGCATAAATCCGAGTCTGAGGACGTGAACAGCTGCGAACAGCAACATCACGGGTTGGCATCGTAATTGCGGTTAGGATATGGCGTGAACGCAGCATAAGCTCGTTGTTTTGGTTCAGGTGGAACTGTGAATGGCGTGTGATGTCTGCATGAGCAGGGTGTGCGGAGGTATGGAAATACATATGTTAACAGGCAGGTAGGACCATCCTATCATTGCATTCGGACCGAATACAATGATTTGATGAACATTTTTTGGTCCTGTGCCTTCCACAGAAGATGTACGTATATGTTTTAATATTTAGGCCACTTCTATTGTTGATTGCTATCAGGATGTGAAGAGAGTTTCAACCAGTATAACAGAAATTGTTTATAAAACAAATTGCCAACCATACCTTTAAGAAAAGCATCCTAAAATCTCTCCTCAAGTCTTTTCAGAAGAGATCTCAATCACTTAACCAACTGTGCTCCGATTTACCAAGATACCAATCAAAAGTCAGTTTGAATATGAACTCTGGTATATATTACTCACAAAATGATCTGAGCTATGTAATCTTTTATAGATTTATAGTCTTACTGTGTCAACAAATTTCTAATTTATTTCCATTTTTGAATCTCCTAAGGAATTTCAGACTAAACATCTGAGATTGTTGATACTTAAATGAAACAAAATCCCCTCAGCTATGAAAGAGCAACATCTAAGTAATTCAATTTTCCTCTAGGACGGAACTGCATCAGTTATTAGTGTTATTAGCGAGTCAAGTCACATAATTTATTTACATTAATTATGTACATTTGTCACATGTTTCTTCTGCAGAAGAAAATTATCAAATGCACCAAAAGGGCTAAATATATATCTCCTACTGACGTTGCATCAGTGTGGTTTCAGCTGTAATTCAGCTGGACAAAGGACACAAAAATACACTCAGATGATGTTACACCCATTCTGGGAGAGAAAAAAACTGTAAATATAGCATGAAGACAGGTTACGAAAATACACATTTGCACACGTTGATGCATCTGACCCAAACAAGTTTTCCCTGTCTCAGATTTTAGTTTTAGTTACAATGAGATATGTTCCCCGTTGTCGTTGTGGAGAGCAGATTGGTTTATTATGACTGTCAGCGAGGCGGCTGCATATTCAAAGCTTAATGAGACTGCAGGATGAAGGATTTGACCAGAATCAGCTCTTGGATGCAAAGTAGCATTTATGGTTTTTATAAAAGTGTGGAGAACAATTGTACTGCCATATTTTTAAAGTTTGCTTCTTCTACTTCTTCTGTCTTACTGTCTTTTTTGCAGATTAAAAACGTAGCAGCCATGTTGTCTGTCTGTGTGGCTTTCCTGTTTCTCTGCACTGCCCACCTGCCACTAGACTCCTCCGCCCTTCCCTTTGAGCAGAAAGGATTCTGGGACTTTGGCAAGGACATTGATGTGAAAGAGCTGATGATGATGATGAAGGACCAGGAGGAAGGGTCAGCTGTGGATCCATACCAACCTGAACATCCCACATGCCCGTTTGGCTGTCGGTGCGACCGCAGAGTCGTACAGTGCTCGGATTTAGGTGGGCTTAAGATGATATGTGTTTGCGATGGTGTCTTGGTATAGACAGACAAGATAATGACTGTTTAGTCTGAGAGGTTTTGCTTCTAGACTCAAATTTTATATGGGACGATGCAGTGCCAAAATTGTTTGCTGCACAAGCGTAAACACAATGGCCTTAAAACCGAACAATAAAAATATAGTCCCAAGAATATGAAAAATTATGACATGCACCAGATGAATATGAAAATTTAAAAAAAAATGTGTATTTGTACCAAATATAGTATAGCAATTTTAAAGAATCACACAATTAATTATGCATTTTATTATTTAATACTGTTTTTCAACAACATTATCAGAACATAGGCTATATTTTTGACCCGTTTTTAGGCTGCAACTCACCAGTTGATAACCACTGGTGTAAAGAGTGAACAAGTGAACAGTGAAAAGTTACAGGATATCCCCTGTATATTATCCATCTTATCCCAAAATTACTAGCCTGTTACATCGAGCAAACTTCAAAGACCTGCCTGTCATTTTTAGCATGATATTTAAAAAATGTAGCATGAATGAACGTGGTATGAAACACAAAGATATGAATATGAGTTACGAGTTATATGTATATAAATAAATCAAAAGTTGTGGCTCAAAGTAGGGAAAGTTAGGAGGACATTTTGGCTGAAAGCTAAATAGAAATGTCAGGTTTTAAAATCCACATCAAAGTCCTGCATGAGATCAGGATCAAATTTAGCTCAAGAACGGATACCAATTCAGACACACCGCTAATCTGGCCCTTCCACATCAGACAGCACATGTGGCGTGTGGTCAGTCACCTGAGAAGACAGACGTTCTGGTTATTCTACTCGGTACAGCAAACGTGCCATAAACTATGATGTCGGTTTCACCAGGGATGATGAATTTAAAAGCAAATGGATAATTTTTATGGATGCCAGGTACCACCCAAGCACAGCTGCCCTCTCTCCCTCTATCTCTCTTTTATGAAGTTCATAAAATACAGCTATTCTCCTCTTTTTCTCTCTCTCCACATTGTAATGTGCTACGTGGAGCCATGGTCATCTGGCTCCATCTTAATTATATGGGAAGCTCGGAGGGGAATGCTAGCACACAACAACAGAGCACAGCAAACACACAGAGTCCTGAAGCCTAGAGAATTACCAAACATTTCCAAAATTACAGCCCACTGAAAAGTTTACAAGTGAACCTGGGTAACCCAAAGACTCAGATGGTAAAAACTGAAGAAGTTGTTCCTTAAATGAGCTGCCTACTATGCTACTATAGCTACTTTCTAAAGACGTCATGTGACATGATTGGTTGAATTTTTTTTTTTTTTTTTTTTTTTTTTTTTTTTTTGATGACTACAGTGTCTAATATTATTATAAAGGTAACTGGAATACAAAATTCTGATTTAACAGTCGTGGTACGTAGCGGATGGATATTTTTTGTCATTTTCGCCATTATAGGCCTATCATTGTAACGCTGTAACGTTGACGCTGTTATACTATATGTATCAGTCCCCTCATCCGTGTTATCTTTGTTTCATAGTATTTTTCTATTACTGTTTAATCTCATGTGGTGAGCTGTGTTGTATTAAGCTGAAAGGTAAAAATAAGAGAATGTTTTTTAAGGTGTTTATTATCACAGGACGATGACTGACGTAAACTGAGACCGGCGCTACTTTCATGTCTCTCGCGCTCTCATTTCATATAAACGCTACTGGCGCCATCTGGCGTCTTAAATCATCAATTGTAGCAAGAATGACCTCAGTTGACTTCTGTTTTTATATTACTGGTGTGTTGCAGTGTTCGTCTAGCCTGGCAAGCCAGACCTACATCAAGATGTTGCACACTTTGCTGCAAAATAATTTTTGCTGCCGCTATGGTGCGTCTAGATTTCTAGGCTAGTGTTCGTCTTGTTGCTTGGCCGATTGTTTTGTACTTTGAAAAGTACTTTTTTTTCTAGGCAAAAGCTTTAAACGTTTTTACGGTTTTTTGTTTGTTTTTGTTTTTTACTGTATTGCTGTAATATCTGGCCATCAATTATAGGTAGCTTTTTACTTTCTTAATGTGACAAGTGAGACAGGATATTAAACTGGAAAAAGAATAGGGTAGGACTTAATTTTATCCACCAGTGAAATGTGGTTAGACAAATGTTGGAGGGAAGGGGCTAAAAAATAACAGGGTTTGGTGATGTCAGCTGAAATGGAAATCATTTCAGAGTTAAAGTGAATATAGGCCATATTTTAATGAAAGATTATGTAGACAAGCAGTTTTTCTCTTTGGAATTACTTGTACCATTAAATTCCACAACATAATACCAGAATGTGTATTAAGAAAGTAATTATTTTCATTCTGATTTCATGTTGAGTTTTCCACTATCCCGGAAAATATGAATAACCACTGCAACATAAAAGCCTATAAACAACATTTGATCCACAATATTGATTTTTTCCCAGACCTTATTTCTATCAATATCTATTTTTGTTTGTTTGTGCTTTATTCCCCAACAGGGTTAGGTTACGTGCCATACGATATTCCTTCAGACACACTGCTGTTGGACCTGCAGAGCAACAGGATCACAGAGATTAGAGAGGGAGACTTTAAGGGACTGACCAACCTCTATGTGAGACCTAACATATAGGCTATTTATTTTTTATTTTGCATCATAATTATTACATTTGCTGTCATTTTGTAAATGAAGTTCTAAATACAAAATTGGGATTTATGTTGTGCATTCCTATCAAAGATTCATAGCCCCTGTCCCGTTTCAGGCCCTGGTGTTAAGATATAACCAAATCTCCAAAGTTCATCCCAAGGCATTCCTTCCTTTGAAGCGTTTGCAGAAGTTATACATCTCGCACAACCTTCTGACTTCCATCCCCAAAAACCTGCCTCCATCCCTTGTGGAGCTGCGTATCCATGACAATCACATCAAGAAGGTGCCGGCATTTAGCTTCTCAGGCCTCCACAACATGCATGTCATTGGTAAGGCTGTGTGTTTGTCTGTGTGTATACTGTAAATTAGCTGTGCTAATGACATCATTTGATTCATGATGTCACCTAATGGTTGCTCACTGAGGTTATAGTCCTGTAAAGCTGCTTTTTGACAACATTTACTGATAAAAAGCTCTACATAAATAAAACGAAATACTTTATTTGTGCCTCAAACACTGGTTTATTTTGCAGAAATGGGTCGTAATCCACTCCAGAACAGTGGTTTCGAACCTGGAGCATTTATGGGCCTTAAACTGAACTACTTGCGCATTTCTGAAGCCAAACTCACTGGGGTACCCAAAGGTATTGAGAATGATGGTTCAAGTTTAATATATATTTAAGTAATTGACTATTTTGAAATAAATGTTATATATATATTTATATATATATATATATATATATATATATATATATATATATATATATATATATATATATATATATATAGCCTATAGGCTTTTTTTAAAGTTTTAATTAGTTCATGGTTTCATGAGAATGCACTATTGTATATACAGTACACAATACAGCATACAGTACCTGTCAAAAGTTTGGAAGCATTACTATTTTAATGTTTTTGAAATAATTATTTGATCAAAAATACAGAAAAAAAACAGTAATACTGTGAAATATTATTACAATTTAAAATAATGGTTTTTTATTTTAATATACTTTAAAAGATCATTTATTCCTCTGAAGGTAAAGCTGAATTTTCAGCATCATTACTCCAGTCTTCAGTGTTACATTATCCTTCAGAAATCATTCTAATATGCTGATTTATTATCAATGTTGGAAACACTTGTGCTGCTTAATATTTTATATAGCCTGTGATTTTTATAACCTGTGATACTTATTTCAGGATTCTTTGATGAATAAAAAGTTCAAAAAAGAACAGCATTTATTTAAAATAGAAATATTTTGTAACAATACACACTACCGTTCAAAAGCTTTCTTTTTTCTTTCTTTTTTTTGAAAGAGATTAATACTTTTATTTAGCAAGGATGTGTTAAATTGATAAAAAGTGACAGTAAAGATTTATATAGAAAATATTTATTTTTTGATTCAATGCTGTTCTTTTTTATTTTTTATTCATCAATGAATCCCGACAAAACATCACAGGTTAATAAAAAAAAAAAAATTAAGCACAACTGTTTTCAACATTGATAATAACTTAGTATCAAATCAGCATATTAGAATGATTCTGAAGGATCATGTGACACTGAAGACTGGAGTAATGTATTTATATATAGGCTACAGAATAAAGGTGTTTTGTTACAGAATACAAAATTCTTTTCTTCAAGGAATGTGTCCCATTATGTTTTAAATACAATGCAACTCATTCTACTCCATATGGAATGTGTTTCATTCTTGCCAGACCTTCCCAGCAGTCTCCATGAGCTTCATTTGGACAATAATCAGATTCAGGCCATTGAGTTTGTGGATCTCAGCCAGTACGCCTCGCTGCAGAGGTAAACCCTACACATTCCCAATTATTTGGTGTGATAAATATGATCAATGAAACATTTCCCTGTAGTTACACTTTTACATGGACTTTATTATGACATCAAATTTGCTTTGGGTGTCCTCTAGTGGTTAAAACCCCTCTGTCTCTGTGTCTAGGTTGGGACTCGGCAGTAACCAGATTCGCCACATTGAGCACGGTGCTTTATCTTACCTCACCAACCTGAGGGAGCTGCACCTTGACAACAACCGTCTGCCCGGTGTGCCCAGTGGTCTGCCTCAAATGAAGTATCTGCAGGTGTGCTTGTGTTTGTGTACAGATTTCTATCTAGTTCATTTACACTAAATAAACTGAACCACACTCTCCTTACAGGTTGTCTACCTCCATTCAAACAACATCACCAATGTTGGGGTGGATGACTTCTGCCCAACAGGTTTTGGGATGAAGAGGGTGTTCTACAATGGCATCAGTCTCTTTGACAACCCGATCAGGTACTGGGAGGTGCAGCCCGCTGCGTTCCGCTGTGTCAGTGACCAAATGGCTGTACAGTTTGGCAACCACAAGAAATAAAAGATGGACAAAACCAATCCAGGAGGAGAACAAGAAGAAATAGTGTCCAAAATCTGAGTAAATCAACAAGATATTTGAGTGAAGACGGTGAATATACATTCCCATGGAGGCATAATTCAGAAGAAACGTGGACTCCATTTAAACCGAAGGATTAAAGAACCACTGGTAAACGACATTAAAACGGTGCATTCAAAACTATTGATGTGTGTAATTCCCTGCTGACATTAATGAATATGTACTCCACAAAAAAATGCCTTTTTGTTCAATTTAGTTGACACAGCATTTTTGATTCCTTAATTAACTCTCTGAGATGTCTATTAACAGTTTCATTTGCTTAGTTTTCATGGATTGGATCTTTAAATAATTAGATACATTCACAGTTTGTCATTCTGTACGCCTATTGTCACTCATTCATCATGGTAATACTGTAATAAAGTGGATTGTGTTGTGGATGTTTATCATGCCATCACAAGACAGCCTACCTTAAAGGTGATTTTCTTTAATGTCAACTTTAATGAACTTTATTGTAAAGAAATGATCCTAAGCGGATTCAGTTGAATAATAACCCTGCAGATGTGGCAGAAGATTTGAAGGTGGAGTAGCTAAATTACACTGCAAGGAGAAAGTCTTCACAAACAAGTCCTGCTTCTAGTTGTCGTGTGGCCACGCCCACAAGGCTTGGCAGAAGAATTTCAACCCTTTTGCTTATAGTTTCTGCTCTTAACGACTAAACAACACGAGAGATGGACTACAAAGAACAGGTACGTTTACAAATATTTACTGAATTAACTCAATACGTGGATGATAATAATTCATATTTCAAAATAAGCCTAGAAACTAATAAAATATGTATTATTTTATGTCACGTGGACTAAGTGAATTAGGCTACATGTTAAGAATGCTAATTCTAACTATTCTAACCAGAATTGTTTAAAGTATTTTAATATTTATTATTAGAATATGTATAATTATTTGGAATCAGCTGAGGATCATTAGGTTACTTTTTTCTCATATGTAACTACCGCTAGAATGTGATGTAGCTTTAAGACCAATTATGGGGCTTTCGCACCAGGTAGTAAGTTAACAGTTATAGGAACTAGCCATTAGTTCCCCCAAAAGGCGTTCCTAACTTAATACGTTCCCAGTTCCTGCGGTGCAAACACGCCAAAAAGTGGAAACTATTAATTTTAGGAACTATAAAAAGGTTCCTCCGGTGCGAAAGCAAAGCACCTTTGCGTATAGGGTCTTTTGAAGAATTAGAAATGATTTTACTTTAATCTTATGACACTATTACGATGGTTATCATTTACGTCCTCAAAAGAATGCAGACGTCATATGTTGTCAAACTTGTTCTAAAACCTGTAACAGCTATAAGCGGGAGGAATCTTGATAGATTGAAACTGTCATGCACAGGTTGAGCAAGTTGTATCCAGCGCGCAATTCGGAGATTTGATCGAGTTCTCGTACCCCATTGGCTACTCACACTGGGGCGTTTATGACGGAGATGGATACGTCATTCACTTTGCGGTTGCAGGTAAGCACGATAACGTTTACTTTAATACTAATACTAATTCTATAAAAATAACGATACAGTCATACTATACTATACTACTATACTAGGCCTAGCCATACATTTTAGGTATGTGTCTGAAATTGAGGAGACTAAAGAAAATGTAAGAATATTAAAGGTATATAGCCTAGGCTATATAACTCCTACACTGCTGTAGCCTGTATATATAAACTACACAGGTTCAAATGTCACCTGATATCCTCCTGGCTGGCTGGGACCCAGGAATAGACTTTTGTCCACTGTGGACATTATATTTGAGTGAATTTCTGACACCATACATGTACAGTTTTAAAGGGATAGTTCACCCAAAAATTAAAAATGTTTCATTACTTACTCACCCTCAAGTTGTTCCAAACCTGTATGAGTTTCTTTCTTCTGTTAAACACAAAAGAAGATCTTTTAAAGAATGTTGTTAATTAGACAGCTGACGGCACCCATTGACATCCATAGTAATATGGAAGTCAATGGGTACCGCCAATGTTTGATTACAAACATTCTTTATTAAAAGATCTTCTTTTGTGTTCAACAAGAAGAAAGAAACTCATACAGGTTTGGAACAACATGAAGGTGAGTAAATGATGATTTTCATTTTTGGGTGAGCACATTCAGGGCTTTTCAGAGATACCAAATGTTTGGGGGTTTTACCATGACAACAACTTCTCCTTGGTCTTTTAAAATGACTGACAATAATTTAGTGATCAAATAAGCACTCTTATGGAAATATGATAATGTTTTGTAATTATCATTTAAATCTGACTCATTTTAAAATTGTTTGTCATAAATCAACATCTCAGGAAAATGGTATGGGGTTTCTAATCAAAATATGACTTTCTGTTAAAAAATAGGGCATTGATTAACGTGTAAACCAGGGGTCACCAACACGGTGCCCGCGGGCACCAGGTCGCCCCCAGGGACCACATGAGTCGCCCGCAGGCCTGGTCTAAAAATAGCACAACTCAGTAGTGAGCTGCGTCTGAAATGTAATTGTATTCTGTTGATATTCTTTTTCAATCACACCTGTTGCATTTATATAGCATATATTTATATATTTATATTTAAAAATGACAATATCTTCTGTTCATTATACATGAGTTTAGATAAGTTTAGGTGAACTCTGACTTACTCTAGTTCAGGGGTCCAAACGTCGCTCGCGAGCTACCAGTAACGTTAGCTCGTGGCCTGATTGGAGGTTGCTCGTCATGGAGCCGTTCACATATCGAGTCTTTTGCGTCCTCAAGTTCGTTATTTCAAATGTAGGTGCGAGGCAAGCGCGCTCATAATTAAAGCGACGCGCTATTTTTTTCCAGGTGCAGCGAGATGAAAAAAATGCAACTATTCAGTATGCCGCAAACGTACCGCAGGTCAACCAATCAGCTTCACCCTTTCCATAACAACATTGAAAGCTCAGTCAACATGAAGGATGGGGGTGCACCCAAACACTACGGGTGTTTTTCTCTTCTCCGTAAATAAATCTTGTAGCAGAGCTACAGCAAGTGTTTTTCGGTGGTGGAAATCTATTAGCTACTAAAACTTCTTTGTCATTGTGGAGAGCACAGTGCATGGTTGCATAGCAACGACAGACGCCACGGGAAAATCAGATCGAATTTTACTCTTAATAATAAAAGATAAGCTAATGTGCATTGTAAAAGTCAGTAATTTATCTTTTTTGGCTCATTCTTTTTATAAAAATGATTTAAAGGCTGAAATATGTGAGGTTTATATTTTTATAAAACATTTTTTGTCAACTTTATTTGAACTTGTACATACTTGTACAGTAGGCTAGATAACATGTTGCAAGACACTCCTTTAAAATCTAGCCATAATTTTTAATGTTATTATTTTAATGTTTATGTAAACAAAAAGTGCATATTGATGCGGATTTATTTGTTATTTGCTGGTTTTCGACATACAACTTAGTGAATTGATTTCATTGTGTAGTATTAGTACTTTTTGAACAGGATTCTGTGATTACCGTGATCATTTTGGTCACTAATGAAATTAAATTATCATGCCATTTCATATCTAGTCATGATGAACTATAAAATCAACTATAATTATGTGTTTTTACAATATAATATGCAAAGTACAATTTTCTATAAAAAAAATAATCTCTGATTCTGTTCTTTTCTCTGACATTTAAGGGTGACATAGGCATACAAAAACCCTTTTAGGTATAAAACAGTTTAGATAGTTGTTAATATGCGAGTTATGAGACATTATTTCAGAGATTTAAGTATTGTATTACATGAGTAGCTCTCGGCCACTTTCATTTTTAAAAAGTAGCTCTCAAATGAAAAAAGGTTGGAGACCCCTGGTGTAAACAATGCCATGTTTATCAGGCATTTTGGGAGACACAACAAGTGAATGAGTGAAATTATATATCAATATTCCTATGAAATGTTAGATATTATTATGAAAATGTTGCCAATTATTACTCCCATTATTACACTTCTTTTTCATTACATGTTGCCCCGAAAACACATTTATATGCAAATTAGATACAGTGTGCATTGCATTGAATGGAACTGTATGGCCATTTTAACCACATATTGCCTAAAGTTAAATGCTATATAATTTCATTCCATTATATCTTTCAAAACATAGTTGAGAATCATCTTTATAGAAAGTTGGGTTAAAAAAAATCCTGAAATCTAAAAATTGATTGCTGAATGAAAAAAAAAAATCCCATGGTTTTTGCACCAAAAAATGACCTACTGTGATGCATAAAGCCTAATTCAGGCAATGAATTGAAACATAATTTTATATAGTATATTTAGTAGCCTATAACTGTTTCACTTGAATCTTAGGCTATTCTTGATTTCTTATTTCTTCTATTCTTGATCACCGTCCGTTATGGCCACAATTTGTCTCATACAGAACTTGCTTTTTCCATACCAGATGAAACTCAGGTGATGAGTTCGTTTCGGGGGTTTCTGCAGACTGTCTTCCCTGTTTGTGGTGATCTTTTGCTTGGAGAAACTAAGATACGGCGTCAGCTCCTGTCTGAAGTCAACGTACCTAAAGGCGCTCGTGTTTTAGTGAGCAATAACCGACACGCTCTCGAGCCTTCACCTGAGGATGAAATTAGACGACGACGAGATGCTTTACTTGACACGGAGTTTACTTACAAAGTCCTCACATTTAATTGTGAGCACTTTGCCACATTTGTCCGCTCTGGAAAAGCTATGTGCAATCAGGTGAGTTGATGAATCAGGTAGTATATCAAGTATATTTATATCAAGTTTAACAGTATATCATAAAGATCATCATCATTATGTTATTCTGACATACGTTTATATTGGTTCCTTTGTTTTAACAGATCCCAGGGAAGTCCAAAAACAAGGAATGTGAGGAGGCTACTGAACAATTTAGCAGCCATGTGCCATCGAATACTGAATTATCAATGCCAATCTTCACATTACCGGGCTCCAGACTAACTTTTTCTACTAGCGCTGTAGCCCCTGACTGAACATTTTAGGAGCGGAAGCAGAAAATTTAGGGGCACACCTTAAATCAGCTTGCAATGCAATTATTCAAATTTCCCCCCAAATAACTGTAATACTGACAAATTATTTAATAATAAATAGACTTAATGTACAGATATTACAATATGCAGTTTTATTTTAAGTTCACATGGCTGCAGACTAAATTTTGAGGGCAGCATGACGAGACACTTCCGAGAGTTCTACAAAAACAGATCTGGTAGCACTGGGGCATAAAGCACTAAGCTTAATTTAGGGTGTAGATGAAATTAACTTCTTAATCCTACTGTTTACAATGGTAAAACAAAATTTTAAATAAGTGTTTAAATAAGAGTTTTCCTACATCTTAACATTTTTCGTTTAAGGACAATCTTTGAAGGATGAACAAAAAATGTGTTGGTCATCACATTAAAAATAACATTTATATATGATATTATAGTTTTGAAGTGCTGGAAAAAAATGTAGGCATAGTACTTACCTAGACCTAGTAAGCATTTGACTATTTTTGTCCCAATACCATATTTATGGTTAGAGTTACTACATCAGCCTAAATCCATGGTGAATGTTGCTGATTTGTGGACTATACGCCTTCTGTAAGTGCTTCTCCTGGTTTCCACTTCAGCGCTGTTTGATCTGATATAACAGAACTCTGCGCCACATTTATGTGCATTAGCCACTTACAGTGGCCATTTCCTATTCTCGTCACGGCCTGCCACTCATTCCGGATTCATTGACGCGCCCCTTCCACGTTTAACGTGTAAAAAAATTTTTACTGGTCGCACATGTGCGACTGGAAGTAAAATTCAGTCACACACGCTCAAATTTTGGTCGCAAAATGTCTGGAGCCCTGCATTATCCCAAGAATATTGTGTTGAGTTTCACTAAGGATATTTTCCCCTCACTCTTGCATTAAACCAGTTTTAAAAGATTCCTATTTAATGTCAATGGAAAGGGTTCTTCACTCTTCAATGTACTTATTTGGTCTCCTAGCCTGGTCAGACTGGTTTGTTGGCTGGTTTTAAAACGGTTTTGGGCACTTTTTAGGTGGTCAGGCCGGGAGACCGACTTATCTGTTAAGCCAGTTAAGCCAGGTGATCATTTTAGCTAAGAAGTGGGTAAAAAAAAAAAAAAAAAAAGGTTTTCACATGATTTTGACTATCTTCTTCACATTTCTAACTAATGGCATAAAAAAAAATCTAACTAATGGCACATACCATTACTAATATTTACCATATAACACCACAGTTATAAAAACAATTTTTTAAATCCCATGGAATTGCTTAACAAGTGCAGATTTATTTATTTTGCTGCTGACACATTGCCAGTTACAACAGAAAGTCTGGGAAATATCTAATGGCTCGTCCCTTTTAATGCCCAGCATACACAGAACATTCCCCTAATGTTAGCATATATGGTTACCGTTTGTTTTTGTTTTTTGGGGGGTTTTTTTGGGAACCAATTAATAAAAACGAACCTTTCCAGAGCATTGCAGGGAGGTCTTTTCCTCGAGAACCTATATAATCATAACCATAAACTAACCTTTCCAGAAGATTCTAGGAAGCAAAAATCGTTAGCTGCATCCATGTACATTGATTTGCTACTTAGTCAGCTGCCGTTCCTATTTTACTAGAATAGACTATTTGTTAAAAGATAATTTTCTATTGGAAACAAATCTATTTTTAATTCATTGACTTCATATCAGCCAGAATTGATAATAAAAAAAAAAGATTTAAACAAAAATGCCAAGATTACAACAGGTTGTTGGGTTTGTAGATACACTTATTTTTATTTATTAAGATTTTACAGTAGTAACAATAACTAGTGAGCTAATTGTATTTTGGATGAAAATGTGGTTACCATGGTGATCTTTCATAATGTAAAGGGGCTATGCAGTGCTGTTTCTCGTGATTAAAAAAATAAATATTTATATTCCATACAAAGACCTGTTCTGATTAACGTTTTTTTCTTGTAGATTTATTCGTAACAGCAATGTAAAAAAAGAAAAATTGCACATCACGAGAGTTTATTGTCTGTTTGATAAAGACGAAGCGTTTCCTACATTCCCCGGATGTTGCCCCACGCTTGCTCATGTCCCGGATGTACCTACATTTTAGTAGAGGAACAAAAAATGGGCTCATTACCAAGCTTCACCAAACCGTTTAAATTATCCCCACACACGATTATTGTATATGTATGAGGACCAGACCGCACTTTTGAGCAGAGTCCGCGTCCGTAGTCACCGTGTCTGTAAAGTGATTCATGAAATTAAACAGGTAAGACAGTTGTATACATTCAGTGTTGCTACACGCTGTTGACGTTAGCAAGCCAGCAGTCAGTTGCTAAGCGAAGTTTATATCAATAGCAGATAACGTTTAAGTATCTTTAGGAATATAGAAGGGATCGCAATGAAATATTAACATAGAAAATGTATATAATCTTAACATATAATTGTGTTCTACAGCCCCTCCTTGTGTATGCTAAGCAGGCTAACACAGCTGTCCAGAGACATTTCAGGAGATTGTTGATGTCTAACTGCTTATTCATAAATCTTTTTTGCTAGAGTTTCTTGTCTTGAAAAGAGTATTATGTTAATGTTTTTAAAGCCATGATATGGAAGTGAGATGCATCCTGCTATCTTTATATTCATCCTTTTTAACCTGTTAGACGTTCATTTATAAGCTAACCAGGTCAGTGACTTAACTGTCCCTCTACCTACATTATACATAACGTTAGTAGATCAAAACTGAACAAACAGGCTTAAAATACAAGTTTGCTACAGAAGTTATAGTCATATAGGTTCTTAAATTGAAGCACTACATGTATATGTCATATCAAAGTATATATTATGTATGATTTTAAATGCAGATGTGATATCAGAATATATACCAGTAATCTGTGTGTTTTTATATGTGGATGTGATATGAGAATATGTAATCCTTATGTTTTTGTTTGTAGATGTGATATCAGAATATATCATTTTTAACTGTTTGATTTTATATGTAGTAGTGATATATAAGTATGAGTATAAAATCAGTATTTACCTTTTATGTAGATGTGATCAGAGTATATTATCTGGATGTTTTAATTCAGATTTGATCAGAATATATAATTTGTATGCTTTTTTTATGTAGATGTGATGTGCAAACATATGATCTGTATGATTTTTATGTGTTGCATGATTGAGCAATGGCAGTCTAGATTCACAGTTGAGCAATAGATCTGTTTACATATGTGTAAAATTCACCCAGGTCATGTGATACTGTGTCCATCATCTTTATTAATGTATTATTTATTATAATATGTCATAAGTCTCTATGATGCTGTAGTGGAGTGAGTGACTTAATGCTATGAATTCTGTTCTCTTCTAGAGTGAAGTTGGAGGTGAGAGTCGCGGGCCGAGCGTGTTGACAGAGTTCGAGCTGCTTCACACTGCTGACAGGGCCTTCCGCCATCCCCCTCACCCGTCATCTGCCTAGCGAAGAGTGATGACCTCACAGCAGCATGGGAATGCCAACCCTGCCCTCCTTTTGCCACAGAACTCTTCATCTAGTCAGGGCAGGCAACACATTTCTCGTTCTCCGATAGACTCGTATTCCCGCTCCGGGCTCTCCTCTCCTCGGAGAGGCTGGGTTGCGGCATCCTCATCCGCAACAACTCACGGTAACTCCCTTGCGCTCTCTCTAAGCCGACTGGCTCCGGCGTCCTGCAGTAATTCCTCCTCGTCTCGGAGACCTGCGTCTGGCCGGGTGGAGCCGTGGCCAGAGGAGGCTGTGGACGATGCATATGGGCTTTACTCCCTTCACCGCATGTTTGATATTGTGGGCGCTCAGCTGACGCACCGTGATGTGCGGGTGCTGTCCTTCCTTTTTGTGGACGTTATTGACGAGTACGAGAGAGGAGGGATACGAAGCGGCCGGGATTTCCTGCTCGCATTGGAGCGTCAGGGGCGATGTGATGAGACAAACTTCAGGCATGTTCTTCAGCTGCTCCGCATCATCACTCGCCATGACCTGCTGCCATACGTCACGTTGCGCAAGAGACAGACAGGTTTGAGATCTTGTCACTTTCACCCTCATTTTGGTCACTAGTTCATCCACCGCTTATGACAGCAGATTATTGTCTTTTTTTGGCATGGTGTAATATGTTGCTTATTATTTTCCAGTGTGCCCAGATCCAGTGGATAAATATCTGGAGGAGACGTCAGTCCGTTATGTTTCTCCCAGAGGAGCAGGAGAGGCCCAGCAGGGAACTCCTCACAGAAGAACAGGTGTGTCCTCCTTTGGTTGTGCTTTAGACTTTTTGCTAGTGCTGTAACATTTTTGGTAGTGATGGATTTTTTTTTTTTTTTCGATACACAGAAAAAATGAATTCAAGTATTATTTAGCTGAAAACTAATAATACATTTTATGTAATAATCAGTTAGTTCATTAATTACATTTAATTTAATAATAACACTCAAATAACATATTTAACTTATGGAACATATTTTTTTCCATAGTTGAAACTAGTCAACTGGTTGAGTGATGATATGATATATTTCAGTAAGTTATACTGTTTCTTTCAACATACCTTTTGATGTCAATTCATCTTTATTTCATCTGTATTGTAAGCCTGTTTGATCAGCATCTTTATGCTGTAACTAGTAGTAAAGAGGAAGAGATTAAAGGGTGTCAAAGAGTGCCAAAATCACATTTTTTGTTTGAAATTCGTTATAAAATTTACAAAATTTGAAAGCTCAGACTGTTTCCATATCATACTAAAAGTAACTAAACCAAGCTTATTGCAATTATTAGATGCTAGGCACGCTATAAATAATGTTTAGTGCAGTTTTGTTCAATCACCAACTTAAAACAGCATAGATTAAAAAAATCTTGGTTAATCAAACTCAAGATTGATTAAAAAAGAGAAATTGATATTGTCAACTCAGCCCTAGCATCCACACAGCTGACATGTTTATCTGTTGGAGCTTATCCACGTTGTGTGTATGAAATACACTCTCAGACTTATGCCGGGTTCAGACTATACTTGAAATCAGCCTGATTTTGGAAAAGTCCGTTTGACGAGGGGTGTTGTGGTGATTCGTAAATGCCAATGCGCGTTGGGACCCAAGAATCAATAATTTTATCTCGTATAGTGCGTCGTAAACAACCGATGCTGCGTCTGCGACGCTTCACATTGTCCCGTCAGAAAGACTAGCATGTTTAATTTTTTTTGGTCCTTCATGACTTTGGTGCTGCTAGGTGGAAAAAATAGTTTTGGTTACAAAAATTTCTGTGCATCACTTGTTTTTGATCACACCTGAAGTATCACACACCTGTCACTCTGTAAACTGCAAAAACTGGGCTGTGGACTATGGTCTAATTATTTTATTAGCCAATCAGAACTTTTGAGGTGCTTTTTGCCTGCCAATCATTTTGTGCAGTGGGTCCCCAGGAGCGGGGTTAAAGACATCTGATATTGTGCATTTGTACAGTACAGCACATATATGGCCAAACTAGCTAGCCTGGGAAAACCCAGACAACTTCCGGCAAATTTAGATTTGCTCTGAAAGTTAGTCTGGCAAAGAGCTCATTCAAGCCCATTTCCAATCCGTCGAAATCGAGGCACCAATCAGAAACGTTGGGGCGGGCTTTACACGATGACGACAGCGCTGGGATTTTTAAGCAGATTTTGTAGCCTACATTACAAAGATGGATGCCGCCGGCGAACATCACTTGGTCAAATCAGCTATCGCGTCTGTTTTAAGCGATTTGAACGTTTCCTTTTTGTTAAAAACCGAGCAAAGAACAACACTCTGAGATGTTTCTCCGCCGCTCTGCATACGTCATCTCCTTCATCGCTCTGATTGGTTTTAGGTCTATCCGCGACGTCCGTTGGTGACGCCCCTCTGGAAATGATTTGTCTGACGCTTTGCCAGACCATAACTCAGTTACAACTGAGAATGGTCTGGTTTTAACCAGGCTACAAACTAGCACCAACTTGTCCGGACTGCAAATTGGGGCAAAAGCTGTGTTGTGTATTCCAGCCTTAACTGCTTACAGCATTTTTAACACAAATTTTTTTCTGATTCTGAACTGGAAATCATCCAAATCTTCACCTTATTTATTTCTCCTGAACCTTATCGTGATCAGTGTAAATGCAAGACAGGCATTGTGGTATTGATTTTGATCATGTTCTGATCCTCAGGACCCCAGCCGTTGATCTGCTGTCCTCCATCAGGACCCCAGGTATGCCCACCACGTGCTAAACCCACCCCACCTCCACTGACCAGGAAAAGGAAAAGATCTCACACAACAGCTGACTGCAGAGAAAAACAGACCTGTGGTAAGAAAACAAATCTGCTCTAGTACAAAAAAAAGTTGCATGCTGGTTGACATGACAGTGGCAATGTTTTTTAAGCAGAACAAGAAAATTTGACTCTGTCGAATAAGATATTTGTACAATCATAACTACACCATTTTACCCATAACAAAAGAATTTGTAACATATCTACATGCTTAAGCAATAAGACATGTTCGGATCTGGCCACTTGGCGACACCCCCCCCCCAAACTCGACTTTTTAATATGTATATTAAATCTCATGCAAAATCTCACCTCTTGGCAACCTTTTGAAAGTTGCTTTGAAGCCAGACAATCAGATTGAAACTGACCATTTCAGCCAGGCCTTGGCATTTTTGGGTAGGTATGATATTCCTTTGAGCGTTTGAGCACAGATTTCAGGAATGTTCTTCTTTTTTTTTTAGATGGATATACAGTAAAAGCCACCTTTTTAACTAATCATCCTTCTCTTGCAGACATAAGACTGAGGGTGCGTGCGGAGTACTGTCAGCACGAGTCAGCTCTACAAGGCAATGTCTTCTCCAACAAGCAAGAAGCGCTGGAGAGGCAGTTTGAGCGTTTTAACCAGGCCAACACCATCCTCAAATCCCGTGACCTGGGTTCCATCATATGTGACATCAAGTTCTCAGAGCTGACCTACCTGGACGCCTTTTGGCGGGACTACATCAACGGTTCACTATTGGAAGCCCTGAAGGGCGTTTTCATCACGGACTCTCTGAAGCAGGCAGTGGGTCACGAGGCCATTAAGCTCCTGGTGAACGTAGATGAGGAAGACTACCAGGCTGGCAGGAGGAAGTTGCTGAGGAACCTGGTGGCAGGGGGTGCCGGTGCGGGCACGGGAAGCAGGGAGGGTCCGTTGTCCTAGTTGTGGGAGTGACTCGGTAAGTGGAGGAAATTCAGAGAGACCCAGATGAGCAGAGATTGGACACTAATGAGAAGGTATACATGGGGAAGGAAGAGTGAGGAATGTAAACAGAGAGGAAGTGACTCTTAAAAGAAAGATACCCTACGAGAGGCCGGGATTTGCATCTTTAGCCAATATGGATGAAAAGAGGTGTTAAAAGTGTTCTGGAAAGTTGCGTTATTTCTATTTTATTTTGAGTATCTCAAGTTGTGGAAATAAAAGATGACGGGGAAAAGTTTTGGACAAAGAAGGCATTTAGTTTCTTTTGTCTTTATTCCTGTGTATTTGACACTAATGCTTTTGTTTTTAGGCTTTTGTGAATTAGGTTATTTTTGCTATATTTCCATCAAGTTTTGTTGCACAACCATTTGCTCTTAGTGAAATTCTCCTGATTAAATGGAATATGTTCGCCTCAAAGTTTAACAAAAAGGACAGGTCGCATAAGGTTTGATTGACTGATTTGCCTTTAAAACATCACATTGCTTCAACTCATTATGAAATAATTCCACTGTCAATGTTGTCTAACCATCCATGTTCAAGTTTGTCTGGATGTGAACTTGCTTTTTTAGTCTTTTCATTACAAAATCACAAAGCGGAATCTACAGAGTTTAAATCACCCAAAATCTTCATGGCACACTCCAACATTGCACTTCACTTTGGAACTATGACTACTTTAAAAAGAAAACATTCTCTGTTTCTGTTTTATCATTGACGTTATTGCACAATTGGGTTAGTTTTAGAAAATTCTCAAGGGGGCGTAGTCCAACATCTGAACATTCTGGAGCATGGAGAATTGGTTTTCAGAATGGTTTATGATATGCTTTGTTGCAGCTTGTGTTTTGATGCATGTCCCTGTAATTTTCTTTTGTTTATGGAAAAAACCCAGTAACGTTGGCAAATGTTTGCTCTTGTTTGAATTCACAACTTAATAGATGTTCTTTGCCCAGAATTTTCCAAAACGATTTAGACATTTGGAATCTCTAGGGCTATTAGGCTAATATCCATGTTTAGACCAAAACGTAGCATTCAAATTAATCTTCATTGTTTGTTTTTGTTTGAATTTCTGGGCAGAGAGTTTTTTATGCATCAGTATAATACAGAGATATGCCTTTGTAAAGTTGGAATGCATTCGACAGCAGTGTTTGATTAAGGCTGTACCTTTTGTTTTCACAAAGGAAAAAATTGGCTGCTTTTATTCAATCAAAAAAATAAAAATAAAAAATTGGTAGTTCTGAGAGTTCTAGTGAAAAACGAACAGTGGACTGTTATCGCTAGTTTAAAATGTGACCTCACATGAATCTCACTAGCCTATATAGTTTTTTAACATGCTATATTTATAATTTCCAATTCCACCATTTGAATTCAAGCAACTGTGCCAGGGTTTCTGTGTCTTGAAACAACAAGTCTTGAAAGATAACACAAAATGTGCCACCCTGAAGCACAACCTGTGTTTTTACATGACTGAAGTGAAACAAAAATGCCTGAGCAACATGCAATCGCAGAAAGATGTGTAATTTGACTGACTTGAGATGTTTTTGCTATACTTTTAAAATACCAAAGCTATTCCCAGACATTCATTCTCTTTAAACTCTCTCTTTTTCATTCTCTCCTCCTCAATCTGTTAAGATATAATGAAACTGTTGAAATATTGAAAGGAAAATTGGTGACGTGGGGTGAGTGGAACAGATGTTTAGAAAAGTTAGCTGTGGATCAATTATTGCTATTATTATTATTACAGAAGGAAGAAAAGCATTTTGTAATGTTTTCCTAATGGAACTAAACAAAGTTACAGACTGGTATCTATTATATAGGTTACATGTTCTATTGATTGTGTTCAAGTGTTTGTCTTTATATCTTGCATGTATATGACATTGATCCCCTTAAATATCACACAGTGACAATTGAGCTGTGGTCTGTAGATTTGAAATATCTAGACATTTCTAACCTTTTTTACACTTTGTTTTTCATAGAGAAAGAAATGGGATTGCTACTTTTTGGAGAGGTGAGATGAGAGTATTCTCAAAGTGACACAGTAGAACAGATGAAGACGGAGCACTTTATTTTTTACTCTAAAGTATTTCACCTATTGTAACCATATATAGTAATACACCATTCCAAAATGTAGGAGCATCGGCATCATCGGCCATCTGTCACATTATGACTCTGATTTTTGAATAATTTTATTTTTTTGTTGACCATGCCGGTGGTTGTGTTAAGTGAAATATTTACGTGCAAAATAGACAGCTGGTTCATTCAATGTCTGTACAAATCAATAAAACAACTTGGAAAAACACAATCTGTTGCAGTTCCTTTTTTAAAACATTAAATATACTGTTAGTAACACATTAATTGATGTTGCAATTTCAATTTAGCCATTCAAAATTAAATTTCCCGAAAAGAATTGCTCTGTTTGAACTGCCTGACCAAGCAACATTGTCTCATACAAAAATTTAGGGCAGTAGTACTACCTTCTACTTTTTTTTCCATTGCTGATGAAGGGTGGGTTTGGAAAAGCCATTTAGAAACTGAAATTCTGTAGGAACACAAATACCTGGAAAAAGTTAACATTCATATTCATCTCCATTGCTTATGCTTAGTTCTGCTGCCATTTTTTGAGCCAATCATCTGAATCTAAATGCGTGATTGATCAATGCTGATTGGCTGATGGCAACATAAAAGTGCTCACAGTCTTCTCTAGTGACTAAACTTTGCTGTGAAAGGCAGAAGAAATGGGAAAATGTCCATTTCACAATTTTAAAAGCCTTTCCACAAGTGGCCATTGGTAAAACATCATCTTTCATATATCAATATTTTTGTGATTTAAATGTTGCTGGCAAAATTATGAATGGAGAAAGAATTTTGTTTCTCAGACAGATGGTTTAGTCACAGCATCTACAGCTAACAAGCCCATGCAAACGAACCAAACCTTGAACCATTGGAAGTAGTGCAGAAATTACATAGAGCAACATTAATGATATCAGCCTAAAAAAATTTTTGCCAAAGAGATCTTCACTCTTTTTTGGCTTTCCTTTTCCTGACAAAAACTTTCAGCAAAGCCCTGCTCATTAAGACCAAGAGCAGACAGACTGCCGTAAATAAACTCGCGATCAGCATGATCACATCCGCGCAGTGGTAGGAATACCAAGGAAGCTTGTAGGACTCTGTGCGTAAATGCGCCGCACCCTTATGCCTCATGACAAACTCCAGCCAAAAGATGGCGCTGTCCATTGGCTTGAGCGGTGTGTCATGATGTAGACTTGACATTCTGCGCATGTTCTTCTGGTATGGTTGATTTTCATCCAGGATATCCATCAGGGCTTGCGTTAGGGTATCTACATCCAGGACTGCGACGTCAAGCACTTGAGCCACCCCTCTGGCGTCCAGGCGAATCATGTTGTCGAATTGGTCGAAGATGAGCGGGAGTCCAAGCATCGGCACGCTGTGGTAAATAGCCTCATAGATTCCATTCGTTCCTCCATGGGTAACGAAAGCTTTCGTTTTAGGATGCCCTAGGAGGTCGTTCTGAGGCAACCATTCCACTATGAGTGTGTTTTTCCCCAACGTAGACGGCTTTTCCCCTACATGCCTCCAAATCACCTTTTGCGGCAAGCGAGCGAAGGCAGAGGCGATAACCTCAGATATGTCAGGAACCAGACTTCCAAGCAGAGTACCCAAAGACATGATCACCACCCCATGCTCTCCAGAACTCTCGACAAACTTCTCCAATTCATCTGGTAGAGGTTTGGATGGTTTGCACTGGAAGCCTCCAATGTAGACCACGTTGGGCATAGTAGGACGAGGGAACTCGAAAACAAAATCGACTCGCATGAGCCACAAATCTGCTCCTTGGATCAGAGTGTAGACATTGGAATTCGGGTCTATGTATTCGCTGACAACTCCTTGATAGAGGGGCCTTGTGAGCATGTGGTCTATATATTGGCCGATTCCAAAATGCAAGAGATTTTTCATTTTATTTGCAAAGCTCATTTTGTCCGTCACCCTGGATCCGATAGTTGGGATGTAAGAAAGCGGTGAGGGTGCAATTGCAAAGTGCCCTTCTCCGTTTGTTATCCATCGTACGTTGAACACCATTGGTAGACCCAAGTGCACGCCCAATATGACCCCTCCTGCAAAACCAGGATCAGTTAGCATCAGATCATACTTGGACTCTTTGAGTGTTTTTATAAGCTTTTTATCTTCTAGGATGGTCCTCACCATCTCAGCAGAAGACCTGTGAGACTCTTCTAAAAGAGTAATGATTTCTTTCTGCAGGGCAATGAATGACCAAACTGATCCCTTCCCTCTTTGAATGTCAATGTTTCTCTTAAGAAAGGACGCCATGTACTCCGGGTCCTCCAGGCTGCTGAGGTGCTCAACCTGGACTGTGATGGGCGTATAGTGTGTGGTGTTCTCTGGGATGTACCAACTGTTGGCAGAACGGACCACTGTCAGTTTGTGACCTCGCTGATGAAGCTCTCGTAGCAGAATGTCCATGTTAAGCCAGTGGCTTCCATCCACAGGGTACACTAGGATCTTCCCAGCCAGGGAAAGTGGTGGGGGACTCCAAAGAAAGACAAGGACAAAGATCGAGGGATGCAGCAGCATTGTCTGAAAATGTGTTTGATTAGTCAATTTTTGATTGGGAAACGCATTGCTACTTGACTTTTTGCAATTGTAGATCAAAACATATGTGCTTATGCTTGTAAATGAGAAAATAATAGCAAGTTAACTGACTTATTATATTTGTGTTTTAAAGGGATAATTCGCCTTTGGCTAAGCCCCGCCCCCCTTAGTTACTGTTGCTACGTCCGACAAACAAACTTCATATGGGCTCTGGTATCAACATGGCTTATGCTGTGACGGCTCTTCCTGCTGAAAATGTATCAAACTTTTATAAAGCAGCAAATAAAGTGTCCAATAGAAGTAGGCAAAAGGGGCTGCAATATACGTTGGAAGGCTATATTAACGACAAACAGGTGAAACGCAAGGAACAACAAGGCATCCAAATAGAGGCAAAAGCATACCGGTCACAGTCAAAAAATGAACCACCGCATATCCTATTAATCGAGACGGAGGCTGGGACTAACAATATCAAGGAGCAACACTGTTCATGCAAAGCTGGGTAGGTCTCTATTCATTTCTATAATCGTTATTACAAAACAACGGACTACGCGAGTATAACGTTGTATTTATTAGCACCGTGTGCTAGCTAGACGACACTTGTCAGGATTTGACTTCCTGAAAAAATGGACACCCCCCTCCAACCTCTCTGGGAAACGCGTATCTGTGTTACAAATGCCCCAGGCACAACGTTTAACCATATTTTTGATAAAACTACGACGGCAATAGCCTGCCGAGACCAAAAATATGAGACGCCTGTGTTAAAGTCAATGGAGCGCTGTGAAAAAGTGTCGGACCACTGTGGGAGCTCGTTCTTGGCTGCGTTGTGATTGGTCAATCTACATTCTAGGGTGTGGCTTAGCCAAAGGCGAATTCACCCAAAATTTGAAATTCTGTCATCTACTCACCTTCATGTTGTTTTTGGTCCATTAAATGAACCTCAAAGCGGTAGAATGTTGTTTGGACCACTTGGTCTTTCAAAATGCATATACTTTTTGTCTTCTGCAGAAGAAAGTCATACAGGTTCAGGTTAACATTAATGATGAGAGAGTTTTCTTTTTTTACGGTGAACTTCCCCTTTAATTATTAGCGTTGCTCAAATTCAGAAACTGATTATTACAACTCAAGTACAAACATCTTAATGATTCTTAATTTGCCGTTTTGTAAACCCAAATTAATGGACGGATACATGCTGATTCTTTCTGATAATATTGCATTGTATAATATAATAATGCAAATACAAAAAAAAAACTTATTATTAACGTTTTTATACCTCATGATTACAAATGAATATCAATGCTTATTTTAAGTCTTTGGTAATGATCTCATGTCTTTTGTCTCTCCATTATTTATTTATTCATTTATTTATTGTGTTTTGTCTCTATTCCTCATTTGCCAGTGGGTTGCCCTTTCACTTAAGTTCACAGTTATCTGAGAGAAGCATTGCACACTGACCTGACCCTGCTTCAATATATAATGTACAGTTTTAAGAGTTAACTGATTGCATGTGAGTAAAGGTCTCGAACTAAGCACAGATACATTTCCCTCACATGTATGCTAGTTATGTAAAGGCTATTTATCCAAGATTAAACTTAGGCATACAAAAGACTTGAGTATCTAAACCTGTGTATTGTTAAATAGTGGAAGCAATTTAGTGATTTGCACAAATATGTAAATGTACAACTGTGTAGCTTATTGTATAAAAAATACTGTGTACATTGTTCTTAATGACATTGTGCAATATAGTCTCCATTTACTATTTATAATGATATTTACATTGATTGAACTGCTACTGCAAAAAGAAACATTTTAAACCACACAGACAAGTAGAATGTACCTGGTCTTTGGCGATGTCCTGAAGATGCGTGATGCCCCAACTGTGCAGTTTTTATTCCTGAACTGTCAGACAGCGTGTGAAAGTGTATTGCCGAGAGTGAGCAAGGCCCTTGTTTTAAAAGTGGTGACTAACATACAAATCGGACCGGGAACTGAGGTTGAACTTTGGTCCAGATTTGCACTTTCTCTGTTCGTTTATTTAGCCTAGCCTCAAAAGTGGGCTTGATCTGAATCATGTGTTTGGTGGAAGAAAGAAAGAGAGAAGGGCAGACCAGACCCACAAACAGATTGTGTTAGAGGATTACACACAGCACATTCCACTCTTGTTAAAACCTATATTTTAATCTAACCCATTAAAACAGCCCTTCGAGAACGAATGGAACCAAAACACAAGTGTTGGCAAAATTGTTCCACTTCTGACTTGTAACATAATCCAAAAGGAGTGCAATCATGAAAATATATCATAATGTGGAGCCAGCTAAACAAGCTTTCTTAAAAAATAAATAAATAAAAAAATCCCACTGGATAAAATAAAATTCCAATTTTCGTTTCGTTTTTGTTTTTCAGAATTTCAGTTCAATAAGCTATCTTATTCGGTATGGGTATACTTTTGTTTTCACCTCAGTAGAGTGAGAAGGCACTAATTAAATATGCAGTCCTTTTGTTAGATAACAGCTCAGTGCATTGTAAAAGACATCGTTTCATCAAGCTTGGCTTCAGAATAGATATATTGCGCTGCTGGATACAATGCCATTCTTTTCCACTAGAGGGATTGACGCGTCACTATTTTCACTTCGGATGCATGGAGGAGAACATTACAGAAGAAGAAAAAAAAGGAGAACATTACAGATTATAGAACATGAACAAACAGGTCATTCTTATTTGCTTACGATTTGAAGTAGCAAATGTAAAGACACAGAGGGCATATGTTCAGTGTTTTTACCCCTCTTCTGTTTTCACACTTTCTAAATTCAGTTTAGTGCTTTATTCATGAATGTGTATGAAATTCATGTATGAAAATAACAGTACAGAATGAATTGTAAAAAGTTATGAAAATATAGCAATTCAGTTTGAACAAAAATTAACTATTTGAATTGTGAACTATTGAACTATATGTGTGTGTCATCAACATAACATAAGTGTTTTTTGAAAATGTAGAAATTGCAGAGAGTTTTCTGTGATGGGTGTTTAGGGGTAGGGGTAGTGTAAGGGAATATGTTTGTACAGTATACAATTTAATTTTGTACACGGAAAGTGCATGCCCATAAATCCCAACTTTTTTTTTTTCATCTGTTGCTGACAAAATATGTTTACGTATTGAAATAAGTGGGGAAATATGTGTTGTCAAAACACATAAGGATCATGTGACTTTACATGCATGTTCATGACCCAAATGTGAAAAGTCACAAAATGTAAAAAAAACAAAAAAAAAACATAGGTTAACCAAATCAAAATGGGTCAAATTGAACCGCTAACACAAGTTGGTATTTCATGGCCAAAATGATCATTTAAAATCAGTCAAGAGCTAGAAATGTATCTTCATATTTACTGGTAAAGCTTTATATTATGGGTATACTGCTTTCTTTGACCCCCCTAAACCCCACCCAAAAAAAACACCCAAATGTCTTGTTTAGCCTATAGGCTATACTTTGAAACTGAAATTAATATTAATTAAACCAAGGCTCTCTCTTTTTAAATCCTTTGTCTGGATGTTTTATTAATGGAGCAGGCAGCAGACTGCATGAGCACTTGCTTAATAATTAATGCTCAGATTCCCAGCCTAGAGAGAGAGAGAGAGAGGGGAACGAATTAAAGAGTAAATTCATCAAGCAATATCGAATATTTTATTTTTGTTTGTTTTATTGTTATTATATTAGTTAATTAATTATGGTTGTCTTAACTATAACAATTTTTGTCTCAATCTAGAGTTTATTATTTTTTTAACAAAATATTTTTAAATTATTTTAATAATTTATCTTTTTTGTCGAGTATAGTGATTATTCTGTGCTAACATGCAAAATTAGCACATGGATATTAATAAGATGCTGACGTTGTGTGGTAAAATCGGATGCCTACCGTATCGTGAAAACCACCCAATGGCGAATGTTCTACTTATGAATATGAAGTAGGCTACATCATGCTAACGTATCGTGACAACCACCCAATGGCGAATGTTCTGCTTATGAATATTGATTACTCGTGCTGACGTTTCGTTGCTACCTTGCTTGGTTACCTTCCTAAGGCAAAAGCCTGGGTTATGAATATTTAAAATATAAATATAATAAAACTAAGCCTTCGCCATAGTAGAATTCGTCTTTACCGGGAAAAGGAGTGAGAGAGGGAGGGAAGCGAGGTTATTCGCCCACCCCTCCCCCACCCCCCGTCCTCCGGCGCTCGGATGCTGCGACCGCTGCCATCATCACCGCGAGATGCGCGTCAAACTGGCATCATCAGCATGTAGACCCACATCTCTCCTTCACCCATCACTCTATCAATCAGCGCCAAAAAAAACAGCAACGATGTGACCAAAGCGACCCTCCTTTACGTTCCCGACAGCACAAAACGCCGTTTTTAACAGATTAATTAATGCGGACATGGTACAATCTCATCTGCATCATTCAGGTTTTCTTCCGCATAAGATGAAGTGGTCACCACCGTCTGTTGCCTCCTGCTCCCTTCATTTGATTTCTATTCTGCACCGTTGCGCATCATCTGCATTTGGAATAGCGTAAAGGTCAAATGATGTGACTTTCATTTTTGTGTTCTCCGTGATGGGCATGATTTGAGGATAAATCACTGGATATCATTCCGTTTTTCCTGCCTTTTTCCCGGCTCAACGTGAAATGTCCTTGGAGCATGGCCTGCGCGGTGAGTGAATATATTTGTTCATGGATACATGTTCACAAGTGCCTTGAGGTGTCAGCGGGGTATGTTTTATGTGTTTGTCTATTTGTTGCAGTCGAGTGCCTGCTAATGTATAATTAAAGTGCTTTATTATTATAATATCAGTAGGGATGCATTACATGGAAATTATCATCATCAATTACTGTACGCCTAGCAAATTTATGCTGATATTATTCACCAATATGACATTTTTTTTGCCATGAGTGTAGGTATTCCTGATTGTTTAACAATCGTTTTTAATGTCATTAAAATAAAATGGTAATAATCAATATAGCCTAAATAAAAAAAAATATATAGACTAATAATAATAATAATAATAATAATCACACATAATAATGCAGTTTTATAATCAGAAATTTGACAGGACTTGCATTCTCAACACAAGCATGTATTTAAAAAAATATTAATCTTCGTCATTGTGCCATAAACTTAATTAAGAGCTGTTAATTTTTATATACCTGTCCTGTATAGGTAAAAAAATAAAATTAAAAAAGTAGTTTTGGGTAGACTGTAAAGCAGGTGGTGGACGGATGTAACCTTGCTGTCTGGTCAGTTTGTGCAGCATCATTTTAATCCCCTCTAAATGGTTTTAATATACATTTGATTTACCTTCCTCCTGCCGTGATTAAACCGAAATAAATCATAACACAAATGCTACAGGCTCTGTCATAAGCTCTGAGCAGCTGTACAGTGGACCAAGGTGAACATCTGATTCCTGAAGGTTACCAGGAAAGGGCATCATCTTGTTTAAAGAGCGTGTTTGTTGAGGAATCTTCTGGCCATTTTTAATAAAAGATGAGGCGCGCACACAGATTATGGGTTTAAATGTTCAGTAAAGTTGGTGTCACAGCAGGGAAATGGAGGCTCAAGCGGATTGTAATGTCATCCAAAATTGCAGGCCTGATGGCTGGTAGTGTTGCCTTCGTAAATCTGTTCTGCAGTGGGATTGGGCAAGTGTTTATGTGCGCATGCGCAGGCGTCTCGTACTGACTGAGTGAAGGCAGATTTTGCGTCGAGAGGCGGTACTGTAAAGTAGCCTACATGGGTTGGGGAGAGACGCACATATACAACGCTTTTATCAAGAGAGAGTATTTCAAAAGGCGTTTAGATAAAGAGTAATTGTCCTCGGTTTCCATCGGATATTATGTAAACAATCCATTGCAGCAGTAGGTGTGCATGATGAACACTTGCCTACTTGTTTCCCACAAAACTACCTACACCTGTGACTCCTCGGTGAGAAATGCCACCTCCACATTTCGAGACGTTTAGTTTAAATCATTATTTTGTCCACTTTTGAACGATACCATTGGACAAAAAACTATATGTTCATAATGTAATCTAGGAAAAGTAGGTTTAAATATTAAGTAGCCTAGGAGATACACGCATTCAACTATCTGTTCATATATATTATGAAGGCAGATATATGAAAATATTATGAAGGCAGATATATGAAAAGTTGTTCTCAGGACATGGAGATTCTTGTCATAAATGCTTAACTTTTTCACAATTCATTCTCATTATTAAACTTTCTGTAAGCCAAAATAATGATGGTTTTTTTGTATGTTACCTTTTCGATTTCTAATGTTTCATAATTGTTTTACTGTTTAAATTGTTGAAAAGCCATTAAATAGCATTTAAAAACAATTTGATAGTATTTCACGCAAAATTTCATGCACATTTTTTCTCAAATCATTGTCTAGCTGTTATATTTTGTGATAATGGTTATTCGCCTATGATTAATGAGCCTGAAAAAAAATATTTTATGATAATAATGTTTTTGATTAGTTTTATTTTTTATAACATTATTTTTAATTAAATAAATGTATATGTGTCTATCTTGTCTCAAGATTTTAAGGTGGCATCTTGCTCACTTGCATTTCACAGCTGTCTGTGTTTTTGGTTTGACCAAGTTCAGAGATGAATGTTTAACATTCTTTTTTTTTTTTGTTCCTCAGGTTATTTACCAACGTTATTCCTGTGTCACTAAATCCCCTTTATTGTTTAATAATCAGTAACACTTGCTTCATTTGGTCTTCATATAGATGGATTGGCACAATGGCTACCACTTTTTTTGCTGATTTTTTCTTTATGGGGGGATATTTATGGGGAACCCCTGCTACCACACCATAGAATATAAATCCCCAAACAAACTTACAATTCATGTCTCAATATGGAGGACTACATAGAGAACATCTTAGAAATAGGTGAGGACGAATACATATAGGACAAAAGAGATAACACATTTTCCCAGGTACCCATCTCTTAGCTCATAGCGTCTGCTAAAAAGCTGCTAGTCTTCCAAAACCAACACACCATCATGGGGGATCTGGGCAACAGCACGGTAGAGTTCCACCCTAAGAAGCCAGGGATGGATAGTGGAGGCAACGAGGGGGATTTCGGGATGACAGTGGACGAGTTGTGCTCGCTGATGGAGCTCAGGGGACCCGAGGCCCTGCAGAAGATCCAGGAGAGCTACACAGATACAGAAACCATCTGTCACAGACTCAAGACTTCACCTGCAGATGGTGAGTAGCACTAGTTTCGACATGTGACCATATCTCTTGCTCAATTACATAAGATCACACGTGCATCCTGAAACATACAGACATTTTCAGCTATTAAAGAAGCTATTCAGCTATTGTAAAATTTCAGTGGTCCTTTACTCGCTCTCAGGTGATTCAAAACTGTATGATTTTATTTCTTCCGTGGAAAGCAAATGGAATATTTTACTGATTGCTGTGTATCATGCAGTTAGTCCCTATGGGGACTGAGGCTTTTACCAGAAAAGATGCATAAGCACCATAAAAGTATCGTAAAGTGGTCCATTAGACTTGTGCAACATATTCATATAAGTCTTCTGTAGCCGTACAATAATTTTGTGTCGGGAACGGACCAAAAATTTAAGGCGTTATAGACTTTAATGTAGTGGACAAAATTCTATGGACCATTTTATGATACTACTTTCATGGTGCTTTCATGTCCTATTTAAAGCTTGAAAGACTAAGTCCCCATTTTTTGTAACTGCATGTGAAAGAGCAACCAGTACAGTTCCTTAAAACTGCCCATTTTGTGGTCCACAGAAGAAAGTCAGTTATACAGGTTTGGAATTACCAGAGGATGAGTAAATAATGACAGAATTCCTGTAAATCCAGATGCACGTATATTCACTAACACTCCTTTTCAAAACAAGCCTGTCTTCACAGAAAGAATACCAAATGCCAGGCACCTTTATCTGCTTTTGAAAGCAGACATGGCCCATGTTGTCAGACGAGAGCATCTTTCTGTAATGCTGTATTTCTCTTTGCAGCAGTTTTTCGTTTTGAGAAATTCAAGTCCCAGTTTTTCAGAAATGTGCCTTTATACAACTTCATGGGATTTTTCAAACATAGTTTCATGTTTTATTAGATAGCTTTATAAGTTATGGAGCATAACAGAGTTGATATTGCTTTTACATTTCATCATTTAGCAAACGCTTTTACCCAAAGAGACTTACAAATGAGGAGAACAAAAGAAGCAATTAAGCCAACAAAAGGGCAAAAAAATAAATAAATCATATATGGGAAAAATACATAGAATAGAAAGTGTTAGTGTTAATAGGTCGTGTTGACCTAAAAGATGCATCTTTAGCCGTTTCTGTGAAATGCTCGGGTTGAGTTAGGCAGGGCATTCCACCAGAAGGGAATGTTTAGTTAATTTAGTTAGCTAAGATTTGTGTTAACTATTAAAGGAATTTAAGAATGATTTTGCTCTGAATCTTTTATTGCTGTGGCTATTCTGGGTAGATGATCCTACTTTGCGCTCTGATAATCACATTGATTCGCATCTTGTTCCGACCACTTGCTTTCAGACCAAGTCATGCGGTCTGCCTACATCGCTATTTGGCAGCCACGACGAGGTTACTTTAAGTTTATTGTAAAGCTCTTTTTCCTCCTTTAATGCTGCTCTTTGAAAAACCTCTCTTCAGAAACCGTGGCAGGGATACAAAAAGGAAAGCTTACGGGCATGGATGGAAAGATGAAAGAGTAGAAGAAAGGGCTGGATGTACTGCAAAAGTCTTTCAATACTGGTATTCCGTAGAAAGAGGATTGCATTGCTGCATCTTAGTTGTCTTAATTTTCTTGCATATATTGTGCCATGAACAGAGACTGAATGAATTAATTGGGGCAATTGGAATGAGTTAGGGAAATGATTTCCTACAAACCTTTGGAGTAACTCAATTAGGCTTTACAGTGAGTGAAAGGGAAGCTCTGATGAGAGATGAGAGGTTGCCAGGGGCAGCAGGTGATGATTGGCAGGGTGAGGATTCAGAGAGTGTGACAGTCTGTCTGGGTCTTGCTGCCAAAAATCACACCCTGTGGTGCATCCGAAACACACTGACTTAACCATCTGTGCCCTGTGTTCTCTTGTAATGTCCTGTTCCCTCCCCTCCTGTCACCATAAGAGGTCAGGGATTGGTGTTAACAGAATTGAGCGATGACTAATGAGAATCCAGGAAGTTCTCAAAAGTGTTTGCATGGAAAAAAAAACCCATAAATGAATGAATTTATGGTTTTTCACACCTTACACCAGTATACATGTTCTTGGATTGACTATTTTTGCATTAAAACAAATCCTGTTCAATTTTGAGGGAAAACATGGTGAAAATGTTTCAGGCTTTACAGGTGGGCAGTTTGGTGTGGGTATTTTACATTTAATTTAATGACATAATATACCAACATTTAAATGTCACTGAATTTCTGTTTTGAGAGGTAACAATGACTTTTATTGCCTTCCTTCTCAAAAGGACTATCGGACAATCCTGCAGACTTGGAGAAACGTCGGCAGGTGTTTGGAATGAACTTTATCCCTCCTAAGAAGCCCAAGACCTTCCTTCAGCTCGTGTGGGAGGCTCTACAGGATGTTACCCTTATAATCCTGGAAATTGCGGCCATTATTTCCCTCGGACTGTCCTTTTACCAGCCGCCTGGAGGGGACAGTGAAGGTGACTTGGTCTTAAGTATTCATTGATAAAATAGTAAAAATGATCAACAATTAAAACAAAATCTATCAATATTAGAACAGGGATTTCTGTCCTTTCATCGGAAGCTCAGGAAAAACGTGATATGTTTTATGTCGTAGCCTCATTGAAATTTCCCATTAAAAGGTCTGGTGACCTTTAATTTGCTAATACTAACACTGCAACTTCTACATGTGTTTATTTCATAACATTTTAGCATATGTTTGCCTCTAAAAGGCTCTTGTGTGTCTTGTTTTGTTACTTTACCATATCTAGGTGTAAGTAACAGTATAGTTGCATGGATAGCTAACAAATCAAAGAATAAAAGGAATGGAGTGAGAGATGGATGGATAGATAAAAGAACATAAAGGATCACAAGTAGACACTTAAACTCCCTGTCCTCCCACACATTTTTACCTTTCCATCTCTTTTCTCTCTCTCTCTCTCCAGCATGTAGTAATGTGAGTGCAGGTGCGGAGGACGAGGGAGAGGCGGAGGCGGGCTGGATCGAGGGCGCAGCTATCCTGCTCTCGGTGTTCTGCGTAGTGCTGGTGACGGCGTTTAATGACTGGAGCAAAGAAAAGCAGTTCCGTGGCCTGCAGAGCCGCATCGAGCAGGAGCAACGCTTCGCTGTGGTGCGGAACGGCACAGTCATTCAAATCCCTGTGGCTGAGATGGTGGTGGGGGATGTTGCCCAAATCAAATATGGTCAGTAGAGTTCAAAACTGTCTCCTCAACCTGTTTTTTTTATAAAAGACATCTTGCATGCAACAATCTTTCTGAATTAAAGGGTTGGTTCACCCCCCAAAAAATAATTATCCCGTAATTTACTGACCCTCAAGCTGTCCTATGTGTATATGACTTTCTTTTTTCAGCCAAACTCATTCGGAGTTATGTTAAAAAATATCCTGGCTCTTCCAAGCTTTATAATGGGAGTAAATGGTACCTTGTTTTTTGATGCCCAAAAAAGTACATCCATCCATCATAAAAGTAATCCATACGGGGTTAATAAAGGCCTTCTGAAGTGAAGCGATGCGTTTTTGTAAAAAAAAAATCCATATTTATAACTTTATAAACTATAATCACTGGCTTCAGGTAACGGCCATATGCGAGTCTAATTCCGGCGGAAGAGTGACCTCTGACCCGACGTATGACGTATTGATGAATGCGGAGGCGTAGAAAATAGAGCAAAACAAAACACCGGTCACAAATTTGAATCCTAAAACGAGAATTCTTAAAGAGAAATGGTGGAGGAGCTTGAGTTTGTTGCAATATTTGTTTGAACTGCGAGAGGCGTCAACTCTCACCTAAGCTTACGCTACTCCTACATCCTACATACATTTCGCCCCCTTAATGACCCTCGGAAACAGTCCGTACTGTTCTCAGTTCAGTGTACTGTTGGACTAACTAGAGCACTGAATGAGTTGGAGTGATTGTCAGGCACTTCCGAAAGTGGGGTTTGACTGAGTAACTTGTATATCTGTGCTAACAGCTCACTAAAAAGAACCAGCTTAAAAGAACCAATTTACAAAAATGCACCTTAAACTAAACGCGATGGCCCCTATTGTTGTGTGACGTGCCGACAACTGTAACCCTGAAAATGAAATAGCAATTTTTATTTTCACAAATAATGCTAAAAAGGAAAAATGAGTGCAAACAAATGCTAAAATGAAATAAAAGGTACATTATTTTGGTGGTTTAATAATTAATTCAATGATTTTTATATTTTATTAACGATTTAATTATGTATTTAAGGCGAGACACTACAGGCAAAAGGCGGTCAGTTTTGAGATTTTGGGCTATTATGTTGTTATACAACTATAGTGTTGTTTCAAACTAGTGGAAAGACTATTTTCAGATTTATTGAGCGATAAATACAAAATCTCCAAATTCCCTTCTGTAAAAACCTTTAACTCTAATTCGTCAACAAAATTGAATAAAGAGTTTGAACCTGGCTTTATCCAATGTTCAGATTTCTGTTCTGGAAATGTATGCAAATTAGTGCATATTTAATTATAGAATGCTAATCGATCAACTCGGGAAGCATGGCGATGTATATTAGTTTTTTATACCCTATTTACCTGTCGTGAAGTAAATAATCTAAATAATTTACATTTAAATGTAGAATCTTTTAGAAATTATGCATATATATACATATAGAGAGAGAGAGCGCGAGAGAGAGAGAGAGAAAATGTGAAGATGCCTTTGAATATTTCATTCATTAGAGGAAGTAGTATTCAAAGCCGCTAAGATGTAATTGATCTGTTACTGTCACTCTGGGGCCCCATAGGCGACCTCCTGCCTGCGGATGGTGTTCTCATCCAAGGGAACGACCTCAAGATCGATGAGAGCTCCCTCACTGGAGAGTCTGATCACGTAGGCAAATCCATCGACAAGGATCCCATGCTGCTATCAGGTAGGGAGTAAAGGTTATGTAAGTGAACATATGTTTGCGTGGGGTTGGGTTGGACTGGGTCGGCCATATGGCCATAGGTTGTGATGAATGTTTGTGTTTTTTTTTTACATAAATAGTTCTGGTTATTCAGAACCATCCAAATACTGAAAGATATTCACCATCTGTTCAAGAATTCAGATGATTTGGGATGCAAACAGATCATTGGAGCAGACTAGTGGTTAAAAATCGAAAAGGTGGCAGGTTTGAACATGCAAAGGGTGTTTTGTTTGTTTGAGCAGGACCCTTAAACCCACGGGCACTATTCCCTTATGGCGACATCATGTGTCTATAGTATACTGTAAGTCTTTGATTGTGTTAAAAAAATCACCAATATCAATTAATTTAGGATGACACTGTTGCAATCCATCTAAATTGAACCAATTTGCTGTTTGAGGGGGATGGGTACTTTGCTCGCAAAGTATTTTGTCAATACTTTAACACTGAGGATGCACAGTGCTTGGGTTAAATCTCATTGACTGGTTTAATGAGATAATGTCCCTGAGGTCTGATAAACAGGTTAATCAGCTACTTCCCTCATCCCTGCTTCCTGGAGAAGGGCTCAGATTTGTGTTCGGCCCTCCAGAGACCTGCTCTGCCACTTCTTTCTAATGATCACAGCTCACCAGAGAAGCATCTGTTTCTCCGCTTGGCCACACACACAGCGCCCACGACCTCAACCTCAACCTCAACATAATCAAGTGTGAAAGAAAAATGGGAAATGGAATCTATGGAAACATAACTTGCTTTTAGGCAGTTATGTGAAAAATGCATGTGTAACCTGATTAGAATGGGCTTGCATAAATAAATTGACGTTAACGGAGAATAATGAATACTAATTTGTGCAAAGATTTTTTTTGAATATCATTAACTTCCTTGAGTGTCCAATTCAGAATCACTTGGTTTACCTATATTTTCAGCTAATATTTGAGTGAAACGGTGAATTAAAGAATGTACACTATACTGCTCAGATTTGTTTTTTTTAAAGAAATTAATACTTTTATTCAGGAAAGTGACAAATTGACAGTAAAGACATTTATAATATTACAAAAGATATATACATCAGATTTGCTATCACAGAAATAAATTGCATTTTAAAATTGGATGCAAGAAGTTCTGACCCTTTGTACAAGGCGTCATATGATCCATGTCACGAATTATTTTTTTATTTTATTTCAAATTTTATTTTATTTCAATTGAAATTAAATTAAGAGTTCCATGTTACCCCAGTAATTATCTCTTGCTGCACATTTTTGAACTTTAAAATGACTAGTTTCTGTGGAACTGTCTTGTTTTATTGACAAGCTTTTTCTGTCGTTCATCAGCTTGTGTAATTAATCATCAAGGAGCGCATATTATTTTCTCTGTCACAATGGGAGAGGCGGCTCTTCTCAACATGTATGTTTGAAGGCTTCTGTTGTGAAGAAGGAAAGGCATGCTGCAAAAAAATGATTGTCTTAATCAGTAATTTTGTCTTGTTTATCCCTGTGAAACATATCTTCTCTCATTGGCAATAGTCATAAGCATCACTAAAGTGTGTTCGATGTAATTCTTAAAACAAAAAACAACGGTGTAGGATAAACGCTTCTCAGGTAGTTTTTTGGGTAACACTTTACAATAAGGTCTCAATGTATTAACTAACAGGAACTAACAATGAGCAATACATTTGTTACAGTATTTATTCATCTTTGCTAATGTTAGTTAACCCGTTTAATCCCAAATTTTTTCTTGCAACTTGAGTACATGCATTTTACTCCTTAGACCTCCCTAACACTCAAACATTATGCCTTTTTTGATTTTATGTTGGTTAAGTTAGTGAAATATTAGGTTTTATACTCGGTCACAATAGTGACCGGTGGGAAACAACATAGTCAGAATTCATTCAAATTCTTCAATTAGACCTATTGACACAATTCATTCCAAGACATCCAATATCTCGTTTTGTCATTTCGTGAAGAAGGCTTAGTGAGGTGAAAAGGTTGTCATGTACAAAGTTACACCCTGGAGGAACTTCTGCTTGTTCGGCTAGACCCGTATGGGCTAGACCATGACTACACTTGGGCCCTGTCCTAGGCCAATTTCAGGAAGATGTGTGTTCACTCATTCAGTGCACTGAAGATGGGCCATACGTTGTAGAAAGGGTTGTTTGTGGTCATGTGTGGGGCACACCATTTGGTTCTCATGAACATCTGCCCAATCCTCCAGATAATTCACCTCTGCGTCGCCATTCAATAGTCTACTTGGCAAATGGGCTGTTTCACCCTGGTACTCCCTATCTGAGCCATCACTATCACAGTCACTTTCAATTTGGGGTGGGGGTGGGGGGGAAGGGGGTCACGTACGTCAAGAAGGTCCAGCACATTGACCGTTTCTGGGACACTCATCACTACACTGAACAAAATTATAAACGCAATACTTTTGTTTTTGCCCCCATTTTTCATGAGCTGAACTCAAAGATCTAAGACCTTTTCTATGTACACAAAAGGCCTATTTCTCTCAAATATTCTTCACAAATCTGTCTAAATCTGTGTTAGTGAGCACTTCTCTTTTGCCAAGATCATCCATCCCCCTCACATCCATCCATTCAGTGTAGGATTGCCAAAACCTGCCAATACCAGCCAATACCTCTGTTTTCAATTGAAGCACTGTGTTATACTACCGGTCACAATTGTGACCGTAAACAAATTTACAAGTCTTACGAGCAAAATATATATGCAGGAGTATAATTCTCAAAATATATCAGTAGTAGACCCTTTAAAGAATATATGTACAAAATATGATAGTTCTATATGTAAATTAAGATGTTTTATATACTACTTTTTGTAGTAGTCTGAGGAAGACATCTTCTTCTAGATGTGCAAGCAGAAAGTGAACTGATCTGGTCATGTGACCTTTCACACTAGTCACATGACATTAATTGATTTTAATCAAGACAATCTATTTTGTCATTTAAAAGTTGAATTTCTTGCCCAAAGTCAATAAAAACATTTTTAGAGCTTCCAGAAATAAGAAAAAAGCTGCGGTCACAATTGTGACCGGTGGGATTAAACGGGTTAATAAAAATACAGTTGTTCATTGATTGTTCATGTTAGTTCACAGTGCATTAACTAATGTTAACAAATACAACTTTTGATTTTAATTATGTATTAGTAAATGCTGAAATGAATATTAACTAAGATTAATGAATGCTTGTTCATTCTTAGTTCAGGTTAACTTAAGTAGTTAACTAATGAAACCTTATTCTTAGTTAAGTGTAACCATTATTTGTTTAGTTTTTTAACAAATATCGTTATGGGTGTTTCAATATTTTTACTTGAAAACAAGACAAAAATACTGGTAAAGAAAGAATTAATGTGGAGCGAACCAGGGAACAAAGAAGCAATCTGGCTCAGTTTAATTGTATTACACGCTAAGAGGAAAGGCCATGGAAGAGACTTCAGCCTTAATTTTGATCCTTGGTTTAGACAAGTGCAGGGGCTAATGTGAGCACAACAAACAAACACAATACATTACATGAGGAGGTTATCCGTGACTCATACAATGAATGAACATTTATAGGCTTATATTTCCCCTTAACCTCAGTTTACAAATACCAAGTTAAGTCCTATAGATGAAGGAGCTGTTCTACAACAGTGTTTTTTTTAAATTGGATATGAATTTAAAGGTTTTTATGACACCTTTAGAGATTGACACAGTCCCTAAAATCCTTGTATAAAAGATGACATGCAATTGATTGTTTTAGATTAAACATTCTCTAACTGGTGACTGGAGAAATTAAAATTGAAGTCTTTTAGTCACTTGCTAAACCTTTTGAGTCACGAGATGGCGCCAATAAGCTATTTTAATTTGTGTTTGTATGAAAAGTGGTAACTGGTGTTTGATGGGCTTTTTAAAGGGGTCATCGGATGCAACAATGAAAAAAAATCCATTCACTCCTTTTTTTTTTTTAATCCTCAAAAAGCCTAAACACTCTCAATAATCAAGCCGTTTGGATTTTCTGAGCGATATGATGTCATATGATGCTCCGCCCACGACCACTGGCGGACGGTCCCGTATTAGCATATTTCCCCCTCAGCCATTTGTATACTTTCTGCAGTGGCAGGTTGCCATGGCAACACGTTACATGTCTTGTGTCGACATGCTCCACGGCAGAGAGGGGTGGGGTTAGCAGTTGCTCATTATCATTCAGATGTAAAAAGGGTGTTGTTTTACACAACCATTGAGGTATTTTAACCAAAGTATGTCACTAACTTTACACGAACACCCTAAAGAATCATACCAACTTGTGGAAAATGGGCATCCGATGACCCCTTTAAGGGAATAGGTATGAAAATATTTACTGTAAAAAGTCTTCTCTGTGTCCCTCAATTTTCAGGCACTCATGTAATGGAGGGGTCAGGGAAAATGGTGGTGACCGCTGTTGGTGTCAACTCTCAAACGGGAATCATCTTCACCCTCCTGGGGGCCGGAGAGATGGAGGAAGAGAAGAAAGACTGCAAGAAAGGTTGGCGTCTGACAGATCTTTGAAAATATTTTATATATGATTGAAAACTGAGCATGAATAAACATGAACATTATAAAAGAAAAATCCTTCTGCTTGAGTACCCACATAGAATGATCCAGATTCGAAATGTCTAATGTTCTGGGTCAATTCTATTTCGATGCACTGAAATTCTCAGAAATGTTGCTCACTCGTTTGAGTTGATTTTTCATTGTTTTTGTTCAGCATTTAGGTTTTTATTTTATGTCTTTACATACCACCTTCGTTTTTGTCCTATCCAACAATTCTATCAGAGGTCAATAGTAATTCATCCACGCAGTTCCCCAGTGTTGAAGCCAAAGAACACAACATCATAAATGGTAGGTGACATTCACAATAGAGAGAGACTCATAAACAGACATCCTGGTTTTAACTCTCCATATCTGTCAAATATTATCCCTCCATGTTTTATGTTTTCTTTCTCATGCACTTTATTGTTCTTTCATGTCAGGTACATTGACCTCAAGCAGCAGAAACAATTTTTTTTTGTTTTTGATTAAATGTCTGCATTAACTTTCGCAGGGAAACAAGATGGGACCCTGGAGAACAATCAAAATAAAGGTGACTTTCAAGACTGATGTAGAATTGAGTTCAGATAGATTTATGATGAGATGTAGTCATTATACAGGCTATTTCAGAATCAAATACTACATACCGCACTGTATACACAGTATACTGCCTACTATTTTTTTTCCAAAGTTGTATTTGAAATAGCATAACAATAAGCATTTCAAATCATTGCATGGTACATTATTGTCACTTTGAGCTCAGCTTACTTTGCATGTAACGAGTGTCATCCTGCTATTATATTGGCCACCATATCGGTATCGTTATACGTTCATTTTTAATGTTATCATTATCGGCCTGATAAGAAATTTTGCCGATATATTAAAGCCGATAAATAATGTATTATTTCCTTCATCTGAGACGCTTAGATGCACGCTGTTGGCCATGGTGGTTTTGAATGGCTTGAAATATGATTGGAATCACTTCGAAAGGGAAATACAGTTAAATGCAACGTGCAGCGCAGGTCTGTCATATAGGCTTAATTTTAGATGTTTCTTTTTCAAAAACATTGATGCATTATTAATAATAACTAGCACTTTTATTTTTCTCATATTATTTTCTTCAAGAATATGGTTTAATTAAAATCATTTCAGTATTGTCTGTGTGGAGGCTATTCCAATTAATTTATCCATGGCACATGTATTTTGATTCTTTATACACAAGTAATGTTGTCCAATGGCTTGTTTGCATTATTTAATTATTATTTTATTTATTTGTGGGTGCTCGCTTTCGGTTTAAGCTTTCGGCGACTGCGCAACTGGGGTATAGGTTGCCAGGTTGAGATGACAAACTGGTTGAAATTGTATATGGTGTGTGGATTGTGTGAATATAATGCATTTAATACAAGATCTGGCAACTGGTCAACATGAGACAAACATATTGGTCCGATTATTCATAAAGGTGTTCGGGCCATGCAAATTACGGGAGTTTCCCGGGAGAAATAACACACCGGGAGGGGTCCGGGAGATAGGGCTAAAAATCGGGAGTGTTGACAACTAGGCTACTGTACTGTATATGTTTGATTTATGTTTAAAGCTGCCGTCGGCAACATTTTTTTTATCATATTCAGTGAAATCGACACTATAATCCGACAGAACAACATAAATAAAGTGGTTTTAGAAAAAAAACCGAGCTTCTAACTCCACCTGGAGCGTGTTATTTGTTTTGCAAAAATCCACAGCTCCCGGATCATCTTGTCCAATGAGCGCAAGGGGGTGTGAGATCTGACTGTCAATCACAGATCGGGCACACACCACCCCTCACGCACATTACAATCACATGCACACGCCTGAAGTTCGCGCAGTAACGAAGAGTGATGGCGGATGTATCTCGCTTTCAAAACACTAACAAATCAAGTAAGCTCATTTAGAGTATAAATGACGTTAGCAATTGCAATCTATCAGTAGATTAGCCAGGACAGCATACCTCCAAATAACCCATGGTGTTGATGGATGCTGATGAGACGGGCGCGCTCACAGATAACCTGGTGCAAACGCACTGACGAGCACGAACTCGGTGGGAGGGTATCCGTTGATAGTGGGGGAGGGCATAAGAGTTGTAAACATTCAAAATTTTGCCTAAGTCCACTCAATCTGCCAGACTTGCCGACTGCGGCTTTAAGTGTTTGGGACATGGCTTTTAATGATGAGACTTTTTTTTGTAATCAGGCTCTCAAAAATAATATAAAAGTTTGGATTTAGATTTATCGGCCAATATATCGGTTATCGGCTTTCAAATATAAAGAATTATTGGTTATTGGAATCGGCCGAAGTTTTCATATCGGTGCATCCCTAATGAATTATTTAGTAAAATGTCTTGTCAGTCAGATCAAATAATGATAGTGTGAGCAGGATACAGTGTATATGCAAACCGCAAAATAGTGTGTAGTATTGTAAGTGCTATTCTAAACATTTCCAACAGTTACCTGTGATTATTCTGCCTGCCTGATCACTTCGTCTCTTTGACCCACTATAGCTAAGAAACAGGATGAGGCGGTTGCCATGGAGATGCAGCCTCTGAAGAGTGCAGAAGGTGGGGAAGTGGAGGAGAAAGAGAAGAAAAAAGCCAGTGTGCCCAAGAAGGAGAAATCAGTTCTTCAGGGCAAACTCACCAAGCTGGCAGTGCAAATCGGGAAAGCAGGTGGGGAGGTCTGCTGTTAGGATGTTTTAGGTCAAGGTCTTCCGGTAGTGTACATTTTGGTCTGCAATTATTTGGTCTTAAATTTTCGGCTCTTAAAGGTGTGAAATTACTTTCTTAGCAATCAGATGTATTAATTATTTCAGGTCTGGTGATGTCCGCCATCACTGTGATTATCCTGATGCTGTACTTCGTGATCGAAACATTCGTCATTCAGGGACGGGTGTGGCTGACGGAGTGCACACCTATTTATGTGCAGTACTTTGTCAAATTCTTCATCATCGGAGTTACAGTTCTGGTGGTGGCTGTGCCAGAGGGTTTGCCACTGGCTGTCACCATATCACTGGCCTATTCCGTAAAGGTTAGTCAGAAATGAATAACTGGCATTTTCTGTAACGTTATGTTGAAGAATGCACCTGTGAGTCCATGGAAGTGTCATCATTTACACACATTGGCTTGTGCTCTTAACATTTTAACACTTCCTATCAATGTCTTTCCACAGAAAATGATGAAGGATAATAACCTGGTGCGTCATTTGGATGCCTGCGAGACTATGGGCAATGCCACGGCTATTTGCTCCGATAAAACAGGGACCCTCACCACAAACCGGATGACAGTGGTGCAGATTTATATTCTGGACCAGCACTTCCGTGACATCCCAACACCAGATCAGATTAACCCCCGGACACTGGAGCTCGTCACCAGTGCTATTGCCGTGAACTGCGCCTACACCTCCAAAATAATGGTGAGAGGCTTTTACTAAAGCAGTAAACCAAGAGAGGCCATGTAGTGATTTTACGTTTTTTAGTTTTATAACCCTCATTTCATCCTTTCATTCACCATTCCTTCCTCTCTCTTCACCTCTTCCCTTAGGCTGCAGATAAGGAAGGTGGGCTGCCCAAACAGGTGGGTAATAAGACAGAGTGTTCTCTGCTGGGACTCGTGATGGACCTGAAACAGGACTACCAAGCTGTGAGGGAGCAGATCCCTGAAGAGAAGCTCTATAAAGTCTACACTTTTAATTCTGTTAGAAAATCCATGAGCACCGTCATTCAGATGCCCGACGGAAGCTTCCGTTTATACAGCAAAGGAGCCTCTGAGATCCTGCTCAAAAAGTAAGTTCTGTTAGTCTTTGTGTACGTCGTGATTTTGGCTTGTCCCACCTGTGTTTTTTAAAATCACAATAATTATGTTGTAATGGTAAAATGACATGTAGCCTGTATATACTAAAACATATTAAAACTTATTTACACTATATATATACACTACCATTCAAAAGTTTAGTTTGAGATCACTAAGACAACACTGTATCACTGTTTCCCCACTTAAATAAGCAGGCCAGCTATTTTTAAATGTGATGATAATAAGAAATGTTTCTTGAGCAGAAATTCACTAAAATTATTTAAATTGAAATAATATTACACAATATTACAGCTTTTACTGTATTTTTGATCAAATAATGCAGCCTTTGTGAACACAAGAAACTTCTTTCAAAACTGATACTGAAGTTCTGATATTGATAATCAACATTTTGTGAAGGTTAAGCTTATTTCACCGGCCATTTGTTAAAAAAAAAGTTAAAGCCAAGGACTAGGCTATCTTTCTTTAAGACCTAATTTGTACCTAATTTGTGAATAGTGCCAAATAGAACAGAAAAAATTAGCCTTGATCAATAAATATTGAATTCAGTGACTATTTTAACCCTACACTGCTGGAAGAGTGGAGAGGAATGGAGAGTATGTGAGTGTTCTGAGGTTTTGTTCTGCGTGTGCCATTGAGGTTGCCACTAATTTTGATATTAATCCTTATTGAACAAAGTTTTCTTTTTCTGAAGATTAGTAGCATGTACAGACTGCAGTTTGTCAAATAAAAGAGTGTAAGTGTTAAAAGGAAGTAACAATTACACCTCACCTCCTTCTAGCTAGCTTTTGGGTAAATATGAACAGCGCAGTCTTTGTCAAAAAAATGCAGTGTAAAACGAAATTAAACAGTTCTGCCTTCATCCCAGGTGCTCCTTCATCTTAGCCCGTGACGGTGAGGTTCATGCCTTTAAGCCACGGGACAGAGATGAGATGGTGAAGAAAGTGATTGAACCGATGGCATGCGAGGGCCTTCGTACGATTTGCATCGCTTATCGGGAGCTTCCAGCTGACCCCATGCCAGACTGGGACAACGAGGCCGATATTGTCTCCAACCTCATCTGTATCACCGTGGTCGGCATTGAAGACCCTGTTCGACCGGAGGTATGCAGACCAGTTTACTTAGATGTCTGTTTGCAGTTCTCCTATCTAAGATACTACACCTACATTTTAACCTCTAAAAAATCTTTTATGATAATAATAAGATGCTGTATATGAGGGATATTTATGACATCGAAATCTGTTCTAGTTTGCTAATTGTAATTCCAATCAGGTCCCAGATGCCATCAAAAAGTGCCAACAAGCAGGCATCACTGTGCGTATGGTGACGGGTGACAACATAAACACTGCGCGTGCCATTGCTGCCAAGTGTGGCATCATCAGTCCTGGCGACGACTTCCTGTGTATAGATGGGAAGGAATTCAATAGGAGAATCAGGAACGAGAAAGGAGAGGTATACAGTACTTCCAGGTTTTATAATTATGAGCTTATACAGGAATTATTATTATAATTATATTCCTTATTGCCAAGATTAATTCTAAAGACACAACCTGCACAAAATTTTAAATGGAATACACAACAGCCAGTGAAAAATACCTAGATGAGTGACGATATATGTAGTTACGTACATGTTCAGACATTTGTGGTCAGTAAGATTTATTTTGAAGAAATTAATAATTTTATTCAGCAAAGGATGGATTAAATTGATCAAAAGTGACAGTAAAGATATTTACAATGTTATAAAAGATTTATATTTCAAATAAATGCTGTTCTTTTGAACTTTCTATTCATCAAAAAATCCTAAAAAATTAATTAACAAGTTTTCAACATAGATAATATTAATAAATGTTTCTTGAGCAAATCACCATGTTAGAGTGATTTCTGAAGTATCATGTGACACTGAAGTAATAATGAGTAACGATGCTGAAAATTCTGCTTTGGCATCTTAGTGATGAGTTGCATATTAAAATAAAAAACAGTTCATTTGAATTGTAATAATAGTTTACAATATTGCATTGCGTTTTTACTGTATGTTTGCTTAAATAAATGCATTCCGGTTGAGCATAAGTCTTTTTTAACATTGAAAAAATCCCACCATCCTCAAACTAAAATGTGTAGATCTCATTTTTATTTAAAAATGTTTTGCAGATTGAGCAAGAGCGCATTGACAAAATTTGGCCCAAGCTCAGAGTTCTTGCTCGTTCTTCCCCCACAGACAAACACACACTTGTCAAAGGTGAGTCTCTCCCTCAGTTGCGTTCATCCCTTGTTCTTCTGAAGATGATTACATCTCCATTATATCCTTAATGGAACTATCTCATAATCATATGCTGTACAATACAAAAGTGACATGATGACTTTTAAGCTGACTTGAGCAGAGATACTGTGCTTTTCCTGTTGATGATGAACAGATGTTTTGATCTCGATTATTACGATTTTTATGTTTATTTCGTGTGTGCCTTGTGTTCAGGTATCATAGACAGCACCATTGTGGAACAAAGGCAGGTGGTTGCAGTCACCGGTGACGGCACAAATGACGGGCCTGCTCTAAAGAAAGCTGATGTGGGGTTTGCAATGGTGAGAAGATCCATCCATTAAATATATATGAAAGATTGAGAGAGGGCCATATATTTTTGAGGTTCTGTGACACAAAGTGTAATGATAAATCCAAATGATGCTAAATATGAGACATTCCATGAACATTGGTTTAAAGGGATACTCCACCGTTTTTTCATATTAAACTATGTTATTCTCTTATCTAAGACGAGTTGATAAATACCTCTCTCGTCCCAGTGCGTGCACTGAATCGCTCTGTCGGGCGGAGAACTTTGAGAGCAGTTAGCTTAGCCCCATTCATTGTATATGGGCAATGAATGGATGAAGAGATGAAGTTAGAAGCGACCAAACACATCCACGTTTTCTCTATTTAAATATAGTTACACGACCAAGTATGGTGACACTAAATAAAATGTGGCGCTTTTTATAAGCGGGTAAAATGGATAACTATAATGTATGGCGGAATAGCACTTATTGGGAGCACTTCGACTCGGCGCTGTAATATCTTCACTCGTGAAAAGTCCTCTCCCCTCTCCCTCTCCCTCTCCCTGATACTTCGTCAACTCTGCACAAAAAACTACTACTACTGCAGGCGTGCAGGTCTCGTTGGTTCTATTGACGGAAATGACAGGGAGAGGGAGAGGGAGAGGGAGAGGGGGAGAGGACTTTTCACGAGTGAAGATATTACAGCGCCGAGTCGAAGTGCTCCCAATAAGTGCTATTCCGCCATACATTATAGTTATCCATTTTACCCGCTTATACAGAGCGCCACATTTTATTTAGTTTCACCATACTTGGTCGTGTAACTACTCGTGTAACTATATTTAAATAGAGAAAACGTGGATGTGTTTGGTCGCTTCTAACTTCATCTCTGTTTGGCCCATATACAATGAATGGGGCTAAGCTAACTGCTCTCAAAAATCTCCGCCCGACAGAGCGATTCAGTGCATGCACTGAGACGAGAGAGGTATGTATCAACTCGTCTTAGATAAGAGAATAACATAGTTTAATATGAAAAAACGGTGGAGTATCCCTTTAAAGCTTAAGGTTTTGGTGGGGCTCAGGTTTGATTGACAGCAAGGTTTATTTCTTTGATTAGTTTAAAAGCCATCTTCCAAACCACACTTTGAAAAAGTTCATATGACCTGCAGTGCATTTCATACAAGCATTTCAACTGGGAAAATTCAGAATGGTTATATACAGAGTGTGAAAACAAAGGTGTAATTTTTATTTTTAAAATTCAGTTTTAAAATGAAACAAGCCAGAATTATACACTCACCGGCCACTTTATTAGGTACACCTGTCCAACTGCTCGTTAACACTTAATTTCTAAGCAGCCAATCACATGGCGGCAACTCAGTGCATTTAGGCATGTAGACATGGTCAAGACAATCTCCTGCAGTTCAAACCAAGCATCAGTATGGGGAAGAAAGTTGATTTGAGTGACTTTGAACGTGGCATGATTGTTGGTGCCAGAAGGGCTGGTCTGAGTATTTCAGAAACTGCTAATCTACTGGGATTTTCACGCACAACCATCTCTAGGGTTTACAGAGAATGGTCCGAAAAAGAAAAAACATCCAGTGAGCGGCGGCAGTTCTGTGGGCGGAAATGCCTTGTTGATGCCAGAGGTCAGAGGAGAATGGCCAGACTGGTTCGAGCTGATAGAAGGGCAACAGTGACTGAAATAACCACTCGTTACAACCGAGGTATGCAGCAAAGCATTTGTGAAGCCACAACACGCACAACCTTGAGGCGGATGGGCTACAACAGCAGAAGACTCCACCGGGTACCACTCATCTCCACTACAAATAGGAAAAAGAGGCTACAATTTGCAAGAGCTCACCAAAATTGAACAGTTGAAGACTGGAAAAATGTTGCCTGGTCTGATGAGTCTCGATTTCTGTTGAGACATTCAGATGTTAGAGTCAGAATTTGGCGTAAACAGAATGAGAACATGGAACCATCATGCCTTGTTACCACTGTGCAGGCTGGTGGTGGTGGTGTAATGGTGTGGGGGATGTTTTCCTGGCACACTTTAGGCCCCTTAGTGCCAATTGGGCATCGTTTAAATGCCACGGCCTACCTGAGCATTGTTTCTGACCATGTCCATCCCTTTATGGCCACCATGTACCCATCCTCTGATGGCTACTTCCACCATGTCACAAAGCTCTAATCATTTCAAATTGGTTTCTTGAACATGACAATGAGTTCACTGTACTAAAATGGCCTCCACAGTCACCAGATCTCAACCCAATAGAGCATCTTTGGGATGTGGTGGAACGGGAGATTCGCATCATGGATGTGCAGCCGACAAATCTGCGGCAACTGTGTGATGCCATCATGTCAATATGGACCAAACTCCCTGAGGAATGCTTCCAGCACCTTGTTGAATCTATGCCACGAAGAATTGAGGCAGTTCTGAAGGCAAAAGGGGGTCCAACCCGTTACTAGCATGGGGTACCTAATAAAGTGGCCGGTGAGTGTAGATGTGTGAATGCTCTTTCTCCGTTTGCATAGGGAATTGCTGGTACAGATGTGGCCAAGGAGGCCTCTGACATCATCCTGACGGACGATAACTTTTCCAGCATAGTGAAGGCCGTGATGTGGGGACGGAACGTGTATGACAGCATCTCCAAGTTCTTACAGTTTCAGCTCACAGTGAATGTGGTGGCTGTCATAGTAGCCTTCACTGGTGCCTGCATCACGCAGGTACATGCATACACTTCCATTCAAAAGTTTGGGGTCATTAATATATATAAAAGAATGCATTTAAAAAAAGTATTATATTCAGAAAGGTCACATTAAATGGATCAAAAGCGAAGACATTTATAATATTACAAAAGATTTCTATTTCAAATAAATACTGTTATTTGAACTTTCTATTCATCAAAGAATCCTGAAAAAAATGATCACGGTTTACACAAAAATAATAAACAGCTTACTGTTTTTAACATTGATATTATTAAAAAATGTTGTAATGATGATGAAATTTCAGCTTTGGCATCACAGGAATAAATTACATTTTAAAATATATTAAAATGGAAAACAAATATTTAAAATTTGTTAGAATATTTCACAATATTACTGTTTTCTTCTTTCAAAAACATAAAAAAAAAATTCTTACTGAACACAAACTATTGAAGGATAGAATACAAAAAAGAGTATATAAAACCTGACATCTAATCTGTGATTTTATTTATTTTTGTGTGTGTGTGTGTAGGATTCTCCCCTTAAGGCTGTGCAGATGCTGTGGGTCAATCTGATCATGGACACCTTTGCTTCTCTTGCTCTTGCCACGGAGCCGCCCACTGAAGCGCTGCTCCTGAGGAAGCCCTACGGCCGAAACAACCCCCTCATATCTAGAACCATGATGAAAAACATCCTCGGACATGCAGTCTTCCAGCTTATCATCATCTTCACTCTGCTGTTCGTAGGTACGTTCCAACCAGTATTTGTTGGATACACAAGTTCTGTTCTCTTTCTTCGTCTACAAGGATCATACTCTTTTATCTGCCGTTTTTTATTTATCAGTATTGGTTGATATTGTATATTGTCTTTGGATATTCATTTCATCTTTCCCTGACCTTTTGTGCAGGTGAGAAGATCTTTGATATAGACAGCGGCCGTAATGCTCCGCTTCACTCTCCTCCCTCCGAACATTACACCATCATCTTTAACACATTTGTCCTCATGCAACTCTTCAATGAGATCAATGCCCGTAAGATCCACGGAGAGAGGAACGTGTTTGATGGAATCTTCTCAAACCCCATCTTCTGTTCAATCGTGGTGGGGACCTTTGCAATACAGGTGAACGCATACAAATAGATATTTAAATGTAGATTATTTTATTTCCATTTCTACTTGTTAATTGATCTTTATAAATTAAATGCCATATGCACACTGCCACTACTTAGTTTGGAATATTTAAAAGATTTTTAAACGTTTTTGAAAGAAGTCTCTTATGCTCACCAAAGCTGCATTTATTTGATCAAAAATACAGTAAAAACAGTAATATTGTGAAATAGTAAAACTGTTTTCTATTATAATATTTTTTATTTAAAGTAATTAATTCCTGTAATAGCTGAATATTCAGCACCATTACTCCAGTCTTCAGTATCACATGATCCTTCAGAAATCATTCTAATATGCTGATTTGCTATATAGTTGTGTTATATATATTATACTCACATTAATTAAGAAATAAACTATTAATGTTTTATTTTTTTATTATTAATTGTTACATGGCAAGGACAAAAAAGCTAAAATGCTGAAAAAGCTAAAAAGAAATCGAAACAACTCACACCACCTCAAATATACACTTTCCCCAATTCATATATTTTGATGCATTTGTACTTTACACACAGATGAAAGAAAACCATTCCACTCCTATATCTCTGTTTGTGATTTGTAGATTGTGATTGTGCAGTTTGGTGGGAAACCCTTTAGCTGTTCCCCCTTAAATGTGGAGCAGTGGCTTTGGTGCCTGTTTGTGGGATTGGCAGAGCTGGTCTGGGGACAGGTAAGTGCTGCAGTCGACCGCTTTGCCATTCTAGATGCTCTCAAAAACAGAAAATGAGTTTCAAAAATATCAGCTTTTGTTTTACTTTACTGTATTTTTTTCTAGGTGATAGCATCAGTGCCAACACATCATCTGAAGTGTCTGAGAGAAGCGGGCCACGGGCCGGCTCCAGACGAGATCATGGATGAAGACCTAGCTGAGGATGAAGATGAGATTGACCATGCCGAGAGAGAGCTGAGACGAGGACAGATCCTGTGGTTCCGAGGACTCAACCGCATTCAGACTCAGGTGACGTTCAGTCTCCGTCTTTTCCTGTCTGTTTTAATGTTGCTTTTGCATTGTTTCTGACAGGGACAGCCGTTCCCGCTTAGACGCATACTGCCTTAAAATATACCAAATGCCTTCTGTGCCACATGCTCTAGTTTGCGCACTTTTTTCAAACTTTACTTTCCTCATAACTCAAACATATTTTTCTTTCTTCACCAGCCTTTATAAATTGATGAAATATTAATATTTAACAAGCTTTCTGTGTTGTAAATCTTAACGTCTCTCTCTCCCTCACTTCATCCTTTATTCTCTCTGCTGCTTGATCACGCCGTTTAATTCAGTCCTTTTTGCTCTTCTACTTGCGTCTCCATGTATTATATCAGTCCTTGGTAACTATAATTGGCCTTTTTGAATTTTTAAATATTAATGTGGGTTGTATGCTCAATGTTTCTTCAAGTATAGGCACTTTAGTTTTGGATTTACTTTCTGAACCAACAAATGTAATTTCCTCCACATCTCAAAATGTTTACATTTAATATTTTTTGACTTGCAAAGTCTAATTTCTAATTTAAGAGTTTATGTATCCTAAATTAATTAATTCATTAACCATTTCAGTCGTATCCGACTTGCCATATGCGAGAGACCATCCATGAATTTTCTCGGCGATGATTTTTCCGGGGTAGGTCACCAGGCCTTTCCCCAACTCTTCGCAATACATGGCTTGGGACTCACACACATTCACACCTACGGACAATTTAGCATCTCCAATTCACCTATACTGCATATTTTGGGATTGTGGGGAAAACCGGAGCACCCAGAGGAAACCCACACTGACACGGGGAGAACATGCAAACTCCACACAGAAAGACTTGAACCCGGAGACATCCTTGCTAAAAATTGATTTCACAAAATCACAGCTTGATTGGAAATTATAATAAAACATAAAAAGTAGTCTAACACTCAACACTAAAATGTTTCTGTTTATTATTTTCTTCACCTCATGTTTCTCATTATTTTAAGGATGCTTTTCACTGACACTGTTGTCTTTTTGCTAACTTTACTAGTGACAAAATGGTTGGTTGTGATAGAAATTCAATCTGTATAATTAAAAAAAAGGATTATTTCACTTTGACTAGATAGAAGATGTAATATTTAAATGAAAAATGTGGTTTCTTTCAAGGATAGAATGACAGTTTTTTATTTTAAAATGCATTCCAATACAGTTTTCATGCGAGTTTCATAAAACGAAAAGAACATTTAAATCCATTGGTTTTAACACAAATAAATAAAGTGCTCATAGGTGAAGAAACACCCTGAACATCGAACATGCCATGCACATTAACAATTTATGAAATGCTGCTTTTCCTGCAAGACGTTCCTCCCTAAAACCCCCAGTCCTGTTCATTTCATTGAGCTCATTCGCCTGTCTGTGTGATGTCCTTCTCTCTCTCCTGCAGATGGAGGTAGTGAGTACCTTCAAGAGAAGTGGTTCGTTTCAGGGTGCAGTGAGACGCCGCTCTTCAGTGCTCAGCCAACTCCATGACGTAACCAATAATTCTACTCCCTCTCACGTAGTTCTCTCCACTGCCAATGCAACTGGTGCCCCCGGGAGTGAGTCCTTACATTCCGTTAACGGCACCTCGTAGAGCCCGTGCACTCAGATGGCTTAGCATTTACACCAACACACACACACGTGCATTGTTGCCTGCCTTCAAACGCACCTAGTCTGCTGAATGTTGAGTGTGTGTGAAAGAGAGAGCGAGAGCAGATTATCATCAGAGCATCTGCTTCATCTCTCTACTTGTGCATTTTTAGTTTGTTTTGCTTATTAGTTTCTTAATTTCTTACTTTCTTTCCTTCCTTCCTTGCTACCTCATAACTTATTTCTTGCTCTTGCTGTTTATTCTGGCTTGATGCTGCCAAGATGGTTTTCTTTTTCTTGTTGCCTTTTTATTTATGCTCCCATTGCTTGATTTGCCAATAATTCACCCTCAAATCAATGTTGCCTTAAAGGGCTACCAGGATTTCACTCGAAAGAGCCAAACAACAATTGAACTGAATTGAGAGAAACAAAAGTGGAGATGTTTCATCTGTTTCCTAAATCAAAAGCTGACAACATAGGTACGACGAAAGCAATGGTTGACTGTTGTAAACCTGCGAGTATAAGCCCATAATGGTTTCTGCTGCCATTTTCACATTAGGGATATTAGCATTAATAGTGCTAACATTTTTCTATCCCGTTCAGGACAAAAAGCATACATACGGTGTGCCATGTTTTTTGCTCATGTCTTGTGCGCCTTGTTCAGATTCTCCTCTCTCTCTTCACAGGTTTCGTGTTATAACCCGTCATCTAATGAAAATGTCCTGCTATTGTTGCTGCTTGATTTTCTACACATTAGAAAATCTTTCTTACTCTCTGCTGCTATGATTTATTGCCACAAAACAGCTAGTTTCGGACACAATCTTCTTGAAAGTCACTCTCACAGACTGCGATCTGTTTATGAGGGTTTAATGCAGCAAGTATAACATCAACATTGCCCTCCAGGTACCAGAAGCGATCTAAAGAAAACGGCTTCATCTTAGCATTTCCAAATCCCTTTAAAGAGACCAGCAAGCATTAGCCCAGCTGGGACCCCCTCGGTTGCATTATCACTTCCCCTTCGATGTTAATCTTCAGTTGCTTTTATTTATGAACTTTTAAAAATGAAAGTATGAGTACACTTTCAATTTTGTCCTTTTTTTTTAACATTGTTTTTTTTTTTTAGTGTCTTATCCTGTCCTGTCAGTCCTGTCCAATGTTTCTTTTCCGTTGTTCTTTTTTCGTGTTTGACTTCTTTCATCGTCTTGTTGTTATCTAGCTTAAATCCAACAGAGAAGGGAAAGATCCAGCTAAATGACTTTCATTCAATATTTGTATAGTTCTAGTTTCACTAGTTCTAGTTTCACAAAATAATGTAGACATTCTTTGGGGATGTTGCAAAAGAGGGCTGCTTCTCAAAAGCTTTTGTTTGGCCGTCACGCCACAACAAAAGAAAATGACTTTGTGCCGTAGGATTAGACCTCCATCCAGCAAACGTCTGTGTTTCACCTCCCTTCTCCTGCCGTCTGTCATGAGGAGTTCTGATGCGATGTGTTTGGAGCTTTTCAAACACAATTCCTTTTCTGTTTTTCCATCCAGTGCCTGAATTACAAAAGACTAGCCGAATCCTCACTGCAGTTAATTTTTAATGTTTTTTTTTTTTTTTTTTCCTCTTTGATATCATAACCATTATGCCATTATGAATTCTGGGCCTTATACTCGAAAGTTTACACTGTCATTGCTGCGTAGCAAAGAAAACGGCTTTAAATTAAGCATAAACCACAAAACAAATGGCTCTTTGGAAAAACAAAGCTGCAGAAGTGCTGTTGTGTCCATGTTGTGAAGTCCCCTCCCTCTGTCAGTCACATTGCTTTGTGGTCATTCCCAAGCGTGGTTTGGCTATGCATGTAGAATGCGGAGAGCGGGGGAAAAAATCCTGTCTGATGAATGTGACGGTCCAACATGCATGGTCACACACACACACACACACGAATGGTTTCTTTTCAAGAAGATGCATTTTTACCACGGCTGCTGTAGAATCACACATTACAAGAACGAGGACGTCAGAAAAAGGAATATGGAACAATTTGATCAATGTTTTTACTGATTTTTTTCTTTCTTTTCCTATTGAATGTGTACTTGCATGCCATGCATGAACGGGAAGAGGAAACTTGAATTATTGTGCATGGTTGCATGGGAGACAAGTCCCATTTAATGTGTTCATACTTTTGAGGGCATAGAGAGTTTGGTTTTACTTTTTTTTTCTAAAACAACAAGGCAATCAAGAACTTCTAAATGTCCTCATATTAGACTGAGCTAATATAATCAAAGATACCTTGCTTTATGTTTTTTTCTCCATTGATTATTGAAAGTGGATTTAAAAAAAGACTTACAAATATACCCTATAAATGTAACGAATAGAAAACTGATGTCAGAACAATAAATAATGCTTACAGACACTAATGCAATCTGTTTTTTCAAGAATGTTCAATCTGTATTACAGAGTTTGTCAACACCAACAGTATGTGAATACGCATGTCTTTATTTCCTGTATATGTTGTTTTTGTGTTTGTGCATTCTGTGCACAGCCGTGTAGTGTAAACCTCACTTTTTATGTTCTAAATGTGTTTTCTGTGTGTGTTTGTACTACATGGTGACGTGTGACTTCAAAATTTTTTTTTTTTTTGTGTGTGTTTACTGTCGTTTGTTCGCATGTGTTTTTTGTTGTTCTTAGTGTTCCATGAATTATAATCACCTGGTATTGAACTGGCAACAGTGAAAGTTGTAATTCTACTTTTGAATTTCGCAGACAAACATGTCTTGTATTATTTTATTTAGTAATTTTTTTTTGCTCACTAATTCGACATGTCTTATATCAGAGGTTAGAGAAAAGAAATCTAACTTTTTGATCATTATCATAAAAAAAAAAGAAGAAGCTGAAATTGGTGTGTCATTCATTAGATCCACGTATTAAAAACAGACAGGGGGCTAAGGCTGCTTTGACAGACCATATTCTCAATATGTATGGTATTGGAACGATTTGTGTTTGCTGTCTTGTGTTAGCTTGACTGTATCTTGAGATTTCTTTTTCCTCTTGTAATTACAACTTGGATTTCAATTGTGTTTTGGGGCATCATTCTATAGAGGCCTATAGAATGGCTGTGGAGTTTTGTTTCTTTTCAAAGGGCCACTGCACCAAAGGCCTTATTGGATGTGAAACTTTCAGCTCTCGCAGGTCAGCTAGCTGAAAGTGTGCGAGTAGTGCAAAAGGGGGACTAAACTTCTCTCCACCTCTCTGTCCCTTTCGATCCCTTCATTTTCTTCCCTTTGACATCTCCTACCCCGTACCCTTGACGTATAGATCCGGGTGGTGAAAGCTTTCCGTAGCTCCCTGTATGACGGCATCGAGCGGCCGGAGTCGCGGAACTCCATTCACGACTTCCAGGCGCACCCGGAGTTCATCATCACGGACTCGGTCCACAACATCCCCCTGATCGACGAGACGGACGTGGACGACGAATCGGAACGCTCCAACCATAACCATGTGCGTGTGGCGCTTCGTCACCCCGTCCCTAACTCTCAGCCCCAGAGGCCCCCGCGATCCCGCTACCCGTCCCGCCCGCTGCGGCAGCAGAGTCTACCGGTCACCCTCAACTACAACAACAACGCCACCGAGAGCCGTGTCTACCTGGGCTCGAGCGACAACGGGGCGCCGCACGTTTCCCCCTGCCCCGCGAGCCCTCTGCACAGCTTGGAGACATGCCTCTGAAGGAAGGTCAGAGGTCGGCGAGTCGAGACTGCCAGCCAGATGGACTGGTGTGGCAGAGAAACAGTTAGGATGTTTCTGTACCTAATCTTTGTTCCTATCACTATCACAGATTCACTGCTTCAGATTGTTTCAGTGGTTCTTTACAGTATCTTGTGTGACCCAAAGACAATCCCGCTCCGCATGAAAGTCACCGATTATGTTCTCATACAGTATGTTGCACTTGAACAAGTACCCAAAATGACGAGGCGGATCTACGTGTATGTAGGATTGGACTCTGACTAAAGATTTTAAAAAGACTGTGAGCCTATAGAATGTGTACAAATGGGAAGAAGAAAAAAACGTTTATTTGGGGATAAATAACTCCTTTCGCCTTTTAATTAATAACATTATTGTTCCAATTATTATAGTGGTTACATTTCTGCTAAAACTACGACAATTAATACTACAGTTGCTATACTCCAGTTATGATACTTCATCGTTTAGCTTTATATAACTATGTTTGTATGTATGACGTAAGTCTGTATGTATGTGTATTTGTTTGTTTGTTTGCTGTTGTTAAAATCCGTGTCTATGTTCTCATTGGTTCCACATGTGGCCCTCTCTCTGTTTTCTGTGTTAAAGTGTGATGTGTATGTCCAATTGAAAAAAAGGAAATGAAATTAAAGAACATATATCAGCAGCATAAATAAAATAAAATCGAACCATTGGAGGAAAATCTTACAATACTTCCTGGAAATGACAGGCAATGGTGCAAGAGCATTGTGTTGTCTTTAAAGAGCATCTCACCCATTCCTGAAAACACATATTCCACTGTTTTTAAGAAAATAGACTTCCATTTATCAAAGATCTCCAGTACACAAAGATGATGGTTGTAAAGTCGTTCACACTGTAGTATACAGGCTACAGTATGGTGTATTATGTCAGTGAAGCAGATCAGCAAACCCTTAAAGGACAAACAAAAGACAAATAAGGTTGGAAAAGAAATACCGTATTTGAGAAACATACAGGGAAAGACTTGATGGGAAATATAAATTATACTGTCAGTGTCAATAGTACTTTCAACTGTTTGAACAGGGCTCTGTGTGTCCAAAATATGGTGTTTATCGGAAAAGGCGTTCAAACACAAAATCAAATATTTGTTACCAAATCAGATCATGTGGAACCCTTTAATCCCAATCCCTCTTTTATACTTGCATACCAATTAACTAAATATTTGCATTTACCATAAATGTATTTATGCATCTCACTGCATTAGGCCATTCCAGTTCTTTCTTAGAACAGTGCACATACTCTGCCAGAGATTGGTTTAGTATTTGAAGTTATTTAATGTCCCATCCATCAGATTTTAATTAAAAGCTAATTGCAACTGCAATTTAAAGCAAACATGAAAACTAATTTTTGCAATATGTCTCTGTTAAAAAATAGTAAATAGATTAAAACTATTCTACAATTTTTGCTTTTTAAAAATGTAATATTGCCTGTTTTACATTTCTGTTTGTATTATATTTTCCAGCTGATGAATGATGAACACTTACAATCAATCAGAATCCACCCGAGCTCGAGCATTTAAAGCGCCAGACAACATAACAGCAGCGTGCATTGGTGTGGACGCTAATATAGTTATTTACAATGATTCAAACAGTGAGTAAAGGGGTAGATGACAAGATTTATATTTTAAATTAACAAATCATTTTAAACTTTACCAGCTGGTTTACTTTTTGTCCGCTTCTATATCGAATTACATTCAACTTTTATCTAACAATGACTTTTATTTTGACACTGAAGACCAAACTCCGGAAGTTTTCTCTGGAAGTCCCCGCTGAGTGCAGAGCGAGAGAGGGGTGCATGCAGATGTTCGATAACAGGTTTATTTAATTGAAAAACAAAACGTATGAATTCTATTTGTGAGCTTTGCTGTGGAGACATGACTGTGCCGCTTTTGCCGCGATTGAAGTGACCAATTTTAGGTATATGACAACTTTTGTTTTTAGTTTGATTTGGTAACGTTAAACGTTTCCTGTTTACGTTTGACTATGGTCCTTCCTAATGACAAATCCACAAAATTCACAATGTTAACGATAATTTCCGACAAAATACATTCAGAAGTTTATACAGCATTATTTTAAAAGTGATTGTCTTTTACAGTCTGTCATTTTGTTTATTGTTTAAAGGAGCTATATGTAGAATTAGGAAACCATTATTATTGGCGACACCGGTGGCCGTTAAGCGAACTGCAGCCGTTAAACTTACTGCTCGTGCTCGCACTCGTGCACACGTAACATACAAGAGGAGTGAACGTGATCCAGATTATGAATGTAATTTGATATTTAAGACTGATCATGCCCAAATGTGCCGAGTCAGAGACAGTTGCGTTCAGTTGGTGTTCACAGTCGGTGTTTAAAATCTGCTGCAGTCGTTGGAAACAGTCTGTAAGTGTGTTCAGTTCAGTCTTCGAATGTTTTAGCTTGTCGTTAAGTGTGTCCCCGGCTTTAGGGGTAAATAGAAGTTGGAAATACCTTTGCAGCGATAAACTGTTAGTAGGGATGCACTGAAATTGCGGCCGCCAAAAATTATCAGCCAAAAATGGCATTCTCGGATTTTGTCCGAAAATATGCTGCCCCTCCCCTGGGCATATATACGTCACATCCTTTACATTTTCCCGGCAAAACCGTACCGAGTCCTTTACATAATAATCAGTCAACTCAACATTCTTTCATAGAAAATATAGGAAGTCGGGGAAGGTCTAGTTTTTTTAAGGTTTGTTAGAAGCTGTTCACACAATGGCATTGATATATGAAAATTCCTATATATAGCCCCTTTAATTGTAGTAGTTAGTAACAAAAACAAGTAGCTAGGCTGTTGGATGAAGCTAGTAAGTAGTAACAATGGTAAACTTTTCTTTAAAATCTATTTTATTGAACTTAAACTAAAGACCTTAGCACTTAAGTTTACCACCTCTGTATGTTGACTAGGCAATTTAGTTGTTTAGTAATAATAAAATGCAGAGGCGTTTATAAAAGCTCAGGAGACTGCAGTAATATGAATGCTTTATTCAACCAGTCCCACAGGTTCAAACTCTTCCGTGATTCAGCATGTCCTGCATGGAGAACATTGTTGTTTACATTCCCAAAGGAACATGTGTCAAAAACATCCCCGTGCAGTCCCTGTCCAGCTCCACGGCCAGGAAGATCCGTGTCGCTCTGTCTCAGCATGAATCAGAGAAACAGATGCCGCAGACAGTGACGTGGATCTGTCCGGTTGAGCTGCGGGAAAAAGAAGTGGCTGTGGGCAAGGACAGCAGAGAAACACTTCCACAGGGCCAGAGGACGCCGGTCACCAAAATAACTCCAGGCCAGTTTTTGCTGCCTGTTGTGAGTTCCAGCATCACTGCCTTTAAGGTCCTAAGAACAATTTTAAAAACACATAAGCCCAAAATACAGTTTTCAGGGCTGGAGACTGAAGCGGCCTCATTTCCCAGCATCAGGGATTCGGTTCAGAGAAATGCCATCATCGTGTTTAACGGCCAGATCTTCCTGTCAGTGAGAAAGTCACGCTACAGGCGAGTGAGACTGCAAAACTCTCCCTCAACAGCTTCAGGTGTGTGTCCGGTTTCTCCCAGTCAACAACAGCAGATAAACACTCCACCTAGTTGTCAGGCACAACTGCTCCTGGACCCTTCACCCAGATCACAGCAGAACAAGGTGGGACATTTCACAACTCATATTCAGTAATATTGGACTGCACTTACACTATCGGATGAGACCAAAATTTGAACTGAATTGAGTAACAACACTAACTTTGCAACATCGACACTGTTATTGAACTGAATCAACACCAGACTGACTTGAGACACTTCTCTAGAGTTGCTTTACAGCTGAATTTAACTTGTTTTATAATTGATGAACTCTAACATTATTCAGTTATTGAACTGATTTAAAGCAACATTGAACTAAATTAAGCCGGATTGTCTTCTGTAGAGTTGCTTTACAGCTGAAATTGAATTTGTTTCAGAAGTGATGAATTTTACAATATTTGCACTGTTATTTTCATCTTTAATTATGTGAAGCTGCTTTGAAATGTATTTATATTGTATTAAACGCTATATAAATAAACAGGGAATGAAATTCTCAGATGAGGTATTTTTAAATTAAAACCTATTTAGATTAACTGTAGATAGTTAAAATAAACCAGTTTATTGATATTCAAAGTAAAACAAACCTATACAATTATAAGTGTTCATTGATACTCAAAGAAAAAAATATTTAAAAATATGGCACTCCAAAATCACTTAACCGTCTTCTTGCTGAAATATACTTGTTATAACCCCTTTCTCCGTTGTCATCACTCTTAAGATGATTTCAATTTCATGCTGCAAGGAATCTTGAAAGCAGCGTTATATAATAAAATGACAATTTAAAGCTGAATATGCTTTTACATTATGAAGGATCTCTAAAGGGAAAATATCAATATCTATTCAACATCCCTTTTACATTACTTAGCTATAAAGGTTCAGAATTTTTTTTTTTTTAGTGATTCTCTTCACTTTTTATATTGAGTATTATTTGCTTTATGCCTTTGATAAAGTCTTTTATTTGATTTCTGATTGTTGCATGTCTCTTTCCAATCCACAGACTCAGGATGGTCAGGCTCCAGCCACAGATCTTGACATTAACTTGCACATTTCACCAAAATTGCACAAAGTCTCTGAAGAAATGCCTGAGCAATGCTGTACGGGCAAAGAGTGTCAAAAGGTCAAGCTTCAGTCTTTTATTTTACTCTGTGTAAAGTCTTGAAGATGGGCATGATAATTTGACATGATTAAAGGTGCTGTAAATGTTTTTGAATGCCATGCAGAAAATTTCGTGAGGACTAAAATATGTCCTGAAAAACTTTTTGGGCTAATTGAAAAACAAATGTTCACTGCCTGCCTGTCAATCATTTTACCTGGCTATTTGTTGGCACCCCCTGGTAGCATTTCTTGTTTTTGAGCCAATTACTTAAGCCAGAAAGACGATTTTTAAAAGTTCTCTAGAATACATGGTTACTTTTGAATGGCTGTCAATGGAGAAAGACTCAGAATGGTGTAGTTATGACATCTACCAGCAGGGACTAACTAGACCATGCTAACCAGCTAAACCTTGATCGCTTGGTGACTGGCAAAATAACTGAAATCCCTTACAGTACCTTTAAATCTTAAAAAACATTATTTTAAAAGTGATTAGGTCATTGGTGTTGTTTGAAATCTGATTGATGATTATTAATGAACTTTGCCTTTGAATTAACAGGAAACCTCTGAGTCCAGGTCAGCAATTAGCCCACCCAAACCTGAGGATCTGGAGTCCAGTCAGGAGCCCAATATCCTCCAGCAGTCCCAGATCATCCACGCATCGGCTAGCGTCTCCGAGCAGCCTGAAGCAGCAGCTGGAGAAAGAGAGGCGCACGAGGATGACCATGAGCGTTTAGCATTGCTCCCCAGAGCTGAGAGCTGTCTTGCTTTTGACTTTGAACAGTTGGCCCAGGAGGAGAGAATCAACAACCTACGAGCTCGGCTGAGGCAGAAGGAAGCCGCCCTCAGCATCTTTAACTCAAAGCTGACGGATCAGATTTAGAGGATCAGACTTTTCTTAAGATGTCTGTTCAAGCGGTGTCGAAATTCCTCGTACATAATTTAATTTGAGCAGCAGAAGAAATGTCTCAAACTTTGGTTGAGAAAGTTCATTAATATATTTATATAAATATTGTCATTTAAATAAAATAATAGTGTAAAAAAATCGCCAGACATGTTTTTGTGCAATAAATAAATGTGCAGCTAAAATTAAAATGTCACTCGGTTCATTGGTTGAAATAAAAAAGGTTTTGTGTCAAACTAAGAATTGGCTATTATTGTACCCACACATCTGACTGGTAACATAACGTTTTGTCTCTATTTTATCTTTAAGTGTGTACTCTGTGATTGACTGTGAATGCATTCCTTTGTTTTATCATTTCAGTTGAAGCCCACACACTCGAAAATCACTTAACCGGCTTCATGCTGAGATATACTTGCGATAACTTCTTTCTCTGTTGTCGTCACTCTTGAGATGGATTTCAATGTCATACTGCAGGGAATCTCTAAACCGGCGTTCTATAAGATAATGATGACACTTCAAAGTTATATATGCACATAATAAAGGATCTCTAAAGGGACAATATCTGTCAGATAAATTCATGCGCCACATCCCTCTTACATTACTTAGCTATAAATGTTCAGATAGAAACGTCGATTTTGATTTTCTGTTGTTTATCTGTCAGATTTCTTTTGTAGTTTCATGCGTCTTCAGCAAAAGACAAGCTTTGCGATTATGTGTCGTCTGTGTGTAGAAGGAAGGGTAGGGTGTGTGCCGTTGGCCCGTCCCCTCCTGGTCCTCCTATAAGAGCACACCGGAGTAAGAACGTCAGTAGCTCTTTAGAGACCAAACCATTCAAAAATAGACATGCCATCAGACGGACTTCCAGCCTGTCATGCCAGACGCCTTCAGATTCTAAGAGGATTCATGCTGAAGGTGAGACTCTTCACGCACTTACCTAGAAACATTACAACGGGATGCACCAGGATCAGGCTTTCAAATTAAAGACATTACACCTATTGCATGTTATCTGGATGTAGAATTTAGGGGGGAAAGACCACATCATGCTGCTTTTTTGTTTCGAGCTGTTTAGACTCCACTGATGGTAAGAATCCATAAAAGCTGGTCAAAACAACTTTCCTCTTTTTTTTTTGCGCTAAATGACTAGTTTGCATAGATGACTCAAATTACCTTTTTGTGACCAACAATTACTGCCTCCAATGCAGGTTTGCATGTCAGGGAGCTATTATGACGTTGCTTTGTCGTGTGGGTTGTAGGAAAATATAGATCTGTAATGCATGTCATCGTATCAAAAGGTCAAGACGGTTAATACTTTTGCAAAGTCATTTTCTGAGTCAACAGATTTTTGTGTACACTTAAAAGTAAATTGGTATCAGTGGTTGCATTAAGAACCTTTAACATCCACGGAACCATTGCACAAGTAGTTCTTAATAGTGGAAAAGGGTTCAATAGACTATTAAAATGTTGACTGAAAGGTTCTTTGGGGAACCCAAATTGGTTCTTCTACGCTCTTAAACAGAAAGGTTCCAAAAGAGGGGCTTCAAAGCGATGCCATAGAAGAACCACTTTTGGTTCCCCAAAGAACCTTTCAGTGAACAGTTCTTAAAGGGACCCTTTCCATGAATATTAAAGGTTCTTCATGGGCAGTTATAACTTTCAGGGCACTGCCAGTGTGACTTTTCGTACATGCTCTCACTTCAGTATGATTTAAAAAACAAAATGTATTCAGAACGTCATGCGTCACGACTTGTATTCATTGCTTTGACAAAAAGGAGTGCATCTCTCTGATAAGATGCAGCTGGCTGAGAGTTTGTTGTTTCTGTTGAAGCAGGTGCCCAGCTGGCGAAGTGTGTGCGTCCTCTACTCCCTGTACTGCGTCCTGATTCTGCCAGACGCTGGCGAAGCGGCCAAAGCACGCTGTGGACGGGAACTAGTCGCTGATCTAGAGTTTGTGTGTGGAGACCGTGGCTTTTACAGAGGTCAGAGTCACCTACAATCTTCATCTTATATTTCTGATGTCCTGTATTTGGATACTGCAGAAACTACTGTTTTCAAAGATGTGTGTGTGCTGATCATGTGGGTCAAAGGACAAACCGTTTGGTTTGGACACAGTGATATAGAAGTAACTTGCATGTCTCTAAACCTTTAATCTCACTCACAACACCATATCATATTCATACCAATGAATATCAGTGTATTAAAAGTGGCCTTGCCCTGAAGATACAGACAGTGGTATCAAGTCAAGCCCTTATCATTATGGTGTAGATGCAAATCACCCTAACGACCAATAGCAAGCAGTAACTGTCTTCTGTTGTGGGTGGCCTGAAGTTATAGTTATTGATATAAAACACTCCATTAATGACAATACAATTTACCACACCCACATGTACTCTTGATCTGCGGTTGTTGATATCAACATTTTTTATTTCTACTAACTGAGGCCCTTTCACCCTGTTCCATATCCAAGGCCACCTTGATACGTTTCTCGTTCTCATTCACTCCTTTTCTCAAAAAGAACATTATGACACGGTCTCAGTGACTCGTATTTCAATAATTTCACAAAAATTGCTATCATTTGTCAATGACTTTTCACTCCTAATTGTAAATGAAAGTTCAATCAAATAAATGAGAATTGATTTGATATAGAAACTTTCAAATAAAAGTCTTTACTGTCATTAATTTAATGGGTACTTGCGGAGTAAAAGAATTCATTTCTTTCAAAAGAAAAGTACTGACCCCAAGCAATTGATTGGTAGTGTATGTGTTCACCCCATTTTAACAGTTACAACTAACTCTTATAAACATGACTGGCATTAAAACCTTTGTGTCTGTTGGTGGTTAGGCAAACCCGGAGCAGCTCGTAGCGGCGGTCCTCGCTCTCGTGGGAAAGGGATCGTCGAGCAGTGTTGCGTGCGGGGATGTGACCTCCAGCATTTGGAGTCGTACTGTGCCAAACCCAAGAGGGTGCGCCGTGACGTCCCTGCATCCCTGCAGCAGACTTTGGTGAGACTTCAACTCTACAGACAGACATAGATCCTATTTAACTTCTTGAAAATACACAGGCAGGTGTGCTGAAGCAGGTTGGGAAAAAAATGAGCAGACAGTCTTCAGGAGCAGGGTTGAAGACCTCTTCTCCAAGCTTATAGAAGACTGAAGACTCGCCTACCTGAAGTTTATTTCCAACCAACGCTCACCTTCAAGCGATCCTGAAGACCTTGATTTGCTGCATCAGGCGTTTGAATGAGGATGGAACTAAACTCTGCAGGACCAGTGTTGAAGACTTCTGGCTTAGAGGAAGAGTTGAAAAATGAAACTTGTCTTTTACTCACTAGCCCATTTGAATTCCTTTGTGAAAAGGACACATTTAAAAAAAAAATATATACTCAGTGGTCACTCTTGCCCATTAAATTACAGTGTCATTTAAATTGTTCATGTTAACTGAAGCCCATCAGTAAAGTTCGATTGAGGGTGATCATCACGACTTGATCACGACCTTATAGTCATTTTTAAAATTATTATTATTCTGGACTGGAGTTTGATAACCAGTCCTCATTTATTTTGATTGCGCTCAAGAATTGTGTTGTATGGAAGAAAGAAAGTCACATCTATTAATATTGCCGATTGTTTCAGCAAGTGAAACCTTGCAACTTTGAAACCCAGCAAATTCCATGAAAATTATACACAATTCCTTTTTGTTTGTTGCAGGAAGATCAGTTTTGGCTGTTGTTTCAGCGGCGATACCAGAAGCTTGCAGGGATGAGGAGAGATGAGGAAGCTGCGTCTCATAGACTCAGAGAGCAGACGCTCTACCGGTGGAACAACAGAGATTCAGTATTACTAAACACCAACACACTCAACCGAGCCCCTTCAACACACCAACATCCTGCCACTGAGAGAATGACATCAAGACCAACATTTATCCCCCACATCCGATAGTCATGGCTCTTTTTGGGATCTGCGTGGACTCTATGAATCATCTTCCTTTTCTAAGAAAGACTTTTCCGTCCTTGCAGAAGTATAAACTGAGGACTGTTTAAGAGAACTAGAAGGCAAGATGCCATGAAAGTGAAGAGTGGGGTGTGTGTGTGTGTGTGTGTGTGTGTCTGAACATGGCTTGTACTAGTTTCACATTTGTCGAATACGAGATGAATTGTATTTTTCATTTTGTTTTCAGCTTCCCTCCTAGCATTGACTTCTGGTTTTGGGTAAATGAGTTCAAAGCAAGTTGAGGCAAGTTGAAAGAGTTTGTATGCTACTCTTAAAGACTCAATATGGGAACACTGATGGCTTAAGTCATTTTGAATGTAAATGTGACGTGTTTTTATGAAAGATTACTGATATCAGTGAATATATTTTCTTAAATGTTTTTTTTTATGTTTTATTTATGGTCTGTATATTACTGTATGCTTAGGTTTTTCTAATACTTGTGAAATATCCAAATGAAAGCAGATTTGGAAAGAAACTTTAATTAAAAAAAATTGTGAGAACAACATGCTTTTCGTTTTATGGCAATATTTTATAATGGCCATCATTTCCCAACATACTCAAATCAGCTTCAGTTTAAACCTCATTTATAAAACGTGTGTACGCACAGATTTGATCTTAAAGTGTGCGCACGCTAAAATCCACGCCAACGTTCATATTCATAAAAACAGTGTTTGATGTACTGTAAAAAATGTAGACTGGTGATTTATGTTAATGACGTTGTTGATGTTAATAAGGCAGCGTTTACAAGGTGGAGAACTGAAAACATTCAGCTGTGCACAATTTCCAGATCTTTTTTTGCGATTTATAAATTTCACTTCTGGAAGAGAGGCGTATGCATGTTTTTTGTGCGTACCTTTGTTCTCTGAATCACATGTACGCACATTTGAGAAATGATCATAAGTTTCTATGCAGCACTTTATAAATGAGGCCCCAGATCTTAGACAGAACTGTAGAATCCTGAAAGCTGTGTTTCTAAGGTTTTTCTGGATTATTAGATATCGTCCCAATGACCTCTAAGGAAAGAACATTATGGTGAATAAATAATATCATCTCAGCCTTGGTGTGTTATCACTCTCTAAACATGTAATACGTTTCTTTTTGGTACGCATTGGTGCAGTTTGGTGTTATGACTTGGATGTTCTTCACAAAGGTCTTTAGTAAGAGTGCAGTCAGCAAAGCATTTTTGACATTGCAGGAGAGCAGCACACAGCAACAATAAGAGAGTTAAACAAGCAAGAGGAACAAGGACAGGGCAAAAAAAAAAAAGAGAGAGAGAGATGTTTAAACAAAGTCCCTTTAAGGCAAGTCATTTCACTCGGCGACCATCTTCTTTGAATTAAATTTTATATTTGAAATCACTAATGAAATCTGACAACAACTGTCTCATAAATTTTGTTTTAAAAGCTCAATTCATGACAAAAACTGCACTTTTCTGGATGGACCAGCCACTGCACATGTGCATGCGCTAAGCGCTTTCTGTTCTAGTAGCAACCAGAGCTTCTCAAGGCATCTGCATGACGTGATGACTTAACCAAATGGCAATTGGCTCTTTTATTTAGAAAGTGGGACTTATTCCACTATTGCACTTTCTCCCATTCATAGTAATTTGAGTGCACCGTCTTTGTATATCTAAAGTCTTTGGCTTAAAACACTTAATATTGCATTTGGGTTTTTGGTGGTATTACATGTTTAATTAATATGAAGGGAACTGTGAGTGTTTTTACTCCCAGTCTACAATAAATTTGCAATCTTTTAGTATAAGAAATATATGTGCCAACTGTAATTAATTAGAATATTTATATTAAAAAATATATATTTTTGTTTTATAACACTTTCTTTCTTAAGTCTAAGAATAACGTGTTTAGAGCAAGTCTAGGGGGGCGGTTAGATGACACCTAAAGTTTCAAAAAGTAAAACTTTATATGCACTTTGGCCATTTACACGACAATGGCGTTCTAGGGCCTGAAAATGAACCTTTTTGAATTTTTTTGAATTTTTTGAAAATGATACCGTTACTGTCTGTGTAAACTACAAAAAACATGAATTTGTGAAAACGGTGACGTCATGCGCATGCGTATTATGTGTTCAGTCAATAGACGCATAGTTTTTCTTTACAAAGTGACATCGCCAACTACTGGCCTTGCATGAATAATAAAGTAAAAAGCGAGCTAGCATTCAAAAGCGATTGTAATACCCTGAATATTGATGGCAGCTCCCTGATGCCTGCAAATATAATATAATTACCCATCTATAATTGTGAGAGAATGCAAAAGGATTGAAATATATATTTTTTCCTCATCTCATATTTTTTTCCATCACCATGTCCCTTTAGGGGTTTCGTAGAATGCATCATTTTCTAAACATAGTATTCGGCTTCGGGCACATCATTAGAGGTGTTCGACTTGAAGTGGCGCTGTGCAGACCGATATGGCATAAAAGTACTGCGGGAGAGATTCGAAAGCAAACAGAGCTGTCTTCTCTCTAATTGCCTTTTGAACCGACTGATCTGTGCAGCACCACTTCAAGTCGATCACACCTAATGATTTAAGAGAAATACTAAAATCAGCTTTTACAAAGTCATCAAATAGATACTTGAAATGTTCATATTTTATTATTTTGTTAAAAAAAAATTATTTACAATTTTTTTTAAATGTATAACTAGTTGTATAAAGTTGCTGTCAGTGACAGTTTTAGCATCTATCGTTTGTTAACCTACAAAAAAAAGGAGATAAAATAGACATGTTTAAATTAAAAAGCATCATAATATTACAGAGCAGAATAAAAAAAGTACTGGAATTACTCCCAGATTTTTCATGCGCACAGGAGATGATGCATGTAAATACATTAAAGAGAGTAACTCAATTAATGTAACACTGCAGAGATTAAAAGTTAGTCATGTATCGTTTTATGAGGTTTGTCCAGCTGAAAACGCACTTCCTCTGCCCTTGAGCAGTGATAAGAGGGGTGCTCGAGTTTATCTGGAGTTTCACAGGTGACAAATCTGCAGCCTTTTAAGACACACACACACACACACACACACACACACACACACACACACACACACACACACACACACACACACACACACACACACACACACACACACACACACACACACACACACACACACACACACACACACACACTCTCTCTCTCTATTTGCACACATCATCTGCTAAATGCATAACACTACATTTAATATGTATGTATAAGTTATCATCAAGTTACAGTGGCATGCCGTCTGTTTAGTTTATCAATGAAGTTGTTTCTTATTTGCATATCAAAGAGATTTTCATAATCTAAGAGCTCTGACATCATTTGTGTCTTTAAAATCGTCAGCACTGATTACTTCAGGGGATCTACCAGTCTTCTGGAGCTGAACTGGTCCCTTTGAGGTTGGTAAGATATATATAATGCGTTTAATAGAAGTCTCTTATGTTCACCAAGGCTGCATTGATTAATAATATAGTGAAAGCAGCAATATTGTGACCTATTATTACATTTTAAAATAACTATTTTCTATTGCTAACATTGGTCTATTTTAAAGCGTAATTTATCCTGTGATGGCATAGCTGAATTTTCAGCATGTTTCAGATTTTGATCATTCAGAAATCATTCTAATATGATGAATTGATGCTCACAAAACATTTCTTAGTATCAATGTTGGAAACAGTTGTGCTGCCTAATTTCTTTGTGGAAACCGCCATATATTTTTTTTCCATGATTCTTTGATGAAAAAAAAGCATTTATTTGAGTTTTAGCATTAACCGCTTTGATCAATTGAATGCATCCTTGCTGAATAAAAGTATTAGCCTACTTTAAAATAAATATGTCATGTACATGTCACTCTTGATTTGTCAGGAAGAGGCTGAACCCTGTAACCATCAGAGTAGTATTTCAACAAGTGTGTTTCCCAGGCCTTGACCATTTTTGCGATATCAGCGTCACATTTTTTATTTTCAGATGTGCGAGGTGGAGATGGTTTTATAACGCTGAAACAAACTTACAGCTGCTTCAGTCTTAGATAAGAAATACATTCGCATCACAATACTCAATTTTCCCTTCTGCGTCAGAGTCTGATAACAGCGCTCACTCTCCCGTTCTGGAGACGGACCAAATCTCCGGGCCACTGTGGTCAGGATAAACATGCCCTTTTAGCTCTGGAAAAAAATGACCAGGCAACATTGCCTATTTTTGTTGACAACATTTCTATCAGAAATGCATTTCATAATCATTAGCATTGGTGAAATGGTATTTTGAAGAAAGAAACCGCAAGAAAAGTAATAAAAATGTTCATGACTTTGAGAAAACTTTTCAGACACAGGTGCAGGGATATAAATAGCAGATTTTTATCTGAAAACATTTGTCTGAAACATTTAAATTAATTAGCATTTGAACAATCTATTCATATGTAACCTCCCAGCTCCACAGGAAAAGTCAAAGCATGTAATTAGACAAAACTGACTGAAAATTCTTAACCTTGTGAGCAAATAAAAAGGAGAAATGACCTCTCAAGGTCCTTTTATAGGCCAAAAAACATTCCGAGACTAAAAAATGCAGTTAAATGAGAAAAAGCTAAGAAAGTCACATAAATTTATCCTGTATAGAAAATATATTTACAGTGCTCTGCGCAAACAACAATATCATGGTGTTTTCGGATTTGATTGTTTAGAACTAATGCAATGAACAACTGACTGTTCTACATTAGCAGTTTAAAACTAACATGGCCCACTTTTATTTTTTTTATCTGTTAAAGAGACTTTGGACACGTGATTTTCCGTAAATCAGTCAGATTTTGATCCGAGATCTATGTAAATACAGAATCAACATGTTAGCAAACATCTGTGTAATGATTTATCAATTGTCAGTGGGAAGAAAACAGCAAGCGGACTAGACAGATCCGCCAAACAGACAGACATTTCATGGGCTTGAAGCTTCTTCCATTTGAAAGTATATCTGCGTAAGTTGTTTTTCTTTTTTGCTTACAAAGAAATTTGCTTTATATTTATTTTCCCTTTCTTACAATACATTTATATTAGCAATTACTAATATATATATATATATATATATATATTGTACATTTATTATGAATAAAAACTGTTTGGCCATGCTCTGTTCTTACTTGTAAGGTTATTCAGAGATATTGTGAATGTTTCTGAGAAACATGTAGGCCTGGTGAACATTAAATGTGTGTGTCTATAACTTGTAATAACGCGGAATTGGTTTTCTTTTCTCTCCAGGACAGAATCCAACACTATGTACCGCATCCTCCTGTTGCTCTGTGCAGGTGTAAGTAAATGACTAAGATGAGGACTTTTACTCAGTATTTTTTTTAGTAGAACAATTGAACGTTTCCATATTTTTTTTTAAAAAAATTGTGATTAATCAAGTGACTATTTTTAATATTTAACTAATCGGTTGTTGGTCGCTTGGTCTATACCGGGCGGGAGCTGCTCACTGCATCCCATCATAATATGATATCGGATGAATCGAGAATCGAGATTCTCGTTGCGTAACGTAGCAAAGATAGCACACGGGATGACCCATCGCAATCTATTTCAGATCTAGCCTTGTCCACGTGCTTCTTCCGACCAGGGTTTTTATAGTAGTTAATTAAAACTAAAAACATGAGAAACATTTTCGTTACTTGAAAGGGGCACAGAGTGTAGGAACTCGGTTATAGAAACTAGGGCGGTCCCATGAGAACTAAATTTTCCCCTAGGGCAGTTTTCTTGGTTGCATTTGCACCACCAGTGTGAACTCTGAAGTGACACTAGGCTACGTCCTGCCGCTCTGGTTGTTGTGTGGGACTTTTATTTTGAAGGTGCAGAGCGGCAGAGCCTCAGCACACAGCGCTCCCATTCTCCGTGTTCATTTTACGATCTGTTGATGCCCAATGTTTCTAGCAGAGCAGAAATATAATCATGTTTCGGTTGGTCCCTTCAAAGTCACATTGGATTTCCTCAGTAAAGGTTGAGAGGTAGTTGGACTTTGGCGTCGGACCATCCATGTTCTTGGAGTACATAGGCTATAAACGATGTTTATGGCTTTTTAAAAATGGTGGGTGCCGATGTTTTGCATTTTTCGAGATGGTCCTCACTGCAGAACACGAAATCCAGGGGGAGGAGTTGGATCCAGATCCAACTCCTCCCATCTTACATATACCTAAACCTACCCATCTCCGCCCCCTGATCCCTAACCCCACCCATCTCCGCCCCCTGATCCCTAACCCCACCCATCTCCGCCCCCTGATCCCTAACCCCACCCATCTCCGCCCCCTGATCCCTAACCCCACCTCTAATCCTACCAATCTCCACCCCCTGATCCCTAACCCCACCTCTAATCCTACCCATCTCCGCTCCCTAACCCCACCTCTAATCCTACCCATCTCCGCCCCCTGATCCCTAACCCCACCCCTAATCCTACCCATCTCCGCTCCCTAACCCCACCTCTAATCCTACCAATCTCCACCCCCTGATCCCTAACCCCACCTCTAATCCTACCCATCTCCTCCCCCTGATCCCTAACCCCACCTCTAATCCTACCCATCTCCTCCCCCTGATCCCAAACCCCACCTCTAATCCTACCCATCTCCACCCCCTGATCCCTAACCCCACCTCTAATCCTACCCATCTCCTCCCCCTGATCCCTAACCCCACCCCTAATCCTACCCATCTCCGCCCCCTAACCCTAACCCCACCTCTAATCCTACCCATCTCCAACTCCTGATCCCTAACCCCACCTCTAATCCTACCCATCTCCGCCCCCTGATCCCTAACCCCACCTCTAATCCTACCCATCTCCACCCCCTGATCCCTAACCCCAACGCATTCTCATCCCAAAGCGTAATATATTGACTCTTTTGCCAAAGCGTCTATATCCAACGCATATGGCACCCTTTAGCGTCAATATAACACGCTTCGGTTTTGGGTAGGTTTAGGTCTGGGGTAGTGTTAGGGTTAGACCACTAGGAGGCGCCATATATCTGCGTCTCATATGACGCTAAAGGGTGCCATGTGCGTTGGATATAGACGCTTTGGCAAAAGAGTCAGTATATTACGCCTTGGGATGAGAACGGGCTCTAACCCCACCTCTAATCCTACCCATCTCCACCCCCTGATCCCTAATCCCACCTCTAATCCTACCCATCTCCGCCCCCAGATCCCTAACCCCACCTCTAATCCTACCCATCTCCGCCCCCAGATCCCTAACCCCACCTCTAATCCTACCCATCTCCGCCCCCTGATCCCTAACCCCACCTCTAATCCTACCCATCTCCACCCCTTAGATGTGGATCCAACTCCGCCCCCTGGATCTCGTGTACTGCAATGAGGTGCTACTGCATTTTTCGGCCAATACACGTCACTGGTAATTCCTATTGTGCTCTGAAGTAGGAGCTATTTTTAGTCCCCCCAAAGGGCTTAACTAAAATCATTCCCAGTTCCCGCGGTGCGAAGACTTTTCATGTAACGCTTTTTTATTGCCAATGTGAAAAGCAAGTAACGAAACTTAAAAAATGAGACCTTCCCCGGCATCCTATGTTGTCTATAAAAGCCTGTGAAGACTCATTTTTATGTGAATTGTGAAGGATTCGGGACGTTTTTGCCGGGGAAATCAATATGTTAAGTTTACGCGCGCTTCCGAGAGGGTCTCTTCCATTCTAACGAGAAACGAATGCTTAATGTTGAGGATAATGCCGAAAGACTGTAACGCCAATGTGTCATGCAAAGAAAAAGCACTAACAGCAAAATCTATACAGATTAGTCTAAAAACCTATACTTTATTGTCAAACTATAATAGTGTAATTTTAATTACCTCATCTGTCGACATGATGGCAGTGAGTAAATTGCAGAGCTGGTGCAAACATATCCACACATCGCTTTGATTAGATGAATTCTTAAATGCCGCTTTCTCCACGCTGTCATTTTGTTGTGATTATTTTGTTATTGCGAGAGCTCTCAGCAGCGTGGACGGCGTCGTGAGGTTTATCGCTGCAAAGGTATTTACAACTTCTTTTTACTTCTAAGTGAAGAACGAAAAATAACATCGCAGTTAGTATCTTCACATGTGCACGAGTGCGAGCACGAGCTGTAAGTTGCTGGCTGCAGTTCACTTAACGGCCACCGGTGTCGCTAACAAGAGTTTCTGAATTCTATATCCCCTTTGAAATAAAATAAACTTAATCTTGTCATTTACTCACCCTCAAGTTTTTACAAACTAGCTTGACTTTATTTAGTGATAAAAATGTCAGACTGTTCTTAATTGGCTTCGGACAACATATATCACAAAAGTTAACATATGGGCCCCTTTTATGATACTGTATAATGGTGCTTTTACAATCTGCCCTTTCTTCAGCTTTCCCTGTCTACCTGCGACATCACTGTCCCGCTAAACTCCAGTATTTCCCTTCCTTGTCTTCCTGACAAAGCCCCTACACTGGTTGACTCTACATACACCTGGAGCGTCACGTCTAATCAGACACAGCAGCAGCACATACTGGAGGAGAAGAGTAACATCTTGAACTTCAGAAGCATAAATACCTCTGACAGCGGACAGTACAAGTGTGTGCAGGAAGGCTATAAAGGAGAGGGTCGTGTGAGGTTAAGCAGAACATTCACGATACGTGTGGAAGGTTAGAGGTTTTCTTAACAGTGAAGTGAGCTTGTCAAACATCATCTCATTGATGATTTTTTTTTATCTCAGAAGTCAATTAATAAACTAAACTCTTTTTTTCTTCTTCTCAGAACCCCCACCTTTTCAGGAATGGCAGGTCATCAAAGTAGAAGCTATGAATGATGTCACGCTTCCATGCCAGGTTAACGGATTTCTCTCTTCCAGAGAAACAAAATCACCCCCTGTTGTCTGGAAACGAGAGAAAGAAGGTGTGGTCGTGCTTCTCAAGCCTGTCAAAGAAACAGACAGGCAAGAAGAGAGAGACCTGACACTTCAGAGGGTTTTCTGGAACAACAGGTCTGATGAACAGGACTGGGCGATTAAAATTAGTCAGGCCAGAGAGGAAGACGCTGGGATGTACCAGTGTGTCATAACAGAATCATCTCATACGCTGTTGGTGGAGCTGGAAGTGCAAGGTACTCCGTTTAGACACTTATTTAAAAAATATTTATAAATTCTGTCTGTTTAAATAATATTTTTGCAATTTATTTGAAATAAAATAAATACATTTTAAAATCAATTTCATTTATAAATTATATCAGTTTTAATATTCTTACATGTAACAAAATGTTTTTTTAAAAAAGTAACTTTTAAAAATAAAATAAAATGTGTGTATAAATTCTGTTGTAACATTATTCTTAGATTTTATTTAGGAATAAAGAAAATATTTAAGAACATTTATAAAAGTGTTTAATTTTAAAATGAATTTTATTTATAAATTAAGTAAAATGTAAGAAAAACAAGTTTATTCTTGTGTGCTTTAATATTATTCTTACCATTTAGGAGTTAAAAATTAGTTATTTAGTTAAAATGTATAATGAGTTAAAATAGATGTTATATAAGAATATCTGTTTATAATTTATGTTTATAAACTCATATTGATTGCATGCATACAATATGAGTTTCAGAGCAGAGCGTTTAGGTTGGAATTCACATAGACGGTATTTTTACATCTTAAATCACATCCTTTTGGAATGAAATCACATATTTTTCTCATCAAGGTAACCTTCTCCCACCATTTAATTTTTAGCCCCTCCTCCACCCCGCTGCCTTGGCCACACCGACCCATGGGAGGCCTGTTTGGATCCAAACAGCAGATCAGGGAGGGCAATTGTGCAGGAATCACTCAGAGAATTCGCCACCTCTGTGTACAGCAATCTTAAAGGTTCAAAACCCAAAACCAACTTGATCTTCTCCCCAGTCAGCATTGCTGCAGCTCTTTATAACTTGCTTTTGGGTAAGAATGAACTTTATAGTCAACAAAAGGCTACACATTGTAATTTGTTGACCTGCTGAGCCTCTTCTTTCTCTTGCCCTCTTTGCAAGGTGCTCGAGGTGAGACCAGGAAACAGTTGGAAGATGCTCTCAAGCTTCCTCCAAAATTCTCCTGCTTGCATTCTGAAATAAAGAATCTGAAACAAGTGATGAAGGACACGCTGGGAATGGCCTCTGCCATATTTTATACCCCAGGTAGACACAGGACATACTGATAGGCTAAGATAAGCACTCTCCTTGTGAAAAAGTATACTTTAGCATACTTTTAAAGAGTGTACTTATTGCGGAAATAATATACTTTAAAAGAATATTCTTAAGTGCGACGATGAATGATTGTACAATGAAAATATACAATATGTAGTATTATAGTTTATATTTATATTAAATGCAATTAGTTAAACTTAAGAGTTTTGTTGACCCACTAAGTAGGAAATCTTTCAATTTTACATAATTCTATTGTCTTTGAAACATGCTACACTGCACTTAAACTATTAATTTATGGTTAACAAAAATATACTTTAATTTGTATTTAAATATTATTGTAATTACATTTGTTATCATGAAGTTACAATTTAATACATTCGAAATGTAATGCATATCAAATAATAAAATCAAATGTGCTTTAGTCAACATCAAAATACGTGTACTTTAAAGTAGAATAGGTTTAGGATTAGGGTTAGTTGCATGTAATTATGCTTAATTTATAGTCATTACTACATGTAACATGTAACAAGGAAACTGGAAAATAGTGGTACCAAATATAGCCTACTTTAAATTACAAGTAAGTGAACTTCTTTTTCGCAAGGGTCTTCTAGGGTGATGCTTCAATAACAGCAATGCAGTAGTTAAATCAGAATCACTTATTCTGGACTTCATTTTGATACTGCCTAATATAATATTGCAGGAAGTCATAGCATAGCTGCATGATTGTCATGTCCATAGCCCTGAAAAGTTTTATTTCCATATAGAGCAACAGTTGGGAGAAGCTTTTATCAACCAATCACTGGAGTTCTATGATGCCATGCCACAGAAGCTGACCAATGACAGCGATCTAAACGTGAAGCTCATCAATGAATGGGTAGCAGATAAGACAAACAAGAAAATCACCGAGTTAATTACAGAGGTGGATCCCTCCACTTCGTTTGTTCTGTTAAATGCCGTCTACTTTAATGGTGAGTAAAGTGACACTATTCCAGCTTCTGAATACTTTACCTATTTATTTTTTATGAGACTGTTAGTGTTTCTTTGTGCTTTACAGGTAAATGGAAGACAGTATTTGAGTCCACAAACAAACCGGATAAGTTCACTACATTTTCTGATCAGGCCAAAGATGTCCCGACTCTCTACAGCTCCAAATACAGCCTTCAAATGGGTTACTTCAAAAATTTAAAGGCTGAGGTAAGTATTGCAATGAACGCACAAGGGTCATTCTCAGGAAACGGTGCTATTTATGACCCTTTGACTTGATCATGATACTATTAACATGATACTGAACTTAATCACATTGTTTTATAGATTTACCTTGTTTGGTATATAATGCAAAATAATAACATTCTTTGCATTCACCATATTATTAAAAAAAGATCAGCTTGATCCACGTCATATTTCTTAGTGCTGTCAAATTGATTAATCGAGAAGTCTTTATCAGTGCCCCATGAAGCTCAATATTTCAGTGATTACATTTTCTCCGAAAATTTTAAGAAACAATATTTACTAGATACTAGAGTGGTATGCTGGAATGATATCTGCTAGTTAAGGCAGTTTTTACACTAATCGCCATATTGCTTTGTATAGTTTAATCATCAGCCACCTACAGATAAATAAAAAATGAAAAACAAATGAATACATTTAAGAATACAATTTAAATTATATAATTAAATTTTAAAACGAATAAACAAATAATAAAAATCTAAATAACAAAGGATTAAAAATAATTATTTAAATATTATTTTATGTTTATCATTATTTTTTTTAGAATAAATAATATTAATATAAACATAATATTCCTGAAAATATACAACAAGCATATGCACTGTATTTGTACAAATACAAACACATACAGTGCAGAACTATTTCTCCAGGTAGGAAAGTTCCCTCTTACAGGCAAAAACAGCCTGTACATACTGGTCCCGTCCACACCGTCAGAAAAGGACTTCTTATTGATGGAGAACAATATAAACTACAAAACTATTGAAGAAATGGTTTCCAAGATGAACAAAATGCCAATCCAAACTGCTGAGGTCACACTGCCTGTAATTAAACTGACTGAGATCACACCACTGGAGAAGTTACTGAGGAATCTGGGTAAGAATGACGCGTTATTTACTCTAAAATGCTGAGGCAAGCTAGAATGTAAAAATTCGGTCATTACTTACTCATCTTCATGTCATTCCAAACCTTTCAGTAGGAGACATTTTTAGAAATATACAGTTTTATTTTCCATACAACAAAAATATTATCAGAAAATTATGCACTACAGAATATCTTTGTGTGAGGAAAAGACAAAAATTTGACCTGACAAGTCGTTATTCACTGAAAATCTTCTAAAAAAAAATCGCTCACGTAAAGCTATGATCTGGCTTCAGATAACTTGGAATAGTGCAAGAATCAAATGGACCACTTTTATCATAGGTTTATGATTATTTGATGGTGCTTTGTAGTCCTTTGCGGAGCCTGACAACAATGAACTGTCATTGTATGGAAAAAGGAAGCATGTATAGCCTACTATAAAAGTTCTCATTTTGTATTCCATGAAAAAAAAAATGAGGATGAGTAAATCATGACAGAATTCTCCTAACCTCTCCTCTCCTCAGGTTTGTCAGATCTCTTCTTAAATCCTAACTTGTGCGGAATGTTTCCGGGTGAATCTGAATCATTCATCTCAGATGTTCGTCATAGTGCTTCTCTCTCGCTCACGGAGAAGGGAGTGGAGGCCGCCGCAGCCACAAGCATTTCTTTTTCTCGCTCCTCCTCTTCATTCTCGGCTTTACAGCCCTTCATTCTGGTGCTGTGGGACGATGAGGCTGCCATTCCTCTTTTCATGGGAAGAATTATTGATCCATAAAAAAAGAGAGAGAGAAAGACATCACAGTAGTGTTCTGCCGCAAAAAAATAAATACTGAAACTTTCTGTTGTACATTCATTCATTTATCACAAACAAATGCAAATGTAACAATATCATGTTATGCATAGAATAAGAATGCATGCAGAATCTCTGTCATTAAAGATGTACTTTACATCATGCATTCGTGGGTTAATACTGTTCACTCTATTTGGAACATTTTCCATTACATGACAAGAAATCCATGGCATGAATGAAAGGTGTAAGGTTCTAGGACTCAAACGCACACAACTCGCTCTCATTTCCAACAGCCACTGTTGCACCAATTTATTTCTGAGACGCAGTTACAGAGACGGACACACGATGGCAGTCACATCACAAGTTCCACACAGACAGTCGATGAGGAAAAGTGAGTGTGACTTGAATAATCGTCCTTCAGTTTGACCTCGTTCATTAACGCTCCGCCTGGAGTCCCATCTTGGCTGGCAGGTGGTGCCAGTCCATTATCTAAATGCCATGCGGTTTCATCAAAGGTAGCCTAGATTGTCCCAGTGCACTGAGCAAAAACAAATACCCTTAGATGGGCTCGATGATGGATATTAGGACAAACATAAGCACTGCAGATTGGTGGTTCATCAAAGCATATGTGACATTCACTTGGCATGCAGCTGCTTATAATAACATTTGATAATTATACACCGTTTAGGCCATTCATTTGATAACCCGCTTGTTAAAAAAAAGCAGACCCCCAGGTCAGGAATGGCGGAGAGAGCCATGGAAGGACAGAATTAAGTTGTTCTGCAATTAAATGTCAAGACCAGATGAAAAGTAGATTCAGGTAGGTGGCAAATGATTTGAATCTAATAGCTAATAAATGCAATCACAGGGATACAATTACAGCCGAATTCCCACGCAATGGCAAGAAACGTGCATCGTTTCACAGAGCTGATGGACTACAAAGCAAGTGTATCCTTTAATTGCTTAACTTTTTGTGTTCTGACTCTTTTGTAGACATCCTTCGACAGGTATTTTGTCCATCAAAGGCTTTGTTTGATTGCTCATTTAACCCCTAATGGGGTGTGCAGTTGTGCAGGAGGCCTGCCAGCGGCGATTCACTCTCCGTACTGGAACTGTCCTGGCAGTTAGACCTCTAAACCAGTAGAGGACGCCGGAGAGAAAGCGAGAAAGTCTGCATCAGCGAATCTTTTTTTGTAGGAGACTGTACAAACATTCAACAGAGTTACGTACAAAGACAAAAACATAGACTGGGGTCATTCACACACACACACACACACACACACACACACACACACACACACACACACACACACACACACGCACCAACAGGCACACACATTCGCGTTGTGCAGATCGTTGAGGTGACTGTCGTTTAGATCTGCGGCGGCAGTTCTTGAGTGATCGTTTAAATCCAGAGATTTTCTTTCATTGCATTAAAGGTCCCTTGTGCTTTTCCTGTGCATCTTGTTTTTGGCGGGCTGGAAGAGACTGTAAACTTTCATACGTAACAAATCACAAAAGGTAAATACATAGATACACATAGACATTTACAGTCAGCTGGATGTGTTGTGCTTTGACAGTGTGCAAAATTACGGCACCACCAACTGTAACAAACACCAGGATGCTATTACACGTTTTACATGTAATAAACAATAACACTATAATATGGCATGAGCCCCTGTGGCATAGTCACAACACAGTACGATTTCACATAAGTGACGTATAGACCAGAAAAAGGGGTCGATTCTTTGTGCGTCACAATCCAGGTTTGTGATCACACTTGCTTCTTTCTCATCACAAAAGAATGTGATACTTAGCTGTACAATAGATTATTTTGCTTTTTCTCACGCATTAATATTGAATGTCATCATCATCAGACAGAGCATTATTGCATGTATTTATCATTATTACTTCATTGTTTTTGTATTACTTATCGGGGAATTGTCTCCTTGTCTGTGTTAGTCACTGCTAGCGGCTCCTTGTTGTGTCAGTGTGTGCCAGTATTCCACTTTCTTTCCTTTGTATTTTAGACACTCAAACCACTGTTTCAGTCTGTCTCCTTTTGCGTTGATCCCCAATTCAACTCCACCTGAGAAAGAGAGAGAGAGAGAGAGAGAGAGAGAGAGAGAGAGAACAATAAGATACCAAACCTATCTATCTATCCATCTAAAAATCGATCTATTGTTCTTTTAATTAATTTATAAATATATTATTAACATTATTATTATTATAGTTAATTAAAGTTAAAACCATAAAAAACATTTTCGTTACTTTAAATAAAATAAATCAACTGAAATAAAACATTTTCAGCTAGTTACCAACATTTTTCATTTTCATTTATTATAACTTAGAAGTACAAAAATAACTCAAATGAATATATACAAAATTAATAAAAAAAATGTATGGACATATTGTAAAAATATTAATAATGACAAAACCACAACAAATGGACAAAAACTAAATAAATTACAGTAAAAACAGAAAATACAAATTTAATAGTATAGTATAATAGTATCAATGACACTAAAGGTTTTTTTGATACTAGAAGTTTTTTCTCCCTGGTTATTATTGGTATTTTTGGTAACTTAATATGTATCCGACATTTAATTCAACGTAAACTCTTGTACGTCTCGGGCTGCCCTGACACAAGAAGGAAAGACTAAGGATATTATTTAAAATAGTTTAAATCAAAAATATTTTGATACCTAGTGTACTTTTTATATTCTAATAAATTAAATAATTTTGCTTGTGAATATCCTTGTATCTCTTTATTAAAGCTGCAGTCCGTAGTTTTTCCTCTTTGTCGCCATCTCTGTTCGAAATCTGCAATTGCAGTTATTCGCGGAATTATAATCTTTACGTGGGTTGTAACTCGGCACGGCACAGCTGGGATGAATCCAATGTTTGAGGAGAGCGTGCGGCTGTCTATCACCGCGCCGGGGTGATACTGTCATTCGGAATCACAGATTCTACTTTTTGGAAGTATGACCAACATAAGAATTTTCACCGGAAAATGTAATCTGAACAAGTAACATCCACTTTTGTTCTGACCAACTAAGGGGAAAAAAGCATTGCAGTAAATCGCGCTGATTAAATCTAACGATCGCTTATCATATCACGTCAAACCGTGCAAATTTGTTTTCAAATTGTTAATGTTAACAACATTAGCATTGCGTGATTACATTTAAAGCCCTTCAGATATTTATCCTTGTTTTCGCTTGGGCCGGTTGCAGTCTCTTTTCTGTAGCCACTCCGAAGTCCAAAGTCTTTTGCATTGTACACCGATTGAATCTCCAGTTGTCACTGTTGATTGTCGTTTGAACCTTTCTGGATCCGCCATCAAATTGATAAGTTTAATTATATCAAGTGCTGTGAGAAAAGGCTATAAATCTCCACCTTCAGCATCCTCACACTCATATCATAGCCTACTAGCCGAGACTCCTTCTTTATGTGTACAGATGTGACGTAATGACGCAAAGACATGCTCGAATTTCCCGCGGAAATCCACCAGTACCAGTGGAATTAAAAACATTATTACAAGCTTACCGTTTTGAATCGAGCTAAGACAAGGAGATGGTTTTGAACACTGGCTGGTTATGTATTTGCTCAAAATTTTATTTTGGATAATTTTTAACCCAAAAAAGTTACGGACTGCAGCTTTAAGTAAAAACACATTGTTTGACACCTTTTTTATTGCTAGTATGTGCTCCTTGGGAAAAAAAGTAAGCATCAAGCCCAGTAAACACATACATATATATATATATATATATACACACACACACACGCTTCACATTTGTTGTAGTTTGACTGTGGCTCTCTTGGCTTCTGAATTTGAGTACCTTTGTTCTAGACACTTCAGCGTGTCTCCCAGTCTAATACCTGAACTCGCTCTGAAATTGCATGTGAATGTGTCTGTGGACACAAGCTGCGTTTCATTTCATCAGGCCCCTCACGTACTGAGATTTTGCCCCGCTTCGATCACTCCTACACAAACACACACACCTCGCATCAATACCGCATGTTCATGGCCACGAGCAAGTCATGACAAATGAACCCTACATGCATGACATCCCCGCCATGGGGAATGAAAGAAAAAGAAAGGAAATAGACAGGAGCGGGTAAAAAAAAGTTCCAAGAAAATGTTAAATAAATTCGAAGCTTCATTGCACATGTCAATCCGAGACCTGCGTCCTCCATGTGCATTCATGCCTGGATGTCTCTCACAAGCCTCCTCACATACCCCCTGGTCCACCATCCACTTTCACTGTATGGAAAGTGGACATTCCTGCTAAACTCCTTTGATGCTCCATGAAAAGTCATACAGGTTTAGATCTTTTCTTATTCTGCTTAAATGAGAGACATACAAGCTGTAACATTAAGTTATACAAGAGCAAAGAATCACAACAGCCACATCTTAAAGGAAAGATCCACATCAAAATAAGTTAAGCTCCATCCAAGGCATCTGTGGCAATTTTGACAATACCAGAGACAATAATTTGACTTGATGCTCGGTTTGCATTTACATACACACAAACTAACTTAACGGAAATTAATCAATGCTGAACTTACTTAAACTGGACAATGATTTTCTTCTAGTTCTGCTGTTCAGCCAAAAAAATCTTTGTTGCTTTAATTTCCTGTTATCATTGTAAAGCAGCTTTGAAAAAATCTTAATTGTAAAAAGCGCTATATAAATAAAAGTGACTTGACACACACACACACACACACACACACACACATATATTTGTGATTTCATTCGATTAAAAAAATTAATCGCAGATTTTTCAGTACATAATCATGATTAATCGCACTTAACAAAGTTATTACTATATTTTTTATTGTAATTTCACATTTAATCTCCAAATTATTGTAGAAACAACATAAAGACAGAGCCTACATTTTAAATATTTGTTTAATGGCATCTTTTTATGAAAGAAGGCATCAATACTGTACATCAATAATATCAATATACCAATACTGCTACTGATGTCTAGATGAAATTGAGTTTTCCCCCTCTCAATATTAGACATTAATTATAGCCATTCAGCATTACATTATCATTGAACGCAATACATTTGAACATTTATTAGCCTTTAAAAATAATAACAACTTAATGAACTAACTAATGAACAATCTTCACATCAACTCATTATAATAAATGTCACATTTACCTGTGCCCTTCAATATATCAGGGCTAAAAAGGCCTAGTCAGGCCAGTTCAGATTTTTAATTGCCCCGCAACAACTTTAAAGGTGAACATATATTCTTTCATATAAACGGGTGTTATTTGAATGGTAAGGTTTTTTCATCATCCTTTCAGCATTTTTCTTCATGTACGTAAACAATTGTTTCTGTTCTACTTAAGTCAACAAACATATTTTTGCTTGTAAAACTCACCTATGAAGTCATTGCTCATGCCCAGGTCATAGTCCCAGACTGAGATCTCCAGGGTTTTCTTGGCGAGCTGATCATGTGGGACTTCATAGGAAAACTCCTGGGTTGAAGAGGACAATAATCAGTTTTGGCAGAGGGAAACATCACAACATCTATATTCACATAGAGTGAAGGTGTGGTCACATTCAGCTTTCAGCATACAAAGTTATGAGCAACAAGATATGGGGCCCTATGTTATTGATCTAAGCGCATGGTCTAAAGCACACGGCGCAAGTGCACTTAGGGCGTGTCCGAATCCACTTTTGCTAGTTTAATGACGGGAAAAATGGTCGGCGTGCCCGGCGCATGGTCTGAAAGGGTTGTCCCCATTCTCTTAATGAGTAATTTGCTATTTACATGGATGGAATTTGATAGTGGAAAGACAGAACTGCAGAGCGCAAACGGATCTGCTCGTGCGCAAGGTTAAAGCGTGCGAGCGGACCATCTACGGGACAAGCCGGATTCCACCATATCTTTATGTACACAATAATAATCTTTTACATTGTAATCCTTTTATTTTTAATATTTGGCATGTTTGTGTGCTTCTGCACCCTGTGTGTGTAATAAGCAGAGTGTACTCGCTTTGTGGACCCGCCTATAGGCGCACATTACTAACGCGCTCTTTAAATAACAAAACAGCCACATCTTAAAGGAAAGATCCACATCAAAATAAGTTGAGCTCCGTCCAAGGCATCTGTGACATTTTGACGTGAAAATGATAACTGTGTCGGGCTGAAACTAGTAAAACACATTCGCGTCGCGCCTGGCGCTGTATTGCGCCGGGTGTATGATAGGGCCCATGATGTCACATTCTAGGGCTTCTGTTTTTAAATAAATCAGAAAATATAAGTAACAAAACATAATAAATTACAAATGGTCATATATAGCAGCTACTCTACTTTGCAACAAAATTGCAAACCACACTGAAGTTTTTATTAAGTTATGTTTTGAGTCAAGAGATCAATCTATGACTATACAAATTCATGTCAAAAGTTCATCAAACTTGAATTTGGTATGCAGCCAATGAAGAAACTTGTGCTTGCATTTCCACTCACCCACGTTCACATGAATATGAATGTAATTGAATAGAACAGAAAGTCGAAAGTGACTAAAGGGCTGCATGGCTACGACAATATCCTAATTGTGAAGTATTTTCCCCTGATAATTTAATTCCGATCGTTTGATTAAAAAGACAAATCAAGGCTAATTTAAACTTGCTCATTAGACCTATAGAATCTATTGAATTTAAATGCCTCTCATTTGCCACTGCATTCGCCTGTGACTCGTTGCAATGCTCAACTGCTGCAAAAAAGAAATGATAATAATAATAATAATAAAATTGGTTCATCAGAAGTAAAATGTAAACGGAAAGGAATCAGCTTTTTTCATGATTAATCAATACAGCTTTGTGTGACTACACCTTTAATGGGAATAGCTGACCTCGTTAAACTCTGGGTTTAGAGTCTTCTTCTTCACTGAGGTTTTGTATTTTGACTTTTTTCCCATGTCAGGCTGCAAAATACTGATAAAGAGAAATAACCAGAAATAAATCATTGCTCTGCAGTGAGAATTGTATAACTTCTAAAACATCAAAGCAAATCATTAGCCTGGTTTGTCTAAAGCTCTCGAAACATCCACGACACAATCTAAACAGAAGAAAAAAACACAGGCAAGGGTGTAAGAGCTCATTTTAGAGAATGACACATTTTAGAAAGAGAGAGAGCAGAGAGAGAGAGAGAGACCTTGTAGAGTCAGGTAGTGATGGTAGGGTGTTGTTTTTGATTATTCATTCAATCCATTACAGACTGGGAGATGATAATCTCTAATTGAGGATGGATGGAATGAATGGATTGAGAGGGTGTCGGAGGACAGATGATGCATCCATAAGGTCTGTGGCTCATGGAGTCATCAGTGGATTATCAATCAAAACGTATCATTTATTATTCATGGAGATATCAAGCTACACAACATGCTACAGAGGAGACAGATAGAGAGACATATGTGAGGTGAAAAAACGCATGGGGATATGATGCAAGAGACACATTGCCATCTAAATGACGAGTTGTGAAACATGCCTCCGAACCAAAGCAGTTACAAAGTACAGTTGAATATATCTAAACAGCACTTAAAGGTTGAACAACAAGATTCACTGAGAAAAATTCTGGTGTGTATTTGCACATGACATCTGCATTGTTAGAGGCAGATTAAGTAAATTAAATAAATAAATAAATCAGGCAACTGCAATTCAATTCAATTCGCTCTAGAAAATGACGAAAGCACATTTGTCTAAACCGTACGTCTGGATAATGCTGGCTGTTGTGCTTCTCAGAGATCCACTCGGTCAACTTTTACTCAAGTTACTGTAGTAAACGCTGCACAAAGGTATTGCTCTTTACAACATCTATTAATTGGTCTATTAATTTTTTATTGACATGTCCCATAATAATTGTTGGATATTAATTGGTCTATACAGACTCAGATTTAAATTCACTAAATTTGTGGATGTTTTCCCGGACCCCAGGCCTAATGAATAGACATAACGCTAATTAATATGATTAGCCTTTTGCTTGACTATATTATCAAACAGCTAATAATGTGTTGCTAATGTTGCAAACCATGTTCCTATTTGCCATCTCAGTCTGCCCCTTTATAAATCAGCATCCTTAGAAACACTTTGAACATCATAGATCGTCAGTGGAAAAAAGGCATATGGTTCATCATAACATCATAATGTACATCATATACATAATTCACTGCGCTACGTATATTGCTAAATGTACCCGACTTTTCATATCAACAGAAAAATATACCGGGAAACCCTGGCTTCTCTTGAGACTCCGAGTTAAAAGCCCGCCCACACATTGACGTGATTGGTTACAAGGTTTGTGACGTAAGGAACCGCATTTTTGAGAATATACTCAGCAGCAATGGTGTTGACTTATGAATTTGACTTATTGGTTCGCCTTAAAGCATATTAAAAACACCAAATAGACATATAAACAACATTAAAAACTTGATTTTCACCACAGGGGGTCTTTAAATAATGCAACATTAACGGTGTTATACAAACAGCATTGAATTTTGTGAATAATATATATCAGAAAATATCTAATCATATATTATATTATATTCACATTTGCTGAATTCGGAAGCACATCCCTACAACCTATTCTTTCTATTTCTGCCATATTCTGCTATATTGTAGTAAGAGTACTATGCTAGTATGTTTTTTCAGCAATATAGACAGAAATAATGTGTTCACAATTCACATCCTAATTCCCTATTGCATCATTGGATTGAAGAAGATGCATCTTTGGATTGAAAGTATTGTGCATGTGCAGTTACGACAAAATGAACGAATTCTTCTGAGACAACTCGTTATTCTCAATTCATATAAAAGATTAATCTAAATGAACAAATCATTCTTGAACGACTCTCACTACACAACTGTGCATTGCTCAGAGATGTGCAATGGTTCTGTAACTATTGCGTCTTAAATTAATATCTTAATATCAACCTAAAAGCAATACAATTAAAAGCAATATCACAGTTACAATCGCGTTGGATGTTTCCATTATAATGACAACTGGACAATATTGACGGATTATCATTTAACACTGAGTGTGTTTGGTGCCAGAAATGATTAACCACTGGATGTTAACCAATAGACTAATGACTCACTATTGAAACGATTAATAGATGCTTGAACGGTAATTCAATATAAAATTAGCCAATCTTTAGATATTAATTGACTGATTTGCTGGTACATGTCTGGATATCAATCAGAAATTAATCAGTAACTTTCACCTAATGACTTTTAGTAAGAATATTAATGATGTTTTATTTCTGTGTGACAAGTTTTATGTCACTGACAGGATGATTTTGCATCTCTAATGGCTTTTTGATGTGATCCTATTAATTTTTTATTGACATGTCCCATAATAATTGTTGGATATTAATTGGTCTATACAGACTCAGATTTAAATTCACTAAATTTGTGGATGTGTTCCTGAACCTCAGGCCTAATGAATAGACTACACTATAGAGGACCTTATTGGGGACCACTTCTCACAGGGAAAGTTGTGATAAAGATATCATTGATTTATCATAGTGTGAAAGAGTTATAGAGTGGATAAACTTGAAGGCAAAACTAACTGATGGTGATGGTAAACATGCTAATGTTAGATGTTATTACATTAAACATAAGCCACTGTCCTTCTAAAGAAGAGCTGCAGGAAATTTCATTCTAGACACCATGGAGCTCACTTCAGATCTAACCCTAAGGAGACAACTGTCGTCATCTGATAATTATAAGAATAACTGTCATCTTAGAAGAGCTTGTCCACAATGACCAACGTCAATCCTGGATGAAAGAAGGAATTTAGCACGGGCAATATGTTTACGCCTACAACGAGACAGTCTTGAGTATTTGAAGTCATTGTGTAGTGAGAGCAAATTCAGAGCAATAAGAATGACATTTTCAATATGTGAACCCCCTGTCTGTTTAGTCCTAGTCTAACAGACTTACATTATTTCTTGAAGCAAGTTCAGTTCATAACAGGCATGGTGAAACATGAAAAAAAAAAAACATTTGATTTACTATTTACATATTAAAGCTGAAGTGTGTCATTTGTAATTAGTGCAAGCAGCATTAAATTAGTGCGTGTAATTATCATTCCTGTAGCAACAGTAGCAAAGCCAAGGTCATGGGTTTGACTCCATGGGCCAATGCATGCACTTATTACATTTACATTTATGTATTTGGTAGACGCTTTTATCCAAAGCGACTTAGATTGCATTTCAAGGTACTCCATATACATCAGATCTTGCTTTCCCTGGGAATCGAACCCATGACCTTGGCGTTGCAAGCGCCAACACTCTACTGTTTGAGCTACAGGAAAGCTTGTAAAATGTATATCTTAAAATGTAATGCAACTTGTTTTTGCTTCTGCCAAATGCATAAATATAAAGGTAATTTATGTGTCCACCGAATGGAATTGTGTACAAGTTTGCCTACTGTCCTACTATATTTAAAAAAAAAAAATCCTGATATGATATCCAAATACAAATTAGAATACACATGAAAATTTTCTGAATGACCTACCACTAGCACCCAGATTTTGAAGTGTATATCCAAAGGAAATTTTACTCTCCGATAAGGCAATGGGGGAGTCATCATATTTATAAATGGTGGGGAACAATGATGCAGATGATGGTCACATTACAATTAATGGTCACATCACATGACAATGCCAACAGGAAGTAAGTACTGTAGGATGTAGTATGTCCATATTGAATTTATACTACACACAAATTAAATTTAACATTCAATTTAATATTCTACAATAATATTAATCTGCCTGCATTGACACCATTATATGAGAACTGAACTGAGCTGGACGAAGACATCACGGTTTTCTCCAGAGAAGCTATAAATATATATATATATAAATTAACAAAATTAATAACTTTTTTACAACAAAAATGAAACATCACAGAACTTACTTAAGCTGGACTGTGACGCTATTTTCTTCTGGAATCAAACTTTGTTGCATTATTTTCCTGTTCTCTCTGTAAAGCTGCTTTGAAACGATCTGTATTGTAAAAAGCGCTATATAAATAAATGTGACTTACTTGACTTGACATGCATAATAATTACCAAAAATACAAAATGTCACTACTGTTCCAAAGTTTAGGGTGGGTAAGATTTTTTTAAATGTTATTGAAAGAAGGCACTTATGCTCACCAAGACTGCATTTATTTGATCAAAAATACAGTAAAAACTATTTTAACAATTCTTTATTACAATAAAAAAAAAAATTCGAATTAAATATCATTTAAAATGGTTTACAAATAAATATAGCATTTTTCAGCATCATTCCTCCAGTCTTCAGTGTCAAGCCAAGTCTTTACTGAAATTTTTGATCAATTTAATTTATCCTTGCAGAATAAAAAGTATACATTTCTTAAAAAAAAAAAATCTTACTGAGCCCCAAATTTTGAATAGTGCAATTCTCAATAATGATTGTTTAATAAATGAAGTACATAATATTCCAACCATGTTGGATGCATTAATCAAACTGGCAGTCCTGCCCCTAACTCGTGCCATTGCTTTAGCCGATGTTGCTGTTGGGATGCTTAGATTGATGAAACAAACAGAAATGTTCTGAAAGCAGAACAATGTTGACATTTTTCCTAGAAATCAACATGCTACAGTTGACTCTGCATATTAAACTGAGATAGGAAGGTATTTTAACATTCAGAAAATTACACACTTCAGCTTAAATGTGCACCTGCATCCATGTATCTGTGAATTAGTCACTAATTACATTTTGACTTAATCGTTTCTGCAATTAGTGAAAAAGGCACATTCAAGTCTGTGCACGACAACAAGCGTCTGAATAAACATTCGAATGTGAGCTTAAATGTCTCGCCGTCACAAGTTCAAATGAAAGAGGAACTATTGAAATTGTGTCCCGTGTAATGACATTAATTAGAGCATGTGCAATAATATCTGCATTCCCTTGTCTGTTCTAATTATGTGGTGATGCCGAGGGCCAGATGAAAATAGAGCTGAACTCTACAGGGCCTCATTCATAATCATTGCATACACACACATACACGCGTGCACACAAACTGAAAAGTGGGGGCATATCTAAATCTCATCAGCCTAACTACACATTAGAAACATCATCAGTTTTAAATGCCTAGTTGCTACGGATACACTCATGTGATAAAGTAAACTTTCCAGAAACAGCATTGTAGAGGCAGATATGTGAAGATAAAAAAGCAAAAAAAGCAAAAAGAAGCTCTTCTTCTCTGCTGTTGTTCATGTCTTTGCTCCTCAGGAAGTTTACTTTCTGTCAGCAGCTCAGCGCAACTCTGCCAGGCGTACTTGAGTCATGAATATTAATTATTTTATGTGATGTTCACCCTAACTGATTTGCCGAAAGGCAGACGTTCATGAATGCTAGCCTCAGCTGGATTACCGTTTACCGTTGGTGTGTTTGTTCACTATAAAAGCAGCCAAGTGACAGAGGCTTCTGCAACATTAGATGCGAATTTACCCTATTTACTTTTTTAATAAACATTCCTGTTCTATTTACTGGTGCATGTTATTCAAAGTAAAAAAAATGCGTAATCTTTAAACAAGACTGCTTCTGAAACATCTTTCCATTTTGGCTAATGTCAACAAACTAGAATTTCTAATAACCTGTCATGAAGGGATCATGATTTAATTAAGTGTCATAGAATATTCTGCTTTTCAAGGAAATGCATCACATAATGGATGTAAAATGGTTTGCAAATATGTTTCATCAACTTTTGAGTTATCATTTTACTCTTTTTTTTCCCCATCTTTGCAGCCTAAGAAAATAAACCTCTTTAAAGTATAATCATTATCAGATAATCTCCCAAAAAGGGTATTTGTGCAAAACTGTTTTCCTCTGCACACACATAATCTTCTGCTGAAGGGATAGTACTCCCAAAAATTCTGTCATTAATTCTCACCCTCATGTCGTTCCAAACCTGTAAGACTTTCATACATCTTCGGAACACAAATGAAGATCTTTTTGATGAAATCTGAGAGATTTCTGTCCCTCCATTGACAGCTACGCAACTGATACTTTGATGCTTCAAAAAGTTCATAAAGAGATCGTAAAACAGATCCATATGAATTGAGCGGTTTTGTCCAAATTTTCTTAAGAGACTCGATCACTTTATATGATCGCTTTTATTCACATAGAAACATTCATCAACTCACATATCAGTTGTGGTAAACAGAAGCTCAAGCATGTTTGCTTGAATAAGAGAACCAATGAGGTTCATTCTCGTGTTACGCAGCACGTTTGAGCTTCCTCAAGAACCAATGAGGTTTGTTCTCGCGCACCAAGCAGGTTCGGTTGAGCTTCTGTTTATGTTCGCTGATCAATGTTTATATGTGAATAAAGGCCTAAATTTAATCTATTCATCATATATAGTGATCGAGTCTCTTCAGAAAATTTGGAATAAACAGCTCAATTCATATGGATTAGTTTTACGATCTCTTTATGAACGCTTTGAAGCGTCATAGTGGTAGTTCTGTAGCTGTCAATGGAGGGACAGAAATCTCTCAGATTTCATCAAAAAGATCTTCATTTGTGTTCCAAGATGAACGAATGTCTTACATGTTTGGAACGACATGAGGGTGAGTAATTAATGACAGAATTTTCCTCTTTGGGTGAACTTGAATTAATCAATGATTGCTTTAAAATTCATTTTATTGAACAGAAAGGCTACGTCTACAAATAAGTCGCTTGGTTAATTACATTTGAAATGTTTCAAATACAATTCAGATATAGAAATTTCTTTCCTGAATTTCTCTGAAAATGTCTGTAGCCTTGCCTTAGCTACACATTGATTAAATGGTCTTCCTTCTAGCAACCTGGATATGGTGATTACATTCACATACTGAGAGCATAGAGAGAGAGAGAGAGAGAGAGAGAGAGAGAGAGAGAGAGAGAGAGAGAGAGAGAGAGAGAGGTTTGAGTAAGCTTCCCTGCCTTAAGCTTCTTCTGTTAAAACCAGACACTGTTGTCTGAGAAAAACATCTCAACAGAGAAAAACAAAACATGTGAACGTCAATAGCAGCCACCCTCCAAATCTAGAGATTTCGTTTCTCTTCCCTCCTACGGAATGACTACAGTATTGATTGGCCCCCAGTCCCCTCTACACTTAATCCCTACTTGTGTCCAGTTCCATGTTCCCTCTATTACAGTATAAGCCAGTCCAGGACTCAACAATAACGATGGTCTGCTGACCTGGGGCCAGTCTGAGAGAGTTAGCTGACTGACGCTGATGAAGTTGAGATGACACTGAGAGAATGACTTAACTGAGAAGCGTCTGTTAAAATGTGTTAAAGTCCCCCTGGTGGAAATCAAGATTTTAATGTTGTGTAAATGTCTATGCGGTGTTTTTAATATGCTTTAAGACAAGCCATGTACAAATTCATCAGTCAACACCATTGCTGAGTATTTTCTCCTTAAAACTGCAGTGAACCAAAGACAGTCTCAAAAAACGCGGTTTGAAAACGCTGATGTTTCTGACGTCACAAACTACCTTGTAACCAATCACGTCAACGTGTGATCCTCAACGAGTGGATCTCTGAGCTGGAGGCGGGGTTAATTAGCATATTTATAGATTCATTTAAATATGTAATTTTGGTGATCAAAGATGAGTTTTAAGGGATACAATTATAGACTACAGGAGGACTTTAAAAATTACAAACCAATTAGTAATAGTAATAATATTTTTTTGTAACTGTAATTGTTTTTCATAACTGTAATTTTATAATTTCATTTATAAAATTATAAATATTAAAAAAAACTATAAAAAATCATAAAACATTTTAAAACATGAATTTATAGCTGTCATATACAATAATTTCCAGATAATTATTATTTATATTTTTATATAAAAAATATATTTTTATGTTTTTATAATTGTTTTTCAAAAGGAATATGGTTAGTAAAAATATAAATATAAATCATGTAAACATAAAAATACATAATTTATCTAAACTAGAAATATCTAAACAAAAAACAAATCTTTATTGTTAAGCCTTACTGACCCGTTTCATAATTATATACATTATAGAAATTAGCTAATTAGTGATACTGAAAACACTTGTTATTCACATTATTGATGTATTCCAATTATGGCATGTTATGTTAGTTTTCCAGAATCCATTTAATAATTACAATTAAAGCCTTTATTGCTATTAAAAAGACTAGAGTGACTGATGCAGAAAATCCAGTCTAATAAAACGACAGTGCTGCTTCAATAAATTCAAGCTAAATCCGGCCATAACTGGAATCAACGTCAGCGGACAAAAAGACAAATAACATCTGGTCCAGCGGTCACAATGCACAAACAACCCAGCATCCAAACAAGCCTCTGCCATACTGTCATACATGTCAGGAGAGAAAGAGTCAAAATCTCCACCTTATCCTAAACTATATTGACAAGTCTAGTCCTAAACAAGCGCTAAAGCACCTGTCACACACAAATGCACACGCACACTCCCAGCAGTCTATCCTGCTGTATAAAAGCAGTCCACTCTCCAACAATAGATTTCCAATGCTCTAGTGAGCCCATCAGTGCCTGTAACTGGCATGATAAACAAGGAAATCCTATCTCCTCAGAGCAGATAGCGGAAAAAACCTCCTCTCCATCACACTACGCATCAAAATACATCCATGATAAGAATGAACAGGACCCCATCGACAGGAAAAGAGTGGTCCAAGATTTATGCATGCTTTATCAGACTTGAGAGGAGAGAGAGAGAGCGAGGGATGGAGAGAGTCGAGAAGAAGAGGTATGGCAAATGATAAAAGAGCATTGCTGTGATGGGAAGCCGAGGGTGGGAAGCTAAAGCTGAGAGAGGACGATTAAAAACAGGAGAAGCAAAGATCCAGGTTTTTTTGGGGGACTTTCCGCTTGCCTCTTGACTCTGTTTCCTTCTCTATGCCCCATTAATTCTCTCAGCCTCCAAATAGAATCTTATTGTGTGGGTGGACTTTGAATTATTCTTCGCAAGAACCCACAGGGGGATAAATTATGATCAACCGGAGGTACAGAGAGAAATAAATCACCCTGAAATGAAATCCATGATGCTAACTAGGAGGAGGGCGATGCCAATGAATTGAGTCATAACGCAGTTACACATACTTGCGTTCGTCTGATGCTGTGCTATGCGATGATTCAAGGAAGGATGAAACAAAATTGTGCTTGTTAAAACTTGCTTTTTGGATTGTAATAAATGTGCAAATTAAATAAAGGCTGTGAAAATGATAATCATGTCCACCGGTGACTCACTACAGGAGCCTTGGGGATTGTGCTAATTTGCTTTAACTCTATTTGAACAACATTGGTGCTTTGAGGTACTGATTACTACATTAGCTTCACTCGTGTGGGGTTGTAGGCTCAGATCATCACACAAAGACCACGGGTCTCATCTCAAAAACAACAAAACAACACATAAAGACAGTCCGTTTGATGATCTGATGCATATTGCGCCCAAAGCTGGAAAGCCCTTTTTTAAAATCTGGTTTAATCTGATTGGCTGCTTTTTTATGCAACTTTCACAATGCCAAAATAGGCATTTGGACTAAAAGCTTCCACTTTATTTTTGGCCTAGAGGGAAGTGTAACCCCATCCAACTCTTTGATCAATTCCTGTCACTTTGCCACTGTCCATTCTGAAAAAACTCACATTTTGACAAAGGGGTCTGAGTAGCCATTCGAATCCATGGCGGCCAGGTGGGCACAGCGAATAATTCCCACAACCAGAGAACTCTTCTCTGTGCAGTACAGCAGAGAGACCAGGATACGGCCACGCTAGAGAAACAGAGAAAGAGATAGACAGTCTGCAGTCGGCTTGTTTCCACTGATCAATATTCAGACCATCAATAATAAATTAAACATTATATGTCTGTTTTAATGGTTCTAAACTAATGATGACAGAAAAAAAATGTATTGTACACAGATGGAGTAACAAAATGTGTGTAAAATGAAATGATAAAAAAGTTAATAAAAAGAACATTTTAGTGTGGAGTAAAGGATATATCGATATGGTGTTGATATACAGTAATTTAAGTTTTAAAAACTTCAGATATGGCAAGATATTTTTGAGTAACATTAAAGTATATACTTAAACCCCTTCAGTAAGAGATGAAAACAGCAGGCAAAAATTATAAGAATGTTGTCTCAAAAAACACTAACATTCAAAAGTTTGGGGTCAGTCAGATTTTTTTATTTAGATTTATTTTTTTATTTTATCTCAAATGTGACAGTAAGACATTTATAATGTCTAACTTATGAAATGTTATTTCTATTTGAAATAAATGCTGTTCCTTTGAACTTTCTATTCATCAAAGAATCCCGTAAAAAATGTAATCAGTTTCCAGAAAAATATTAGGCAGCAGAACTGTTTTCAACATTGATAATAAAAATAAATGTTTTTTCAGCATCAAAACATTATAGTAAGATGATTTCTGAAGGATCATGTGACACTGAAGATCGGAGTAATGATGCTGAAAATTCAGCTTTGCATCACAGGAACATGATTCATTTTACATACATTAAATTGAGAACAGTTTTTTTTAAATCATTGTAATATTCAAATAATTGCATCGAATGCAGGTGAGCATAAGAGGTCTACTTTTAAAAACATTAAAAAAAACTTACTGACTCCAAATTTTGAACAGTAGTGCAAGTATATACTTAATTAAACTGTCAGCAATTGATGTACAAATTATCGTTTGGCTTTTTATATCCTCTCATACTATATTTAGTAGGTGAACCCTGTACACAATATTAGTACAGGCAAAAATTATAGGAATTTTATCTTAAAATATACATATAATTAAAGAAATTCTCATTAGCGATATACATATATATGAACAATTTTAAAACTTATTTTAAAAGTAATTGCCTCACAATCAGCTATTTGCCACTGAATATGATAACCTCATGGAGCAGGACAGTTTATCAGTACAAAGAGACAAACAAGTGTTCAGGATAGTGCTTTGGTTAATTAGTAAATTTGAGATAATAAAAACCAGGCCCTTTTATCTCTTTATTCTCATTGTACCCTGATTGTGAGTGTTCTATATTCTGCTGCAGTTTCAGTGTAAATAGGGAGTGTGCAGAGGTCTCAAGTATGGGATGGAAATTATTGGATCTTTACCTCCTCTTCTGCAACAAGAGAACCAGGATCCACTGCCTGACTGTTAGCCTCCCGGGCCTGTAAGACCATAGAAAGGTTATTAATAATAGACTAAATACCCAAACACTAAATTATGCATTGTACAAATTCCAACGGACGTAACCTCACAACGGCCACAATGACTCACACACACACACCTGTGCAATTCTCTCAAGGCCCATATAGTATTTCTTGCTCTCTCCCTCCTTCAGTTTCTTGAGCGCCACCCTGACTTCACCTATGAACTCATTCCGTCCTAAACGATCCATATCACACACACACAGCCTGGAAAGAGAGAGAGACAGAGAGATATGGCACTCAGAACTCTTCAGCTCAACCTTCAAGGCAGAATGTGTTAAGCATGTTGCACGCACAGCCAGAGAGAAAGAGAATATCTCAAGAGAAGAGACTCTGAGCTGAGAAGAAGGTGGTATTGACTAGAGGTTGACCAAAATATCATTTTTGACCATTTCATTGGTGGTGATAAAAGATCAGATATCAGGAAAAAGTAACGCTTGTGTCAGTGACAAAATTAATTTAGATTCAAATGACTTCTGAATATGAATTGAGCAAATCTGCAAGACTAGACTGCTGTATAAAATGAGTCGCACCATTAATTTTGAAGCAGTTCCTGCATCGCTATTTAATGGCAGAGCTACTGATTTTACAGCAACAAGACTAAATAAATCTGAGTTGTGAGTTTGGCATCTAAATTAATCATAATAATTTAAAATCTGATCACTGAAAAAAAAAAAAAAATCTCGTCTTGTCTTGCTTGATGCATGTGTAGAAACAAATAGCAAAAACAGTGCAAGTGTAGTCTGATTCTGAGTCTATTTGATTCAATTCAGTTGACACTTATGAGCCATCTCTTTTAATGAATGAGTCAACTTTAATGAGTCAAAAGACTCCACAACTGCAGAGATTTATTTTGAATCTTTCAATCGAATCACTGAATCCACCAGATTGCTTACTGAATTAACATCCGACTCACTGAACCGCATCACAAATTTCATTCATGTCTGACTTGAAATTAACACAGTTGTGTGACTTTAATCCTCCATAGATGACATCATGAAATACGTGACATAAAAAAAATTAGTTAATGTATAAGATTAGATAAAATAGCTATATTAATTTTAAAAACTAAGTAAATCTGTTTCCCCCACCTTAGTTATTGGAATCGTCAAAATTTATTATCATTCAACCTCTAGTATTGACACTGAGAAAGAGGGAATTAAGGAAAAGAAACAACAATAACCAGAATTAGAAAAGAGGAATTTATAGTAAACAATGTAAGAAAAGACATTGTCAAGTCAAGTCACCTTCATTTATATAGCGCTTTTAACAATATGGACTGTTTCAAAGCAGCTTTACAGTGATAATAGGAAATTAAAGTAACAGAGATTGTTTTGGCTTTACAGCAGCTCTAGAATAAAGTTATTGTCCAGCTAAAATTAGTTTAGATCGATTCACTTCCGTTGCAAAGATCAGTAAGCAGATGACACTGACATCATGATCTTGTTGGATTCTTGCTTTCTGGATTAGTCATTCCTTCCAGCCAGGTGTGTACACATGCTAATACAAACACATGCACACACTCGTGTGGAGGTGGATAACAGGTGCTCTACACTTCCTGTTTATCATTCTTCCTGAAGCTGCTATGCATTAGTCACGGGGTTGAGCTTTTCCTTATTAATGTCAGTCACTGTGATTATGTCAAGAGTTTGCATGCATACGGAAGTCACCTACATGCAGGACATCCAGAAGACGTGTACTATTCAATGTTTATTCAGTATTGAACTGTGAGTCAGATGAGTCATGGGCAGGCCCACGCAAAATCTGTGCCGGCAGGATTTCGCAGAAAGCTCCACAGGTTTCTGCAGAATTTGACTGCTCGTCATTCAGAGTTTCTCACATGTTTAAGTATTTCATATGCTAATTTGATTAATGATATCAGCTACCAATTAAAACCCAGTACACTCATTGTCCTATTAAAGAGGACCTATTATGTAACTTTCTTTAGGGTATAATGTTGCTGTTTGAAGAATGTCTGCAATGTTACAAAACACAAAGTCACTCCAAAGGGAGTTATTCTCTATAACAATAAGCACTGTTTCTGAACTCCCTGAAACACTTCGATTGTAGTCTTAAGTTTTCTTCCATCACAATATAGCACATTTAAATAATTCCCTCCCAAGGCAAATGCAAAATTAAGGGGCCAAGGCCTGGTTGAGTTGCGTAAGTACTGTGCTGTCGCCATGTCCAAGAGAGTTTTTTTCCGCCTCGGACCTAGCACAGTTATGGTAAGGGCCGCAACATTCCAAAACATGCTGGAAGTATGTGCTAGTATAATATATGGATATTATATAATATATGGAAATATGTGCTGCACGGTTTGCTCTCAATAACAAAATAAAAACACGACAAAATTGAGAAAACGGCAAGCATTTTTTTTAATAAAGCATAAGAAAAGCATCTTATAGCAACGTGGTTTGCACGAGCTCTACAATTCAGCACTCTAGTTACGTCACGTTTATTTATATAGCACTTTATACAATAGCTTAAAATCAAGCAGCTTTACTGTATTAAACATGAAAAGTGTTTAGTGTCTAGTTTCTAGTGTCTAGTCTCAGTGTCTAGTTTCATCAGAAGTACAACCTCATTTTCTAATATGAAGCAGCTCTCTAGTGTGTTTATGTTTTCACTCTCGGACGTCTCACCTCAACCGACTGAACAGGAGAAATGAACCAGAAAAGTTTTCGACGTGAAAGAAGGCGGAGCCTCCACGCACACCTACTTATTACGTAATCGCCATGGAACAATTAAAGTACAAAGGTGTTTACCAGCTGCAGCGAACTTTTCCGGAAAGTTCGCTTTGGCAAGCTGTTTTGAACTCCCAAAATGAACTCCAAACGAAGTTTGTTTTGGCCTGATTTAGTTCGAAATGACGTCACATCAGTTAATTCTTTGATTTCTCTTAAAGGGCACCAATTATGCAAAATTCACTTTTACATGGTGTTTGAACATAAATGTGTGTTGGCAGTGTGTGTACACAACCACCCTATAACGATAAAAATCCACCCAGTGCTTTTTTTAAAATCCCCATAAATCATAAGCACCGTCTCAGAACAACCTGTTCTCAGATTCTGGGCAATGTGACAGACTTTTGCACAGGCCCCTCCCACGACTGTTGACGGACACTGCAGTTTGAGCATAGACCCGCCCTGAGTGAGCTGTACACAGTCCAACATTGTTTCGACACCGGAGCAGCTGTAGACAAGAATGTCTCCTAAGCGATTTGGGTGTTTTGTTGTTGGATGTAAGAATGAACATAGCAGTCGTCATTTACTCCCGTTGCTACTCGAGGATGGATCTGTACCAACTGTTTGTGATCCAGCTTAAAGGGTTAGTTCACCCCAAAATGAAAATTCTGTCAGTAATTACTCACCCTCATGTTGTTCCAACCCCGTAAGACTTTCGTTCATCTTCGGAACACAAAATAAGATATTTTTGATTAAATCTGAGAGCTGGATCACTCCTCCATAGGCTTCTTAAGGGATCGAAACTTGCCGGCAGAGAAAAGTTAAAGACATTGGATGACTACAGTGGATCAATCTTAAGTTTATCAAGCGACGAGAATACTTTTTGTGTGCAAAAAACAAACAAAAATAACGACTTTATTCAACTATTCATTTCCTTCTCTGTGGGCCTCGAGATTTCACGTAGTGGAACTGCGCAACGCTTCTGTGTTGTACGTCACACGTAGGCTCACTATTGGCCGACGCTGGTCATGTGTGTGATGCGTGTGACGTACAACCTAGAAGCGTTGCGCAGTTTCACTACGTGAAATCTCGAGGCCCACAGAGAAGGAAATGAATAGTTGAATAAAGTCGTTATTAGGGCCCAAGCCTTGAAAAGGCGAAGGCCCTATTGTTTTCCTAAGGATTATTATTAGGGCCCAAGCCTTGAAAAGGCGAAGGCCCTATTGTTTTCCTAAGGATTATTTATTATTAGGGCCCAAGCCTTGAAAAGGCGAAGGCCCTATTGTTTTCCTTAGGATTATTAGGGCCCAAGCCTTGAAAAGGCGAAGGCCCTATTGTTTTCCTTAGGATTATTAGGGCCCAAGCCCAAAGGGCGAAGGCCCTATTGTTTTCCTTAGGATTATTTATTATTAGGGCCCAAGCCTTGAAAAGGCGAAGGCCCTATTGTTTTCCTTAGGATTATTATTATTATTATTAGGGCCCAAGCCTTGAAAAGGCGAAGGCCCTATTGTTTTCCTTAGGATTATTATTATTATTATTATTTTTACGACTATTCGGGCACTTTTGGGGCCCTTAACGTGCTCAAAAACTCTTGAAACTTTGCACACATGTCAGAACCCGCGGCCATCAGAGCCGGGCTGAAGCTGGTACCCGGGCGTGGCAGGGGGGCTCGACAGCGCCCCCTGGAACGGGCTCCGAAAACTTGGTCCATAAATCAAACACGCTTGCATGGAATAATATGAAACTCGGTACACTTATAGATCTCATCGGTTCATATATACTTCATGCTCTGATTTTTTACCCCAGCCCGACAGGATGTCTGCTATTTAGGGTTGTTTGGAAAACCCATGCTCAGGAATTCGAAATACTCCTCCTAGAGAATTCAAACACACGGCACGAAACTCGGTCAGCATGAAGTCAAGACACTGAGGATGAAAAATTGCCAGGGGATTTTTGATATCTCGAACGCTTTGGCCGTGGCGAGGAAACGAATTTATGGCGAGAAACAAGAAACAGGAAGTGTGTTATAACTTCTGCATACATTGACTGATCTCGATGAAACTTCAGCAGTCTGTTCGCTGTAAGAGACCGATCACATGGATGTGACTATTGTGAGTCAAAGTTATAGCGCCACCAACTGGCAGCAGGAAGTGTGTCACTTTCAAAATGCTTTGAAATCACCCTCTTATTTTTACCCGATTTGCTTCAAACTTTATGTGTATAATGTAGACACTCGCCAGATGTAGACCTGTGAAAGGATTATTGATGTCTTAGATACTGTTGCCATGGCAACGCATCAAACTTTAATATTCTTTTTGGATGCTTTTGAGACTCTTAGCATGCCTGAAATTGCTTAAAATTGCATGAAACTCGACAGACAGATCACATTTATTAGCTAGTAGACACGTGCAAAGTTTCAGAAACGGGCGTGGTGAGGGGCTCAGTAGCGCCACTTTTAGTCAAAAATGGGGTATTAGTTTTACCTACAGTAACAAAAATCGGTATGTATATTCGTCTCCTCGAGCCGGACAACTTTCTAATTGACAGTCATTAGCTCCGAACAACACAAAGTCAGATATTTTGGTTTGAATGTGATTTTCAGGAGAATTTTCTCCCTCCCTCTCCCTCTGTCTCTGTGTGTGGGGGGTTTGGGGAATTTGACTATTATTTTAATGGTGTTCAAGGTTTCAGGGGCTTTTGGGGCCCTTAACGTGCTTGAAAACTCTTGAAACTTTGCACACAGGTCAGAGCCCACGGCCATCAGGGCCGGGCTGAAGCTGGTACCCGGGCGTGGCAGGGGGGCTCAACAGCGCCCCCTTGAATGGGGTCCCCAAAACTTGGTCCATAGATCAAACACGCTTGCATGAATTAATATGAAACTCAGTACACTTATAGATCTCATCGGACCGAACAACTTACCCTCGGTCAAGTTTTACGCCAGCCCAACAGGAAGTCGGCTATTATGGGTTGTTTGGAGAACGCTTGCTCAGGAATTTGAAGTACTTCTCCTAGAGATTGCATCCGTTTACTGCCAAACTCGGTCAGCTTGAGGTCAACACATTGAAGATGCTAAATTGCGGACGGATTTTTGATATCTCGAACGGTTCGGCCGTGGCGAGGAAACGAATTTATGGCGAGAAAAGAGAAACACGAAGTGTTATAACTTCTGCATACATTAACTGATCTTGATGAAATTTCAGCAGTGTGTTCGTGGTAAGAGGCCAATCAGATGGATGTAACTATTGTGAGTCAAAGTTATAGCGCCACCAACTGGCAGCAGGAAGTGTGTCACTTTCAAAATGCTTTTGACAAAAGTGGGGGGGTTAGTTTTATCTACAGTAACAAAACTCGATATGTATATTGTACTCTTCGAGCCGGACAACTTTCTAATTTACCGTAATTAGCTCAGACCAAGAGGAAGTCAGATATTTTGGTTTGAATGTGGATTTCAGATTCTGAGTTTTTAGCTACTCCTCCTAAGTAGTTTATTTTATTCACGCCAAACTTTTTCAACATGATGAAAATACATTGAAGATGCTAAATTGTGAACGGATATTGAATATCTCAAACGGTTTTGCTATGGTCGAGGGATTCAAGTAATGTCAAAAAAAGAATCAGGGCATGTCTCATATCTTTCTAAAATGTAATTATACACCATTTATTTTTATATAAACTTATACAAATATTAGAACTAAACCCATTTTATTCATTTTTTTCAATTTAAGAATTATTTTTAAGTTTAAAAACAGCCAGAATGGTTGTTTAGTCAAAAATAATAATAATCCAAATCATATATAGTGCTATACTGCCCTCTTGTGTTCAAAATCAGGTAGGCCTATTGAATTTATATATATTTATATATTAGGGATGTTACTATGGGAATAATCTCCCAGCGGTTAATCAACGTGTGATTGTGTAAACCAATTGTGTAAACCTCCCGCTGGGGGGTTTAAAAACACTAACTTGAAAGCGAAAGTATAATATGGACGTCCGCACGGACATTGATAATGGTGACGCTCGCAGAGCGCTCGAATGAATTCCTATGGAAGTAGAAATTAACTAAACGTTCGCTCTGTTCTGCTCGCTCGTCGCCATGGACGCGCACCGTTATGAATGCCAGTGCAGCCGCATACTTTTTAAGTGTCACTAAAATTAGTGCAATTTCGGGGACCGATTGCTTGAATTGTGAGTTCAATAGTCTACTATTTTTCACGGAAAACATAACAATAAAAGAGTACAATGACAGATTCGCTTAAATAGGCGCTTTTACATAAAATAGCCTATTCCGTCATCATCTTTTCAGTCAGCTCTTCACTCTCGTGATTAATGAAATTTGACTCCTGTTGCTGATCTTTGCTGCAACTTTCGTTCAGCTCACAATTTAGTAAGCAAACACGTTTCAAATGTGTTTTTATTTTATTTTTGTGTATGTGTGTATATGTATGTATATATATAGATAAAGCTTATGTTTCAAATATGAGTTAATTAACAATCGTTGGAAAGAATTATATTTTTAAACATTACACTAAACCGTCATTAGGTGTCGCCAGGCGACCGTCTTAATGAGCGAGTCATTGATTCATTCGTTCGAACGACTGAGTCATTCATGAATGAGACAGATGTTTATGGATTGATTGGTCATTGAATCTTTGAGTCAACCGATTCGTTCAAAATGCTGAATCATTCAGTAATGAGAACGCGATGCTGTGAGATGTGTGATGGTTCTGCTGTGATCTTTGTTTAACTATTTTCGCTGCTGAAACAGAAAAAAAGTCAATATTGCATCTAAAATGTAAGTGATTTGACTTGTGTGTGTGTGTGTGTGTGTGTGTGTGTATGATTGTGTCTGTTACAGTGATTGTTTAACCCTTGTTAAAGTTTAGGCCTTGTCTTTTTGGATATATATCTTTTTATATAAAAAAATAGGCATACAACCCATATATTTTAAATGTATTGTTTGCTTTAAATTACATTAAGATTTGTATGTTTGGTAATTGAACCTGAATGAATTTTAAATGAATGTGCTATATTTCAGAGTTTTCCTTAAAATTTGAACTAACACTAACTTTATTCTCATCTGAATGATAGATTATTTATTTCTGTATAAAATAAAAAAGAGATTTTGGTTGGGTGACAGTTGTAGTTTACAGTTTGACAAAAGCACAATGTTGTGTTTTATTGCGATTGTTCACAAATATAAGTAAACACTTTACAGTTTGAATAATGTCCTGTATGAACAAAAGGACGGAGTATGTTTTTATGTCTACATTGTTCAATCACGTTTCACACACACACACACACACACACACACACACACACACACACACACACACACACACACACACACACACACACACACACACACACACACAAACACACACACACAAACTTTTTTTCTAATCAGATCAGGCAAGTAACATTCTGTCTTGGCACAATTGATTTAACTTTCATAACTTACTTATTTCATGTGTCCATTAAGTCCATGAGACCGTAGGGTGTCTCATTTTTCATTTTAGGTTTCAGAAGGTTGCTCACGCATATGATATGTGCCCTCAATGCACACTTTTGCAGAGCCCACACCAATGCAAGCTCTACAGCACACATCTTCTCAACAGTCAAAGCGGGGTTAAGTTATTACCCGTCATGCGCAGTAACCCTTAAGGCACCAGGGTGGCGGTGCCACCGGCTTGTTTATATATATATATATATATATATATATAAATATAGCTGCGAGCAGCGATGAAGGGCCAAAGCCGGCGGCACCGCCACTCCGGTGCCTTTAGGTTACTAAAGGCACCGGGGTTGCGGTGCCACCGGCTTGGGCCCGTAATCGCTGCTCGCAGCTATATTTATTATTATTATTATTATTTTATCGACTATTCGGGCACTTTTGGGGCTCTTAACGTGCACGAAAACTCTTGAAACTTTGCACACTGGTCAGAACCCGCGGCCATCAGGGCCGGGCTGAAGCTGGTACCCGGGCGTGGCAGGGGGGCTCGACAGCGCCCCCTGGAACGGGGTCCGAAAACTTGGTCCATAAATCAAACACGCTTCCATGTAATAATATGAAACTCGGTACACATATAGATCTCATCGGTTCATATATCCTTTGTACTTTTACTTTTTACCCCAGCCCAACAGGAAGTCGGCTATTATGGTTTGTTTGGAAGCGTATGCCCCTGGAATTCGATATACTCCTCCTAGAGAATTCAACCAATCGCAAGGAAACTCGGTCAGCATGATGTCAAGACATTGAGGATGAAAACTTGCCAGGGGATTTTTCATATCTCGAACGGTTTGGCCGTGGCGAGGAAACGAATTTATGGCGAATAATGGAAACAGGAAGTGTGTTATAACTTCTGCATACATTAACTGATCTTGATGAAACTTCAACAGTATGTTCGCTGTAAGAGGCCGATCACATGGATGTGACTATTGTGAGTCAAAGTTATAGCGCCACCAACTGGCAGCAGGAAGTGTGTCACTTTCTAAATGCTTTTGACAAAAGTGGGGGGGTTAGTTTTATCTACAGTTACAAAACTCAGCGTGTATATTCTTCTCCTCAAGCCAAACAACTTTCTAATTTAAAGTAATTAGCTCCGACCCTCAGAAAGTCAGATATTGTGGTTTGAATAGGGTCATTTTCTCTCTCTCTCTCTCTCTGAGCCAATATGGCAAGCCGCTTTAACATTTAATCATTTTAACCTACTAGTCTCTATTTTCATGCTACTAGTACTTATTTTTAGATACTAGTATCTATTCCATTAAGTACTGGTACTTATTCATTAGCGACTAGTGCTTATTCTTTAGTACTAGTGCCTATTCTTTAGATACTAGTGCTTATTCTTTAGATATTCTTTTGAATACGTATTAGTAGCTAATGAATAAGTACTGGTATCTATTTAATAGGTACTAGTATCTAATGACTTAGTACTAGTATTTATTGAATAAATACTAGTATCTATTAATAGGTACTAGTATCTAAAAGGTCATTTTCTCTTTCTCTCTCTCTGAGCCAATATGGCAAGCCGTTTTAACATTTAATCATTTTAACCTACTAGTCTCTATTTTCATGCTACTAGTACTTATTTTTTAGATACTAGTATCTATTCCATTAAGTACTAGTACTTATTCATTAGTGACTAGTGCTTATTCTGTTTAGAATATTCAAAGTGCTTATTCAATTTTTTTGCTTATTTATATTTTCAGAGCAGAAAATCCGATTTTTCTGCTTATTCAATATTGCATCTAAAAATGTAATTGACTTGACGTGTGTGTGTGTGTGTGTGTGTGTGTGTGTGTGTGTGTGTGTGTGTGTGTGTGTGTGTGTGTGTGTGTGTGTGTGAGAGAGAGATGTGTCTGTTACAGTGACAAGAGTTTAACCCTTTAAGGCCTTGTCTTTTTGGATATATATTTTTTTTATTAAAAAAAATGTGCATACAACCCATATATTTTAAATGTATTGTTTGCTTTAAATTAAATTAAGATTGTATGTTTGGTAATTGAACCTAAATAAATTTTAAATTAATGTGCTATATTTCAGATCAATATATTTGTTTTCCTTCATTTTAATCAACACTAACTTTATTCTCATCTGAATTATAAAGAATTTATTTCTGTATAAAATAAAAAATCCCGAATAATCCAGACCAACCAGAGCGCACTATTTCTACAACATCATCAGTGCTGAAGCAAAACTACCAGAGCCGTTCGGCAGATAGCAAGCAGATATTTTGTGTCACGTCGTGCACAATAACCCTAAAGGCACCAGGGTGGCGGTGCCACCGGCTTTATATATATATATATATATATATATATATATATAAATATATATATATATATATATATATATATATATATAAATATAGCTGCGAGCAGCGATGAAGGGCCCAAGCCGGCGGCACCGCCACCCTGGTGCCTTTAGGTAACTAAAGGCACCGGGGTTGCGGTGCCACCGGCTTGGGCCCGTAATCGCTGCTCGCAGCTATATTTATTATTATTATTATTATTATTATTATTATTTTATCGACTATTCGGGCACTTTTGGGGCTCTTAACGTGCACGAAAACTCTTGAAACTTTGCACACTGGTCAGAACCCGCGGCCATCAGGGCCGGGCTGAAGCTGGTACCCGGGCGTGGCAGGGGGGCTCGACAGCGCCCCCTGGAACGGGGTCCGAAAACTTGGTCCATAAATCAAACACGCTTCCATGTAATAATATGAAACTCGGTACACATATAGATCTCATCGGTTCATATATCCTTTGTACTTTTACTTTTTACCCCAGCCCAACAGGAAGTCGGCTATTATGGTTTGTTTGGAAGCGTATGCCCCTGGAATTCGATATACTCCTCCTAGAGAATTCAACCAATCGCAAGGAAACTCGGTCAGCATGATGTCAAGACATTGAGGATGAAAAATTGCCAGGGGATTTTTGATATCTCGAACGGTTTGGCCGTGGCGAGGAAACAAATTTATGGCGAATAATGGAAACAGGAAGTGTGTTATAACTTCTGCAAACATTAACTGATCTTGATGAAACTTCAACAGTATGTTCGCTGTAAGAGTCCGATCACATGGATGTGACTATTGTGAGTCAAAGTTATAGCGCCACCAACTGGCAGCAGGAAGTGTGTCACTTTCTAAAGGCTTTGAAATCACCCTCTTATTTTTACCCAATTTGCTTCAAACTTTATGTGTATAATGTAGACACACGGCAGATGTAGACCTGAGAAAGGATTATTGATATCTTAGATACTGTTGCCGTGGCAACGCATCAAACTTTATTATTCTTTGTTGATGCTTTTGAGACTCTTAACATACTTGAAATTGCATGAAACCCGACAGACACATCACATTTATTAGACAGTAGACATGTGCAGAGTTTCAGAAACGGGCATGGTGAGAGCAATTAGAGAATAATGTTTAAGTTTAAAAACAGCCAGAATGGTTGTTTAGTCAAAAAATTTTTTTTTCCAAATCATACATAGTGTTATACTGCCCTCTTGTGTTCAAAATCAGGTAAAAAGCGAAAGTAAAATAAGGACGTCTGCACAATTCATTAATAATGGTGCAGAGTAGAGTGAGCTTTTTCAATTAATTCCTATGGAAGTAGGAATGAACTAAACAACGTTCGCTCTGTTCTGCTCGTCCCTCACCGTGGGCGCGCAGAGTTATGAATGCCCGTGCAGCCGTGAGCATTTTAGTTTCATTTTAAAATTAGCGCCATTTCGGGGGACGTATTACTTTAATTTATTTAACAAAAACACAATGTTGTGTTTTATTGCGAGTGTACACAAATATAAGTAAACACTTTGACGTTTGAATGATGTCCTGTATGAAGAAAATGACGGAGTATGTTTCACTGTTCAATCGCGCTGAGCCACCCAGACCCCCACACACACACTGACACACACACACACACACACACACACAAACACACACACACACACACACACAATAATAAAACATTCAACCTAACATATACAAATTACACTGCTATGTTGAAATAGTCAGTAGTACAATTTGTATCATTCACAGTAAGCACCGCTCCACTGTGATTTTTCCAAGCACATTTTTGCACAAGTGAAGAGGATGATTTTTTCCGTCGATATTGGAACGTGAGTGAAGTACAAAGCCTGTAATAAAGAATAGTTTAGCATCCAAATACATCGCAAATGTTGCAACATTTAGATTCTAAAGAGAGATTTACGTGAGCCTAACACCACTTACTTTTACTTTTGTTTTAAATTATTTCGTTTTGGCTTTATTATAGTTATTTTTTTATTCGTGTTCTGTTCTGAATATCATTAAATTTAAAGGATTTGTTGTGGAATATTTTGAGTGTATAATCAAATAACACTAAACCGTCACTAGGTGTCGCCAGGCGACCGTCTTAATGAGCGGGTCATTGATTCATTCGTTCAAACGATTCGTTTGAACGACTGAGTCATTCATGAATGAGACAGATGTTTATGGATCGGTCATTGAATCTTTGAGTCAACCAATTTGTTCAAAATGCTGAATCATTCAGTAATGAGAAAACACGTTGCTGTGAGATGCAATGGTTCTGCTGTGATCTTTGTTTAACTATTTTCGCTGCTGAAACAGAAGAACAGTCAATATTGCATCTAAAATGTAAGTGACTTGACACGTGTGTGTGTGTGTGTGTGTGTGTGTGTGTGCGTGTGAGTGCGTGCGTGCGTGCGTGTGTGTGTGTGTGTGTGTGTGTGTGTGTGCAATCAATCCCAGGTAAGAGGCATGAATAATGAGAATTGGACTTCTAGGAGTGAGGTTAATATTCCGGAGACGGTTCCCTCGGATTGTGAAAAGGAGGCGGCGCGGGAGTGGCCAGGCATTGCGCTACTTCTGTTTCAAAGTTTAAAACAATGCTAATATCATTTTTTTGAACGATTTCATTACAAATGTTTATTTTATATATTTATAAAATATTATAAAATATAATAACTATGTTTTGTCCTATTAACAAAAGACAGGCAATGTACTATTAACAAATGTTAATAGTTTTTTAAAAGTTAAAATGATACTTTATGCATTTGTTTTGTGTCAGATGATTAACAATATAAATTAAACAAAGCTTAAAACAAACAAAATAATAAAACGAAAACAAAGCTTGAACATTTTATTTAATTGAAAAGCCTTTTTGAAATAAAATGTGTTTTTTTCCCTCTGAAATAGCAAAAGCATCGCACACTTAGCTGTACCTGCTCTAAATAAATAATAGTATTTAAATAAAAATACAAAATCGAAATAAATAAATTATATAAAACAAAATCAAATCAAAGAAAATAAATCTTATTAAAGTTATGCAGGCACACATTTAACAATAATTTTCAAGTGACAAATAAAATCAATCAAAATTCCTTACACATGGAGTTAATCCTGACGATTCCTGAGGCGCCTTTCCTCATGACACTCGCTTTTTTTTTCGAAGATATATTTTCTTTGGTTTGATTTTGTTTTTGTAATAATTTATTTTATTTAGTTCGATTTTGTATTTTTATTGAATTACTATTTTTTATTTAGAGCAGGTACAGCTAGTGTGTGATGCTTTTGCTATTTCAGAGGAAAACAATAATTTTATTTAATTAATAATTTTTGTTTCAGTCCACCATATAATTATGTTGTGTTTGATCTATGGAAAAAAGTTAGTTGTGAAATGGTTGAATATTAACAAAAGTTAATAGTTTTTTACAAGTTAGAATAATACGATATATATATATAAACAAGCCGGTGGCACCGCCACCCCGGTGCCTTTAGGGTTACTGTGCATGACAAGCAATATCGTAACTCCGCTTTGACCTTTGAGAAGATGTGTGCTATAGAGCTTGCATTGGTGTGGGCTCTGCAAAAGTGTGTGTGTGTGTGTGAGGCGTGATTGAACAATGTAGACATATATATATATATATAAAGGCACGGGGGTGGCGGTGCCACCGGCTTGTTTATATATATATATATATATATATATATATATGAATATAGCTGCGAGCAGCGATGAAGGGCCAAAGCCGGCGGCACCGCCACTCCGGTGCCTTTAGGTAACTAAAGGCACCGGGGTTGCGGTGCCACCGGCTTGGGCCCGTAATCGCTGCTCGCAGCTATATTTATTATTATTATTATTATTATTATTATTATTTTTCTGCTACCTTTTGGACACTTTTGGAGGCCTTAACATGCTCAAAAACTCCTGAAACTTTGCACACATGTCAGAACCCGCGGCCATCAGGGCCGGGCTGAAGATGGTACCCGGGCGTGGCAGGGGGGCTCGACAGCGCCCCCTGGAACGGGGTCCGAAAACATGGTCCATAAATCAAACACGCTTGCATGTAATAATATGAAACTCGGTACACATGTAGATCTCCTCGTTTCATATATACTTCACACTCTTACTTTTTACCCCAGCCCAACAGGAAGTCGGCTATTTAGGGTTGTTGGTAAAACACACGCAATGGAATGTGAAATACTCCTCCTAGAGAATTCAAACAAACGGCACGAAACTCGGTCAGCATGAAGTCAAGACATTGAGGATGAAAGTTTGCGAGGGGATTTTTGATATCTCGAACGGTTTGGCCGTGGCGAGGAAACGAATTTATGGCGAGAAACAACAAACAAGAAGTGCGTTATAACTTCTGCATACATTAACTGATCTTGATGAAACTTCAGCAGTGTGATCGCTGTAAGAGGCCGATCACATGGATGTGACTATTGTGAGTCAAAGTTATAGCGCCACCAACTGGCAGCAGGAAGTGTGTCACTTTCTAAATGCTTTTGACAAAAGTGGGGGGGTTAGTTTTATCTACAGTAACAAAACTCGATATGTATATTGTACTCTTCGAGCCGGACAACTTTCTAATTTACCGTAATTAGCTACGACCAACAGGAAGTCAGATATTTTGGTTTGAATGTGGATTTCAGATTCTGAGTTTTTAGCTACTCCTCCTAAGTAGTTTATTTTATTCATGCCAAACTTTTTCAACATGATGAAAATACATTGAAGATGCTAAATTGTGAACAGATATTGAATATCTCAAACGGTTTTGCTATGGTTGAGGGATTCAAGTAATGTCAAAAAAAGAATCAGGGCATGTCTCATATCTTTCTAAAATGTAATTATACACCATTTATTTTTATATAAAATTATACAAATATTAGAACTAAACCCATTTTATTCCTTTTTTTCAATTTAAGAATTATTTTTAAGTTTAAAAACAGCCAGAATGGTTGTTTAGTCAAAAATAATAATAATCCAAATCATATATAGTGCTATACTGCCCTCTTGTGTTCAAAATCAGGTAGGCCTATTGAATTTATAAATATTTATATATTAGGGATGTTACTATGGGAATATTTTCCCACCGGTTAATCAACGTGTGATTGTGTAAACCAATTGTGTAAACCTCCCGCTGGGGGGTTTAAAAACACTAACTTGAAAGCGAAAGTATAATATGGACGTCCGCACAGACATTGAAATGGTGGCGCTCGAATGAATTCCTATGGAAGTAGAAATTAACTAAACGTTCGCTCTGTTCTGCTCGCTCGTCGCCATGGACGCGCACCATTATGAATGCCAGTGCAGCCGCATACTTTTTAGTGTCACTAAAATTAGTGCAATTTCGGGGGCCGATTGCTTGAATTGTGAGTTCAATAGTCTATTATTTTTCACGGAAAACACAACAATAAAAGAGTACAATGACAGATTCGCTTAAATAGGCGTTTTTACATAAAATAGCCTATTCCATCATCATCTTTTCAGTCAGCTCTTCACTCTCGTGATTAATGAAATTTGACTCCTGTTGCTGATATTTGCTGCAACTTTCGTTCAGCTCACAATTTAGTAAGCAAACACGTTTCAAATGTGTTTTTATTTTATTTTTGTGTATGTGTGTGTATATGTATGTATATATATAAATATAGCTTATGTTTCAAATATGAGTTAATTAACAATCGTTGGAAAGAATGATACTTTTAAACATAACACTAAACCGTCATTAGGTGTCGCCAGGCGACCGTCTTAATGAGCGAGTCATTGATTCATTCGTTTGAACGACTGAGTCATTCATGAATGAGATAGATGTTTATGGATTGATTGGTCATTGAATCTTTGAGTCAACCGATTCGTTCAAAATGCTGAATCATTCAGTAATGAGAACGCGTTGCTGTGAGATGCGCGATGGTTCTGCTGTGATCTTTGTTTAACTATTTTCGCTGCTGAAACAGAAAAAAAGTCAATATTGCATGTAAAATGTAAGTGATTTGACTTGTGTGTGTGTGTGTGTGATTGTGTGTGTGATTGTGTCTGTTACAGTGATAAGAGTTTAACCCTTGTTAAACTTTAGGCCTTGTCTTTTTGGATATATATCTTTTTATATTAAAAAATAGTCATACAACCCATATATTTTAAATGTATTGTTTGCTTTAAATTACATTAAGATTGTATGTTTGGTAATTGAACCTGAATGAATTTTAAATGAATGTGCTATATTTCAGATCATATATTTGTTTTCCTTAAAATTTGAACTAACACTAACTTTATTCTCATCTGAATGATAGATTATTTATTTCTGTATAAAATAAAAACACATTTGATTTTTCTTTTTTAATCAATGTAGAATGTGTAACTGAAAAAATAAACAGATTAGGGCTCTGTTTGATGACAAGAAATGAAAACCAATGCGATATGATGAATGTCCAAAAGATGGCTCCCACAGACTGTTTTTAAATAGGATTGTTTGATATTTTTTGCTTTTAAACTGTGTGTGTGTGTGTGTGTGTGTAAGAGATTTTGGTTGGGTGACAGTTGTAGTTTACAGTTTGACAAGAGTTTATAGCTTGACAAAAGCACAATGTTGTGTTTTATTGCAAGTGTACACAAATATAAGTAAACACTTTGCAGTTTGAATAATGTCCTGTATGAACAAAAGGACGGAGTATGTTTTTATGTCTACATTGTTCAATTACGCCACACACACACACACACACACACACACAAACACACACACACACACACACACACACACACACACACACACACACACACACACACACACACACACACACACACACACACACACACACACACACAAACACTATTTTTCTAATCAGATCAGGCAAGTAATATTCTGTCTTGTCTCTTAAAAAAACAATATATATATATTTATGTATATATATATATATATATATATATATATATATATATATATATGTGTGTGTGTGTGTGTGTGTGTTTGTGTGTGTATATATATAAATATAGCTGCGAGCAGCGATGAAAGGGCCAAAGCCGGCGGCACCGCCACCCCGGTTATAGCGCCACCAACTGGCAGCAGGAAGTCTGTCACTTTCAAAAAGCTTTGAAATCACCTGATTGCTTCAAACTTCACTACTATGATGTAAACACACGGCAGATGTAGACCTGGATGTAGACCTGACCTTTCAGAAGGTTGCTCTCGCATACTTTGTGGTTGATATGTGCCCTCAATGCACACTTTTGCAGAGCCCACACTGATACAAGCTCTACAGCACACTTCTTTTCGACAGTCAAAGCAGGGTTACGTTTTTGCACGTCGTGCACAATAACCCTAAAGGCACCAGGGTGGCGGTGCCACCGGCTTTATATATATATATATATATATATATATATATATATATATAAATATAGCTGCGAGCAGCGATGAAGGGCCAAAGCCGGTGGTACCGCCACCCCGGTGCCTTTAGGTAACTAAAGGCACCGGGGTTGCGGTGCCACCGGCTTGGGCCCGTAATCGCTGCTCGCAGCTATATTTATTATTAGGGCCCAAGCCTTGAAAAGGCGAAGGCCCTATTGTTTTCCTTAGGATTATTATTATTCTTCCGACTTATTATTAGGGCCCAAGCCCAAAGGGCGAAGGCCCTATTGTTTTCCTTAGGATTATTAGGGCCCAAGCCCAAAGGGCGAAGGCCCTATTGTTTTCCTAAGGATTATTTTTTTTTTTCTCCTCTTTTATTTTTCTTACGACTATTCGGGCACTTTTGGGGCCCTTAACGTGCCCGAAAACTCTTGAAACTTTGCACGCGGGTCAGAACCCGCGGCCATCAGGGTTGGGCTGAAGATGGTACCCGGGCGTGGCAGGGGGGCTCGACAGCGCCCCCTGGAACGGGGTCCGAAAACTTGGTCCAAAAATCAAACACGCTTGCATGTAAGAATATGAAACTCGGTACACATATAGATCTCATCAGTTCATATATACTTCATACTCTTACTTTTTACCCCAGCCCAACAGGAAGTCGGCTATTTAGGGTTGTTTGTAAAACGCATGCAATGGAATTTAAAGTACTTCTCCTAGAGAATTCAAAGAAATGCCACGAAACTCGGTCAGCATGAAGTCAAGACATTGAGGATGAAAAATTGCGAGGGGATTTTTGATATCTCGAACGGTTTGGCCGTGGCGAGGAAACGAAATTATGGCGAGAAACGTGAAACAGGAAGTGTGTTATAACTTCTGCATACATTAACTGATCTTAATGAAACTTCAGCAGTGTGTTCGCTGTAAGAGGGCGATCACATGGATGTGACTATTGCGAGTCAAAGTTATAGCGCCACCAACTGGCAGCAGGAAGTGTGTCACTTTCAAAATGCTTCGAAATCACCCTCTTATTTTAACCCAATTTGCTTCAAACTTCATCTGTATAATGTAAACACACGCCAGATGTAGACCTGTGAATGGATTCTTGATATCTTTGATACTGTTGCCGTGGCAACACATCAAACTTTAAAATTCTTTTTTGATGCTTTTGAGACTCTTAGCATGCTTGAAATTGCATGAAACTCGACAGACACGTCACATTTATTAGCCAGTAGACATGTGCAAAGTTTCAGAAATGGCGTGGTGCAGGGACTCAGTAGCGCCACCTTTTGACAAAAGTGAGATGGTTAGTTTCATAGTTTTACCTGCAATCTTATAACTCGGTAGGCATATTGTTCAGATCAAGCCGGACAACTTTCTAATTTACAGATTTTGGTTCCGAACAACAGGAAGTCAGATATTTTGGTTTGAATGTGGATGCTTTGGAGTAATCTCTGTCCCTCTCTCCCTCTCTCTGCGTACCTCTGTGTCTGTGGGGGGAGGGGGATGTGTCTGTTTGAGTGACAATGCTTTTAAGTATTGTTGATACAGGTTTCGAGGGCTTTTGGGGCCCTTAACATCCTCTAAAACTCTTGAAACTTTGCACACGGGTCAGAACCCGCGGCCATCAGGGCCGGACTGAAGCTGGTACCCGGGCGTGGCAGGGCGGACCGACAGCGCCCCCTGGACTGGGATTCGAACACTTGTCCATAAATCAAAGACACTTGCATGTAATAATATGAAACTCGGTACACTTATAGATCTCATTGGGATGAACAACTTTCGTGCTCTAAGTTTTACGACATCCCAACAGGAAGCCGGCTATCATGGTTTGTTTGGAAACGCATACCCCTGAAATTATATTTAATTCTCCTTGGGAATTGATCGGATTTCAAGCAAACTCGGTCAGCATGAAGTCAAGACATTGAGGATGCTAAATTCCGGAGGGATTTTTGATATCTCGAACGCTTTGGTCGTGGCGAGGAAATTAATTTTATGACTAAAAAAGGACACATAAAGTGTGTTATAACTTAGCTCGTTTTACCTACAGTTACAAAACTTGCCACGCATATTGTTCTCATCAAGCCGATCAATTTTCTAATTTAAAGTCATTAGCTCTGAGCAACAGAAAGTCAGATATTGTAGTTTGAATGGATTTATTGTCCCCCTGCCATTGTCTGTGTGTTTGTGTGTGTGTGTGTGTGTGTCTGTGTGGGGAGGGAAGGGGAGGGGAGGGGAGGGGAGGGGAGGGGAGTGGAGGGAGGGTTGGTGTCTGTGTTTATGTGTGTGTGTGTGGCTGGTATGATTTTTCCTGCATTAAAGGATAAAGAAATCTCTAAGTCCTTGTCTTTTTGCATAACTCTTTTTGCGTAACCCTAAAGGCACCGGAGTGGCGGTGCCGCCGGCTTTGGCCCTTCATCGCTGCTCGCAGCTATATATATATATATATATATATATATATATATATATAAACAAGCCGGTGGCACCGCCACCCCGGTGCCTTTAGGGTTACTGTGCATGACGGGCAATATCGTAACTCCGCTTTGACCTTTGAGAAGATGTGTGCTGTAGAGCTTGCATTGGTGTGGGCTCTGCAAAAGTGTGCATTGAGGGCACATATCAACCACAAAGTGTGTCATAACTACTGCATACATTAACTGATCTTGATGAAACTTCAACAGTGTGTTCGTTGTAAGAGCCCGATCACATGGATGTGACTATTGTGAGTCAAAGTTATAGCGCCACCAACTGGCAGCAGGAAGTGTGTCACTTCCTAAATGCTTTGAAATCACCCTCTTATTTTTACCCGATTTGCTTCAAACTTTATGTGTATAATGTAAACACACGGCAGATGTAGACCTGTGAAAGGATTATTGATATCTTAGATACTGTTGCCGTGGCAACACATCAAACTTTAATATTCTTGTTTGATGCTTTTGAGACTCTTAGCATGCTTGAAATTGCATGAAACTCGACAGACACAGGTATGCATATGGTTCAGATCAAGCCGGACAACTTTCTAATTAACTGTCATTAGCTCAGACCAAGAGGAAGTTAGATATTTTGGTTTGAATGTGGATGTTTCTGAGAATTTTCTCTCCCTCTCCCTCTGACAGAGAGAATGCACCCTGCCATTCGTGTGTGTGTGTGTCTGTGTCTGTGTGGGGAGGGGGGGAGGGGCTCTTTTAGTTTAAACACAAAATTATACATAGGGCCATACTGCCCTCTTGTGTCCAAAATTATATTTATATATACATTATACATATATTTGGTATGTGACTGAGGACCGAGAGCTTTTAAATACGGGACATTGATAATGGCCACGTGCAGAGCGCTCGAGGGAATTCCTATGGAAGTAGGAATGAACTAAAAAACGTTCGCTCTGTTCTGCTCGCTCGTCGCCATGGACGCGCACCATTATGAATGCCAGTGCAGCCGCATACTTTTTAGTGTCACTTTAAAATTAGTGCAATAACGGGGCCGATTGCTTGAATTGTGAGTTCAATAGTCTATTATTTTTCACGGAAAACACAACAACAAAAGAGTACAATGATAGATTCGCTTAAATAGGGGCTTTTACATAAAATAGCCTATTCCGTCATCATCTTTTCAGTCAGCTCTTCACTCTCGTGATTAATGAAATTTGACTCCTGTTGCTGATATTTGCTGCAACTTTCGTTCCGCTCACAATTTAGTAAGCAAACACGCTTCAAATGTGTTTTTATTTTATTTTTGTGTATATATATATGTGTGTGTATATATATGTGTGTGTATATATATATATATATATATATATATATATATATAGCTTATGTTTCAAATATGAGTTAATTAACAATCGTTGGAAAGAATGATACTTTTAATATCACTAAACCGTCATTAGGTGTCGCCAGGCGACCGTCTTAATGAGCGAGTCATTGATTCATTCGTTCAAACGATTCGTTCGAACGGCTGAGTCATTCATGAATGAGACAGATTATGGATTGGTCGTTGAATCTTTGAGTCAACCGATTCGTTCAAAATGCTGAATCATTCAGTAATGAGAACGCGTTGCTGTGAGATGCTCGATAGTTCTGCTGTGATCTTTGTTTAACTATTTTCGCTGCTGAAACAGAAAAAAAAGTCAATATTGCATCTAAAATGTAAGTGATTTGACGTGTGTGTGTGTGTGTGTGTGTGATTGTGTCTGTTACAGTGATTGTTTAACCCTTGTTAAAGTTTAGGCCTTGTCTTTTTGGATATATATCTTTTTATATAAAAAAAAATAGCATACAACCCATGTATTTTAAATGTATTGTTTGCTTTAAATTACATTGAGATTTGTATGTTTGGTAATTGAACCTGAATGAATTATAAATGAATGTGCTATATTTCAGATCATATATTTGTTTTCCTTAAAATTTGAACTAACACTAACTTTATTCTCATCTGAATGATAGATTATTTATGTATAAAATAAAAACACATTTGATTTTTCTTTTTTAATCAATGTAGAATGTGTAACTGAAAAAATAAACAGATTAGGGCTCTGATCGAGGACAATAAATGAAAACCAATGCAATATGATGAATGTCCAAAAGATTTTTTTTGCTTTTAAACTATGTGTGTGTGTGTGTGTGTGTGTGTGTGTGTGTAAGAGATTTCGGTTGGGTGACAGTTGTAGTTTACAGTTTGACAAAAGCACAATGTTGTGTTTTATTGTGATTGTACACAAATATAAGTAAACACTTTGCAGTTTGAATAATGTCCTGTATGAACAAAAGGACGGGGTATGTTTTTATGTCTACATTGTTCAATCACGCCTCACACACACACACACACACACACACACACACACACACACACACACACACACACACACACACACACACACCAACTATTTTTCTAATCAGATCAGGCAAGTAATATTCTGTCTTGGCACACTTCATATAACTTTCAAACTTGTGTACTTATTTCATGTGTGCATTAAGTCCATGAGACCGTAGGGTGTCTCATTTTTCATTTTAGGTTTCAGAAGGTTGCTCACGCATACTTTGTGGTTGATATGTGCCCTCAATGCACACTTTTGCAGAGCCCACACCAATGCAAGCTCTACAGCACACATCTTCTCAAAGGTCAAAGCGGAGTTACGATATTGCCCGTCATGCACAGTAACCCTAAAGGCACCGGGGTGGCGGTGCCACCGGCTTGTTTATATATATATATATATATATATATATATATATATATATATATATATATATATAAATATAGCTGCGAGCAGCGATGAAGGGCCAAAGCCGGCGGCACCGCCACTCCGGTGCCTTTAGGTAACTAAAGGCACCGGGGTTGCGGTGCCACCGGCTTGGGCCCGTAATCGCTGCTCGCAGCTATATTTTATTATTATTATTATTATTTTTTATTTTATTTTTTTACTACCTTTTGGACACTTTTGGAGGCCTTAACATGCTCAAAAACTCCTGAAACTTTGCACACATGTCAGAACCCGCGGCCATCAGGGCCGGGCTGAAGATGGTACCCGGGCGTGGCAGGGGGGCTCGACAGCGCCCCCTGGAACGGGGTCCGAAAACATGGTCCATAAATCAAACACGCTTGCATGTAATAATATGAAACTCGGTACACATGTAGATCTCCTCGTTTCATATATACTTCACACTCTTACTTTTTACCCCAGCCCAACAGGAAGTCGGCTATTTAGGGTTGTTGGTAAAACACACGCAATGGAATGTGAAATACTCCTCCTAGAGAATTCAAACAAACGGCACGAAACTCGGTCAGCATGAAGTCAAGACATTGAGGATGAAAGTTTGCGAGGGGATTTTTGATATCTCGAACGGTTTGGCCGTGGCGAGGAAACAAAATTATGGCGAGAAACGTGAAACAGGAAGTGCGTTATAACTTCTGCATACATTAACTGATCTTGATGAAACTTCAGCAGTGTGATCGCTGTAAGAGGCCGATCACATGGATGTGACTATTGTGAGTCAAAGTTATAGGGCCACCAACTGGCAGCAGGAAGTGTGTCACTTTCTAAATGCGTTTGACAAAAGTGGGGGGGTTAGTTTTATCTACAGTAACAAAACTCGATATGTATATTGTACTCTTCGAGCCGGACAACTTTCTAATTTACCGTAATTAGCTACGACCAACAGGAAGTCAGATATTTTGGTTTGAATGTGGATTTCAGATTCTGAGTTTTTAGCTACTCCTCCTAAGTAGTTTATTTTATTCATGCCAAACTTTTTCAACATGATGAAAATACATTGAAGATGCTAAATTGTGAACAGATATTGAATATCTCAAACGGTTTTGCTATGGTTGAGGGATTCAAGTAATGTCAAAAAAAGAATCAGGGCATGTCTCATATCTTTCTAAAATGTAATTATACACCATTTATTTTTATATAAAATTATACAAATATTAGAACTAAACCCATTTTATTCCTTTTTTTCAATTTAAGAATTATTTTTAAGTTTAAAAACAGCCAGAATGGTTGTTTAGTCAAAAATAATAATAATCCAAATCATATATAGTGCTATACTGCCCTCTTGTGTTCAAAATCAGGTAGGCCTATTGAATTTATAAATATTTATATATTAGGGATGTTACTATGGGAATATTTTCCCACCGGTTAATCAACGTGTGATTGTGTAAACCAATTGTGTAAACCTCCCGCTGGGGGGTTTAAAAACACTAACTTGAAAGCGAAAGTATAATATGGACGTCCGCACGGACATTGAAATGGTGGCGCTCGAATGAATTCCTATGGAAGTAGAAATTAACTAAACGTTCGCTCTGTTCTGCTCGCTCGTCGCCATGGACGCGCACCATTATGAATGCCAGTGCAGCCGCATACTTTTTAGTGTCACTAAAATTAGTGCAATTTCGGGGGCCGATTGCTTGAATTGTGAGTTCAATAGTCTATTATTTTTCACGGAAAACACAACAATAAAAGAGTACAATGACAGATTCGCTTAAATAGGCGTTTTTACATAAAATAGCCTATTCCGTCATCATCTTTTCAGTCAGCTCTTCACTCTCGTGATGAATGAAATTTGACTCCTGTTGCTGATATTTGCTGCAACTTTCGTTCAGCTCACAATTTAGTAAGCAAACACATTTCAAATGTGTTTTTATTTTATTTTTGTGTATGTCTGTGTATATGTATGTATATATATAAATATAGCTTATGTTTCAAATATGAGTTAATTAACAATCGTTGGAAAGAATGATACTTTTAAACATAACACTAAACCGTCATTAGGTGTCGCCAGGCGACCGTCTTAATGAGCGAGTCATTGATTCATTCGTTTGAACGACTGAGTCATTCATGAATGAGATAGATGTTTATGGATTGATTGGTCATTGAATCTTTGAGTCAACCGATTCGTTCAAAATGCTGAATCATTCAGTAATGAGAACGCGTTGCTGTGAGATGCGCGATGGTTCTGCTGTGATCTTTGTTTAACTATTTTCGCTGCTGAAACAGAAAAAAAGTCAATATTGCATGTAAAATGTAAGTGATTTGACTTGTGTGTGTGTGTGTGTGATTGTGTGTGTGATTGTGTCTGTTACAGTGATAAGAGTTTAACCCTTGTTAAACTTTAGGCCTTGTCTTTTTGGATATATATCTTTTTATATTAAAAAATAGTCATACAACCCATATATTTTAAATGTATTGTTTGCTTTAAATTACATTAAGATTGTATGTTTGGTAATTGAACCTGAATGAATTTTAAATGAATGTGCTATATTTCAGATCATATATTTGTTTTCCTTAAAATTTGAACTAACACTAACTTTATTCTCATCTGAATGATAGATTATTTATTTCTGTATAAAATAAAAACACATTTGATTTTTCTTTTTTAATCAATGTAGAATGTGTAACTGAAAAAATAAACAGATTAGGGCTCTGTTTGATGACAAGAAATGAAAACCAATGCGATATGATGAATGTCCAAAAGATGGCTCCCACAGACTGTTTTTAAATAGGATTGTTTGATATTTTTTGCTTTTAAACTGTGTGTGTGTGTGTGTGTGTAAGAGATTTTGGTTGGGTGACAGTTGTAGTTTACAGTTTGACAAGAGTTTATAGCTTGACAAAAGCACAATGTTGTGTTTTATTGCAAGTGTACACAAATATAAGTAAACACTTTGCAGTTTGAATAATGTCCTGTATGAACAAAAGGACGGAGTATGTTTTTATGTCTACATTGTTCAATTACGCCACACACACACACACAAACACACACACACACACACACACACACACAAACACTATTTTTCTAATCAGATCAGGCAAGTAATATTCTGTCTTGTCTCTTAAAAAAACAATATATATATATTTATGTATATATATATATATATATATATATGTGTGTGTGTGTGTGTGTGTTTGTGTGTGTATATATATAAATATAGCTGCGAGCAGCGATGAAAGGGCCAAAGCCGGCGGCACCGCCACCCCGGTTATAGCGCCACCAACTGGCAGCAGGAAGTCTGTCACTTTCAAAAAGCTTTGAAATCACCTGATTGCTTCAAACTTCACTACTATGATGTAAACACACGGCAGATGTAGACCTGGATGTAGACCTGACCTTTCAGAAGGTTGCTCTCGCATACTTTGTGGTTGATATGTGCCCTCAATGCACACTTTTGCAGAGCCCACACTGATACAAGCTCTACAGCACACTTCTTTTCGACAGTCAAAGCAGGGTTACGTTTTTGCACGTCGTGCACAATAACCCTAAAGGCACCAGGGTGGCGGTGCCACCGGCTTTATATATATATATATATATAAATAAATAAATATAGCTGCGAGCAGCGATGAAGGGCCAAAGCCGGTGGTACCGCCACCCCGGTGCCTTTAGGTAACTAAAGGCACCGGGGTTGCGGTGCCACCGGCTTGGGCCCGTAATCGCTGCTCGCAGCTATATTTATTATTATTTTACTACCTTTTGGGCACTTTTGGGGCCCTTAACGTGCTCAAAAACTCTTGAAACTTTGCACACGGGTCAGAACCCGCGGCCATCAGGGCCGGGCTGAAGCTGGTACCCGGGCGTGGCAGGGGGGCTCGACAGCGCCCCCTGGAACGAGATTCGAAAACATGTCCATATATCAAACACGCTTGCATGTAATAATCTGAAACTCGCTACACCTATAGACATCATCGGGCCGAACAACTTTCGTGCTCTAAGTTTTACGGCAGCCCAACAGGAAGTCAGTTATTATGGGTTGTTTGGAAACGCATGCTCATGAATTTGAAACACTTCTCCTAGGGGATTTATCCGTTCATCAGCAAACTCGGTCAGCATGAAGTCAAGACACTGAGGATGAAAAATTGCCAGGGGATTTTTGATATCTCGAACGGTTTGGCCGTGGCGAGGAAACGAATTTATGGCGAATAATGGAAACAGGAAGTGTGTTATAACTTCTGCATACATTAACTGATCTTGATGAAACTTCAGCAGTGTGTTCGCTGTAAGAGGCCGATCACATGGATGTGACTATTGTGAGTCAAAGTTATAGCGCCACCAACTGGCAGCAGGAAGTGTGTCACTTTCAAAATGCTTTGAAATCACCCTCTTATTTTTACCCGATTTGCTTCAAACTTTATGTGTATAATGTAAACACACGGCAGATGTAGACCTGTGAAAGGATTATTGATATCTTAGATACTGTTGCCGTGGCAACGCATCAAACTTTAATATTCTTTGTTGATGCTTTTGAGACTCTTAACATACTTGAAATTGCATGAAACTCGACAGACACATCACATTTATTAGCCAGTAGACATGTGCAAAGTTTCAGAAACGGGCGTGGTGCAGGGGCTCAGTAGCGCCACCTTTTGACAAAAGTGGGGGTGTTAGTTCTATAGTTTTACCTACAATCATAAAACTCGGTACGCATATTGTTCAGATCAAGCCGGACAACTTTCTAATTTACTGTCATTAGCTCAGACCAAGAGGAAGTCAGATATTTTAGTTTGAATGTGGATGTTTCTGAGAATTTTCTCTCCCTCTCTTTCCGTCTCTGTGTGTGAGGGATTTGTCTATTGATTTTAATGCATTTCAAGGTTTCAGGGGCTTTTGGGGCTCTTAACGTGCTCAAAAACTTTTGAAATTTTGCACACAGGTCAGAACCCACGGCCATCAGGGCCGGGCTGAAGCTGGTACCCGGGCGTGGCAGGGGGGCTCAACAGCGCCCCCTTGAACGGGGTCCGACAATTTGGTCCATATATCCAACACGCTTGCATGAATTAATATGAAACTCAGTACACATATAGATCTCATCGGGCCGAACATTTTACCCCTGGTCAAGTTTTACGCCAGCCCAACAGGAAGTCGGCTATTATGGGTTGTTTGGAAAACGCTTGCTGTGGAATTTGAAGTACTACTCCTAGGCAATTCATTCAATCATCGCCAAACTAGGCGTGCATGAAGTCAAGACATTGAGGATGCTAAATTGCGGACGGATTTTTGATATCTCGAACGGTTTGGCCGTGGCGAGGAAATGAATTTTCATGACTAAAAAAGGACATATAAAGTGTGTTATAACTTAGTTAGATTTACCTACAGTTACAAAACTCAGCGTGTATATTCTTCTCCTCAAGCCAAACAACTTTCTAATTTACAGTCAATAGCTCCAATCCTCAGAAAGTCAGATATTGTGGTTTGAATGCGGATTTCATGAAATGGTATCTCTCTCTGTCTCTCTCTGACAGAGAGAGGGCCCCCTCCCATTCTATGTGTGTGTGTGTGTGTGTGTGGCTGTCTGTGTGGGGAGGGAGGGAGGGGGAGGGAGGGCTGGTGTCTGTGTTTATATGTGTGTGTGTGGCTGGCTGGCTGTTACAGTGACAAGATATTAAGCCTTTCATTGCTGTGTGATTTTTCCTGCATTAAAGGATAAAGAAATCTCTAAGGCCTTGTCTTTTTGCATAACAATTTTGTATTTTTTTAAATTACAAAATATGCACAGAACCAAGATCTTTTAAATGTATAGTTTACTTTAAATAAAATTAAGATTGTATTGGTAATTGAAGCTGAATGAATTTAAAATGAATGTGCTATATTTCAGAACAATATATTTGTTTTCCTTTAAATTGTAAAACACTAACTTTATTCTCATCTGAAAACACAACAAAAGAGTATAATCACAGATTCGCTTAAATAGGCGCTTTTACACAAAATATTCCTCCATCATCTATTCAATCAGCTCTTCACTTTCAAGATTTATGAAATTTGACTACTGCTGCTGATCTTTGCTGGGACTCACACACACACACACACACACACACACACACATTCCAGCATTGCAATCTCAGATTATGTCCCTAAAGAACCCGCGTATTAAGTAGTTCCGCATTAACGTTACATTAATTAATTTGCACGCGAGTTTTATTTATTTTATACCGTGTAGAGGCTATTCATGTACTGAACCGTGACGCCCGTACAGTTTCGGTTCAATACGAATACATGTCCCGTTCCAACCCTATTCTTCAGTGTACGCTTTTGTTTTGTGTCAAATGATTAACAATATAAATTGAACAAAGCTTAAAACAAACAAAATAATAAAACGAAAACAAAGCTTTGAACATTTGATTTAATTGAAAAGCATTTTTTAAATAAAATGTTTTTTTTTTCCCTCTGAAATAGCAAAAGCATCGCACACTAGCTGTACCTGCTCAAAATAAATAATAGTAATTAAATAAAAAACAAACTCGAAATAAATAAATTATATAAAACAAAATCAAACCAAAGAAAATAAATCTTATTAAAGTTATGCAGGCACACATTTAACAACAATTTTCAAGTGACAAATTAAATAAAAAAAAATTTTCAGTCTTGTGTGCTTATTTCATGTGTCCGTTAAATCCATGAGACCGTCTGTAGGGTGTCTCGTTTTTCATTTTAGGTTTCGTCAGTTAATCCTGACGATTCCTCAGGCGCCTTTCGTCATGACACTCGCTCAGATATTTTAGTTTGAATGTGGATGTTTCTGAGAATTTTCTCTCCCTCTCTCTTCGTCTCTGTGTATGAGGGATTTGTCTATTGCTTTTAATGGAGTTCAAGGTTTCAGGGGCTTTTGGGGCTCTTAACGTGCTCAAAAACTCTTGAAACTTTGCACACAGGTCAGAACCCACGGCCATCAGGGCCGGGCTGAAGCTGGTACCCGGGTGTGGCAGGGGGGCTCAACAGCGCCCCCTTGAACGGGGTCCAACAATTTGGTCCATATATCCAACACGCTTGCATTAATTAATATGAAACTCAGTACACAAATAGAACTCATCGGGCCGAACATCTTTCCCCCGGTCAAGTTTTACGCCAGCCCAACAGGAAATCGGCTATTATGGGTTGTTTGGAAAACGCTTGCTGTGGAATTTGAAGTACTACTCCTAGGCAATTCATTCAATCATTGCCAAACTCGGTGTGCATGAAGTCAAGACATTGAGGATGCTAAATTGCGGACAGATTTTTGATATCTCGAACGGTTTTGCCGCGGAGAGGAAATTAATTTTCATGACTAAAAAAGGACATATAAAGTGTGTTATAACTTAGTTAGTTTTACCTACAGTTACAAAACTCAGCGTGTATATTCTTCTCCTCAAGCCGAACAACTTTCTAATTTAAAGTAATTAGCTCCGACCATCAGAAAGTCAGATATTGTGGTTTGAATATGGTAATTTTCTCTCTCTCTCTCTCTCTCTCTGAGCCAATATGGCAAGCCGCTTTAACATTTAATCATTTTAACCTACTAGTCTCTATTTTCATGCTACTAGTACTTATTTTTTAGATACTAGTATCTATTCCATTAAGTACTAGTACTTATTCATTTGCGACTAGTGCTTATTCTTTAGTACTAGTGCCTATTCTTTAGATACTAGTGCTTATTCTTTAGATATTCTTTTGAATACGTATTAGTAGCTAATGAATAAGTACTGGTATCTATTTAATAGGTACTAGTATCTAATGACTTAGTACTAGTATTTATTGAATAAATACTAGTATCCATTAATAGGTACTAGTATCTAAAAGGTCATTTTCTCTCTCTCTCTCTCTGAGCCAATATGGCAAGCCGTTTTAACATTTAATCATTTTAACCTACTAGTCTCTATATTCATGCTACTAGTACTTATTTTTTAGATACCAGTATCTATTCCATTAAGTAGCCTACTAGTACTTATTCATTAGCGACTAGTGCTTATTCTGTTTAGAATATTCAAAGTGCTTATTCAATTTTTATGCTTATTTATATTTTCAGAGCAGAAAATCCGATTTTTCTGCTTATTCAATATTGCATCTAAAATGTAAGTGACTTGACGTGTGTGTGTGTGAGAGAGTGAGAGAGAGAGAGATTGTGTCTGTTACAGTGACAAGAGTTTAACCCTTTAAGGCCTTGTCTTTTTGGATATATATATTTTTTATATAAAAAAAAAGTGCATTCAACCAATATATTTTAAATGTATTGTTTGCTTTAAATTAAATTAAGATTGTATGTTTGGTAATTTAACCTAAATAAATTTAAAAATAATGTGCTATATTTCAGATCAATATATTTGTTTTCCTTAATTTTAATCAACACTAACTTTATTCTCATCTGAATTATAAATAACTTATTTCTGTATAAAATAAAAAATCCCGAATAATCCAGACCAACCAGAGCACACTATTTCTACAACATCATCAGTGCTGAAGCAGAACTACCAGAGCCGTTCGGCAGATTTTCAGTCTTGTGTGCTTATTTCATGTATCCGTTAAATCCATGAGACCGTCTGTAGGGTGTCTCGTTTTTCATTTTAGGTTTCAGAAGGTTGCTCATGCATACTTTGTGGTTGATATGTGCCCTCGATGCGCACTTTTGCAGAGCCCACAATGATGCAAGCTCTACAGCACACTTCTTTTCGACAGTCAAAGCAGGGTTACGTTTTTGCACGACGTGCACAATAACCCTAAAGGCACCGGGGTGGCGGTGCCGCCGGCTTCTTTTATGTATATATACACTCACCGGCCACTTTATTAGGTACACCTGTCCAACTGCTCGTTAACACTTAATTTCTAAGCAGCCAATCACATGGCGGCAACTCAGTGCATTTAGGCATGTAGACATGGTCAAGACAATCTCCTGCAGTTCAAACCGAGCATCAGTATGGGGAAGAAAGTTGATTTGAGTGACTTTGAACGTGGCATGATTGTTGGTGCCAGAAGGGCTGGTCTGAGTATTTCAGAAACTGCTAATCTACTGGGATTTTCACGCACAACCATCTCTAGGGTTTACAGAGAATGGTCCGAAAAAGAAAAAACATCCAGTGAGCGGCAGTTCTGTGGGCAGAAATGCCTTGTTGATGCTAGAGGTCAGAGGAGAATGGCCAGACGGGTTCGAGCTGATAGAAGGGCAACAGTGACTGAAATAACCACTCGTTACAACCGAGGTATGCAGCAAAGCATTTGTGAAGCCACAACACGCACAACCTTGAGGCGGATGGGCTAAAACAGCAGAAGACTCCACCGGGTACCACTCATCTCCACTACAAACAGGAAAAAGAGGCTACAATTTGCAAGAGCTCACCAAAATTGAACAGTTGAAGACTGGAAAAATGTTGCCTGGTCTGATGAGTCTCGATTTATGTTGAGACATTCAGATGTTAGAGTCAGAATTTGGCGTAAACAGAATGAGAACATGGAACCATCATGCCTTGTTACCACTGTGCAGGCTGGTGGTGGTGGTGTAATGGTGTGGGGGATGTTTTCCTGGCACACTTTAGGCCCCTTAGTGCCAATTGGGCATCGTTTAAATGCCACGGCCTACCTGAGCATTGTTTCTGACCATGTCCATCCCTTTATGGCCACCATGTACCCATCCTCTGATGGCTACTTCCACCATGTCACAAAGCTCTTATCATTTCAAATTGGTTTCTTGAACATGACAATGAGTTCACTGTACTAAAATGGCCTCCACAGTCACCAGATCTCAACCCAATAGAGCATCTTTGGGATGTGGTGGAACGGGAGATTCGCATCATGGATGTGCAGCCGACAAATCTGCGGCAACTGTGTGATGCCATCATGTCAATATGGACCAAACTCCCTGAGGAATGCTTCCAGCACCTTGTTGAATCTATGCCACGAAGAATTGAGGCAGTTCTGAAGGCAAAAGGGGGTCCAACCCGTTACTAGCATGGGGTACCTAATAAAGTGGCCGGTGAGTGTATATATATATATATATATATAAATATAGCTGCGAGCAGCGATGAAGGGCCAAAGCCGGCGGAACCGCCACTCCGGTGCCTTTAGGTAACTAAAGGCACCGGGGTTGCGGTGCCACCGGCTTGGGCCCGTAATCGCTGCTCGCAGCTATATTTATTATTATTTTTACGACTATTCGGGCACTTTTGGGAGCCTTAACGTGCTCAAAAACTCTTGAAACTTTGCACACATGTCAGAACCTGCGGCCATCAGAGCCGGGCTGAAGCTGGTACCCGGGCGTGGCAGGGGGGCTCGACAGCGCCCCCTGGAACGGGCTCCGAAAACTTGGTCCATAAATCAAACACGTTTGCATGTAATAATATGAAACTCGGTACACATATAGATCTCATCGGTTCATATATCCTTCATGCTCTTACTTTTTACCCCAGCCCAACAGGAAGTCGGCTATTTAGGGTTGTTTGGAAACGCATGCTCAGGAATTTAAAACACTTCTCCTAGGGGATTCCGCCGTTCGTCTCCAAACTCGGTGTGCATGAAGTCAAGACATTGAGGATGAAAAATTGCCAGGGGATTTTTGATATCTCGAACGGTTTGGCCATGGCGAGGAAACGAATTTATGGCGAATAATGGAAACAGGAAGTGTGTTATAACTTCTGCATACATTAACTGATCTTGATGAAACTTCAACAGTGTGTTCGCTGTAAGAGGCCGATCACATGCATGTGACTATTGTGAGTCAAAGTTATAGCGCCACCAACTGGCAGCAGGAAGTGTGTCACTTTCAAAATGCTTTGAAATCACCCTCTTATTTTTACCCGATTTGCTTCAAACTTGATGTGTATAATGTAGACACTCGCCAGATGTAGACCTGTGAAAGGATTATTGATGTCTTAGATACTGTTGCCATGGCAACGCATCAAACTTTAAAATTCTTTTTGGATGCTTTTGAGACTCTTAGCATGCCTGAAATTGCTTAAAATTCCATGAAACTCGACAGACAGATCACATTTATTAGCCAGTAGACATGTGCAAAGTTTCAGAAACGGGCGTAGTGCAGGGACTCAGTAGCGCCACCTTTAGTCAAAAGTGGGGGGGTTAGTTTTATAGTTTTACCTACAATCATAAAACTCGGTACGCATATTGTTCAGATCAAGCCGGACAACTTTCTAATTAACTGTCATTAGCTCAGACCAAGAGGAAGTTGAATATGGTGGTTTGAATATGGTCATTTTCTCTCTCTCTCTCTCTGAGCCAATATGGCAAGCCGTTTTAACATTTAATCATTTTAACCTTCTAGTCTCTATTTTCATGCTTCTAGTACTTATTTTTTAGAAACTAGTATCTATTCCATTAAGTACTAGTACTTATTCATTAGCGACTAGTGCTTATTCTTTAGTACTAGTGCCTATTCTTTAGATACTAGTGCTTATTCTTTAGATATTCTTTTGAATGCGTATTAGTAGCTAATGAATAAGTACTGGTATCTATTTAATAGGTACTAGTATCTAATGACTTAGTACTAGTATTTATTGAATAAATACTAGTATCTATTAATAGGTACTAGTATCTAAAAGGTCATTTTCTCTCTCTCTCTCTGAGCCAATATGGCAAGCCGTTTTAACATGTAATCATTTTAACCTACTAGTTTCTATTTTCATGCTACTAGTACTTATTTTTTAGATACTAGTATCTATTCCATTAAGTACTAGTACTTATTCATTAGCGACTAGTGCTTATTCTGTTTAGAATATTCAAAGTGCTTATTAGTTTAACCCTTTAAGGCCTTGTCTTTTTGGATATATATCTTTTTTTTATTTAAAAAAAATGTGCATGAAACCCATATATTTTAAATGTATTGTTTGCTTTAAATTAAATTAAGATTGTACGTTTGGTTTTTGAACCTAAATAAATGTAAAATTAATGTGCTATATTTCAGATCAATATATTTGTTTTCCTTCATTTTAATCAACACTAACTTTATTCTCATCTGAATTATAAATAACTTATTTCTGTATAAAATAAAAAATCCCGAATAATCCAGACCAACCAGAGCGCACTATTTCTACAACATCATCAGTGCTGAAGCGGAACTACCAGAGCCGTTCGGCAGATAGCGAGCAGATATTTTGTGTCACGTCGTGCACAATAACCCTAAAGGCACCAGGGTGGCGGTGCCACCGGCTTTTATATATATATATATATTTATATATAAATATAGCTGCGAGCAGCGATGAAGGGCCAAAGCCGGCGGCACCGCCGCCCCGGTGCCTTTAGTTAACTAAAGGCACCGGGGTTGCGGGGCCACCGGCTTGGGCCCGTAATCGCTGCTCGCAGCTATATTTATTATTATTCTTCCGACTTATTAGGGCCCAAGCCTTGAAAAGGCGAAGGCCCTATTGTTTTCCTAAGGATTATTATTAGGGCCCAAGCCCTGAAAGGGCGAAGGCCCTATTGTTTTCCTTAGGATTTTTTTTTTTTTTTTTTTTTTTTTTTTTCTTACGACTATTCGGGCACTTTTGGGGCTCTTAACGTGCACGAAAACTCTTGAAACTTTGCACACGGGTCAGAACCCGCGGCCATCAGGGCCGGGCTGAAGATGGTACCCGGGCGTGGCAGGGGGGCTCGACAGCGCCCCCTGGAACGGGGTCCGAAAACTTGTTCCATAAATCAAACACGCTTGCATGTAAGAATATGAAACTCGGTACACATATAGATCTCATCGGTTCATATATACTTCATGCTCTTACTTTTTACCCCAGCCCAACAGGAAGTCGGCTATTTAGGGTTGTTTGGAAACGCATGCTCAGGAATTTGAAACACTTCTCCTAGGGAATTCCCCCGTTCGTCTCCAAACTCGGTGTGCATGAAGTCAAGACACTGAGGATGAAAATTTGCCAGGGGATTTTTGATATCTCGAACGGTTTGGCCGTGGCGAGGAAACGAATTTATGGCGAATAATGGAAACAGGAAGTGTGTTATAACTTCTGCATACATTAACTGATCTTGATGAAACTTCAGCAGTGTGTTCGCTGTAAGAGGCCGATCACATGGATGTGACTATTGTGAGTCAAAGTTATAGCGCCACCAACTGGCAGCAGGAAGTGTGTCACTTTCTAAATGCTTTGAAATCACCCTCTTATTTTTACCCGATTTTCTTCAAACTTTATGTGTATATGGCGCAGTGGATAAGACACATGCCTTTGGTGTGAGAGACCCGGGTTCGAATCCACTGTGAGACACCAATGTGTCCCTGAGCAAGACACTTAACCCCTAGTTGCTCCAGAGGTGTGCGACCTCTGACATATATGGCAATTGTAAGTCGCTTTGGATAAAAGCGTCAGCTAAATAACTGAATGTAAATGAATATGTGTGTGTGTGTGTGTATATATATATATTTATAGCTACGAGCAGCGATTACGGGCCCAAGCCGGTGGCACCGCAACCCCGGTTATAGCTTCACCAACTGGCAGCAGGAAGTGTGTCACTTTCAAAATGATTTGAAATCACCCTCTTATTTTTACCTGATTTGCTTCAAACTTCACTACTATAATGTAAACACACGGCAGATGTAGACCTGGATGTAGACCTGACCTTTCAGAAGGTTGCTCACGCATACTTTGTGATTGATATGTGCCCTCGATGCACACTTTTGCAGAGCCCACACCAATGCAAGCTCTACAGCACACTTCTTTTCGACAGTCAAAGCAGGGTTACGTTTTTTTGCACGTCGTGCACAATAACCCTAAAGGCACCAGGGTGGCGGTGCCACCGGCTTTATATATATATATATATATAAATATAGCTGCGAGCAGCGATGAAGGGCCCAAGCCGGCGGCACCGCCACCCCGGTGCCTTTAGGTAACTAAAGGCACCGGGGTTGCGGTGCCACCGGCTTGGGCCCGTAATCGCTGCTCGCAGCTATATTTATTATTATTTTACTACCTTTTGGGCACTTTTGGGGCACTTAACATGCTCGAAAACTCTTGAAACTTTGCACACGGGTCAGAACCCGCGGCCATCAGGGCCGTGCTGAAGCTGGTACCCGGGCGTGGCAGGGGGGCTCGACAGCGCCACCTGGAACGGGGTTTGAACACTTGTCCATATATCAAACACGCTTGCATGTAATAATCTGAAACTCGCTACACTTATATATCTTATCGGGCCGAACAACTTTCGTGCTCTAAGTTTTACGCCAGCCCAACAGGAAGTCGGCTATTTAGGGTTGTTTGGAAACGCATGCTCAGGAATTTGAAACACTTCTCCTAGGGAATTCCCCCGTTCGTCTCCAAACTCGGTGTGCATGAAGTCAAGACACTGAGGATGAAAATTTGCCAGGGGATTTTTGATATCTCGAACGGTTTGGCCGTGGCGAGGAAACGAATTTATGGCGAATAATGGAAACAGGAAGTGTGTTATAACTTCTGCATACATTAACTGATCTTGATGAAACTTCAGCAGTGTGTTCGCTGTAAGAGGCCGATCACATGGATGTGACTATTGTGAGTCAAAGTTATAGCGCCACCAACTGGCAGCAGGAAGTGTGTCACTTTCTAAATGCTTTGAAATCACCCTCTTATTTTTACCCGATTTTCTTCAAACTTTATGTGTATAATGTAAACACACGGCAGATGTAGACCTGTGAAAGGATTATTGATATCTTAGATACTGTTGCCGTGGCAACGCATCAAACTTTATTATTCTTTGTTGATGCTTTTGAGACTCTTAACATGCTTGAAATTGCATGAAACTCGACAGACACATCTCATTTATTAGCTAGTAGACACGTGCAAAGTTTCAGAAACGGGCGTGGTGCAGGGGCTCAGTAGCGCCACCTTTAGTCAAAAATGGGGTATTAGTTTTACCTACAGTAACAAAAATAGGCACGTATATTGTTCTCCTCGAGCCGGACAACTTTCTAATTTACACTCACTAGCTCGGATCGACAGGAAGTCAGATATTTTGGTTTGAATGTGATTTTCAGGAGGATTTTCTCCCTCCCTCTCTCTCTGTCTCTGCATCTATGTGTGTGTGTGTGGGGTGAGGGGATTGTCTGTTGAGTGAAAATGCTTTTAAAATTGTTTTTCAAGGTTTTGGGGCCCTTAACGTGCTCGAAAACTCTTGAAACTTTGCACACAGGTCAGAACCTGCGGCCATCAGGGCCGGGCTGAAGCTGGTACCCGGGCGTGGCAGGGGGGCTCGACAGCGCCCCCTGGAACGGGGTCCGAAAACTTGGTCCATAAATCAAACACACTTGCATGTAATATGAAACTCGGTACACATATAGATCTCATCGGTTCATATATACTTTATGCTCTTACTTTTTACCCCAGCCCAACAGGAAGTCGGCTATTTAGGGTTGTTTGTTAAACGCATGCAATGGAATTTAAAGTACTTCTCCTAGAGAATTCAAAGAAATGCCACGAAACTCGGTCAGCATGAAGTCAAGACATTGAGGATGAAAAATTGCCAGGGGATTTTTGATATCTCGAACGGTTTGGCCGTGGCGAGGAAACGAATTTATGGCGAGAAACGTGAAACAGGAAGTGTGTTATAACTTCAGCATACATTAGCTGATCTTAATGAAACTTCACCAGTGTGTTCGCTGTAAGAGGCCGATCACATGGATGTGACTATTGTGAGTCAAAGTTATAGCGCCACCAACTGGCAGCAGGAAGTGTGTCACTTTCAAAATGCTTTGAAATCACCCTCTTATTTTAACCCGATTTGCTTCAAACTTCATCTGTATAATGTAAATACACGGCAGATGTAGACCTGTGAAAGGATTATTGATATCTTTGATACTGTTGCCGTGGCAACGCATCAAACTTTAAAATTCTTTTAGGATGCTTTTGAGACTCTTAGCATGCCTGAAATTGCTTGAAATTGCATGAAACTCGACAGACAGATCACATTTATTAGCCAGTAGACATGTGCAAAGTTTCAGAAACGGGCGTGGTGCAGGGACTCAGTAGCGCCACCTTTTGACAAAAGTGGGGGGGTTAGTTTCATCTACAGTTACAAAACTTTTTCAACTTGATGAAAATACATTAAAGATGCTAAATTGTGAACGGATATTGAATATCTCAAACGGTTTTGCTATGGCGTGGGATTATGTCAAAAAAAGAATCAGGAAATGTCTCATATCTTTCTAAAATGTAATTATACACCATTTATTTTTCTATAAAATTGTACTAATATTAGAACTAAACCCATTGTATTCCTTTTTTTCAATTTAAGATTTTTGTTTAAGTTTAAAAACAGTCAGAATGGTTGTTTAGCCAAAAAAAAAAAAATCATTCATAGTGCTTTACTGCCCTCTTGTGTTCAAAATCAGGTAGGCAAATTGTATTAAATTGTAGGGACGCTACTATGGGAATATTTTCCCACCGTGACACCGCTGGGGGCTTTAAAATCGCTAACTTGAAAGCGAAAGTAACGGACGTCCCCACAAGACATCAACAAGGGTGCGGAGTACAGCGAGAGTTTTCAATTAAATCCTATGGAAGTAGGAATGAACTAAACAACATTCACTCTGTTCTGCTCGTTCCTCGGCGTGGACGCGCACCGTTATGAATGCCCGTGCAGCCGTGAGCATTTTCGTTTCATTTTAAAAGAAGCCCCATATCGGGGGCGGATTACTTGAATGTATTTTACAAAATCACAATGTTGTGTTTGATTGCGAGTATCCAAAAATATAAGTAAACACTTTGCAGTTTGAATGATCTTCTTGAATAAAATGACGGAGTAGCCAATGTTTCCACTGTTCGATCGCGGACGTTCACACGGACATTGATAATGGTGGCGCGTGCAGAGCGCTCGAGGGAATTCCTATGGAAGTAGGAATGAACTAAAACGTTCACTCTGTTCTGCTCGCTCATCGTCGTGGACGCGCAGCGTTATGAATGCCCGTGTGATGCAGCATAACACAGCAGAGAGAGACGCTCACTCTCGACTCGTGATTAATGAAATTTGACTCCGGTTGCTGATCTTTGCTGCAACTTTCGTTCAGCTCACAATTTAGTAAGCAAACACGTTCAGGTTTTAATTGTAGTGACTAAATGATTTTATTAAACACACACACACACACACACACACACACACACACACACACACACACACACACACACACACACATCAAATTGACGGTGGGGGGCAATGGTATATTTAAATCTGCATATTGTAATATATGCAGGGCACCCCAGTCTAGTCTTATTAAATGTATTCTTCATCTTTCATTTTTAATTTGTAAATTTGATCAATAAATTTAATTATTTAAAATGATAAGACACTATGGGCCCTATCTTGCACTCGGCGCAAATGACTTTGTACACTGACGCATGTATCATTCCTATTTTGCACCTGCGCAAAGCGGACTTTTCCCTCCACAGACACACGTCGGTTAACTAAGAAATACACTTGCGCCCCCCTGGGGCGGTTCAGCGCAAAGAGGAGGCGTGTTCCGGCGCAAACTTTCCCTCATGCTATTTTGCTGTTCTATAAAACAAATGCGCCACTGACCAGAAAAAACCTAGTCTAAAGTCAGTGGCGCATTGCGCGTTGTTCATTATGCTATTTTAAGGGCGCATGCTTGACCATAATCAATGTAGCGTGTGCACAACGCGCATACACTTTGATTCTCTCATCTAAGCAGCAGTTTTCATTTTTGCAAATCATACATTATTACGATAGATAGATAGATAGATAGATAGATAGATAGACAGATAGATAGATAGATAGATAGATAGATAGATAGATAGATAGATAGACAATTTATTATAAAAGCATACATGTAGCTTACACATTTACCCAAATTATCATACGCCTGTTTAACAGAAGTTAATTTGGGTGGGTTTCTCAAACTTTCTCCATCCCCAATGTCACTTCTCTGTGTTTTACGGCCCTGACGAGAACGTTGCTCTCCTCGGCTATGAACCGCTCCTGGCGCGCGCCTGGCAAATCCGCCGTTATAATAGGAATCCGCTTTAGAACAAGCGCGCCTGCTCTTAAAGGGAATGTGAGATGGCGCTCTGATTGGTTTATTTCACGTTACGCCCAAACCACACCTATGAATAATGAAGCTACTTCAGACCAACCCCTTTTAGATTTGCGCCAGGCGCAAGAGGCATTTATCCCGCCGGGAAAATAGCAACAGCGCCGGGATCCGCCCACAAAGTTACTTGCGCTTTGCGCTTTGACACTTGCGTTTCAGATCGTTAAAATAGGGCCCTATATGGCTTTTACCCTAGGTAGGGCTGATCAAATTAAATCGTTTACACTGAAAAATAACAATGCATTAAATAATGTTATGAGATTGTTTTAAATATAAGTCAATTAAAAATCGTTGGAAAGAATGATACTTTTAAACATAACACTAAACCGTCATTAGGTGTCGCCAGGCGACCATCTTAATGAGCGAGTCATTGATTCATTCGTTCAAACGATTCATTCGAACGACTGAGTCATTCATGAATGAGACAGATGTTTATGGATTGGTCATTGAATCTTTGAGTCAACCAATTCGTTCAAAATGCTGAATCATTCAGTAATGAGAAAACACGTTGCTGTGAGATGCGCAATGGTTCTGCTGTGATCTTTATTTAACTATTTTCGCTGCTAAAACTGAAAAAAAGTCAATATTGCATCTAAAATGTATGTGACTTGACGTGTGTGTGAGAGAGATTGTGTCTGTTACAGTGACAAGAGTTTAACCCTTTAAGGCCTTGTCTTTTTGGATATATATCTTTTTTTTTATTACAAAATGTGCATACAACCCATATATTGTAAATTTATTGTTTGCTTTAAATTAAATTAAGATTGTATGTTTGGTAATTGAACCTAAATAAATTTAAAATTAGGAAGTCGGCTATTATGGGTTTAGGAAGGCCGATCAGATGGATGTAACTATTTTGAGTCAAAGTTATAGCGCCACCAACTGGCAGCAAGAAGTGTGTCACTTTCTAAATGCTTTTGACAAAAGTGGGGGGGTTAGTTTTATCTAGAGTAACAAAACTCGATATGTATATTGTACTCTTCGAGCCGGACAACTTTCTAATTTACCGTAATTAGCTCAGACCAAGAGGAAGTCAGATATTTTGGTTTGAATATGGTGAGCCTCTCTCTGTCTCTCTCTGAGCCAATATGGCAAGCCGTTTTAACATTTAATCATTTTAACCTACTAGTCTCTATTTTCATGCTACTAGTACTTATTTTTTAGATACTAGTATCTATTCCATTAAGTACTAGTACTTATTCATTAGCGACTAGTGCTTATTCTGTTTAGAATATTCAAAGTGCTTATTCAATTTTTATGCTTATTTATATTTTCAGAGCAGAAAATCCGATTTTTCTGCTTATTCAATATTGCATCTAAAATGTAAGTGACTTGACGTGTGTGTGTGTGTGTGTGTGTGTGTGTGAGAGAGAGAGAGATTGTGTCTGTTACAGTGACAAGAGTTTAACCCTTTAAGGCCTTGTCTTTTTGGATATATATCTTTTTTTTATAAAAAAAAGTGCATACAACCAATACATTTTAAATGTATTGTTTGCTTTAAATTAAATTAAGATTGTATGTTTGGTAATTGAACCTAAATAAATTTAAAATTAATGTTCTATATTTCAGATCAATATATTTGTTTTCCTTCATTTTAATCAACACTAACTTTATTCTCATCTGAATTATAAATAACTTATTTCTGTATAAAATAAAAAATCCCGAATAATCCAGACCAACCAGAGCTTACTATTTCTACAACATCATCAGTGCTGAAGCGGAACTACCAGAGCCGTTCGGCAGATAGCGAGCAGATATTTTGTGTCACGTCGTGCACAATAACCCTAAAGGCACCAGGGTGGCGGTGCCACCGGCTTTTTATATATATATATATATAAATATAGCTGCGAGCAGCGATGAAGGGCCAAAGCCGGCGGCACCGCCACCCCGGTGCCTTTAGGTAACTAAAGGCACCGGGGTTGCGGTGCAACCGGCTTGGGCCCGTAATCGCTGCTTGCAGCTATATTTATTCTTCTTATTATTATTTTACTACCTTTTGGGCACTTTTGGGGGCCTTAACGTGCTCAAAAACTCTTGAAACTTTGCACACGGGTCAGAACCCGCGGCCATCAGGGCCGGGCTGAAGCTGGTACCCGGGCGTGGCAGGGGGGCTCGACAGCGCCACCTGGAACGGGGTTTGAACACTTGTCTATATATTAAACACGCTTGCATGTAATAATCTGAAACTCGCTACACTTATATATCTCATCGGGCCGAACAACTTTCGTGCTCTAAGTTTTACGCCAGCCCAACAGGAAGTCGGCTATTTAGGGTTGTTTGGAAACGCATGCTCAGGAATTTGAAACACTTCTCCTAGGGAATTCCCCCGTTCGTCTCCAAACTCGGTGTGCATGAAGTCAAGACACTGAGGATGAAAAATTGCCAGGGGATTTTTGATATCTCGAACGGTTTGGCCGTGGCGAGGAAACGAATTTATGGCGAATAATGGAAACAGGAAGTATGTTATAACTTCTACATACATTAACTGATCTTGATGAAACTTCATCAGTGTGTTCGTGGTAAGAGGCCGATCAGATGGATGTAACTATTGTGAGTCAAAGTTATAGCGCCACCAACTGGCAGCAAGAAGTGTGTCACTTTCTAAATGCTTTTGACAAAAGTGGGGGGGTTAGTTTTATCTACAGTAACAAAACTCGATATGTATTATTGTACTCTTCGAGCCGGACAACTTTCTAATTTACCGTAATTAGCTCAGACCAAGAGGAAGTCAGATATTTTGGTTTGAATATGGTGAGCCTCTCTCTGTCTCTCTCTGAGCCAATATGGCAAGCCGTTTTAACATTTAATCATTTTAACCTACTAGTCTCTATTTTCATGCTACTAGTACTTATTTTTTTAGATACTATTATCTATTCCATTAAGTACTAGTACTTATTCATTAGCGACTAGTGCTTATTCTTTAGTACTAGTGCCTATTCTTTAGATACTAGTGCTTATTCTTTAGATATTCTTTTGAATACGTATTAGTAGCTAATGAATGAGTACTGGTATCTATTTAATAGAAACTAGTATCTAATGACTTAGTACTAGTATTTATTGAATAAATACTAGTATCTATTAATAGGTACTAGTATCTAAAAGGTCATTTTCTCTTTCTCTCTCTCTGAGCCAATATGGCAAGCCGTTTTAACATTTATTCATTTTAACCTACTAGTCTCTATTTTCATGCTACTAGTACTTATTTTTTAGATACTAGTATCTATTCCATTAAGTACTAGTACTTATTCATTAGCGACTAGTGCTTATTCTGTTTAGAATATTCAAAGTGCTTATTCAATTTTTATGCTTATTTATATTTTCAGAGCTGGAAATCCGATTTTTCTGCTTATTCAATATTGCATCTAAAATGTAAGTGACTTGACGTGTGTGTGTGTGTGTGTGTGTGTGTGTGAGAGAGAGAGATTGTGTCTGTTACAGTGACAAGAGTTTAACCCTTTAAGGCCTTGTCTTTTTGGATATATATCTTTTTTTTATTAAAAAAAATGTGCATACAACCCATATATTTTAAATGTATTGTTTGCTTTAAATTAAATTAAGATTGTATGTTTGGTAATTTAACCTAAATAAATTTTTAATTAATGTGCTATATTTCAGATCAATATATTTGTTTTCCTTCATTTTAATCAACACTAACTTTATTCTCATCTGAATTATAAAGAATTTATTTCTGTATAAAATAAAAAATCCCGAATAATCCAGACCAACCAGAGCGCACTATTTCTACAACATCATCAGTGCTGAAGCGAAACTACCAGAGCCGTTCGGCAGATAGCGAGCAGATATTTTGTGTCACGTCGTGCACAATAACCCTAAAGGCACCAGGGTGGCGGTGCCTCCGGCTTATATATATATATATATATATATATATATATATATAAATATAGCTGCGAGCAGCGATGAAGGGCCAAAGCCGGCGGCACCGCCACCCTGGTGCCTTTAGGTAACTAAAGGCACCGGGGTTGCGGTGCCACCGGCTTGGGCCCGTAATCGCTGCTCGCAGCTATATATATATATATATATATATTTTATGGCCATGGCAACGCATCAAACTTTAATATTCTTTTTTATGCTTTTGAGACTCTTAGCATGCCTGAAATTGCTTGAAATTGCATGAAACTCGACAGACAGATCACATTTATTAGCCAGTAGACATGTGCAAAGTTTCAGAAACGGGCGTGGTGCAGGGACTCAGTAGCGCCACCTTTTGACAAAAGTGGGGGGGTTAGTTTTATAGTTTTACCTACAATCATAAAAATCGGTACGTAAATTGTTCGGATCAAGCCGAACAACTTTCTAATTTACAGTCATTAGCTTGGACCAACACGAAGTCAGATATTTTAGTTTGAATGTGGTTGTTTTCTCTCCCTCTGTCTATCTCTGACAGAGAGAATGCACCCATAAAATCATACATAGGGGCATACTGCCCTCTTGTGTCCAAAATTATAGTTATATATACATATATTTGGTATGTGACTGAGGACCTACAGCTTTTAAATACGGACGTCCACATTGATAATGGTGGCACTTGCAGAGCGCTCGAATGAATTCCTATGGAAGTAGAAATTAACTAAACGTTCGCTCAGCTCTGCTCGCTCGTCGCCATGGACGTGCACCATTATGAATGCCAGTGCAGCCGCATACTTTTTAGTGTCACTTTAAAATTAGTGCAATAACGGGGCCGATTGCTTGAATTGTGAGTTCAACAGTCTATTATTTTTCACGGAAAACACAACAACAAAAAAGTACAATGATAGATTCCCTTAAATAAGGGGCTTTTACATAAAATAGCCTATTCCGTCATCATCTTTTCAGTCAGCTCTTCACTCTCGTGATTAATGAAATTTGACTCCTGTTGCTGATATTTGCTGCAACTTTCGTTCCGCTCACAATTTAGTAAGCAAACACGCTTCAAATGTGTTTTTATTTTATTTATGTGTATATATATGTGTGTATATATATATATATATATATATATATATATATATATATATAGCTTATGTTTCAAATATGAGTTAATTAACAATCGTTGGAAAGAATGATACTTTTAATATCACTAAACCGTCATTAGGTGCCGCCAGGCGACCGTCTTAATGAGCGAGTCATTGATTCATTCGTTCAAACGATTCGTTCGAACGGCTGAGTCATTCATGAATGAGACAGATTATGGATTGGTCGTTGAATCTTTGAGTCAACCGATTCGTTAAAAATGCTGAATCATTCAGTAATGAGAACGCGTTGCTGTGAGATGCTCGATGGTTCTGCTGTGATCTTTGTTTAACTATTTTCGCTGCTGAAACAGAAAAAAAAGTTAATATTGCATCTAAAATGTAAGTGATTTGACTTGTGTGTGTGTGTGTGTGTGTGATTGTGTCTGTTACAGTGATTGTTTAACCCTTGTTAAAGTTTAGGCCTTGTCTTTTTGGATATATATCTTTTTATATAAAAAAATAGGCATACAACCCATATATTTTAAATGTATTGTTTGCTTTAAATTACATTAAGATTTGTATGTTTGGTAATTGAACCTGAATTAATTTTAAATGAATGTGCTATATATCAGATCATATATTTGTTTTCCTTAAAATTTAAACTAACACTAACTTTATTCTCATCTGAATGATAGATTATTTATTTCTGTATATAATAAAAAACACATTTGATTTTTCTTTTTTAATCAATGTAGAATGTGTAACTGAAAAAATAAACAGATTAGGGCTCTATTCGAGAACAAGAAATGAAAACCAATGTCCAAAAGATTTTTTTTGCTTTTAAACTATGTGTATGTGTGTGTGTGTGTGTGTGTGTGTGTGTGTGTGTGTGTGTGTGTGTAAGAGATTTTGGTTGGGTGACATTTGTAGTTTACAGTTTGACAAAAGCACAATGTTGTGTTTTATTGCAATTGTACACAAATATAAGTAAACACTTTGCAGTTTGAATAATGTCCTGTATGAACAAAAGGACGGAGTATGTTTTTATGTCTACATTGTTCAATCACGTCTCACACACACACACACACACACACACACACACACACACACACACACACACACACACACACACACACACACACACACACACACAATTTTTCTAATCAGATCAGGCAAGTAATATTCTGTCTTGGCACACTTCATATAACTTTCAATCTTGTGTACTTATTTCATGTGTCCATTAAGTCCATGAGACCGTAGGGTGTCTCATTTTTCATTTTAGGATTCAGAAGTTTGCTCACGCATATGATATGTGCCCTCAATGCACACTTTTGCAGAGCCCACACTGATGCAAGCTCTACAGTACACATCAACAGTCAAAGCGGGGTTAAGTTATTACCCGTCATGCACAGTAACCCTTAAGGCACCAGGGTGGCGGTGCCACCGGCTTGTTTATATATATATATATATATATATATATAAATATAGCTGCGAGCAGCGATGAAGGGCCAAAGCCGGCGGCACCGCCACTCCGGTGCCTTTAGGTAACTAAAGGCACCGGGGTTGCGGTGCCACCGGCTTGGGCCCGTAATCGCTGCTCGCAGCTATATTTATTATTATTATTCTTTTTCTATCAACCTTTCGGGCACTTTTGGGGCCCTTAACGTGCTCGAAAACTCTTGAAACTTTGCACACGGGTCAGAACCCGCGGCCATCAGGGCCGGGCTGAAGATGGTACCCGGGCGTGGCAGGGGGGCTCGACAGCGCCCCCTGGAACGCGGTCCGAAAACTGGGTCTATAAATCAAACACGCTTTCATGTAATAATTTGAAACTTGGTACACATATAGATCTCATCGGTTCATATATCCTTCATGCTCTTACTTTTTACGCCAGCCCAACAGGAAGTCGGCTATTTAGGGTTGTTTGGAAATGCATGCTCAGGAATTTGAAACACTTCTCCTAGGGAATTCCGCCGTTCGTCTCCAAACTCGGTGTGCATGAAGTCAAGACATTGAGGATCCCAAATTGCGAACGGATTTTTGATATCTCGAACGGTGTGGCCGTGGCGAGGAAACAAATTTATGGCGAATAATGGAAACAGGAAGTGTGTTATAACTTCAGCATACGTTAACTGATCTTGATGAAACTTCAGCAGTGTGTTTGCTGTAAGAGGCCGATCACATGGATGTGACTATTGTGAGTCAAAGTTATAGCGCCACCAACTGGCAGAAGGAAGTGTGTCACTTTCAAAATGCTTTGAAATCACCCTCTTATTTTAACCCGATTTGCTTCAAACTTCACTACTATAATGTAAACACACGGCAGATGTAGACCTGTGAATGGATTCTTGATATCTTAGATACTGTTGTCGTGGCAACGCATCAAACTTTAATATTCTTTTTTTATGCTTTTGAGACTCTTAGCATACTTGAAATTGCATGAAACTCGACAGACACATCACATTTATTAGCCAGTAGACATGTGCAAAGTTTCAGAAACGGGCGTGGTGAGGGGCTCAGTAGCGCCACCTTTTGTCAAAAGTGGGGGGATTAATTTTATCTACAGTAATAAAAATCGGTATGTGTATTGTTCTCTTCAAGCCAGACAACTTTCTAATTTACACTCAATAGCTCCAACCAACAGGAAGTCAGATATTTTGGTTTGAAAATTGTCATTCTCTCAATCACAACACAAACAAGAGTCTCTCTCTCTCTCTGAGCCTACGTCTCTGTGTGTGTGTGTGTGTGTGTGTCTGTGAGTGTGGGGAGGGGGAGGGGGGCTAGATTAACCATTTGACTGCTGTGTGGTTTGGCCTGCATTAAAAAAGAAAATAAATGTCTTGCGCCTTGTATTTTTTAAATAAGTTGTATTAATAAGTAAAGGCATATAACCAGTTGAATTGTAGTGCATTGAAAATAGTTTTATATAATTAGTTTATTAATTAAATTAACTTTGTCCATAAACTTGGTCAGAAAATTTGGTCCATAAATCAAACACACTTGCATGTAATATTATGAAACTCGGTACACGGTAAACAACTTTAAGCCAGCCCAACAGGAAGTGGGCTATTTTTGTCTTAATGTGGATGTTTTGCAAAACCAGGCTCTACAATTTTACCCACTCCTCTTAAGTGGTTTATTTTATTCCCACCAAACTTTTTCAACATGATGAAAATACATTAAAGAAGCATAATTGTGAATATCTATTGAATATCTCAAATTGTTTTGCTATGGCGAGGGATTAAAGTCATGTAAAAAAAATAAACACTAAAAGCCTCATATCTTCTAAAAATTTAATTATACACCATTTATTTCTAGATAAAATTATACAAATATCACAACTAAACCCATTTTATTCTTGTTTTCAATTTAAGAATAATGTACAAGTTTAAAAACAGCCAGGATGCACTATTCAGTTAAAAAAAATATATATATCAAATAATACATAGGGCTATACTGCCCTCTTGTGTTCAAAATCAGGTAGGCCTATTGTATTTAAATATATTAGGTAGCCTATGTGACTCCGAGAATATTTTCTCACCGGTTATTTGACGTGTAACACCGGGGGCTTTTAAATCGCTAAGTTAAAAGTGAAAGTAAAGTAAGGACGTCCGCATGGACATTTATAGTGGTGGCGCTCACAGTGCGCTCGAATGAATTTCTATGGAAGTAGAAATGAAAAAATGTTCGCTCTGTTTTGCTCGCTCGTCGCCATGGACGCGCACCGTTATGAATGCCAGTGCAGCCGCATACTTTTTAGTGTCACTTTAAAATTAGCGCCATATCGGGGACCGATTGCTTCCGGTTTTCAGGGAAAACACAACAACAAAAGAGTAAATGACAGATTCGCTTAAATAGGCGCTTTTACACAAAATATTCCGTCATAATTTTTCCAGTCAGCTCTTCACTCTCGTGATTAATGAATTTTGACTCCTGTTGCTGATCTTTGCTGCAACTTTCGTTCTGCTCACAATTTAGTAAGCAAATACGTTCAAGTTTTAATTGTAGTGACTAAATGATTTTATTATACACACACACACACCAAATTGACGGTGGGTGGCCATGGTATATTTAAATCTGCATATTGTAATATCTGCTGGGCACCCCTAGTCTAGTCTTATTAAATGTATGCTTCATCTTTCATTTTTAATTTGTAAATTTGATCAATAAATTCAATTGTTTAGAATAATAAGACACTATATGGCTGTTACTCTAGGTAGGGGTGATCAAATTAAATCGTTTACACTGAAAAATAACAATGCATTAAATAATGTGAGATTGTTTTAAATATGAGTTGGAAAGAATGATACTTTTAAACATAACACTAAACCGTCATTAGGTGTCGCCAGGCGACCGTCTTAATGAGCGAGTCATTGATTCATTCGTTCAAATGATTCGTTCGAACGACTGAGTCATTCATGAATGAGACAGGATGTTTATGGATTGGTCATTGAATCTTTGAGTCAATCGATTCGTTCAAAATGCTGAATCATTGTGTCTCTTACAGCGACAAGAGTTTAACCCTTGTTCAAGTTTAAGGCCTTGTCTTTTTGGATATATATCTTTTTTTAAAATTCCAAAATATGCATACAACCCATATATTTTAAATGTATTGTTTGCTTTAAATTAAAGTAAGATTGTATGTTTGGTAATTTAACCTGAATGAATTTAAAATGAATGTGCTATATTTCAGATAAATATATTTGTTTTCCTTAAAATTTGAACTAACACTAACTTTATTCTCATCTGAATTATAAATAATTTATTCCTGTATAAAATAAAAACACATTTGAATTTTCTTTTTTAATCAATGTAGAATGTGTAATTGAAAAATAAACAGATTAGGGCTCTGAGGACAATAAATGAAAATCAATGCGATATGGTGAATGTCCAAAAGATGGCACCCACAGACTGTTTTAAATGGGGTTGGATAAATATTTTTTGCTTTTAGACAGTGTGTGCGTGTGATTTTAGTTGGGTGACAGTTGTAGGTTACAGTTTGACAAGAGTTTATAGTTTGACAAAAGCACTTTGTTGTGTTTTATTGCGAGTGTACACAAATATAAGTAAACACTGTGCAGTTTGAATGATGTCCTCTATGAGCAAAATGACGGAGTATGTTTTTATGTGTAACAGTTCAATCGCACCCGCACCTCACCCACACAGACACACACACACACACACACATATTGAAACCTGAGTGAAGTACAAAGCCCATAATGAAGAATAGTTTAGCATCCAAATACATCGCAAATGTTGAAACAGTTTGATTCTAATGAGAGAGTTACGTGAGCCAAACACCACTTACTTTCACTTTCGCTTTCAATTATTTCGGTTATTTCTTAATTATAGTTTTTTTTTATTCTTGTTCTGTTCTGAATATCATTAAATTTAAAGAATTGCTTGTGTAATATTTTGAGTGTATCATCAAAACAGATTAATTCTCTCGGTTTAGTGATTCCCTAGTTATTTTTTTATTGTTTTCATTGTTCTAATCAGGTAAGGCAAGTGATATATATATATATATATATATGTTTATATATATATATATATATATATATATATATATATTTGTATATATATATATATATATATATATATATATATATAAATATAGCTGCGAGCAGCGATGAAGGGCCAAAGCCGGCGGCACCGCCACCCCGGTGCCTTTAGGTAACTAAAGGAACCGGCGTTGCGGTGCCACCGGCTTGGGCCCGTAATCGCTGCTCGCAGCTATATTTATATTTTTGGTTTGTTTTTTGCACACAAAAAGTATTCTCGTCGCTAATCACGGCAGAAATGAAAGGCAGAGCACGCACTTTATTACAGTTCGTCAGAGTTGTTTTACGGATATAAAGTTTACCAGTTTATTAAGCACCCACTGAAAAGGCATAAAGTATGTATATATTTGTTTACTGTTAGTTGTAACGAGTGTTTTTCTGTAATTCGCTGTGTATGTTGATGATAATGAAAGGGAGAGAGAGAGTTTATGGATAAGACTTTAATGCGCATTTCTCATACTGTGTTTATTCAGCTCTTACGGTGATTTTCTGGAGTAAAACTGACGATTCATCTTTTGTCTGATGTACAATAAACTTCATAATACTCATCAGTAAATGTTTGGCCATCATTCGCAGGCGGTCCGCTACAACAGGCTTGCACTAATAGTGGATAAAAGCAAGATGAAAAATAAGTTATAACCGTAATTAAACTAAACTATACCTGTTCTCTGGCTCTGTGGGCATTATTGTCCGACTCCAGGTCGAAATGAACACAGCTACTGAGAGTTTCTGTGTTGATATTTTCATTCCGTGAGATGAGATGAGATTGTCCTGAGTCTGACACTGAAAAACAAGCTTGTGAGGCTCCGCCCTCAGTGCCGAGAGCAGCAGCTCATTTGCATTTAAAGGGATACACACTAAAACGGCGCGTTTTTCTCAGCCCCCAAAAGTGACAATTTAAACATGCTGTAAAAAACTATCTGTTGGGTATTTCGAACTAAAACTTCACATACAAAGTACATGGTACTGTGGACATCAAAGACTTATTTTACATCTTGTGAAAAGGGGCAAAATAGGTGCCCTATAAATTATATCGGGGCCTTTACTGACAGACTGGGAAGGGAGGTGCTGCAAAAATGTAAAATTTGAAAAACAAGGTGTTTTTTAACATTCAAGCATGAAAACCTATTCTAGAAGACCCCAAAAACAAAATAGACTTTGTAAGAAGGGCATAATAGGTCCCCTTTAACAAATTTTCTCCGCACGATATAATGATATAACGACAGACAGGCAGACAGATAGATTCAATAGTGAACAGATTCAAAGATTAATTTCACTACAATGAATCAAATTCCTCCACCAACAGCAAAATCTCATTGCTCTAAAATCCCTATGCACAAAATATAATTAAACATGAAATTGCTCTGATTAGCTGCGATTGTTGCATCATGCTTTTTCACCTGAAGTGAGGACGGAAAAATGACGCTGGAAATGTGTCACATCTGGTTAAGGTGTTTTTAAAATGTGGCAAAACAAATTTGTCAGCTAGGCTCCTAAAAGACTACAGCTCAACACACACTGTCTATTAATAAACAATAAACACCTACTGTATGGTTCCATGACATCCGTTATGATAATGACTCCGCTAAAAGCATAGGATGCTTTTATATAATGGCACAATAGCACTATTGATAACGCACCCATTCTTAAAAAAAAAATGTCCCTGCCAACAGCAGTCATTGTTCTCATTGAGAAATGACATTCACATGACAAAAGCTGATGAAAGAAAGGACATTTATTGACAGGGGGCCATATGGGAGGAAATACAGTAAATATGGAAATACTTGCTCTGGAATTTTATACGTAAAATATTCATCCCTGCCGCCTCTCCCTGCACTGAACGACTGCAGTCGGGTTTGAGATTAGCCAGCTGTCATAGCCCAGACACAGCCACTGTGACAAGGTGCTGACGCTGCCCGTGGTGACATACTCCATCTACGCCTTGGGCTCCAACAACCTGCTCTTCAGAATGATGGTCACAGAGCGTAACAGAGCGTAAAGAATCATCAAATCAAACTCATCCTTTGGGATTCAAAAGTGGCAAGAATCCATGTTCGCCACGAGAAACAGTTCGGCTTGTGTCAGTTTTGGCAGAATGTATGCATCTAATTGTATTTTTAATTTACAAGAAGCTTCTGTGTTAAACAGTTTCACTGCGGAGGCTAAAATCTCTGGATTGAAGGTATTTCTCCAGTGCTGAGTAAATCGGGGTCGAGTTAAAAAACCGTTTCAGTATGAAACTAGAATTATTCACGGCCTCAACCAAAAAGTGGAACAAGTAAGGCAAACAGCTTCACTCTCTCTTTCTCTTTCTCTCCCTCTCTCTCATCCTACGAGAGCTCCTGCTAGGTTTGTTTCCCAGCTGTACATCAGAAGGGTTTCTATTACATTTGTAGAGAAATTACCCTATCTCAATCTGTCCTCTGAGTTTTATTGCTCAAATTGTAGCATTCCTCTACACAGAAGGTTAGACCCAAGTGTGGGTGTTACCTTAAGGCTAATGTGTGTTATTGCACCACAGAGACGTCCACTACATGCTGTCAAAGACGCGCACATACATACATGCCCACACACAATGCGCTTCGTGTGACAAAGAGTTGACTTGACCTGAACATCATGAAGTAATGAAATTCAGACATGCACAGCACACAAACGGGGCTCAAAAATGTTCTCACTGTCATTAATAAGGTGGATGGAGACACTCGTGGGATTTTACAGAAAGCCATATATTCAAAGGGTGAATTCAGCAGTGCAAGTAAAGCCAAAAATAGTTGGATGCAGGTGAGAATCATGGGAAATGGAGGTGGTACTGTACCTGAGGGTTTTTGTGGTCATGTCAGCAGCCGTAATGCCGTGATAGATGAGCGTCTCGTTCCACACTGGATTCAGCGTGTTCTTTAAAGTCTTAGTGCGCAGTTTGTTTGCCTGAAAGAGAGAGGGAGAGTGTATTGAGAACGACAATTAACTTAATTTATAGACACTCTGGGTCAAGACAAGTGTGCAGAAATATCTGCTGGGTTTACAACAGCTGTGCCCGCACATAAACTTGTTCTTAACATCAGTCTAATGTTGATGAACCCACCCAGATTTATGTAAATGAGAGAGCGTGCGTGCACACACAGTTAGTAATTAGCATAAGACATGCCCAAACCATCTCCATGTAAGGGCTATTGCATGACCTCTCCTATGCAGCCATTCATCACTCTCCAAAAACCTTATGGGGGGGGGGGGTGGGGGGGGGGCCTTGCATCACAATAAGTGTATTGTGATTGTCAAAACATTTGGTAACTAAACAGAATTTCATTAAGTTTAGTGACAACATGTTACAACTGGTAGCCTACTGTTTTTATCAGTGCTTGGGACAAATTTCACAATTTCAATTCATACGCTTGCAATACGATTCCGATCTTGATTCGATATTGATTCATTTGGATACATATCAGGTACAGCTACATGTTAATTTTTCTCAAGGAAAAAAATCTCTCAACTAATGTTGTAAACATACAGGAAGTCCTGTCAGCTGGTATTATTATCAAAGATTAAAATCAACAACTCAAATTAATAATAGTTATCTTAGACGTGTAAATTTGCTTTGTGTGCACAAATACTACGTTTCACAATGCCGCCTAAACTTCTTTGGTGATCGTCGCACAGGTGGGGGTCAGCAGCTTATATATAGTGACCTTGAACGGTGTGGGGGAAACGTGATTAGTACAGACTGGTCTAATCAAGAGGTTGCAGATCTTTATTGGTTTAATTAAAACCCATACCTTGTCAATATGTGTGCTTGACTTCATGTGGTGCTGCGCAGACCGAATGGCGTACGATATCAAAATCCAGGGAGAGCGACTGATTCTTGATGTCACATGCCAAACAGTCTGGGCAGCACATTGGCTTTTTAAATTTGGCGTGAGATTTCAAACATGTGAGCGTGAGACAGAGCGTGAAAGTGTATGTTTCACGCCAAATGCGTGAGAGTTGGCAATCCTATCTAAAGATCTATTTTGTAAATATCTATGAGCACATACAACAATATTTTCTGCCTTTTCATGAAAGATACATCTCAGACTGAGCTATAATGGATCATTTTTGTAACTCTCAAAGTAATTGAAGTAAGATTTATTGTGGGGTAGCTATTAGCCTATGAATTTCTATTATTAATCTTAAACACACACACACTGTTTACCAGCAAAAAATAAAGTAAAAATATTTTAAGATCTAAATAAAAAATCTACTTGAAAAAACTTTTCAGAGAATATAACTCAAATTAAGTTTTTCATTTGTCCTCATTAGAAAATGTGTACTTTTTAAATATTTATACTTAAAAACAAGAAACAAATGTGAGAAGAAATAATTTAATTCAAAATATATTCTCTGAAAACAAGAATTGATCTGCATGGTTGTAATGATGTTTAGATGTTTTTACTGGAACACAAGACAAAAATATGACAATTAATTTTCTTTTTCAGTGCAGGTGAGGTTTAAACACTTTCTCAAACAATATTTTCATTGGAACCTTATTTCATCACCATATGCCCGTGGATTGTTTTCATGAGTTTCACTCAATGTCACCATAGAGCAGCACCATTAGCTTATTACTGGGGATATCCCCCTGGAGCAACATGGGGTTAAGTTCATTGCTCAAGGTCAAAATGGTATGTTCAAGCAACCTTGCGGTTATTGCCCCAGTACATCTTAAATGAAGAAACTGAGCACTAAACTCACCACTAAATCAGAAGCACAATCCAGCCCAAAATAAACATTATTTCACATTTCATCACCTAAGAGCATTTTGGGGGAAATAATTAACACCCCAAGCTCAATCTGTGCAGAAATTACCACTGCTGTAAATAGTTTCTCAATTTAAAGAATCTGTTAGAATCGGCTGCTGCTCAGTCGAGCTAGTTTTGTGAAGTGAGTGTTGGTGTAGTGGTTAAGGCCTTGAACAAAGCACTCAATCACAGGTTGCACTAGAGGATCTACGTATATCTTGTATGAACATAAAATAAATATTTATAAATACAGTTCCGCGCATAACGGCACATTAAACATCAAATATGTTCTGATTGGCTGTGAATTTGCACCACATTTTTGTATTCAGGGAGAACAGACCATTATTTTTTGTCACGGGAATCTTATCTCATTGCACCTGGCTAGGGCACAGAATAAAAATGGCACATCATTACTCATAAAGAAAAACTACAAAGACAAAAATGCTATTTAAAAAACAACAACTAAAGTTTCAAATGGCCAAATAATACAATATAATGCTAAAAAACAATCATGCTGGGTAAAAAATATTTATGGCTGGAAATGTTCTTATTGTACCCATCACTGACAGGAGTAGTCCCTTTGTGGCCAAGGTGAGATTAGATGCAAAAAAAGAAAACCTTTTTTTTTTTTTGCTATATTGCTAAACAATTGGTTCGTGGTGCAACTAAGCTAGACGATCCAAATTTAGATATGTGATTGTGCCAGTGTTTCAGACATTATTTTACCTGCAAAAAATTAATTATAATAATTTACTACAACTAATTTTATGTAAGTTGGATTTCAAATCTACTTGGGTCAAAAATCTGAGAGGGCATGCCCCCAGTTTGAATGGGCATGATGCATCTGGGTAAAGATGACAGTGGCAAAGATGAAGAAAGAGAGTCAGTCAGGGAGGACAGAAGAGGAAACATCATTTATCTCTTCTCCCTCAGGTGAAAGGCAGACATCTGCTCACCTACTTTGCATTGGAGAGAAAGGACAGGAGGCTTTCCCCAGCTCACCTGCCCTCTGTCTTACACATACACAAAATCATCACCCCTTCTGTGTCTTACCCTAAAATCTGCTCCCCCATACTCACAAACATACACTTGTTTATCTAGTTACAGTATCTAAATGAAGACATTTTATAAACATCTACTGTGGATTTACATTTAAATAAGACTAACCCCAAACCCTAAAAATGATAGAATGAAAGAACAGCAGACAGACAGACAGACAGATTATGGGATGATTATAGTATCAAAATGATTAACACGTGCAAGCACACTTATCAATGAACTTGATACATGTTGCAGAAATGTTTTATCCATGCCTTTCAACTTGCGTGTGCAAAATTCAAAATTGAATGAATGTGAAGCAATTTGTACAAATAGAGACATTTTTGTGAATACAAATGGTTTCCTTTGTATTAGTGTATCATAATTTGCGCATGCAACACAGAAGATGTGCATGTGTGGATCAGGTGACACGCGTGCATTCATTGACGTCTTTTCTTTGTCGATCTCATTTGATTCATTTGGATTTTGAGACTTTCTCTTCGCGGTTTTTAAACATTTCACAACCCACACACAAACAACTACAAATGAATAGGCCTGGTGCTAATTATTAATGTGTGCACAACTACCCATCTATTTGACAAATTCACAAATGTGCGTCACTACATTTTAACTAATACAATACAACTTGTGTGTGCAAAATCCAAAATCACATGAATGTGCAGCATTTTGTACAAATAGAGACATAGTTGTTTATACAAAACCTCGATTTTGTATTAATGTAGGCCAGAATTTGTGCATGCAACAAGTAAGATGTGCAGTTGTGGATCAGGTGACACGCGTGCATTCATTGACTCGTTTCTGAGTCGATCCTATTTGATTCATTTGAATTTTGAGACTTTCATTTCGCGGGTTTCGCCTTCCACGATCCACACACAGCTGTCTGAGAAAACCTGCTACCACTAGATGGCAGTATTCTGCTAAAACAGACAACGGCCGCGTAATCAAGCGTTCTTCCGCATTTAAGACGCTTAATGAGAGTGATATTGAAGCACCAAATTTAGTACACAATAATATAGGCCTACCCTATTAATAAAGCATACTTTATAGAGGTAAACAGATAACATCAGATTATGAACAACACCCATTGAAAACCATAGCCTAATAAAACGCTTAACGTGCAATCGCGCGTTGCATGTTCAATAAGGTGTATTGGCTATTGAGTTTAAATATCACCGTCTTACTGCATTGACGTTAAGCTTTTTCTTTATAATATTATGCTCTATGGGAGGGAAACTATATAGCCTACAGACAAGAGACTACATGAACGCAACGTACGGCGTTTCAAGTTAATAAAATGTTCCTTCCCGAGCCTGTTAAAAAGAAAAAGCTTAACACGAAATTCTGCAGTTGCGTTTAACTTTGCATGTGAATGGGAGAGCAACCGGCCCGAGAGCGCAGTGAAGTAAGTTTTAGGTTTGATATTCGCCACATTTTATAAAGGGAACATCTACAAACTCCACTCACAGTCAAAAAAATATAAACGTCCAGTCATTCATTCAAATGTTATATTATAACCTTGGAAGTCTAGTGGGCAGACTGACTTAGCCTACTGTTACTGTATGTCCAGCCAATATCTCGATTGAACAGTACAATTTTTTAAATTACTGTAAATTGTTTTTCTATTCATGTTCCAAAGGTTGTAGTTCGTTCCTAGTGATAAGTCAGGTGAAATTTTACATTATTCACCTGCAAGTCACCAAAAACCCGTTTGGTTAATTACAGTAATTTGTATATAAAATAATAATAGTTTACTGTAAATAGGCTACATGAAGGGAGGTATTGGGACAATTACACCTGTAGTAAGCAAGCCTAGTCACTACTACAACCATTTTGAGCATGAAAAAACCCTTTTGGTGAATTACAGTATTTTTCTGCAGAATACAGGCTACATGAAGGGAAGTATTGTCCAAATTTTAGTTGTAAGTCAGTCTTACAGAAACCTTCTACGAGCTCTGGAATTTGAAAATGTCTGTTATTAAATTTTAAAAGTAATTGAATTAAAACAAATTATACGTTTTAACCACTGATATAGAATGACATTATATAGATCAGTGGTTTTAACGCAGTTAGTGGAATTGGCAGACGTTCCCTTGTGCATCATGAGCTGTGGTTAGCGCGTCAAAGCATTCTCATGTAGAAATATGCAGCTACAGGCCCGCTACGCCAGTTGATTTTCAATTAATATTTCATGTCGACATACAATGGTTGCATATTGTTAAAACTCATCGTGCTATAGTAAGACTATAGCCTATAACAGTGGCTTAAGGGTCAAGGGAAAACAAATGTACTGCGAAAATCGTCTTTAATATTTAAAAACAGACATTTTCAAATTCCAAAGCTTGTATACTATTTACACAATGTGTAGTCAGATAAAAATAAGCATATAATATGAACGCAACTGCGAAATTTCACCTTTTTTTTTTTACAGGAAGGAAAATGCCATTAATTGAAACGCCGTGCGTTGCGTTCATGTAGTCTCTTGTCTGTAGGCTATATAGTTTTCCTCCCATAGAGCATATTATAAAGAAAAAGCTTAACGTCAATGCAGTAAGACGGTGATATTTAAACTCAGTAGCCAATACCGTAGGCTATTGAACATGCAACTAATGGTTTTCTATGGGTGTTGTTCATAATCTGATGTTATCTGTTTACCTCTATAAAGTATGCTTTATTAATAGGGTAGGCCTATATTATTGTGTACTAAATTTGGTGCTTCAATATCACTCTCATTAAGCGTCTTAAATGCGGAAGAACGCTTGATTACGCGGCCGTTGTCTGTTTTAGCAGAATACTGCCATCTAGTGGTAGCAGGTTTTCTCAGACAGCTGTGTGTGGATCGTGGAAGGCGAAACCCGCGAAATGAAAGTCTCAAAATTCAAATAAAACAAATAGGATCGACTCAGAAACGAGTCAATGAATGCACGCGTGTCACCTGATCCACAAATGCACATCTTACTTGTTGCATGCACAAATTCTGGCCTACATTAATACAAAATCGAGGTTTTGTATTAACAACTATGTCTCTATTTGTACAAAATGCTGCACATTCATGTGATTTTGGATTTTGCACACACAAGTTGTATTGTATTAGTTAAAATGTAGTGACGCACATTTGTGAATTTGTCAAATAGATGGGTAGTTGTGCACACATTAATAATTAGCACCAGGCCTATTCATTTGTAGTTGTTTGTGTGTTTTGGTTGTGAAATGCTTAAAAACCGCGAAAAGAAAGTCTCAAAATCCAAATGAATCAAATGAGATCGACAAAGAAAAGACGTCAATGAATGCACGCGTGTCACCTGATCCACACATGCACATCTTCTGTGTTGCATGCGCAAATTATGATACACTAATACAAAGGAAACCATTTGTATTCACAAAAATGTCTCTATTTGTACAAATTGCTTCACATTCATTCAATTTTGAATTTTGCACACGCAAGTTGAAAGGCATGGATAAAACATTTCTGCAACATGTATCAAGTTTTATTGATAAGTGTGCTTGCACGTGTTAATCATTTTGATACTATAATCATCCCATAGACAGATAGACAGAACACTAGACAGAACCATCGAAAGATAGAATGAAAGAATGACAGAAAGATAGATGATAGATTGCTAGACAGAACATCAAACGATAGAATGAAAGAACGACAGACAGATAGATAGACAGACAGACAGACAGACAGACAGACAGACCTTAAACTTTGTATTACTAGCACTTCTAATATTTATTGCTTCTAAGATTAATCGCTGGTTGTATTCCTCATTTGTAAGGCGCTTTGGATAAAAAAGATGTCTGATAAATTAATAAATGTTAATGAAGATTAAATGGATGGACAGACAGAACGATCGATAGATAGAACGCAAGATAGAATGATATAGAATGATATATAAATAAATATAAATAATAAATAATAATAAGTACCACAAAGCAGGTGATTTCAAATTAAAGTTATTTTAAGTAAAAAAAAAATGTTTTGTCTAAATGTTGCCAAAGTAGTCAAAAATTCTGTCATCATTCATGTACACCCAATGTTGCTCCTAATATGCATGACTTTTTTCTCTGTAAAATAAAATGTCAAAACTGCTCTTTTCCTTACAACGAAAATGCATGATGATCACTGGCTGTCAAGGTCAGTTGAAATTGTGCATAGTATATTAAACAACAACAACAACAACTACATATTAGGTCAAGTTTTGTACCCTAGTCCCCTTTCACACTACACAAAAACTGTACCACACAAAGCAAGTTAAAAGTGTTTTCCCCCTTTAGTCATGTCATATCCAGCCTAGAGCACAGAGTGAGCCAGCACACCCTCAAAAACGATGCCACTGCTTGTGGGGACGTTTGCTCCACAATGTAGGCCAAATCTGACACACCCCCACATACTCACACACACACACACACAGTTCATCACTCCCTCCGTTTCATCCCTAAAAATCAGCTCTCACCCCATACTCATGCACTTCAAATACCCTGACATGCATACTAAACTCCCCAAACCGGGCAATTACCCTCCAAAAGCTCGTTTAGCAAATTAGTGTTAAATCAAAGAAATGTTCTGGCTGTGAAGACCCAAACACAATCTCCCAAACCGCAGACTCTCTCGCGTGCAGTCGCTCTCCTGACAGAGCGAGTCCACGTCATTCATTGCCTGAAGAACATGTTGCTTCTCTGCATATTTCATTTCTCTCTCTGCTCTACTCTACTCTCTGCACTGCTGCATTTGACGCTGGAACCAGCCAAGCTTGGCTATCCTCTCTCTCGCCCCCTGAGGATGCTCGGCAAATGAATAAACACACTTTAATTCCAACAGACATCAGCAAAAAATACATGTAACAATTCATTAAAACAGCACCAGCTGAGCAAACAGCTACTGGGACTTGAATGAGGAAGAGATATATCATTCAAATCGCAATTGGTTTAATTGAAACGGATTACGGATACTCTGGCAGTACCGTGGTACAGTGATGGTGTCTATGACTATGGTACTGAGCATTTCATATATCAATTTGCCATTCAAATCAATAAAAAAGTACCAAACAGTACAAAACATGGTGTTGGGTTTGTACGGTAAAAAAATATATCATATAGGCCTATACATAAACTACTGTTCAAAAGTTTGGGGTCTGTAACATTTTTTGATGTTTTTGAAAAAAGTTTCTTATGCTCACCAAGACTAGTCTGGTTAAAACCAGACCATTCTTAGTTGTAACTGAGTTATGGTCTGGCAAAGCTCCATAGACAAATCATTTCCAGAGGGGCGTCAACAACGGACGTCGCGGATAGACCTAAAACCAATCAGAGCGATGAAGGAGATGACGTATGCAGAGCGGGGGGAGAAACATCTCCGAGTGTTGTTCTTTGCTCGGTTTTTAACAAAAAGGAGACGTTCAAATTGCTTAAAACAGACGTGATAGCTGATTCGAACGAGTGATGTTCGACGGCGGCATCCATCTTTGTAATGTAGGCTACAAAATCTGCTTCAAAATCCCAGCGCTGTCGTCATCGTGCAAAGCCCGCCCCAACGTTTCTGATTGGTGCCTCGATTTCGGCGGATTGGAAATGGGCTTGAATGAGCTCTTTGCCAGACTAACTTTCAGAGCAAATCTAAATTTGCCGGAAGTTGTCTGGGTTTTCCCAGGCTAAGACTGCATTTATTTGATCAAAATACAGTAAAAATAGTAAAATTGTGAAATATTATTACAATTTAAAATAACTGATTGATATATATATATATATATATATATATAATTAATTTAAACATGTTGAAAAGCTGATAAATATTTTTTTTGTGAAAACTGTGATACTTCTCTTTTTCCCAGGTTTCTTTATAATTAGAAAGATCAATTTAAAGTCCCCATGAAATCAAAATTGACCATTCTTATTTTCTATGGAATATTGTAGTATTTATTATAAATGATTTATCCGTGCACATCATTATTTATTCATTTTTTAATTGATGGGCCCTTGTAATCTTTAATCAAAATATATTCCCCTCCCTCTTGACATCTCTTCTCTGATGACGTTTTTACTGGAGTGAGGGCGGGACAACCTGTCTAGCTACATTTTTTCTTGTTCGAGAAGCCGTTTCACTGACCCCATATTTCACAGCTTTATTTCTACCTTGGAATAATGTGTATTGATTTAATTATTCACAATAAGAGAAATGTGCATTAAGAAAGTATATAGGGTAAACTTTATTTTCATGTTGACTGTAAGCTTCGTTGATGTTAATTGGACTAAAAACATGGTACTTTAAACAGTAAATACTGTGTTAGCCATTAAAAATAATTACTAGTTGATCACTTATGATCTGGTTTTGCCCTAAAAGCATTTATCCAATTGACAAAAAAATGGCTAAATACCCCTGCTAGTTTTCCATCTATTTTCTCTCCAACTTCCTCACTCACATCTCATCTTTGCAAAAGCATATGGTTTCACCTGTCTATCTTTGCTCCTGCCAAATCGGTGCTATCGCCTTTTATTCTAAATATTTCATCCTCATCTTCCACTTCTCTCATCCCCCTTTTCTCTCTCTCTTTACTCCCTCCATCTGGCACAGAGCAGTGAGATTCCCAGAGCAGCAGCTTGGGAGAGAGTGTGTGACTCAGATATCTCATTCTCCATGCTGTGTGATGACACACACACACACACACACACACACACACACACACACATACACTCGACTAAGAGGGGGCCACTCTCCAGCCCCACAATCTCTCCCTCCCTCTCGCTTTTTTTTCCTTCTGCTTCCTGCACTTTTTATGGGATGGTGATGGAGTGCCAGCATGAGAGGAAGTTGGTTAAAGGGATAGTTCATGCAAAACTGACACATCACCATGTCGTCCTATAGCTGTGAGACTTTCATCTGTTAAACATAAAAGGAGACGTTTTGATGAATGTTCAGGATGCTGTTTTCCATACAATGAAAGTGGATGGAGACTAGCTATTGTAGTATTTTTTTTAATATATTGATTTTTCTTTAAATTTTTTTATTTTCAGTTTTAGTTTGGACCCCACTGACCTAAGCTTGGCCTCCACATTCACAATTTATGTTTCTGTCTCCTTTTCCTCAACAAGAATTTAGTTTATTTAGACGTAGAACCATGTCTTTTCTTTTCAGGCGCACACACTAAATTCACTTTAGTACCTGGCGTAAGTCAAAGGAGCATGGAAAAGGCACGGGTACCGAGGGAACCTTCAGTAGATACGAGATAGTGGAACAGTTGGGTTAATACAATAGGATTAAATATAAGGAGATGATTAAAGACTTTGCATGTATGTATGTGTTTGTTATATATGTGTCATATTTAAGAACATGTCTCCAAAATGTATTGACAAAAATATGCAGTAAAGGCACAATATATCACAATATAAGACACACATTGATATGTAATTTAATGCGCAAATAAATGCGAACACTGCATTTGAACTCGAAAATATGTGGCAATTTTGTGTTCGTTGGAAAAGTAAATGGAAATGGATCACATTTAAATGTGCATAAAATTATTAATTTTACATTATGGTATTTATTTATGTGCTGCCGGCCTTGTCATTCACATTCTTGGACATGTGGTTTCAAAAGAGAACATATTTTTTTCCTTCGTACGGTGTTAAATTTCGTTATGATAATTAATTTATCTTGACAACTAGTATAATGTTAAACATTAAAGGCAGGGTAGGCGATTTGTTCTAGAAACATTGTTTGTTATGCTGGTTGAAAGTCTCTTCACATCCTAATAACACGATGTCCTACAATGTCAAGATTCATCAGGCTCAAAGTGTGAAAGAATGGAAATAATTAGCCTGGGTTTCCCCATACTACCTTGCCGCAGCGCGATTTTATTCACGCTGCTAGGTAGTCTGGATACCATGGACCAAATTTTCGCCTCATTAAGGGAACCAATCACAGAACGGGGAGGGAGCAGCAAGATGATGACGACGTCTATGCGACACACCGAAGCAGTTTGTTTATACCTATGGATCCAAGATGGTAGCAGACGCGAAGTTACCTTTCAATGCAGCCTTACGGCCGTTTCACACATAGGTTTCACACCGCAAGCGTGAGCGGCACTTGAGCAGCGCGTCAGCGTAACTACATCGTCACTGCAGCTGCAGACGCGCGAGAGTATTCACACTGGAAGCGTTTGTACAATGTCACAGCAGCGGCTCCAAAGCTACATAATATAAGCGAGCAATTCTTTACAAAGACAACTATACATTTGTTTTTAGAAGTTGGTCATTTTATAACATTGATAGTCTTGAAAGTTTGTAATGGGGAGGTGTACAACATTCGCATATAAGTTAAATGTTAAACAACAAAACAACCCAGAAAATGGCTCCAATCTATTAGTTTCAGTTATACTTTCGATATGTTTACAAGACTGCAACTCCGCGGATAAAAAACAAAACACACAAATAAACCACACACTCGGGTTTGATTTGGGTTGTGCTATGTAGCTGTCTGTGTGTTACATAAACTAAAAGAACGTTTATATATAATATTTTCTGGCTAGTTTACTTTAGTTTTATATATATATATATATATATATATATATATACACACTCACCGGCCACTTTATTAGGTACCCCATGCTAGTAACGGGTTGGACCCCCTTTTGCCTTCAGAACTGCCTCAATTCTTCGTGGCATAGATTCAACAAGGTGCTGGAAGCATTCCTCAGGGAGTTTGGTCCATATTGACATGATGGCATCACACAGTTGCCGCAGATTTGTCGGCTGCACATCCATGATGCGAATCTCCCGTTCCACCACATCCCAAAGATGCTCTATTGGGTTGAGATCTGGTGACTGTGGAGGCCATTTTAGTACAGTGAACTCATTGTCATGTTCAAGAAACCAATTTGAAATGATTAGAGCTTTGTGACATGGTGGAAGTAGCCATCAGAGGATGGGTACATGGTGGCCATAAAGGGATGGACATGGTCAGAAACAATGCTCAGGTAGGCCGTGGCATTTAAACGATGCCCAATTGGCACTAAGGGGCCTAAAGTGTGCCAGGAAAACATCCCCCACACCATTACACCACCACCACCAGCCTGCACAGTGGTAACAAGGCATGATGGATCCATGTTCTCATTCTGTTTACGCCAAATTCTGACTCTAACATCTGAATGTCTCAACAGAAATCGAGACTCATCAGACCAGGCAACATTTTTCCAGTCTTCAACTGTTCAATTTTGGTGAGCTCTTGCAAATTGTAGCCTCTTTTTCCTATTTGTAGTGGAGATGAGTGGTACCCGGTGGAGTCTTCTGCTGTTGTAGCCCATCCGCCTCAAGGTTGTGCGTGTTGTGGCTTCACAAATGCTTTGCTGCATACCTCGGTTGTAACGAGTGGTTATTTCAGTCACTGTTGCCCTTCTATCAGCTCGAACCAGTCTGGCCATTCTCCTCTGACCTCTGGCATCAACAAGGCATTTCCGCCCACAGAACTGCCGCTCACTGGATGTTTTTTCTTTTTCGGACCATTCTCTGTAAACCCTAGAGATGCTTGTGCGTGAAAATCCCAGCAGATTAGCATTTTCTGAAATACTCAGACCAGCCCTTCTGGCACTAACAATCATGCCATGTTCAAAGTCACTCAAATCAACTTTCTTCCCCATACTGATGCTCGGTTTGAACTGCAGGAGATTGTCTTGACCATGTCTACATGCCTAAATGCACTGAGTTGCCGCCATGTGATTGGCTGCTTAGAAATTAAGTGTTAACGAGCAGTTGGACAGGTGTACCTAATAAAGTGGCCGGTGAGTGTATATATATAATACACAACTTTCACCCAAACTGAATAATTAAAAACAAGTTTTTACCGGGTAGCCTAAATCTTATATAAATATTTTTGAGATTTTATTTTCTTTGCCTACTCAAGTTCTTGTTAAAACTCACTAGACATGCTTATTCTGTGCATTTTGGGCACTTTTTATGTGAAATCATGTTTATTTTTGTCCATCAAAAGTGTGCTTTCACTTTAATTGAGCGTGAGCAGTGCAGCAAAAACAGATTCGACGCCGAAACCCCCGCTTCACCGCTGCTCACGCGCCGCTCCTGCTCGACGCTCACGCACTGCTCCCGGTGTGAAGCACTCATTGATTAACATGCACGCCGAAAAAGATACGCGCCGCTCACGCATGCGGTGTGAAACGGCCGTACACGGCACGCCATCGTGTACACACAAATCTCTGACCCATCGTCTTCTTCCTCGTCTAATTTCTGTCGCTCTGCATACGTCATCTGGTATAATTGAAACGATTGGCTATGAGCAACGTACAGGCGCGTTTGATAGACATTCTTAGCACCCAATAAACGGCTCTGGGCATTCGTAAACCACGCCTCAAATACGAGAAAATGAACATGTGGTTCCCAGACCCAAGTTTCAATGAGACTTGGGTCTGACGTTGGGTCCAGGCTAGGAAATAATATCACAAAAATTCTATCAAGAGTTGCATACATTTTTGGTCAAGATCTTGTATTGACAATGCAAGAGTCGAGCACTCTGTAAAGTCTCCTCCAGCACATCCCAAAGACTTTCAATGAATTTAAGGTCTGGATTTGAGCTGATGCATCTTGACATTGTGATCCTGGAATATGGCCAATGATGTGTCTTCCTACATGGTTGTTTAAGAAATGAAAAGCTACACACTCCGTCAATTAGGGTTAGAAGAACTTTTGCCAAAACAAATAACATGCTACTAGAAACATAATAATCACAGCAATAATGATCTAGTCATAGACTCTTAAGCATTTGTCTACTTAAATAAAAACAGCGTCTTTTTTTGGACGGGCAGTGTACTTTTGCACTATATTCCAAGTCTTCTGAAGCCATACAACTCATTGATGTGAGGAACAGATTGAAATTTAAGTGACTACTGAAAATCGTGCCAAGCAGTCATGGTCACCATTCACTTTCATCGCACGGACAAAAGAGATCTTTTCATCTTCCAAAGTAGAAGGAAAGTCATACGGCAAGACATGAGGGTGAGTAAAGGACAAATTGTTCAGTATTCCTTTAATAGATCGCATGTGGATGCATATGAAACCATGAAGCGTGTAAAAGGGCAAAAGGAGAGCTCTTTAAATGCCTGCACACCCACGTACTTGCATGCGTGTCTGTACGTCTGAGGGGTGGACGTACGCATACTCGTCCATCACCTCCGGCTCGCACACCTTTTAAAAGCCCAGAGGTGTCTGTATAATCCTCGCGGTCGATATTTACCAGGTTGGCGCATGGAAGCATACGCAAGACGTGACGCTTCTCGCTTTCTCTTTCCCTCTTGTATATATACGCTTTTCTGTTGACGTGAGTCGTGTAACAATCTGTGCTGTTTCCATGACAACCACCTGCTGCTGTCCCCCCTCATCTGTCTCTCTCTCTTTTCCATCCCTCCCTCCCATCCTGCACTCAACACTGTGTTGGTATTCCAAGGTCAAAGTGGGTCATATGGCGATAGACAGAGAGATAGTGGCAGAGATTTGGACGAGAGCGCGGGAGGATGGAGAAGAGTAAAAACCGCTGGAGAGAAGGCAGGACGCTTCTGGCTGCTCCTGTCTCAGCCTGTCCTCCTTTGAACAGATTAGAGCGCCATGCCTTTGTTACATGCAGAGGAAATGAAAGCGAGAATAATTCAGTGCTGAAGCACATACTGAATCCACCAGTTTCCACCACACGTTCTTCAAATGAACAGCTTCAGTGCTCACAGGCGGCCCTGCCGGCGATGTATCCGCACATAATGCTTGTGTGTTTTGTGCAATGAAAGTGTTGAACTGTGTGTACGTGAGTGTCAGGGAATCACAACTTGCGCTGATGGTGCTGCGAGAGTTTAACCATGCTGTGTGCATGTGAGTAGGTTGCAATGACCTTGCTTGCTCCAGGCAGTAGGTGGAGTTTCACATATGGATCAGCCAGTCCATTGGAGTCCATGGCCTTCAGTCCCTGTGGGCACAAACAAACACACAAAAGCACATAGACTTCATGTCACATAAGCTGTGCACACATGTCCTGACTCCTGACGGGGTAAGAGGTTGATAGATCATATCCTTCCAGTAATATGCACACTTGTGTCTCTGTCTGGACCAGAGGGGAATCCTCGAATGCACTGACACGTGTGACATTAGAGTCAAGACTGTTTAACTTAAGTTTTTTTTTGTTTATCTTTTGCTTACTGAAGATAAACCATGAAATAAAATATTTTATTTTCATTTGGCACACTATATGCATGCAAGTACATTTTGTGTTTAGTAAATTCACAGTTCTAGTAAGTAATGGTATGGACATACTCATTAAAGACAGCATTTTATTGGACAATATTTTGCAAATGGTTGCATAATGAGTAAATATATATATATATATATATATAATATTAGCGTATTAAAAAAGATTTGTGCAATTTGTTAATATTTCAATTGTAAGAAGTACCCTAGCAAAGACTAAAAGCCACAAAATGTCAATTTGTGCAAAAGGTTTTCTTCATCTACAGGCAATTTTATGTTCCAGTTGTTGATTTAAACTTTTTTTTTTATTCTACTCTTTTCCCAGACCAAGACTAAAATATACATTATTACATTCTACAACAACTGCATTATAATCTAAATTTTTTAAAATAATCTGTGAAATTAAATTATGACTGCCCATCAGTTTCCAATTCATTTTAACCACAACAAACACTTTTCGTCTTATTTCTCTTGAGGTTTTTCAAAAGCACCTGTTTGCGTTGTGAAGAAAAATTAAGTTGAAATATAAAAATATAATTTGTGATCAGAATCTTTTTATTGTGTATAATTTCCAAACAAGCTATTAAATTTGCCATATGGTGCAAAGCGTACAAAAACATACTGTATAATGCTTGCTGGCTATAACATTTTCCATAGCAAGACAGGATTTCAAATGTCATTTCCACCATCAAATATTATTAAACACAATACATAATTGGAGATGTGGTGAAAATGTTCATTAGATTCGGAAGAATATAACAAAATTAAGAGAAAGAGTGAGAGTGTGGATGTGCTTTAAGAGAGTTTATTTTTAAAAGTGCACAAGCCCAACAATGCCTATAGTTGAACAAACACCCAATAGTGTTTGTGTGTGTGTAAACCTACCTTGGCCTTGTGGATGGTGCAGTGCAAGCAGTTATTGTCTTGGTCAAATAGCAGGTTGAACTCCAGAGTTCCCAGGTAGGCTGAAAAAAACCAAAAGAATAACTTAATATCTTGCACGCATTATATTAGCAAAAATAGAGGCCTATAACAACCCAAACGACTAAGCAGGGAATCAGTCTTGCCTGTAACGACCTAATCAGGGCTGTGCACATACAGAGGGCTTGTAATGTTTATGCACCATTACAGAGACTAATGAACTATTTAACACTCCGATCGCGTACCTCAGTTATCTCACACACTCACACCAATCCGGCCAACGCCACACAAAGCAATCAATACTGAACAGTGTGAGATGCAGGTCCAGGCAGATGGGAAGAGCTCATGCCTCATTGGCTGCTTACTGGTGAATAAAATCAGTCAGTCAAACAAAGGGAATCCAGAACATGAAATGTCAATGGATTTATCTATGCGGGGAGTTATGTAATAGAGAAGCATGCAATGAAAGAAAGTGATTGGGCTGATGTGGTCTAGTGGTTCAAGATTTGGGCTACTAATGACACAGGTTGTAGGTTCGAAGCCCACAAGGACTCCTCCAGGTACTATTACCATTGTGTCCTTGAGAGAAGCACTTAACCCTCAGGTCGTTCCAGAGGGATGTCAGTAGCTTTGTGAAAAATGCATCTGCAAAACGATTACTTAGAAGAAGAGCGGAGCGTAAAATACACGTGCAAAGGGATACAAACGTGAAACAGTCACTAGCCACGAGGCAAACTCACTGTCATCGTCATCCGAGTCGACGAACTCTCCATTCTCCTCTTTCTCTCTCTCCCTCTTGTGGTCTTTCTCTCCGTCCCCGTCTCCGTCCTTGTCTTTGTCCTTTAAAATCTGCTTCTCCCGGGGAGGAAGGGGGGTGATGGGGAAGTCGTGGAAACGAGGGAAGAAGTCTGAGATCTGTGGGATGGGGAGGATGGGGCCGGGGCACACATTGATGGCAAAGTGCTCCTGCATGGAGATCTTCACCGGGGAGGGAGGGGGAGGCACAGCGGGGCTGGGGGGACCCGCAGCGGAGGGAGGGGAGGAGGGAGAGAGGGAGGAAGAGGAGGATGGAGGCAGGGAGAGATGGGAGGAAGGGTTGCTGGGGGGGAAATGGGATTGGGGTGGAGGTGGTTTGGAGACGCTCATCGGGACCACTGGAAAGAACTGTGGAGATTGTGAGATTGAGATTGTGAGAGAGAGAGAGAGAGAGAGAGAGAGAGAGAGAGAGAGAGAGAGAGAGAGAGAGAGAGAGAGAGAGAGAGAGAGAGAGAGAGAGAGAGAGAGAGAGAGAGAGAGAGAGAGAGAGATTTTAAACCAACATAACTTTTTTAATTAACAACCATACTAAAACGGTTTTATACAAAAAAATATTATATATTAATAATATATAAATATATATAGGAATAAAAAGAATATAACACGGACCCATTTGACCATCCTGTACATTCTTCCCATTCCAAAAACAGCACAAAAGAAATCTTTTCTTTTTTTTGTCTAGATGTCTTATAAAATATAAACATCCTTAAAACCAGATCCTTAAGAGAAGCAAAATTGTGTAAGATAGTGGATTTGTTTAAAGGTACATTTTCTTGAAATAAGTGTGTAATTTTTAAGTTTAAGTATTTTTTAATGTTTACTTTTCTAAACCCATAAGCAAATAGTTTTTCTTGTTTTCAGAATAATTTCAATCTAATTAAGTGAGCTTTATGCATAAAGCATAAGGAATAATGGGTTAAAAAATTAAACCTAAAAAGAAGAATAAAAAATAAATTAAATAAATGAACTTAAATTAAAAATTGAAAAAAAAAAAATTGTCATTTCCCTCTTCCTTTAAAATAAATGTAAAATTAAACTTTTTAAAATAAAATAAAGCAAAATAGTTAATTACCCTTAGTTAATTGCCAAAAATAGTAAATTACCCTATTAATTTCATTTCAAATAAACAACAACAAAAAAACAACAACAACAACTACAAAAAAAATGGTAATTTCCCTAGAATATCTTTGTGGGGAAAAAAGCAGCTTGGACAGTCTGCTAAATATCGTTTCTAAATATGTTCTCAAAACAAAAAGTATAGGTTTGGAAAGACATGAGGATAAGTAAATATTTTTTTTGGTGAACTATGTCTTTAATTCAAAATATGTTTTATCATCTTACACAATTCCAACCAATTTTGTGGTGCCAATTTTTGTCCTAGGCAAAACTGAAAATGAAATATTTGGTGTGACAAATGAAACAGAAGAATGCCCCACGGCCCCTGATCCAGACAGATAAAGACGTGTGACAGACTTTGTGCTGATAATATCTTTCATTACCAGTAATGCGGCTGTTTTGATTACACTACTTCCCTAAGGACAGAGATATAGAGTCGGTTTCATACGAGTCCTCTTCTGTGCGATCTATCTCTGTCTCACACATTCTCTTTCAATCTCTGTTTTTCACATCTTTCCCTGTAGTTCGTAAAATTCTTGTCTCATGAACTAGACCGTCTAACAAGCCAAAAATAGAATAAGCGAGATCAAATGGCACTGTTATGAGGCAAAACAAAGTTTTCTTCCCTTTCTGTTTTGTGTGATTGCTGGCAATGCCACACTAATGAATGTTATTGTAAGTCTAAAATATCAAACACACAATGTACTACACAGTTTTACTTCGCCTCTTCAATTATTTGACTAAAATTGAAGTGTTGCACAAAAAACATAAATCAACAATAATATTTGTGCTTTGCACATACAGATGTCTATCTTGCTACACATCATGTGTAGCAAGATAGTTATTTTGAGGCTAGTAAGATACAAAAAACACTGTCACGTGCACACAAAGGCTGTCAGGCTGCATAACATACACATGTTGGCGAGAACCAACAGACACACATCATACGCAGAGTTAAGCAGAAGTGCAGATAAACACAGCTACTAGTGCACAATGACTTATAAACACACACATACACACAGAAATGTGTTCCAATGTACACTCATATATAAAAATACACCTGCAGGCAACATACAATCACTAGGAGACACGCAGATGTGTGGATGTGCATGTGAATGTGGACACAGACACACACACACACTAACAGGTGGTCAAGCTGATACACAAACCTGCATTATCAAGTGGACAAAAACAAAGGCATTCAGACACATATTCACACAACATACACACTCACCCAATGACAGTCTTCATCTGTTCCAGCACTCCATCTTGTCTCCACTCATGGTCTCTCTCACACACACTGAAGAGAAACCACCGTCGTTTTGTATCAATATACCCTCCCTCGTTCTCTGTCCTCCTCTCACACTCTCCCTCCCCTCTCACTACTCTCTCTCTCTCTCGTGCCTCGGTTGTGACGTTTTCTATAAATTCTCTGCGCACCGTGTTCACTGATCTGCCACTCTCACAGTATTGCTGAGATTTAACAATGAGAGAGCGCGCTGAGATGAGAGAGAGAGAGAGAGAGAGAGAGAGAAACGGAGGATGTATGTGAAAGAAAAAAGGCATAGTGAGTTTGTAAAAAGATAAAATCAAGAAAGAACTGCAGAGAAGTTACAGAACGCCGGGGCTAGTTGTCACGGAATTCTACTCAAGTGAATATTTTTTTAAGTCACTTTCTGTATAGCCATATTACCTTAAAGGAATAGTTAACCTAAAAACAAACATTTTATATTCTGACATTATTCACTCACCATGATGTTCAGAAAGGCTGCATCCGAAATCACATATAGCAGGGCGAAAAACAATATGTGACAAAAGTAGTATGTTCAATTTCACAGTACTCTGAATTGTGTATACGGCACTTTACTATCCCATGAGGCCGTGGGAGAGGATTTATGAATGGCAGTGAAGCAACGGAACTAACACTGGTAGGTCACATGATAAGGACAACATGGCGAATGTAGTACGTCCAGATTACAGTCACACTACACATTCATATTATAGAACATATTTTTTAGCAGTCATGTGGTAATTACTTATTCAAAATAAGTACCTACTCAAGAGAGTATGAGATTTCAGACACAGTCTAGGGCTAAATGATTTGTTTTCGAAATCGTAATGATTCGGTCCTCGAGTTGAACATTTTCGGTAAAGCAATTATGAAAAAAATAATAATAATTCATGATGTGTGTTTGCCTGAGTGATTTTATTGTGTTGACTTGTTTAAACAACAATATATGATGATATAAAAATATTATTATAAGAAATTACATTATCATAAAATGTATTATAATATAAATTATTATACATTTTAGCTTGCAGGATCAAATTCACAGTTCTAATTTCGGATAAACTAGGTGTTTGTAACCAATAGACAAAAAAAAAAAACCCACACACACACACTTGTGTAATTGAACTAATCCATGTGAAAACAAAGTCCCACTGTAGTCAATAATCTTATCCCTAAAACTCCAATCACCAAAATAACATATTTTAAAAAAGATTCCTGTGAATAGCTTGAATGTATCTACACCCTTGCCTCATTTAGTATGCGCGGACTCATGAATATTCAAATTTGCCCCGCCTCCATTCACTCACACCAGCTCAGAGATTCTCTCTGTCAATTTACTGAGGTAAACGCTGCACAATGGCGTCGCTCTTGACAACGTCGGACACATAACGGTAATTAATATGATTAGCCTTTTGCTTGATTATGTTATCAAACAGCTAATAATGTGTTGCTAATGTTACACAAACCATGTTCCTGTTTGCCATCTCAGAGTCAGACAGCTGCCTTCTAAAAATCAGCATCCTTAGAAACGCTTTGAACAACTCAGAACATAAATCTACCAGATGTTTCATATCAACAGAAAAATATACCGGGATAACCTGGCTCCTCTTGAGACTCCCCTGCTAGTTCACTGTTAATGATATGCTAAAGCCCGCCGGCATGTTGACATGATTGGTTACAAGGTAGTTTGTGACGTCACAGACACCAGCGATTTCAAACGGCGGGTTTGAGACTGTTTTTTTTCATTGCAGTTTTAAGGAGAAAATACTCAGCAATGGTGTTGACTTATGAATTTGCACATGGTCTGAAAGCATATTAAAAACACCACATAGACATATAAACAACATTAAAAAGGTGATTTTCACCACAGGGGAGCTTTAATTTTATTAATCATAAATCCAATATGTATATATATATATATATATATATATATATACATATATATATATATCATCTTTGTTATATACACAAAGAAGAAAAAAACATTTTGAATGCTGGTAAAGTAAAAGCAGAAGAATGTTTAGTCAGGAAAAAGTATCTATTCTAACAGAAAAACTGCACAAAAACCACCATCATCAAAGCTTTGCTGCAGCACTGACTATGGAAACAATGAGGGGAAAAAAGCATCATGGGAGCTTGTACGTGACCAGTTGGTGCTGAGATATGCTAGCTAGAGATATACTCATATTTTACTGTTCTGCCTCCTCAGGAGTTCTGTCAGAAAAATGTGTTTCATGAAAATCATTCTCAGTTTTAGAAAGTTCCTGTCATCACAACGTATAGCCCACTCTGCACACAAAACAAAGTGTTTTATTTGGCTGATTATTTTACTTTATTAAAGCATTTAATCCTATACCAATACCACCCTTAAACAAATAGCTAACTCAAAAATGTAATGTACTATACATTGTTTACAACTGGACATTTGTAAAAAAACAAAAAACAAACATTCATGTTTATTCCAGATGGTGTTTTATAACAGGCTGGCATGTGACTTACACAGTGAAGATAGAGTGTGAATTTCGACTTCATTTAAGTCCCAGATATGGCATATCTTGGCTCAGTTTAGAAGAAATCTTGCTGAGGAGCAAAAACAAACTCAGTCAGGTTCTGTAAACCCCTCATGACAAACTCATAGAAGGGTAAGGGAGGGACAAGAAAGATGACGCTTAGCAGTTATGCCAAAAAAGAAAAAAGGAAAAACACTATTCTACAAACGCTAGCGAACTGAGAGATGATATGTCTGGAACCTGCGTTTTTTTTTGGCATAGGTGGTAATTTGTGCACCACTGAAACCAATTTAGTAATGCGTCTGCAAAAATAATTAGCAATTAGAAAAACACTGCTGCTTTTGAGCTGAAAGTGGTGAGCCGAAGGTCACCTTGTCACATGAAGGTCAACCGTCACAATCTCAGTACAATTGTGTATGAGAGTACCTCTCATGTCGCAGGTACCGTAACATGGATATTAGAGCATTCAAACGTGTTCCTAAAATCCCTACCATATGCAGTAATAAATACTTGAGTATGACTCATCACAGAAATCCAACACTGCAGTGATAAATGCACATACATAAATACAAAATATTAGAGTGTGTTAATAATGAATTATGTATGAAAATCTATTTTTGCTTTCTGACATTAGAAAACCAAAAAATAAAGGATGGATCTGCTGAAGCAAAGCGATTGTCTCTCATTTAAAAGATATTTGCCTATCTATTTGTAATTTATATCCGGTGCATATTCATCAATATTCGCAGAATATGTTAAAGGAGAAGGTAAATGAGCATACTGGAAAGAGCCGCATACGCACAAACACGATGATGGTATGTTGACTCTCTTTTACCGCATAGATAAGTAATAATCACTGGCTGATACACCAGTACAAATAACCTGTCATCCCCCATTACAAATGCTATGGCCGAGCTAGTTTCTACATTAGCATGGGACAGAAAGAATTCACCTTGATTTACATACACAACCTGAAAAGGGTTCTCGCACAGATATATCTTGTGTGTAAATATATATATCGTTTCTCCTAATACACTGGGATGAGAATAGATGGATGTTCTACAGTTGCCCTTGCACATATGTCTCTGTCCTCAAACGTACAAGCTTGCCCGCTCTTTTCTAAGGGAGGCCGGGTGGGAGTCTTAAGTGACATGACTAAGTAATCATGCTCGATTACCAAACTTTTTATTCTGTTTGACAAAATGACTCATTTAGGTTTGTTCACTGATTTATGAACTTGATGCATCCAAAGTAGTAGTTGTAGATTTTAAAGGGGTCATGTACTGTACTGCATTGTTTCATTGTTTTACATTGTTTCCTAACGTGCATTTATAATGATATAAGTGCACGTGATCAGTGTAAGTTACGCCCACTGCTGAGATTGGCTAACATCTTTGCATATGAAATAGCTAGTTTTACATGTGGAACTCTCGAAAACTTTTAGCAAGTTTTTACTATAACAGCTCTCAAGGTTTACTAATCGTGAAAATTGGTTATTATAGCATTATATTAAGATCTATAGCATTATATTTAGATAGTGTCATGAAAGGTTGCAGTGATGAGCATTGTAGCTGATCACAGACATGTTGAGTGCATGAATACAGTGATCTCGTCTTTGCAACTCGATTTCTGCACACTAACAAATGCTTTCATAACTAACAGTGCAAACACAATGTAAATAAGAGATTCGTTGATTATAACCAAATACTATAGATAAAAGGGACTTTGTTATAAAAGGAGTTTTGGCGAGAGTCCAAAACTCAGTCACTGATAAACTTGCACTGTTTGATTGACAGCTCCGTCGATTGTAAAGGGAGCGTTCTATGGTCATTTTCTATTATTTAATCAGTATAAAGAAGAGATTATTTTCATCCTACTAAGAGAAAGAATGTGAAGTTGACCGTTTAGTCAGGTTTGATTCACTGTAGGGGTGTAACGATACACAAACCTGACGGTTCGGTTCGTCCCACGGTTTTGAGGTCTCGGTTCGGTTCGGTTCATTTCGGTGGGGGTGGGGTAGGGGGGTTTAGAAAGCTAAAATTGCTTTTATTTTTTATTAAACAGTGCTTTAATTAACAAATTGTGTCCTTGTCTTTAAATTAATTCAATTACAAGTAAACGTTTCTCAAGGATAACAAAATTATCTGCTAATGCTGTAAACTACAGCCCTTACTTGCACATTACTATAACATTAAAGCTTAACAACAGATAAGGCAATTTTTGCATTAACATGTTTTACTTTTTACTCTAATTTGTTATATAATAATTTACACAGAAGCTGTTATTTTCATGACAACTATTTTAAACATACATTAAATAATCAAGATATCATAAACAGGTTAAGTAAAATATAATATATAGGCTAATATATAGCATTTATTTAGTGAGAGTTAGCAAACCAGCAAGCTGTGGACACTGAATGACTTGCCTGAGGTAAATATAAAGCTATGTGAAAAACTAAGCGTTTTATTGACGTATTTCCGCTGTTGAAACACTGATTGGGTGTTTACACAAGTTATGATGCCTTTCAGTAAGTATACTGTATCTTTCAACTTACCTTCGGGTGTCCATTCATGTTTATTCTGTAACTGAGGAAGAGATGATCGCGCTCCGCGCTGCCGCATGCATACAGTGATATCTGTCACGCCACATCTAAGAGCGCCAAAACGGCATTTATTGTTTACATTTCGTGATCAAATAGACATAATTTGAAAGATAACACCTTGCTTATTATCAAAAGTAACAAAACACTGAGCTTATTGCGCTTATATGTGGTTAATGGTGGTTAGGCAACAGCCCTGTATTCGTTGTGTACACAACACATGAGGTGCAATGAGCCGGGGCTGGGCGGGGCAGCAGGGGGCGGGGCGTGTTCGGTTCGCCATGAGAGTATCGCGATACGTATCGTGGGTGGTGTATCGCGGTTTTTCGGTTCGGTTCAAATATCGTTACACCCCTAATTCACTGACACATAAGCAAAGAAAATCTGACTGTACATGATTCATTACCAGAAATCCCTGGTCACAGATCAGGCATTAGAAGTAACACAGGTCGCATTACTGTCGAGTCCATATCATAAAAGTCTGTTTTCAAAGCCTGCGCCGATTTACCAAATAATCCACAGTGAAATGTAGCGAATACAAATAAATAATGCTCAACTGAGACATTCACATTGTTGAAAATAAATATTCCTAGCATTAGGATACTTTGGAAGGTAATGTTATTTTAAGTCCAGTGAATGATCCGGTGCTCTTCTCTCCTCTCCTCCAACATGCCAGTGGGCGGGGCCAAAGTTGCAATGATGAAGTAGGCGTTGATTTCCTTCTGCAGAGGCGGTCTTTCACATATGCACATTCCACAATGAGTTGTTCACTGGGCTTAGTAACAATAAAAGCCGTTTTTGGACTAACAAGGAAGAAACTTACTAAACAAATCCTTAAGAGAGCTTACTACCAAAAACGTTGTCTACTTGAATTAAAAGCGGAACGGTCCAATAAAATATGTAAAGGAATAAAATGGAACGGGGGATCTTAAGCAGAAAAGTCAATCTCGTATGACCTATACGAAATCTAGTGAACACCACTTGATCAAATCTTTGGATGCATCCCAAATCACACACTGTACTATATGCTAGCGCTTTGAGCTTGAGAAAGGAGCAATACAAATAAAAATTAATAATTATTATTATTATTATAATAGGCGACAAACAGTATGTGAAAAGAAAACAGTATAGTTCCCTTTCGAGGGAAGTCTACGTTGTGTCAGTTACTGATACACTTGAGGTTCATCCTCGCGGCACCCAGTGTCTGAGGCACGTGTAACATCAAACCATTCATTAGCCAACACAGTGCGATGAGGTCGCAAGGTGCCCCCCAGCGTATAAGAAGGGCTCCTGGGAACACGACATCAGCATATTTGTCTTCAGGAAGTCGCTTCTTTGTGTGCTGTGTGAAGATAGTCGTGTGTGTAAAGAAAGGAGAAGGTAAGCAGAATAATAGCGAGCAGACAATTCAAACATTGTGTCCCTCCATGCCCTCGTTTTATAACGCCTGGCAATGGTCACGAGCTGCGTGTTATCTGTCTGGGAGCTGAGCATGCACATTCAGCCCTCAAGGGAGTTGGATGCATTTATTGCTTTGATTTCTCACTGAGAAAGCTCCGCTCCTGGTTGGCTCTCTTCAGGAGAGAAGAGAGTCAAGCCGCTGAGCCCCGTGGCTCTGGCCCCGCATTTCCTGAGGCAGTGCACAGGCTGCGATCGTGGACGCCATTGTCCTTATGCTGCTGGCTCCATTGTGGAAACTCAGTGGCTTTTTCTGTGAAAAACAAGGACTAATTGCTCGCCTATGATTCTGACAAAAAAGACGTGGTGTTAGTAGAGATGTATATTATGTGGCCTAATGGTTAGAGAGTTGGACTCGTAACCTGAAGGTTGCGGGTTCAATTCTCAGTGTTCACTGTTAACTGGTTCACTGCTCCAAGTGTGTTAACTACTCACTGCTCCTAATGTGTGTGCACTAACTTGGATGGGTTAAACGAAAAAGACAAATTCATGTTACTTCATGCCACAGCCCAAATAAGCCTGAACTGGTCCGGTTTGAAATGCGAGACTGCAGATGATCGCTTAGATGAACGATACCTGCATTGTATCTCCCTGCACACTGAGGTGTCAGATTCATGGAGACATCCATACTCTACTCGCATGGTTCATTCGGCTTTAAGTTACTCTAATGTAGAGGGGCTGGACAAAAAGGGTTATGGAAGGATGCCTTGGGTGGAAAGGAGATAGCAAATTACCTTTCCCCTGGGGACTACAGATTGTGAGGCATCTGTGGCTTAATTTGTCAGGCATCAAGGAGTGTGATAAAGCTGTTCTCCTTGATGCCCCTGTCTCACCCTCTGGACTTTTTGGTACTGCCGTTGAGATGGTGGTGGACAGGTTAAGAGAGGCGAGAACGTAGTCGGCCATCTTTGGGAAGTAAATCCCTCACCAGGTTCAGGTCTGAATCGTCTGCGCCCTTACCAGGAACAAGTTCCTGGAGAGAAGAGCAGAAGGCGAGTGTGGCTGCACGAGCTCCCCCTCCGAGGAGGGGGGGGATGCGCCATGATAGTAGAAAGCTGCACACAGATCTGAAGGCTGTGAATGCAGCGAAAAAAGAGGATGGATTGATTGACTGGAAAAGTAATTGAGCTTGGGTACTGCCCAAGCTCTAGTCCCCTTTTTCATTCTTTTCTTCTTCCTTTCTTCCAGTCTGGACAGATGTCAGTAACTGACGCAGCATTGAGTTCCCTTGAATAGGAACGTCTTGGGGTGACGTATGTAGCCCCGGTTCCATGAGAAAGGGAACGAGGCGCTGCATCGTGTTGCCATGCTTTGGGCATACCTGCGTGTCATACATTCAGACAATACGAATCTGAAGAAGTGTTCTCATGCACCTTGCAAAGTCGTCGCTCTGCATTGGCCAATGAATGGAGTGATGTTACACATGCCTCAGACACTGGGTTCTGCAGGGGCGCGTCCTCTTAGCTTCAGTAACTGATGCAGCATCTCTTTCCCTTTCTCAAGGAACCACATAATCCCAAGACGTATGTACGAATTCACAGTATTCATAAAACTGCCTGTGTAGTAACCAGATGACTTTCTACTTCCGGAAAAATCCTGTAGTGAGCATTTATTTATTTATTTATTTTATATTTTTAAACAGGAAAAGATTAAAGACAATCGGGCCTGACTCAGTATAAAACTGATTTTCAGCAGGTTCCTGTTCTGCAGAACATAAATACGTCATACACAACAGACCTCCTAGACAAGACAGCAACAAACACACAAACCAAGAGAGGCCATTAAATGATGATGAAGGCCATTAAATGACACTTTAATATCCCATGAGGCCAATGGCATTGAAGAGATGCAACTGCTGCTGGTATTTCACATGACAATAAAAACATTCAGATGCAGCTATTTCAGATGTAGCTATTGACTCATGTGACAAGTTACAGCAGTATGTGGCGACCGTGTCAGTGAGCGAATATTAAGAGTGAATCATTGAATGATTCACTCAAAAGATTAATTCAAAAACACAGACTTGATCACAGCCGAAACACCACGACAGCACTCATTAAAAATACAGACTTTAACAGCAGTTAAATGATCGTAAAACAACATACTGTATAGAAAACTTAGTTGTAACAAATAATGCATTGCTGTGCAGAAGAGGCTGTAAAAGCCTTTCTTGTAGCATGAGGTTACATGCTGGCCCAACAGTCCTCAATTAGCATATTGATAATTCCCTTGCACTAGATAGGCATTAGCATACTGTGATGATGAAGGCCATTGTGCCACATTTAATTAACAAGTATACTTTTAAAAGGGACTTCTGAAGTACTAGGGCAGTAAAGAGTTCTACCCATATTCGCTCAGCCCTACAAAGGTAAAAAAATAATAATTTATGTCAGAGTTTAAGTTTACACATTACAGAGTGCATTTAGATATTCGGGCAAGGGTTTCCTATAATTAGCTGAATTTAATACTTGTTTTTTTATGTTAATATAGTAAAAATTGTGATGAAATGGAAGTAGCGTGTAAGGGGTATACAGTCAAAGACCCAGAACCAGATATGAAGAATGAAGACCCGGAGTCAGAATTATAAAAAAATTAAAGAAAAGTTTTACTGAAGATAGTTTGCATTTTCATCAGCAGAAGTCAGCTTCAAGACTCACACAGGAGTTCGTAGGCCGCCTCCCTTACAGTTACAAAGATCACAGCAGTTATACCATTTCCAAGGTTTAAGCTACGTCATTGCTTACAGGTTGAATGATTCTCATTGGCTAAGAAACATTAAAGCCTAAACAATTTAACACATGTGAGGAGATAGGGGTGCCTATCGCCATTAGTAAAGATAGTTGTCGTCCACTCATTGGATTTAGGCCTGTGGTGGCCTCGCAGGTTAGAGAAGGGCGCCGGGGTGTCTGGTCCGACCGTCCAGAACCTACATAGAATGTCATACGCACACACACAAATAACAGACACTAGCAAATAACAGCTCCCATCAAGGCTGAAGAGAGTCTGAGCTCCTTATTATCAGTTAAGTATACCAAAACATACTGCTAAAACATTCACTCGTTTGGGAGAAAAACAGATCACTGGCATTTACTCCCAAGGAAGGAAATATACTGGACAGAATACATTTTAATACAACAATTCAAGTTTGATAGTAACGCTCAATATAGCTTGACCATATGTCCAGCGAAGAATCATATGTGCCCACGCTGCCTTTAGGACCCTCTAACCTTTCTACTGATCCCAGAGAAAGAGACAAACGGCCTTGTGGGTTCCGTGGCCTTCGTGTCCTGCGTGTACTAAGTGCAATCTCAAAGTAAGATTGGAATGCACCTAAAAGAAACTGGTTACTTGCATCCATGCATTTAAGAAAATATAATTTCACAAGCACAAGAATATAAAAATTATTATGTGATAATGAATATATTTGATTATTGATTTTTATAAAGGAAGTATATAACCATTCAAAATGATATATGATTATATATGTATTTGAAGAGGCAAGGGATTTTGACCAACCCTTCAGTCCCCCGTTTTAGACCAATGTGGGGTCCAATACCGCCACGTCTGGTCTAACCAGTGAGGTCACTACGGAAGGGAGGAGTGGTGACGCATGCTCCCCTGACGGGTCACACTTGTCTCTTCACCTCATCATGGACATGCTGGATACTAAAAATTCCAGTCCCCATTAAGAGGCTCTCCCACCTTCCACTCACAACAGGACATCAATGTCATTCTTCCTCAATTTATCAGTCAGGTTAAAATTTTTATAAAACACATAACTGATTACGAAACAAGTACATATTTATTCTCTGGAAGCCAGGCTAAATAAGCAAGCACTATTGCTGTATTCCTAGCATGGGCTAGATCCACAGTCACTACTCAGATCCTAAATAAAGACATTGTCTATAATCATGAATACCAGAATATATGCACTAGTTTTTTTATTTTATTTGATAAAACTATGAGTTCCAAATCCTTTTATTATAAACAAAGTTGGATGGTTAATCCATTATTTTCACTACCCCTTTTATAGACCCTTTAGGTTTAAAACACAATGGTTGTCTAACTAAAAAATAAACAACAAACAATAAAATATTAATAATTAAGACCCATAATAATCGATGTAAGCACTTTAAGTCTTTACTGAAATCATCCTTCAGTTTACAGTCACATAGCATGTACCATTTTAATTGTATAACATCTTATACCCTTTTTTGTTTGTTTCAAAAATAGAAATAAAATAAAACAAATTCACATCATCATTTCAGTCATTATTTTACCACTAAAATATAGGATCGTTCCCCATTCTGCTTAATAAAGCTTTTGTTCATTCCTTATCCTTATATCACTTGAATCCCTGTCAATCATACAATGTCTAACCCTAACCTTTTTCATACCATTTAAACTTAATTTGACTTCCATAAATCCTATCAGAAATTGTATTTTCATTACATACATTTTCTTCTACTATATTTCTTCCATCTTGCCCTACATGCCAGTTCCTTCTGCATCCGAGTCTCTCACCACTGTCAGCCTAGTGACACTTAAAGTTCCCTCGTTAGGGGAATCATGGTATTTTATTAATTCTTCAATACTCTTGTTTTCTTATCATTAACTTCAACTTTATTTTTCATTATAACTACTTCTCACAGTATTTGTCTCAGTTCCACTTATCTTTACAGTTTTACAGAAACCAAAATATTATGTTACTCAGATCCCAGCCCACAGCCATATAGCTGCTTTCTCTTTTTACCTTTATTATATTGTAGTTTTCTTAGACATCTAATGTCATACATACATTCAAGGGATTGAGAAATAAAACCTTTTCTTTTTAGAAGTTATATTCACTCCTTCTTTGTTCGCCCTCCGGCCTTTCAATAAAAAATGAGGGAGCTCACTCTGGATAATTTGGATAGTGACTTAGCCAATGTGTCACTTTGTCTCTCTGCCGTCAAGTCTATATATATATATATATATTTTTTTTTACGTTTATCCTTATGATCCCACCTAGTTGTCTATTTAAATTTAGACCCTCAGTTGAATTTAGACAAGAGTTTTACCCCAGAATGGACGGCAATCTTCTTTACAATTCCAATTTATATAAAATACTAATCCAGAGAGTAATTCAGTTCAATATCATAAATGACAAAAGCATTCATAATTACCAATAGCAGACAGAGCTGGAAAACCACTCCAATTAAAGCTCGTCCCATGTTCTGCATTGTCTTTTCATCAGATTGTCTTAGAATTATCAACTTTTTTAAAGTTGGTCATTTCACTTAACCCATCTGTAATGATAAAACACTAATTCCAGAGGTTAATGACACAATATCCTCAAAATCAGGAAATAATAGTACCCCAAACTAATACATACAAGACATAAAGTGCTGTCACCATCATACGCACTCATACTAGACACACATATGTTAACTGTTCATTTTCAATGTTCATTTTTCTTTATATTATTGCTAAAAGATTTAAATTTTAAATAAGATTTTAAACTTCCCATTTTCCGGTAGCTTCTACCTAATTTTACATGGTCTCCCAACCAGTTTCAAAGCATGCCTGTTCATTATTCATTAGAATTTAACAAGGTCAGCTGGGTTGTTTTGTTTCATTATCATTATTTTGCTTCAGCTTGCTCTAGCAGGCCGATAATGGAAAGACAGACACAGTTACCATCCCTTCCTCTGCTCAAGCAGTCTCTCTCACTATAAATAAATTTCTAAGACTGTAACTTATATAAAATGTAATATTAAATTCGTTACAATAATCTTTGACCATTCACCTTGTTATCCAGACTTTTCTCAAATCTACAAAAGCTGTCTTCATCTTTAGCCACCACCATGTCTAACGACCTTCAGGAGTTAAAACTATGTCATAGACCTATTAGTTCAAAATCAACACTATGATTTTCCTTGCCCATAAGGCAAACCAGTACATAAAAAGTTTTGCTACTGTCTCCACAACAACTAATGGGAATCACTTCATGGCCTCAGCTGGCTCTTGAAAGCCCACTCCTGTTAGCCCTTTATCTATAATCTCCATCAGGGTGTTTTCCCCTGGCATATTTGCAGACGCTTGTCACAATAAAAAAAAAACAAGCCATACAATGAATGCGGTTTCTGGTGATTGGTATTAGAGGAACATCACGTTTCTGGGTCAGACTGTCTGTAACTCCTCACAGCGCATCCGCCCTAACGATAAAGGATGCTGCTGGCCTCACAGTCATCCGCTCCACTCTCATACCTTTCTCACATAAACACCTCCATCTTGAGATGCCCAGTGACTTTACGTGATCCACTCTGGCTTGGGTTGCCCCCTGTCTGGCCAATAGAAGGTCTTACCCGTCATTGAGTAGCCACTCGTGCCCACTGGTGACCGCTCTTTCCCATCACAGGCTGTTTGCTTCAACAGAACTCAGCTGTTTTCTAGAGCTTAGGAAAGGCACGTTCAAGAGTCACCAGAGCCATTCCGATTGCCTAATAGTGTTCACATAGGGAGACAGGTCAAAAACAACAGTATTTAATCACTTAAATCCATTAACTATCTTAAAAGCAGCAACCTAGCTACTTGGATTATACTCAGTGAATTTAGATCACAACCGTACATTCAGTGTACTTTTCCGTCTGCCCCTCCCCCGTTTCATGGTGGGGACTAAGATCAGACAAAGAAGTTACGGGTCCTAAAATAACCTAATCAAAGATGTCACTACAAATAGCTTATTATCACTTATGACACCGACTCAGGTAACAGCTTTTAGCTGACATTGACTGAGAGAGAGACATTGAATGAGGGAGGGACTGGTACACTGCACTCTGAACGTCTAACTTTATCTACCATCTTTTAACTCTATCCCAGCTTAAGGCATCTTTGCCAGATATTACATACGGTTTCAAATAAACATATTATTTATATTTGTCTTTTGCCCACACATCAGGAAATTTAGGCATTACAAATTTCCACTCAGATTGAGTCTGTTGCACTGGCAGTTTCAGCCACAGCACACATCAGATTCAGATAAGCAAACTGTTTCATTACAGCCAATAACAAACTTATCTTTTGAAAGCAAAACATCAGCTTCTAGTTCTTTCATGGTCAACTTTTCAAGCTGTTTGTTTAATCAGCATTTAGCAACTGTTAATCCAGTACTGCTTCTGCTTATTTGTTCTTACATAAAAATAATTATTCTAGTTCTCAATAACGTTTCACATTTCTCAATCTCAATTTTAATTGTCAAGTTCTCAACCATAGTTTAATATTTGACTTAAGATTTCTCTTGGAGTTTATCAATCTCCAATTAGGATTCACACACTAAGTTTGACGAGGCAAGCACTCTCTGCTTGTGATACTTTTGCAGTTATTGTAAATCATCTGTGAGATTAGTCTCTCTATATCATCTAAAACCTTTTTAAAATGTTGAATTACAACACAATCATCCTTTTAGTTACTTTGATATATTTTGCAACTCACATTTGTTGGAGTCATTAATTTTACATCAACCTGTATTCATCAATTCACTTATAAAAATTAGTATTATAGATCTTTTCTTCAAAAGGGTTCATGTGTCAGCCTCAACGGCTCCAACAAGCACGCCCTTGAAGCAGTGTGTGTCCCATTCAGGAATGTAAACAGAGCCACTGATTAAGCAGTTCTCTGTATTCTTTTACAGTCCACCAGTGGCGGATTTAATCATAATAACCCAATCATAATCTTCATCATTATTATTGGCAGAACATTAATTTTCATAAGCTGCAAAATATTCTAAGTTGTTTTCACAAAGTGTCTGTTTAACTTTAGTCGCTTGTCCAGGGAAATTATCCCAGACCCAGAATTTCTTTCACTTGCTTCTTGTAATCATCGTAAGCAATACGAGGCTAAACATTTTAATTTTTCAGTTTCTTTGTTTGTTTGTAGCCAGTCAAGTTTTTTTTTTAAATTTCCAATCAGAATCAAAATCCTGACTACCATTTACTTAATCATTTCTGCTAATTTCTTTGAAGTGAGGGCTTTAGAGCACAGCTGCTTACAGCGTTTGCTTTTCCTGACTCACTATTTGTTTCAGGACTCTTCAGGTTACTGATTAAGTTATTACATTTTTCTGCCATATCTTAATCATGGTTCATACTCACCTGAAGTTATTGCAGAAATGGAGGCGGCGATCTTTGAACAACACAGCTTGGCTTCTGCGTGATGAAACTGCAAAGTATACTCCAAAATCACAGTTACATATACTGGTCCATGCCAATTTGGGTCACAACTTTTTAAATTTTTCTCTCGGAATTGTTCCTGATGCATCCCTGGCAAACAACCCTATTATTGTTAGTATCCCTAACTGCCTGATTCACTTCACTAAGTTCGGGGATCCCCTATCTGAGATGGAAGAGATTGAGCAGGTTTACGGTGCCACTGGACCTCTAGCCCAGGGACGTACTCTGCTGGGGTGGTGCTACACCAGTAATGCCCAGCGGGGCCCCCACAGAGCACGCTTCGCTTGCGCTGTCTACTGCCGTTACCCTTAACGACGCTCTCAGCGACTTCTTATACTGTCAGCAGTATAATTAACTTACTCCTTCACTCGCCTCATCGGAGTGAAGCTTCACTCGCCTCATCGGAGTGAAGCTCTCCCGCTCTCCTTCAAAATCTCTTCCAGTCAGACAGCCCTAACAATTAACAAAAGCTTACTACCTTGTTTGTTGATTTGCCAGGGGTGTCACCGAGAATAATTGCCAGCGCATCCTCCACCATAACTGTAAGGGGTATACAGTCAAAGACCCAGAACCAGATATGAAGAATGAAGACCCGGAGTCAGAATTATAAAAAAATTAAAGAAAAGTTTTACTGAAGATAGTTTGCATTTTCATCAGCAGAAGTCAGCTTCAAGACTCACACAGGAGTTCGTAGGCCGCCTCCCTTACAGTTACAAAGATCACAGCAGTTATACCATTTCCAAGGTTTAAGCTACGTCATTGCTTACAGGTTGAATGATTCTCATTGGCTAAGAAACATTAAAGCCTAAACAATTTAACACATGTGAGGAGATAGGGGTGCCTATCGCCATTAGTAAAGATAGTTGTCGTCCACTCATTGGATTTAGGCCTGTGGTGGCCTCGCAGGTTAGAGAAGGGCGCCGGGGTGTCTGGTCCGACCGTCCAGAACCTACATAGAATGTCATACGCACACACACAAATAACAGACACTAGCAAATAACAGCTCCCATCAAGGCTGAAGAGAGTCTGAGCTCCTTATTATCAGTTAAGTATACCAAAACATACTGCTAAAACATTCACTCGTTTGGGAGAAAAACAGATCACTGGCATTTACTCCCAAGGAAGGAAATATACTGGACAGAATACATTTTAATACAACAATTCAAGTTTGATAGTAACGCTCAATATAGCTTGACCATATGTCCAGCGAAGAATCATATGTGCCCACGCTGCCTTTAGGACCCTCTAACCTTTCTACTGATCCCAGAGAAAGAGACAAACGGCCTTGTGGGTTCCGTGGCCTTCGTGTCCTGCGTGTACTAAGTGCAATCTCAAAGTAAGATTGGAATGCACCTAAAAGAAACTGGTTACTTGCATCCATGCATTTAAGAAAATATAATTTCACAAGCACAAGAATATAAAAATTATTATGTGATAATGAATATATTTGATTATTGATTTTTATAAAGGAAGTATATAACCATTCAAAATGATATATGATTATATATGTATTTGAAGAGGCAAGGGATTTTGACCAACCCTTCAAGCGACATCTTTTCTGTATTGTGACATACATCCAAGTGTATGAATTTTTCACAATAACATCTATAACATGCATTTAGAAAATTTTCATGCCAACATTAATCTGTATTATTTATACAACCCGTCCCATTAGTTTCTCGTTTTTAATCTCAGAAGAATCGACCTCTGTCATCGTTCACCTTCACATACTGATAAAGCATAACAGTGCCTGTCCATTTGAGACTCCTTGAATGTCCGCTTCTGCATTTCTCCCTCCTTTTTTCTCTTTCATAATAGACAGGCAGGTCCTATTAGCCCTCTGTCAGTCTCATCTGTAGTCCTGACAGCCAGTAAGCACTGCTGTGCCAAATTCTCTCTTTCCTCAGTTCAACAGACATGACTTTTTCTGTTCATCTGTGGGGGAGACAAGCTAGTTTCCAGTTACCCAACTGCCTCACAAAACACACTCTGAAAAGCTGAAAGCACTGTGTGGGATGCAACAACAGTCATAACTCATCAACAGCGTTCCAAATGGAAGCATAAGTGGTTTGTTCATGATGCATTGCACACGTCTTGAAAAACTTCAAAGAAGGATTATGATAGATTGGTCAAGCCATGATTCAATTAGCAAAGGGTTTGGACTATCCGTGTATCTGTGAGGTACAACATTTGTCTAATTGATATGACGTGAAATATATGGCATGCATGGTGTCATGCTATTCAAAACAATTTTTAAATGTTTCATGCACTCTTAGATGAAAGGTTTTTATAAAAGTTTTAAAGTTTTCTGTCAGGCGCTTCCCCTTTTTGGGGTTCCCATCATGGCACCATTTAATGGATTTAGTTTTAATTCATTTTTAATTTTTATTTAAGTTTATGAATTAAACAGCTCAAAAACATACTTTATCAATAGATTTTTTTTAAATAACCCATTAAACATGAAATTATTATGCAATCATTGAAGACTTTTCTACTTATATACAATATTTTTTAAATCTGACAATTTGAAAGGGTTCTTCAAAATCCACTCAAGAACCCAGGGTTCTATACAGGTCCTTCTAAAAAAATTAGCATATCATGAAAAGGGTCTCTAAACGAGCTATTAACCTAATCATCTGAATCAACTAATTAACTCTAAACACCTGCAAAAGATTCCTGAGGCTTTTAAAAACTCCCAGCCTGTTTCATTACTCAAAACCGCAATCATGGGTAAGACTGCCGACCTGACTGCTGTCCAGAAGGCCATCATTGACACCCTCAAGCAAGTGGGTAAGACAGAAAGAAATTTCTGAACAAATAGGCTGTTCCCAGAGTGCTGTATCAAAGCACCTCAGTGGGAAGTCTGTGGGAAGGAAAAAGTGTGCCAAAAAACGCTGCACAACGAGAAGAGGTGACCGGACCCTGAGGAAGATTGTGGAGAAGGACCGATTCCAGACCTTGGGGGACCTGCGGAAGCAGTGGACTGAGTCTGGAGTAGAAACCACCGTGCACAGGCGTGTGCAGGAAGTGGGCTACAGGTGCCGCATTCCCCAGGTCAAGCCACTTTTGAACCAGAAACAGTGGCAGAAGGGCCTGACCTGGGCTACAGAGAAGCAGCACTGGACTGTTGCTCAGTTTTGCATGTCATTCGGAAATCAAGGTGCCAGAGTCTGGAGGAAGACTGGGGAGAAGGAAATGCCAAAATGCCTGAAGTCCAGTGTCAAGTACCCACAGTCAGTGATGGTCTGGGGTGCCATGTCAGCTGCTGGTGTTGGTGCACTGTGTTTTATCAAGGGCCCTCAATGCAGCTAGCTATCAGGAGATTTTGGAGCACTTCATGCTTCCATCTGCTGAAAAGCTTAATGGAGATGAAGATTTCATTTTTCAGCATGACCTGGCACCTGCTCACAGTGCCAAAACCACTGGTAAATGGTTTACTGACCATGGTATTACTGTGGGATATTGTGAAGAGAAAGTTGAGAGACGCAAGACCCAACACTCTGGATGAGCTTAAGGCCGCTATCGAAGCATCCTGGGCCTCCATAACACCTCAGCAGTGCCACAGGCTGATTGCCTCCATGCCACGCCGCATTGAAGCAGTCATTTCTGCAAAAGGATTCCCGACCAAGTATTGACTATTGAGTGCATAACTTCTTAACCCGCATCGGCCCGCGAGCGGGCCGTCGAGGGCGTGGCTATACTTTTATTACCTTTTTTAAGCTTTGTTTTATAACAAATATTCATCTGACTATCATAAACTATGCATCATTTGAAAGCTAAAACACTCAAGAACCATGTTCTAGACTTGTTTTTGCAATCAATACACCAGAGAGGAAAGGGTTAAATAAAATGCAAAAGGACTGCTCATTTGAAAATGAGCAAAATGAACCGCTATACTCATCTTTCATCTCGTATGGTTCAGATCAGTTCGGAAGAATCCAAGAAACAACAGCATACATTTCAATGTAAGGGTCCACTCTTCAAAATGCATCCCACTTTTTAATCCAAAACAACGAAAAATAGGGGAAAAAAATGAAATATCCTCCTTTGTTTTCATGAGCGTTTTCGAGATAGAGTTCGCATCATGTTCATTTTCAAAGAAATATCGATTCTAATCCATATTCCAACACTCAAAAGCCATCTCACCCCCGCAGTTTAGACTCTTCCGGATCGAATGATACATCCTACTTCTCTCTCGTTCAATCACAGGCTCTGTTACAGACCAAAACAGTAAGAGAGTCCCTGACAGGCTGAGCGCGCTGTCCATCGCGCAGCTGGGCTTTCGACTGGATAAAAGCCTGGATAATGCTATCCAATGTCCTTTGAGCTACGTTTTGATTGATGGGAGTATTAGCCAACTAAAATCGATTGCAGTGATAGACAGTTCATGCAAGCACATTCGTCAAATTCAACTGCGCAAAGTTTTCATTCACATGTGCGCTTTCGCCACGCGCGCAGCACGCACACACATAGTCAGCCGACCAGAATGTAAACAGACACATAAACGCGATGTTTTGACACATGGAGCTTGCATAAATGCACGGATTTACTCTAAAGCTTATATCTGAGCATCTGTATCATGGATCGTCGACTACAGAAGAGATTTGAAGGTTTTTTTGCAGAAAATGACGAAGAGCAACAGGAAGTAATAGGATATTCATTATAAGTATCAGTTTATTGCAATTTATTTGGGTAAAAACCACGTTTGTAATTACAAATGTTCTAAAACATTTATGTTTTTCTTTTTATATATTTTATACATTAGTTGGAAAATGAACACTTCTGCAATGTCTATACATGTAGTGAGAAATCACTGTTTTTGCTATTAGAATTGTTCAAAATAAAGATAATTTTGGTAAAATGTTCAAATGTTGTGCTGAAATCGTTTTTTTCTTGTGTGGTTTGAAGGGCATAACAGTTCTGAATTGTTGTTGCAGACCTATAGTGTTTACTCCCTATGTAAAGTGTTTGGGTGCCAGGTGTCCATTTGGAGTCTCCAAATTGCATTTTGGAAAGGACGCCTATACTTTTCTTGAATAAAAGCTTACAGAAACTACATTTTTGGGAGTATCATCCTCAAATTTGAATCTAAACATGGTCAGACATTCAATTTTATCTTTATGGTGTTTTCAGGCCCTTAACATAAAAGTCTGATCATTTTTTCCCTAAGTGAAGTTAATTAAAAGAAATCGTGAGTCACATTCATGTAAATTTTACCTTGTTTTACTCTGTTCCTATGCTACTTTGAGTAATAATGACTCTTGGGTAACAAAGTTTCAAGTGTCTAGTTTAAAAAAAGATCAGAGTTATGAATGTGGACCATAGGGTTTAAGAGCTACAGACATTTGTATTTGGGTATGTCATTTTCAGAAAATTCTCAAAAAATGGGGCGCTGGTTAAGAGGATAACTGAACATAATTATTTGAAGGTTGACTTTTTTTTTTTGTATTAAAAATACTTCTTTTATTGGTCGGATGAAATATGCTAATTTTTTGAGACAGGAATTTTGGGTTTTCATGAGCTGTATGCCAAAATCATCAGTATTAAAACAATAAAAGACCTGAAATATTTCAGTTGGTGTGCAATGAATCTAAAATATATGAAAGTTTAATTTTTATCATTACATTATGGAAAATAATGAACTTTATCACAATATGCAAATTTTTTGAGAAGGACCTGTAGAACTTATGCACCAGAGAAACAAGAGGAGCCATCTTTAGAATTTTGTCTTTCAACTTGCGTTTTTAAGGTAAAACTTACGGTAGCTGGTGAAGTGGATTTACTTAATGTAGAGTTACCGCAAGTTATCATGAGTTATCATACTAAACCAATGTTGGCGGGGCTACGTATGATCTATTTAGATCCTCATTGAACCTTGAAGTGTAATGTTTACTATACATGTTTAATGAACAATTATAAAATTAGAGATTATACGTGGACTATTTGTATTTTTTTAAAAAAATGTCAAAAGATTATTTGAATCAAAAAAGATTATTACATTAATAAAATTAATAAAATAATAAAAATATTAATATTAAAATATGAAATAAAAATATGAAATCCATGTTATCAATCAACTACTAATTTATCATTTGAGCTGATTCATGAATCAGCATTATACCAGTAGGTGGCAAACAAGTTCAGATCTGAATCAGATTCACTCAAAAAGTTGTTCACAAACATCATAACAGCTCTAATTAAAAATATTAACACTATGGTAGTTAAACAATCATAATTAGGCTATTCAATTGATCATTGTGACTCTTTGAAATAACAGGTAATTTATCACTAAACCAATGCAATAAAAGAGAGTTTATTCATTCAGACAGATTACAAATGATTTATTCTTGAAGATGTTGCAAGAGCCTGAGAGACTGTTTACAAAGAACAGCGCTATAATTATTTTAATAGAAAATGTGTTAATTATCATTTATTATTTGCATTGATGCATGGGTCCAGAATTTTGAAGATATTTTGCTCTCACTGCGGTACTTTTCAGGGTCGAGGAAAATAAATAACGGAGTGGGAAGTTTCTTTTGTGGCTTTGAAGTTACATAACTCTCACGTAGCAGTGTGCAGTTATGCAGTATTTATCACAATGCATACTCTCTCTGTAAACTCTTCACTCATGGGTTTAAATTAGTCCCTCTCCAGGGATAATCCTGAGCTGGGGACTAACCAACCACAGCACTCACAGCTTGGTGCCAACTCAGCCACTTCATGTTTCCAAATGACCCAATTTCTCCCTCCCTCTTCATCTTTACCCTCTCCCCCTTGCTGCATTTATTCTCTCTTATACATCATCCTCTTTTCCACCTTTCCTCCTGTTTCTCCTTAATGGGGCCTTGCTTTTCATGCTGTTGACATGACTGATAATAGGTTAGTTTTGCCAGAGAAACTGACATGGCTGTGATTGATAGCATGCTCTGCCCCTTTTTCAAATATATACACCAGAGAGAAAAGTACATGTATGTGTATGTAGATATACAGAATACAGGTTGGCCCTATTTAGCATACTGCTAGAAATAAATAGATAAATGGAGTGTGCCAGATATTACCCTTAGGGCCTTAGACCAGATCTGAAGGTGACATAAGAAAAGCTAAAAATGCAAATAATAAGAGAAAAAGAACAAGAGGAAGGAAGGAAGGAAGGAAGGAAGGAAGGAAGGAAGGAAGGAAGGAAGGAAGGAAGGAAGGAAGGAAGGAAGGAAGGAAGGAAGGAAGGAAGGAAGGAAGGAAGGAGAGATAAAAATGAATAGCATAGAGACATAAATCAACACTACAAACATACTCATTGAAAAATTACTTGCACAACATCAACAACTAGACGTAAATGTGAGAATGTGTAAGAAAACTACACTCTTAAAGGGCTCCTATTATGAATTTTCACTTTTTCAACTTTAGTTAGTGTGTAATTTTGCTGTTTGAGCATAAAAATATCTGCAAGGTTACAAAGCTCAAACTCCACTTCAAATGGAGATATTTTATTTAACAGAATCCACTTTCCAAGAACTACAGCGAATGACTCGTTTAGACTACAACACGGATCTTGTGAAGTCACAATGTTACTTATTTAAATAATCTCCTCCCGTGGAATACGCAAAAAAATGGGACGAGGCCTGGTGGAGCTGCATTAGAGAAGACTGTGTTGTCGCTGTCAAAGAGACGCTGTTTTGTTCACCCCGTTTCCAAAACTCATTTGTTTGTCCTTCCTAAGGCCGACGAACATAGAGAGGTTAAAATTTATTTTAAACACGGTTCCTGAATATTTTAACATCAACGTTTATCTGTGTGCTGCAAATTTTACAGAGAACAGCTTGCAGAACCTAATAGAGTACAATGCAGGCTACGCATAAAAGCTTGTCCTGAAATGGAGCAATTCCCACTTTGTCGGGACAAGCTGTTGTTTATGGATCACAACTCATATGTCTTATTATTTCTAGTTGAGTTATCTATTAACAGTTACAATTATATTATGTTATTTCTATGATGTAAACAAAGGGCAAAGCTGTTTGGCTCTGCTCACCTGCTAGCCAACATTAGTGCTGATATAGTGTTAACCGTAGCTTTGGTAAGCTTTCACTTTTATAAAGCTGTTCACCGCCCCTTAGAAAAATTAACCATGGTTTTGTGATCGATTACTGTTGTTTGTATTACCATAGTTCCCTTTCGAGGGAGCTCGCACTGCGTCGATACGACACTTTGGGGAATGCCCCCAGCATAGCGCATCTGAAGCATGAATGAAACTATTCCAATCCTGATTGGCATTGCCTCATGACGTAACATGTGACGGCATACACGGAAGCTACAAAGGGACGCCGGCACACAACAGAGTTAGCTTTTTGCTCTTCAGCAAGTGCTTGGTGTACAATTGTCTGTCCTATTTGGTGTTGTTTGTCCTGTGGGAACTTGAATTGTTACCATGAGCACATCTGAAAGCTGAAAGCTTCCTGCCCACCTTAAACTTCGGGAGGTGACACACCCGATCGGTGTGTGATACTGTTTGGATCCCCCCCAGGGTCATCACTGTAAAACATTTTCAAATGGCTCATTTCAGGGCTCATGGCAGCAGCATCCAACGTGATTCCATCCGGCCTGCTGAACATGAGGGCCCTGCAGTGGTGGTTAAAAACCAAGGGGTTTTCCCTGAGGGGGAACCTGTTCCGCATTATCAGGGTTACACGCAGATGCCGTCGTTCCCCATCTATGTGGAAGAAACCTTGGTTCCTGTCCCAAGGTCCTGTGCTGGGAGCTTCATGTAGCCGAAAAGCCGTTTCGACAGACGCCTCCCTCACGGGCTGGTGCGCGGTCATGGACGGCCGCTTTATGAGAGGTCTATGGCAGGACCATCATTCTTCCTGGCACATAAATTGCCTAGAGATGTTGGCGGTTTTCTGAGCTCTGACGTGTTTCCTGCCAGACCTCAATGGTCACCCCGTTCTTGTGAGAACAGACAATATGTCAGTGGTGTCCCATCTAAATCATCAGGGGTGTCTGAAACCACGCCCTCTATGAGGTGGTGGAGTCGATATGCGAGAGGTTCGGCCCAGTGGAAGTGGATCTGTTCGCGTCTCAAGAGGCAACATACTGTCCACTGTGGTTTTCTCTCACGCATCCCTGCTGGGGTTGGATGCCATGGTGCAGGCGGGGCAGAGGCGGCGCCTGTACGCATTTCCCCCGATCACTCTGCTCCCGGGAGTTCTGGAGAGGGTCTGTCACGAAGGGGTCTGTCTACTGCTAGTAGCCCCACTGTGGCCGGCCCGAATATGGTTCTCAGACATAATATCACTCCTAGAGGGCCCTCCATATGATATCTCCATCAGGAGGGACCTGCTGTTGCAGGCAGAGGGCTCAATATTTCACCCTCGGCCAGAGTTACGGAAACTGCGGCTCTGGCCCCTGAGGGGGCACAGTACTGAGAGGCTGGCCAGTCAGCAGTAGTCGTCAAGACCATACTCAGCTCTAGAGCTCCCTCCACAAGGAAATTGTACAACCTAAAATGGAATGTTTCACCATTTGGTGTAGAGAGCGTGAGGTGGACCCAGTTAACTGCCCGGTGGCTTCAGTGCTAGAGTTCCTCTAGGATCGCTTCTCTGCTGGTCCACACTCAAGGTGTACGTGGCTGCCATTACAGTTTTCCACACTCCTCTGGGTGATGGCCCTTTGGGAAGACATCAGCTGGTTGTACGTTTCCTCCATGGGGCTTGGAGGATGAGACCTGCGACTCGGACCAGAGTTCCCACATGGGACCTGGCAGTGGTTCTCGAAGGGCTTGTTGAGGCCCCCTTCGAACCTCCGGAGTCGGCTGAGGCCAAGAACCTTTCTTTCAAGGTAGCTTTTTAATTAGCCATTACTTCTCTGAGGAGAGTAGGAGATCTTCAGACCCTTTCTATATCTTACGGGTGCCTGGAGTTTGCTCCAGGTGATATTAAGGCTATCTTGCATCCCAGGCAGGCAGATGTGCCTAAAGTGGCAGGCTATGTGCCTAAAGTGCCATCTAATGTGGCACGGCCTACGGTTACTGCAGGCTTTTCATCCCCCACCTCATGTGACGGCGGATGAAGAAAGACTTCATTTGCTCTGCCCTGTCAGAGCTCTCAAGATTTATGTCCAGAGGTCTTCTTCATGGCGGAAATCAGACCAGTTGCTGGTGTGCTTTGGGTTGCCCAAGAAGGGGCTTCCCGCATCCAAACAGACCATCAGTAACTGGATCGTTCAGGCTATCTCTATGGCCTATCAGGTGATCTAGAGCCCTTCTTTCAGGGGCCCCGATCCAAGAAGTGTGCGATGCAGCAGGATGGGCCACCCCTCATACTTTTATCACATTCTATAGCCTGGACATTCCTTCTACGACAGGCACTATGGGTGTAACGATTCATTCGTTTTCTCGATGCATCGATTACAAATCCTGACGATGCATATGCATCGATCTTGAAACATGTATTTCGAATCGTGAATCGTTTATTTCGGTCAATATTCGATTTAAAATGCTAAGAATCGAATAATTTGCGATTCTATATCGATTCAGTGCTTTAAAACATATAAACATTAAATGACTACATGCGCGAATTAATGAGGCGTTGTGCGGCGTCATTTCGCGTCCTCACAGCTCTCACATACTCGCTGCACTCTTACCATCTTTCACTGGATTTCGCTCGCGCTCGGTCCCATATAGCTCTCATCTGCAGATTTTTGAGCAGTCCATGTTTGAGCTCTCCTCGGGACAGCCATTGGTGTTCACATGAGCAGATGACAGCTCTCTATCGAGAAAGCAAGCCATTGATAAAGCTGCCATATCATTGCGCGGTCACTGCTATGAAACAACGCGTTCGTTGCGTGGAAACGTCACCGTTATTTTCTTTAAGATAAGATACTGAAGTTTTACGGAAATGGGTCATACCCGTCCTGAGCAGTTAAAGTAAAACCCCACTTATTCAAGGGTGCGCATTTATTACATGGAAAGAGGAAACGTATAATAGGTGTCTAAAATGCACACGCTTCCGATTAATCATGAATGATGAATGAAATGTAACTTAATGTCGTTAAACTGAACTGATGAAATAACTACAACATTAATTACACTGAAATAAGAGCGCGTAGTTTATCCATCAATCAGATGCCCATTAAAGTTGCATTCGTAATCGTTAATATAGCACAAGTAGACAGCCGGCGCGTTTTCTTTCAGAATCACAAGGAAAATGTTCAGTCGGATAAAGAGAACAAAGATTAGCTATTCCATGAGGAAACGTTAGTTAAGGTTTAGTTGGGAAAGTTCATGGTATTTTTAGTCTCACAATGGAGGATGTTTAATGTACCAGGAACACTTTAAGGTTGTGTATCCATTCCTACAAAATAGTTAGCATGATGAACTAACTATACTTTTAAAGCCTTTTTAAATCTTGGTTTACATTTTTACAAATGCTAATTTATAGGCTTTGGAAATATTTTGTATAATAATAGATTCATTAAAAACTAACATGAACTAACGTTAACAATAGACAAAATGTCGTTGTTTTTTTTTGTTCCCACTCTCTGACCCCCGAAGGCAGCTGTATAATTCACACCCTGACTAAGACCCATTGGGTGAAGCATTGAAATAATCCTATGAATGCATATAAAAAATTAAGAATCGAATCGCATCGAATTTTAATGTGAATCGCATTGAATCGAATCTTTCTGAATTTGCAAAAATCGTTCTTGAATCGAAAACCTATGAATCATGAATCGAATCGATTCGCTGCCTACCCAAAGATTCACAGCCCTACCAGGCACTCTAGTGCTCTCGTCCTAAGTGTGTCTGTGCGCAGCTTCACACAGGGACAGGCAAGGCTCGTTGGGGCATAGTGGGTAATCGTTCCCCAAAGTGTCGTATCGACGCAGTGCGAGTTCCCTCGAAGGGGAACGTCTCGGGTTACGACTGTAACCCTTGTTCTCTGAGAAGGGAACGAGACACTGCGTCCCTTCGCCACGCCTTCCCCTGCCTTAAAGCAACTTGCTTCATCGCAAAAGCTAACTCTGTTGTGTGCCGGCGTCCCTTTAGCTTCTGTGTATGCCGTCACATGTTACGTCATGAGCCAATGCCAATCAGGATTGGAATAGTTTCATTCATGCTTCAGACACGCTACTCTGGGGGCATTCCCCAAAGTGTCATATGGACGCAGTGTCTCGTTCCCTTCTCAGGGAACAAGGGTTACAGTCGTAACCCCAGACGTTTTCCGACAAGTTTTAAGATTAAATGGTGTATAACTTTGTATCTAAAATGTATAACTTTGTATCTAAAATGTATAAGAAAATTACAAAAAAAACAACAACATCCCACTCTGAAACGCTCTGTGAAATCAGTGCTTGCAAAGTCTGTGCATGAAATCCGAACGATCCTCTTGTTTGTTAACATTCTTAAGTCTGAATCAGGCTTCATTGGTTTGAAATTGACGGCATCCTTAATATTTACACCTGAGCAGATGAAACTGGTAAAGGGGCATGACATTTCCAGAACATGTGCAAGCAGTGCCAATACAATACACTGGGCCAATCATACACAACACATTTCGTATATCTGAAGTAGGGTCTTGATCGAAACAGGAAATAAACGGCGCATTCAGGTCAGATTGGGGAGAGAGGTGCTGTAATAATGTAAAATATGTGAAAAATAAATTTTTTTGAACAATCAAGCATATTCTATCTAGTACACCCCAAAACCTAAATCAAGACTTTGTAAAAGGGCATAATAGGACCCCTTAAAAAAAAGGTTCCAAAAGGGGGGTTAAGCAATAGAACCATTTTTGGTTCCCCAAAAAATCTTTCAGCGAACTACATTTTGTGTTTGTTTCAGGAGTTTGAAACAGCTTGCCTAAGCAAACTTTCCAGAAAAGTTTGCTCTGGCTGGTAAACACCTTTGAACTACCATTGGTCTCTGGCGATTATGTAATAGGTAGGTGTGGCTCTGGGGCTCCGCCTTCTTTGACGTGGAAATTTTCTTCAGTTCATTTCTTCTGTTCAGTCCATCAAGGTCAGTTGTCTGCGAGTAAAAACATGAATACACTGGAGAACCGTGTAATAATAGAAACTGAAGTTCTGATTCTAATTGAAAGAGACAAAACGCCAACTATCTTAAAAATAAAGGTTCCAAAAGGGGGCCTTCACAGCGATGTCACAGAAGAACCATTTTTGGGTTCCCAAAAGAACCTTTCAGTAAACAGTTCTTAAAAGTACCATTTTTTTTCTTAGTGTGAAAAAACATTTTAATAATCTGATTCTGAAGAAACTTTTCACACTACAAATAACCTTTTGTGCAATGGAAAGGTTCAATCGATGTTAAAGGTTCTTCATGGAACCATAGACGCCAAAAAATTACAGTGATATTTTAAGAGTGATATACAATAGAGTGAATTTCAGTCAGCCGGAAAGGAAACCACTTTAAAAAAAACATAAATTTTTTTGGACATTGTACCATGGGGTAAAAGTTTTTGTTTAGTTTTTTTCTAGTTTAAAATACCTTGAAGCACTATTTAAATTAGGAATGTACTGGTATTAAAATTCTGGATAATACTGATAAGCCTATAATTATTTTCATGTTATTCAGAGAATTGATAAACAGCTTATATATTTTGCCTAATAAAAAAAACAGATTATCGTACCAACATACACCATATTGCCAAAAGTTTTGGGACGTCTGCCTTTACATGCACATGAACTTTAAATTACATCCCATTCTTAATCCGTAGGGTTTAATATGGAGTTGGCCCACCCTTTGCAGCTATAACAGCTTCAACTCTTCTGGGAAGGCTATCCACAAGGTTTAGGAGTGTGTTTATGGGAATTTTTGACCATTCTTCAAGAAGCGCATTTGTGAGGTCAGGCACTGATTTTGGACGAGAAGGCATGGCTCACAGTCTCCCCTCTAATTCATTCCAAAGGTGTTCTATGGGGTTGTGCAGGCTAGTCAAGTTCCTCCACACCAAACTCGCTCATCCATGTCTTTATGGGCCTTGCTTTGTGCACTGGTACGCAGTCATGTTGGAACAGGAAGGGGCCATCCCCAAATTGTTCCAACAAAGTTGGGAGCATGAAATTGTCCAAAATGTCTTGGTATGCTGAAGTATTAAGAGTTCCTTTCACTGGAACTAAAGGGCCAAGCCCAACCCCTGAAAAACAACCCCACACCATAACCCTCCCTCCACCAAACTTTACACTTGGCACAATGCAGTCAGGCAAGTACCGTTCTCCTGGAAACCACCAAACCCAGACTCGTCCATTGGATTGCCAGACAGAAGCGTGATTCGTCACTCAGAGAACACGTCTCCATTGCTCTAGAGTCCAGTGGTGGCGTGCTTTACACCACTGCATCCGACGCTTTGCATTGCACTTGGTGATGTAAGGCTTGGATGCAGCTGCTCGGCCATGGAAACCTATTCCATGAAGCTCTCTACACACTGTTCTTGAGCCAATCTGAAGGCCACGCAAAGTCTGTAGCAATTGACTCTGTAGAAAGTTGGCGACTTCTGCGCACTGTGCGCCCTGTGACCGCGCTCTGTGATTTTACGCGACCTACTACTTCGTGGCTGAGTTGTTGTTGTTTCCAATTGCTTCCACTTTGTTATAATACCACAAAAAGTTGACCATGGACTATTTAGTAGTGAGGAAATTTCACGAATGGACTTATTGCACAGGTGGCAACCTATCACGGTACCACGGTTGAATTCACTGAGCTCCTAAGAGCAGCTCATTCTTTCACAAATGTTTGTAGAAGCAGTCTGCATGCCTAGGTGCTTGATTTTATACAACTGTGGTGGCCATGGAAGTGATTGGAACACCTGAATTCAATGATTTGGAGGGGTGTCCCAATACTTGTGGCAATATAGTGTAGTGAATCCCTATGTAAATACCATGGTATGTAAAAATGGCACTCATTCATTATGATAGTATTTATTACTGATCTTCGCTCAATTGTATTGGCCCAGTATGCATTTGTAAGGAACGGGTGGAGAAAAATCCCCAAAAAGAAAATGTGTGTATGACAATGGTCTGTTTTTGAGTGTTGGACCTATTCATACATCTCACCGTGTGCGAGACCAATAGTTGATGCACATGCCAGCTTGAGACATCTTATTTTTTGGTGTGTCTAGCGATTTTTAAAGCCAAGTTTAATGAAGCTGAATGCTGCCATTTTGTGCTCCTGCAGGATCTTGGTCACCTCTAGCATTCCGCACCATCACACCCGAACCCTAATAACAGGCCATGTTCACCCTCAGCCCGCATGGATAAACACACTGCTACCCACTAAAATGTAAACATTATCACGTTCTGCGATGCGTGCCGCGCAATGACAACTTTCTTGCATTCACTGGATCTTTGAAGAATGAATCCATGGATATTCTGAGAATCTGTCATTTTCTCTGTATATGGAGTTTATGTATCAGCAGTGTGAGTTAAATTCGCTGACTCTGGTTTTGTTGCTCGGTTTTAAATGGCCCACATCTATTGGGAGCTCACACTAGAAAAACATTATTGCTTGACTTGCCTTTTGAAAAAAAAAGTTGCGAGGGAAATGTGCAACGCAAAATCAGGCCTTTTTAGAGCACAGTAAGCATAATCGAGTGTAATAGACTATGACAGCATCTCTCCCGGCATGCCCACCTCAACATTACCCCCCCCCCCCCCCAAACAGCGATCAGGAGGAAGAACTGAAAAAAAGTGTCTCGCTTTCTTTTGACAAATGCCATGAAGGACAAGGAGGAAGAACAGAGGCCAAGAAAACATCAATAATGACTCTTGCTCTCTTGTATACCAGGCCTAAAATTTGATGGACAGTGTTTTGACATATTTGCAGTCCATGTCTAAGAAAGCTAATTTACTAAGACGCACAGCGAGTTGCTTTCTGATGATAATTATAACGCATGACATACTATGAAAACCAAAGTAAATAAGCTGCTGAAAATGGTTGGCATTGTGTAAGCATGCATAATATAATCCTGAAATAATGTGAACCCATGACCTTTCTAAGAGTCATGGAAACATTAAAAACCATCTGGCATAATTATTCAGATTATTCTGGCATAATGTACAGTAGGCTACAGTACATTACTCTGTATGTTTATCCCGCAAGTTTGTTTTTGACATTTTCCTAGCATTTTCCTAGCCTTAGAGGTACAGAAACAGCACCGAAGAGGGGTTTGTGTTTCTTGGCCAGCTATATATTTTGCTGTGAGCACAAATTAGAGATTTAATTTATGTGACTTTTCATTATAAAGCTTTATTATGAACTTTGAATTCATACCCCGACTGTATTACTATCCATTTTTTATCTTAATTAAAAAATTTTGTGATTATCTTCGAGACAACAAGATGAGCCTCTGCCCTAGGGTTAAGTTCTGTGGCTTAATTAAAAGTCCATGCAATGATGTATCCAACCTATTCCTAAATACATGATCCAAATTTGTGCCTTCATGACAGCCTTTCATTACGACCTTATTATATGCAATAGCTTGAGCTTATTTATGTCACGATTTGGAGCTGTAATTACATTCATGAGCCTTGCAAGCTGTCACTGCCGTGTTAAGTGTTCATTCACACTTCATGAACAAAGTTGGAATCAATCTCTCAGATAAACTCGCCTGATGGACCTCTGGCTGATGTGGTCAACTGCTGTATCTGTATCTATAGTGCACAGAAACAGTGTGTAGGCGAGACCAGGGCTAGCTGTCATACTTTTTTTAGTCAAGATCAATTTTTATATAGACACATATATTAGAGTCTTGGCTACAAAAAAATGCTATTGATCATTTCCACCATCATTGGTCAGGAAAAAGAAAACGGTTCATTTAACACTCATTGATCTTTTGTGACAACGTGGCCAAATGTCTGGCGATGTTGTCGGTAAACTTTCACAATGGAAAATTATGAAAAATAAAACAAATTCAACAGAAAGGTTGACTGTCACGTCCCTGTCGGCCGTTACTTGTGCGATTCTTTTTCTTTTTGTGTGTGTCTGTGTATTATTCGCAGGTGATGTGTGATTGTGAAGACCAGTGTACTTATTTCAGTTTTTCCTTTTTAATAAATTTGCAAAGTTGTTTTTGCAACACAAATCTGTTTTTTGCTTTGTCATTATGGTGCATGGAGTGTAGATTGATGTGAAAAAAAAAGTTTTTAAAGTAGTTTAACATAAGGCAGCAACATAAAATGTGAAAGAAAACATAGGGGTATGAATACTTTTGCAAGGCACCGTGTGTGTATGTGTATGTGTGTGTGTGTGTGTGTGTGTGTGTGTGTGTGTATACGGTAGTCAACATTTGAAGTGGATCAAAAAAGTTAATCAAAACTGTCCTAAGACGAGAACGGGTATTGTTCAAAATTCATGTATAACTTTGATGAAAGGTTTTGATCCACTTCAAATGTTGACTACTTTATATCATATGTTTTTGGACGTTTGACTAAAACGTATAGTTTCCGAGACAGCCTTGTGTGACAACTAGCCCCAGAAGCTTTATAACCATGCTGATATCTGTTATATGCATACATGCAATCACAGACAAATGTAGAGCAATATGTCTGATTCAGACAGTCACATTCACAGGAACACTTGCACAGCTTAATCCAAACACATCATCAACATGCTCATCTCACATGCTAATCCAAACATATTTAGACAGATTATCACCTACTTGGATTATCAAAGGAGGGTGAAGGGTCACTTTTTTACAGTCAATCCACACGTTCTCTCAGAGGAGGAGGAATTGATTTTAAAAGATTGACTCAAGTGGTTCTGGACTGTACATTTTGCTCTTCGCATCCTGAAGGTAAGCTGAAAATATAATGAATTAAGATTTTAGAGTCGCTTGCATAATCTCTTTCTTGCAGAATTTGTTTTTCACTGTTGCTAAAGGGGCTAATTGACTTTAAACGCCACAGACAACAAAGCATATTCAACAGTAACATATCACGCACATAGTGACAGCCATAGCGGCAATCTTTTTCAAAAGCTTTGCTGTATTAGTACAGTAACTGACAGGAAGAGAAGACCATAATTACGGAATAATTACAGTAATGTTAAGGACATGAAAGGCAGCCAAAGAGAAGTGATGAGCCTTTGAATGCAGTTAGTCAGATGTAAAGTTGCGTTTTGGTGTAAACAGCCGCTACCCTAAACACAGCAACTGATAGTGGATTGTCAGGGGCTGCCAGGCCGAGCAAGATAAATCCCATCGCTGCGTGGTCGTAATGACAAAGGAGGGGGGCGGCCTCATTTCAGCACCATGACACAAAATCGGTAATGGGGATCGATCGCGCCAGTCTGAACATTCCATGGGTATTGTTATGTGGCTTGTTTTCAGATGTAACCCAGGAAAGTCCTTGCAATCTGTGATTGATCTAGAGCCAAAGGCCTTGTTTTGGATCATACGAGGAGAAGATCACAAAACATGGCAGATATAGTGAACAAGGGGCTTCAACTTACCGTTTTATTATGTGCATCCTTAGCACACATGCAAAAGATTCTATTTCAATTAACTGCTTTTTTAAAACAATTTCTATTCATCAAAGAATACCGAAAAACAGTTTATCATGGTTTCCACAAAAATATTAAGCAGCACAACTGTTTTCAACATTGATAATAAGAAATGTTTCTTGAGCACCAGATCAGCATATTAGAATGATTTCTGAAGGATCATGTGACACTGAAGACTAAAGAATTTCAGCTTAGTAGTCACAGGAATAAATTACATCTGAAAATATATTAACATAGAAACAGTTATTTTGAATTGTAATAATGTTTTACAATATTACTGTATTTTATCAAATAAATGCTTTGGTGAGCATAAGAGACTTAAAAAAATATTACTGACCTCAAACCTTTTAATGGTATAGTAGTGTATGTATGTTTTTCTACCATGGTGGGGACTTTCAATTGACTTCTATCGTTTTTAAAATTGATATTGATATTTTCTATGCCTAGATATGTTTTCTAAACCTAACCCACAGTTTTTGCTTTTTTACATATTCATAACAAACATACTAAATGTCGTTAAGCCATTTTCCTTAAGGTTTTATATCCATGGGACATTTGGTCCCCATATCTATAGAAGCCTGTTTCCGCCCCAGAGTAAAATTAAACCAAATAATTGTAATATAGTTTAAAATGAGAAATAAAGTGAGATTGTCAAAAACAAAGTTGCTATGCAAGATAAAAAAAAGCCATAATTGTGAGATATGAAAACATGAGAAATACAGTTGCAATTATGAGAAACAAAAATGTAATTAAGATATAAAGTCAATTGCAAGATATGAAGTTGAAATCATGAGAAATAAAGCTGCAATTACCAGAAATAAAGTTACAATTGCAAGATATAAAATCGTGCTGTGAGACAAAGAGTTGCAATTATGAGATAAATTCACATTGCAAGATAATAAAGTCACAATTGGGAGAAATAAAATAACCATGATCAAATATAAACATTTACTTACTTTTAATAATTTTTTTTTTTTTTTTTTTACTCTGAGGACAAAATGGGCTTCCATATAGGCTAGATGTTATATATAAAGACAAACAAACGACTGAAATCATTAAGCTTATAAATGTAAAAATTAGATAAGACTTTCCTAGCTGAGTTTTGGATCCTCCCAAGGTTTCTTCCCATCTATTTAACCTAAGGCGATTTCCTTGCAATTTGTTGCTTTAAATCAATATAAATTGATATTATTTGACATTATAAATGTAACAAAAGTTTATCTAAGTTCTAAGATATAGCATTCACCTGTCAAACAGTAAGACAAAGCCATTTGAAAGCCTGTATCTGATGTCCTTGGCTAGAACAGATATCTCAATGTGATTGAGTCTTTCAGGGTGCGCAAGATTTCTATCTCTGAAGGTCCATGTTTGATCTAATCTGCATCTGTCAGATGCAGTCATTTTTGGAAGGCCAGCTCTGAAAGGTGCCTGCCATAAAAAAAAAGAAGAAAAAAAGTCACTTCATGAACTTTAATAAAAAAAAAAAACAAGGTGCAAGGATGTCACAGTTTGCAGCATTCCAGCAAACCAATCATCTCATATGTAATTTTAGAAATAATTACTTTCGGTGTATCACAACTCGCATCAAAAAGGATCGGTATCTTAGCGTAATTTGCCCCAGCACCGCTTTGGCTCTCTTGGACGATTCTATTAGTTCCATAATTATCCCACCACTCCTCTGTTAAATTATTCCAATTAAAAGAATTAGGAGCTGAAATTGCTCGTGTCAACGTGCTGATTGACAGCAATTGGTCACTTAGTTTAATAACTCTTGTAGATTAGCCAGGCAGGTTTTTCCAATTGGTGAGTGTCACTAATGCACTGAAATAGATTCACCAAATTACCAAGAGCAGGAGGATCTCACGTCTTTTAGTTCATCTCATCTATTCAAATATGAATAATCTGTTTGCTGTGACTGGGCTGTGAAGACTAAAAACTAATTAAACATCTCCTAAAGTAAGCTTTTAGTTTCTTCAGATGTAATTTATTGAGGCAATATATTGATTTATCAAAGCCTTGCTTTTGACTCAGTTAGGCTATCTCATATAAGAGATATAATAAGCAAGTAAATAAATAAATATTCGGACATGATATGTATACAAAGTAGCGCCGGTTTCAGTTACGTGGATTTTAGGACTGATACACATTGCCATGATGGACAACAGTGACTGTAGAATGCAACAGTGCTGTCCACCTTTTCTTTGGCCTTGGTTCCTGAAGTATTTTTTTTTTGTATATTTAATTTTCCCATAAGGATTTTAAAAAGTCTTTGTTAGAGTTATAAGCCACAAAGCCAACCAACTAGCTAAGAGGTAAATTACAACATTACAAACTTTAATTTGAAGGAAAAAAAGTATTAGAAAACAAATCTGACAAAAAGACAAAAGTACAAGACTGTGTATAACGTAATGATAGAAAGAACTGCAATCCCATGAAGCATTGTGTTTGACAATTAAATTTAAAAGGATGGAGAAATAAAAAATATTTATTTAAAGAGGTGGTTTCATGGAAGTGGGTGCGGGTACTAAATACTTCTTTTGACATTATTTGCTTATAGCAGTTCTCTGATTGGTGGAGATTTCTTTGCAGAATCACAGGTAATGTTGTTTTTCCACCAGGAATTCTGCTGTTGAACATAAATATTAAAAATAATGCCTTTAACAAAACCATATACCATCAATCAATAACCTTGTAGCTCACAGTAGGTTTATCTACAGGCAAAAATGTTTTCTTCATGCATCGGTCAATTTTGAGATTTTGGGCTATTTTGCTTTCCATGAAGTGTTGTTTCAAGAAAACATCCAAAACACACTTTTAATTGGTGCTTTTATTGCACTTGTTTATCCATTTGCGCAGCGTATTTAGATTTCCATTACAATACATTTCTTTAAAGGCCGTTTTCTCAAAATTATTTTTTTCTGAAATCTCAACTTCAGCAGCACTTACATGCACCAAACTTCACAGTTCAATTCTATCCATATTCTGAAGGTTTTTACAGAGGGGTTTGTTCATATACAATTCACCTGATTTGATACATTTTATTCCTAAAACAATGGGGATTTAAAAAAAATGAACCTGGCTTTATCCAGTGTTCAGATTTCTGTTCAGGAAATTAGTGCACATTTAAATATTACCAAAACATGTAATACAAAAAATGTTTGCAGTTCTTAAAGGGGATGTCTAATGCCATTTCATGCATTCTGACTTATTTAACTGTTAAAGAGTTGGATTCTCATGCTAAACATGGCCAAAGTAAAAAAAAAAAAAAAAAAAAGTTGGACGTATGACGGAATATTTCTGTGCCAAATGGCCCTGTATGACGTGATAAAGGGGGCAATTCCTTGTATGGGCACTTCTCCAGGAAGAGCGTGCGCACACATCAACCAGAGCGACAGCAGAGCGTGCCCATCAACATGCAAGTTCAGGTTACTGAAGCCGTCGGCAGCGCTGCACGGCACGCCTCCAAGAGCTCCCTGTTTTCGGAAAGACTAGGTACAGTGTATCTGTCTTTTATACATCTAATAAAACTAAAGATTCTTCGGATATATGGTACTCAAGATTAACTCAGATTGGCAGAAACTGCCTGTGTAATGTCCCCTTTAATGTTATCAATTAAATAGAGAAGTATGATGATATTGTTACGGGGTGTGTAGGCAGAGGAAGACGAGGAGATCAGGAGTTCCAAAAACAATAGACTTTACTTAATAAAGCAAAACAACAAACGGATACAGGCAGGCAGACGGGCAGAGGATAACACACCTAACATCAACGTTACATAAACGAGAACCGACAAGGAGTGAAGGAGAACACAGGGTTTACATACACAGAGAACAGATAGGGGAAACAAGGCACAGCTGGGGCAAATTAACTAGACACAGGTGAAGGAACTGAACACAAACGAGGAGCGGGAAAACGAACACAGGACTAAACCAAATACACTATGAACGGGGGGAAACTCAGGACACACATGTAACATAACGCCCCCTCCAAAAAGGCGCGTCCTCGCGCCGTATAACTTCAATAGGGGTGGGGGGGCGGGCGCCCTGGAGGCTGACGAGGGCGTGGCCTACCCTGAGCAGGAAGCCTCCAGGGCGGAGCAGGCTGGTCAGGGGGCCATGGCGGAGTAGGAGACCACCCCTCGGGCGGTCCTGGCGGAGAATCCCCTTCGGGCGGCCATGGCGGAGAATCCCCTTCGGGCGACCATGGCGGAGACGCATCTTCGGGCGGCCATGGCGGAGACGCACCTTCGGGCGGCCATGGCGGAGACGCACCTTCGGGCGGCCATGGCGGAGACGCACCTTCGGGCGGCCATGGCGGAGACGCACCTTCGGGCGGCCATGGCGGAGACGCACCTTCGGGCGGCCATGGCGGAGACGCACCTTCGGGCGGCCATGGCGGAGACGCACCTTCGGGCGGCCATGGCGGAGACGCACCTTCGGGCGGCCATGGCGGAGACGCACCTTCGGGTGGCCTATATCCCCCCCCCAAAACCTTCTTGGGGGGAATCACAGGCTCTGGGACAGTCTCTGGGTGGGCAGAAGGGACATGGAAAGTCTCTGGCTGGGCTAGCGGTGAAGGCCCGGCTATGCTGGATGGAACCAGCGGTGAAGGCTCTGAAGGGCTGGACGGGACCAGCGGAGAAGGCTCTGAAGGGCTGGACGGGACCAGCGGAGAAGGCTCTGAAGGGCTGGACGGGACCAGCGGAGAAGGCTCTGGCTCAGCCGGCGTGACGCGAAGCTCCGGCCCGGCAGGCGTGACGCGAAACTCTGGCTCGGCAGGCGTGCAGGGAAGCTCAGGCTCGGCAGGCGTGCAGGGAAGCTCAGGCTCGGCAGGCGTGCAGGGAAGCTCAGGCTCGGCAGGCGTGCAGGGAAGCTCAGGCTCGGCAGGCGTGCAGGGAAGCTCAGGCTCGGCAGGCGTGCAGGGAAGCTCAGGCTCGGCAGGCGTGCGGGGAAGCTCAGGCTCGGCAGGCGTGCGGGGAAGCTCAGGCTCGGCAGGCGTGCGGGGAAGCTCAGGCTCGGCAGGCGTGCGGGGAAGCTCAGGCTCGGCAGGCGTGCGGGGAAGCTCAGGCTCGGCAGGCGTGCGGGGAAGCTCAGGCTCGGCAGGGCTGCGGGGAAGCTCAGGCTCGGCAGGGCTGCGGGGAAGCTCAGGCTCGGCAGGGCTGGACGGAACCAGCGGTGAGGGCTTGGCTGGGCTGGACGGAACCAGCGATGAAGGGTCGGCTGGGCTGGACGGAACCAGCGGCGAGGGCTTGGCTGGGCTGGACGGAACCAGCGGCGAGGGCTTGGTTGGGCTGGACGGAACCAGCGGCGAGGGCTTGGCTGGGCTGGACGGAACCAGCGGCGAGGGCTTGGCTGGGCTGGACGGAACCAGCGGCGAGGGCTTGGCTGGGCTGGCTGGGATCAGTGGCGGAAGCTCTGTGTCCCAGTCAATAAGCTCCTCCTCTTCCCCTGGACCGATGGTGAAGGGAGAGCCACAGCTCGCCAATACCCACTCAACAAAGGCCTCGAAGTTCCCCCGAGGCCCATCTCCGGGCAGGCGTGCTGTGGTCTCGGCGTTGAGACCTGCCCGGAAGAACACACAGAGGCTGGTGTCATCATAATGGACAAAGGGTACCAAGTCCAAATACCTCTGTGTGTGGGCCTCGAGGGAAAGATCCTCTTGGGAAAGCAGCATGATCTTTACTGCTGCCAAATCCATATTTTCGGTCGGTTCTTCTGTTACGGGGTGTGTAGGCAGAGGAAGACGAGGAGATCAGGAGTTCCAAAAACAATAGACTTTACTTAATAAAGCAAAACAACAAACGGATACAGGCAGGCAGACGGGCAGAGGATAACACACCTAACATCAACGTTACATAAACGAGAACCGACAAGGAGTGAAGGAGAACACAGGGTTTACATACACAGAGAACAGATAGGGGAAACAAGGCACAGCTGGGGCAAATTAACTAGACACAGGTGAAGGAACTGAACACAAACGAGGAGCGGGAAAACGAACACAGGACTAAACCAAATACACTATGAACGGGGGGAAACTCAGGACACACATGTAACAGATATCTAGTTAATTTTTTTACCCTATTCACCAGGGGTATATTGCCTTAAGTTATCTTTAAAATTCAATTTCCCTATGGAAAAAAAAGAACGGGATTTCTGGAACCCGACTATTCCACTCTATATACGTGGATAACACTGTCTAGCATAATTTGGTCTTGGACTAATTTGAGACATCTTTTTTAAGGATTGAAATCTGATCAGTCACACTTTGCTTATGGTCTAAGAGAAACAAATAAGACATTGAAGAGATTTATTTTGGTATTTTCCTTTCTATTTGAACATTTCCAAATGTTGAATGGAGGACAACTGATTTTTACAGAATCAAAACGCCAGGGCATTAAGAAATAAATGTTTTTGTGTGAACAATTTGCTCATTTTGAATTTATCCTTGTTGCTTGTAAGGAGCCATTGACAATTTCGGTTTAATGACTTGTTTGATGGGCAGAGGACAGACAGAGGTTTGCTGCTTGGCTTGGGCATATTAAACTGTTGATTGTAATTTATAGCCTGTCTAGTGCGCCTGTCGGCCTCCATTGTAATCCAATTCAGCGCTCGGAGGAACGGTCCGTCCTCTTGGATCTGCCGCTAGCATGCGTTTGATTATGCCGTGTGTCCTTCTCTTCAAAAAGAAGCCAATCTACAAAGGGAAAACAATAGCATCAAATTGTTGCCATTTGGAACGGTCATTGTAATTCCAGCCTATGACCTTTCTAACTATTATAATGCCTGCAACCCAACGGGCATTTCAACAGGAATCAGGCCTCTGCACAACCACTGAGCTCTCGGGTAAACCAGCAGTAACTTGGCAGGAAAGCTGCTACTATGTTCTATACATGTTAATGTCAATGGACTGGGCATGGTTGCAATAATTGTTACAACTACAATTTCAAAGTGGACGAATTCGCAAACGAGTAGGGAAAGAACAATGGTATATAAACTTCTGAATATCTAAACTCTCCCCTCTGTTATCTACTAGCATGTCTCAGAGGAGTAAAACCTCTTCAAAAGAAAGGTACGAGATGGCTCTAAATCATTGCATTGATTCAGGTGATGTGCGGTGTGGTCACTACCTGTCTTCTCTCCCTTTAGCAGCTCGTCTGGTCATTCATCCTCATCAGATGCTCATCCTCCACGCTCTGCTCTTCGTAACTCCTCCAAAGACTCGAAAAACTCAGGTCACAGGGACTCATCTGACAGCCAAGAACGCCGCAGCAGTAGATCTTTGAGCCAGAATTCAGCTATTGCTGCGGCATATACACAGTACCTTAATTCTCTCTTTGGACAGGTAAATCTACATCTTTAGATTTATCCTTGCTAGTTTTGATGCTAGCTTAAATGTTTAGGATAACAAAAAAGGTACCTAATGCTACTTTTATATACCATGGTATTTTATTTTTAATGATTACCATATTCATGTAACGTGGTATTTACTTCAGTAAGGTACTTCAGTGAAATAAAATAATGTGCATTTAAGTGATCAAACTTAACTAACAAAGTTCAGGGAAGGAGGCGGACGTTAAACGTAACTTTAATCGTAAAAAAACCCCATCAAAACGAAAGGAGCAGTACTATCCCAGGCTCTTGGCCCCATCCAGCTTCATTCTAACGTTAATAAAACTTTAATACATTTGCCCCGCCCATCAAAGAGATTACTCCTGTCGGATTGCTTTCCATTGGTTGTGGAGGGTAAGATGGCAACTCCCATTATTCCACGCTCATTGACAGCATCATCAAGCTAAGTCTTTATTATTGTTTTGAATAAGTGACATTTGAATCTGCTTTAATAATATTTACAGTTTTCATTTTAATTTAAGTTTTATCAATTTTGTTGTTTTGTCATTTTTATTAGTTTTGAATATAAACATAAAATTTTCTATTTAGCTTAGCTTTAATTTTTTTATTTCAGTTTAAATTTGAGCAATTGTAGTACTTAAATTAGTAGCCATCATCTCTACTTTCCAGTTAAAGTTAATTAAGTTTAAGCTTTCATCTAATACTTATATTTTATTCAAATGTTTGATTTCAGCTTTACTTCAATTATCGAAAACGATTTTTAATAGTTTTAGTTTACAATATCTGACAATATTTAGTTTACAACACTGATTCAGCAATCATGGTATTACCATCTGATACAATCGCTGTACCATGGTACTGGGAAAAACAATTAAACCATCGTAAGTAGGTCTGAGCTGGCTTAAGATGGTCTCCTATTCTGGCCAAGCTGGTGTTAAGCTGCATGGTTTAGCTAGTCTGACCAGTTGAAAAGCGCACAAAACCACTCTAAAACCACCCCGAGAGGCCAAATAAGACCAGCAAACTAGTCTAGATTCTAGATGGTTTAATTTAGACAGGTGAACCTTTTATAGGTGTCTTAGCCAGTTTGTTTGACCTATGGATTATTCAAACACATATATCCAGGATCAATGCGTCTTTATTTAGCACAAGGTCAGGTTCATAATCTGTGATTTATCTTCTGAGAAAATATTGCCGCCTGTCAACGCACCACCTTCCTCCTCAATCAGGTCAATAACAAGTGCCAAGTTAAGTTATTTTGGTACACTGAAGCCCAGACCTAAGCAAGCATCTTGCTCCAGCTGTTAAAACCGATGCTATGAATCTGTCATGATTCATGAATCATAGTCATTTAAACTCGGAGATGCTTGATTATATTTTCAAGAGTATGTCTGGAGATCAGAGAGCCAGCGAGCAAGAAACAGCCAGAAAACAGAGAGACTGAAGAACAGTAAGAGAGAGAGAGAAAATGGATAGAGTCTAAGAGACAAACAAGACAAAGGTGCTCCGACACAAATTGGAAAATATACCAATGTATGCACACAGCCTAAAGCTCCATGGCTCCTGCTTGGCAGATTGGAGGGATGAATGAAATAAAAACAAATAGACAAGGGACCCTATTAGCATATATCTATGGGTACATAGCCTGAAGCAACTCACAAGTTGCATAACTGCTCCCTCTTCCAGAGACGTCTGAGTAATGCATTATTTTTAATAATAAATATGTGTTTTAGGGAATTTGGTCCAAAAGTCTAAATGCAGTGAATGAAACATTTGAAAGTCGGCAATGCCCTTGGGCACCAAAAATGCAAATATTTCTCAGTTAGCAAAGCCTTACAAATCAATTTTAGGCCTTATAAAAGTTGTAGTATACATATAGAGGCTTGCTGTGGTAGTCGGTTACCGTTGTTACATGGTGTTCAGCTGTACACCGATTACATCACTTGGCCACAGCGGCACCGCCTCCACTGTTGCTTTGTTTTTTTTATAGAAATAAAAACCATTTAGTTCAGTTGGACAATGGACGCTACAATTATAAACTAAAAGCATCTTCTTTGCTCCATAAACAGCATGAGCTGCAGAGCAGAGGTGTAAAAAATACCTGAAAACCATATACCTTACAGCGAAAAAGACTTCATTACGAGTTACAAGTCACCAGTTCCAATACGACTAGAGTAAAATAGGCCTGGTTTCACAAACAGGGCTTGGATTAAGTCTTAGTTAAATTAGGACATTTAGGTAGCTTTTATAAACATGCTTAAAAAAACAAAACATGGTGCGCATCTTGAGACAAAACAATGGCAATGATATATTGTAATAAATCAAGATCAACAAAGCAGCGTCTTAAACATCTAAACACTCACGTCTCAGTTTAGCTCAAGTGCTCAAAAAGATGGAAGATTTAATCATATTAAAGCATGCATATGTCCATGAATCTGAATAAAACTGCATGTGATGATATCCATTTATCAAATACAGCAATAACATTTTATAATAATAATAATAATAAGCAATCATTTATAAACCGTTTATAAATTATTATAAACGGTTATCCCCCCCACCCCACCCCACACATTGCCCCTTAACCATTTATGCAGTTTATTTTTGCAAAATGATTAAATATTTCCCCGCATCTCTCCCCGTTCTTGTTTGTATAAGCGTTGATGTGAGGCATGGTTGGACATGTTATGGTGTAATCCAATTATACCCCCCCCCCCCCCCCCCCCCCCCCCCCCCCCCCCCCCCCCCCCCTCACACACACACACACTCCATGCGTCATTGTGCCACTGAGCAGCTTTGATAAGCATTCTAACATAAACCTCAGTTATTAGTGATTAAAAATGGGCGATGTCTCTAAGGATGTTCAGCTCTCATGCTGTAATAATTTCCATATTTAGCTGTTTTTTGTGTCACAGTTTTTTTGGTCATTTTGCTCTCTCTCATCTCTCTGTCCCTCTACCTTTCTACCTTTCTACCTTTCTATCACTCTCTCTCTCTCTCTCTCTCTCTCTCTCTCTCTCTCTCTCTCTCTCTCTCTCTCTCTCTCTCACACACATTTACTTTCACCAGGACAGAGATTTACTGCCAGAGGAACTAGACGGTATGTACAAAACATGCATATTTAATATCCGAGCCATTGCACAGCACATAGACGAACACAATACAGATGCTGCACACACTCAGCATAAGATAAACAACTGACAAAATTCAATAACATCTGACACAAATAAATTTGATTAAAAATGAATTGGTATTGTCATGAATGGTGAATGGCATACAGAGGATAGAGAAGTAAGCAGCATTAATAATACCAGAGCAGTGAGTCAGCCTGTGCTGATGGTTCTACGCTTAAGCTGCACAGTCACATAGATTATATAACAGGTACAGTATGTAGCCTATACTAATGTAAAGTTCAATTATATATAATAACTAAACTAATTGTCCACCCCTAGTTTCAGGTGTTTTTTGTTTACCTGGATGTTCTTGATGTTAAGTTTTCAGGTTGATTTAACTATATATTACTATATAAGTTGAAATGACACTGTCAAATTTGAAATTTGTGACAATGTTTTATGTAATGCTAAAACACTGCTCTCCACTTTCAGAAGTTGTAGTGATGCTCTCTTTTCCCAGAAAGAATGTAAAACATATACACTCACCGGCCACTTTATTAGGTACCCCATGCTAGTAACGGGTTGGACCCCCTTTTGCCTTCAGAACTGCCTCAATTCTTCGTGGCATAGATTCAACAAGGTGCTGGAAGCATTCCTCAGGGAGTTTGGTCCATATTGACATGATGGCATCACACAGTTGCCGCAGATTTGTCGGCTGCACATCCATGATGCGAATCTCCCGTTCCACCACATCCCAAAGATGCTCTATTAGGTGGAGATCTGGTGACTGTGGAGGCCATTTTAGTACAGTGAACTCATTGTCATGTTCAAGAAACCAATTTGAAATGATTAGAGCTTTGTGACATGGTGGAAGTAGCCATCAGAGGATGGGTACATGGTGGCCATAAAGGGATGGACATGGTCAGAAACAATGCTCAGGTAGGCCGTGGCATTTAAACGATGCCCAATTGGCACTAAGGGGCCTAAAGTGTGCCAGGAAAACATCCCCCACACCATTACACCACCACCACCAGCCTGCACAGTGGTAACAAGGCATGATGGTTCCATGTTCTCATTCTGTTTACGCCAAATTCTGAGTCTAACATCTGAATGTCTCAACAGAAATCGAGACTCATCAGACCAGGCAACATTTTTCCAGTCTTCAACTGTTCAATTTTGGTGAGCTCTTGCAAATTGTAGCCTCTTTTTCCTATTTGTAGTGGAGATGAGTGGTACCCGGTGGAGTCTTCTGCTGTTGTAGCCCATCCGCCTCAAGGTTGTGCGTGTTGTGGCTTCACAAATGCTTTGCTGCATACCTCGGTTGTAACGAGTGGTTATTTCAGTCACTGTTGCCCTTCTATCAGTTCGAACCAGTCTGGCCATTCTCCTCTGACCTCTGGCATCAACAAGGCATTTCCGCCCACAGAACTGCCGCTCACTGGATGTTTTTTCTTTTTCGGACCATTCTCTGTAAACCCTAGAGATGGTTGTGCGTGAAAATCCCAGTAGATTAGCAGTTTCTGAAATACTCAGACCAGCCCTTCTGGCACCAACAATCATGCCACGTTCAAAGTCACTCAAATCAACTTTCTTCCCCATACTGATGCTCGGTTTGAACTGCAGGAGATTGTCTTGACCATGTCTACATGCCTAAATGCACTGAGTTGCCGCCATGTGATTGGCTGCTTAGAAATTAAGTGTTAACGAGCAGTTGGACAGGTGTACCTAATAAAGTGGCCGGTGAGTGTATATTGGTTAGCCTATATCATTTTCTGTTTTTAAAAATATTGAAATATGATTTAAGTTGATTTTACACACTAAAAGAAATATTGTATCACATATTGAATATCGCATTATTTAACAAGTAGTTTTCTTCAATATCAGGCAGCCCTTATATCATATATCCATTCATGGTTAGACTTCTTTTTTTTTTTTCCTTTCAAAAATGGTCAGGGAAAGGAAAACCTTCAGATGTTGAATTTTCTATTCATTTTACTGTATATGAGATTTGTAATGTTAGCAACCCTGTTACAAATGCAGTTTGAAAAACCCTGTCTAAACGCAGTATAAAACTCAGATTTTTAATAAACATTTAATAACTGTGTAAATTAAACAGAAGTAGCACATTTTAATTAATGACAAATTCTGATAAAATAAATCATTTCAGTTACTAAAATAATAAATACAATTTGGATACAGATAAGGATGCCAAGACTGCTAATATGGGACAGGCCAAAAGCACCATTTTAAGAGGGGAAACAGATAAATGTGTTTTAAACTATCTATCTCTTATACTAGGATACGTTTTATTATTATGAGAACATATCTAATATTTCTTACAATAAAACAATGGATTTGTACACACTCACTAACATGTAGCCCATTACAAATAGCAGAATACTATATCCGGTAAGTTGAAGAAAAGTTGGCGATGTGATTAAATGTGATTACATTTCTTTACCCTTTAGAGCTCCATGTAGCATTTAAAGAGTTTGACTATGACCAGGATGGGTATTTGCACTACAAAGATGTTGCAGACTGCATGAGAACCATGGGATACATGCCAACAGAGATGGAACTGATTGAGATCATTCAGCAGATAAAAATGAAATGTGAGTGTGTATGCTTGAAACCAGTTTCAACTGATGGCATTTTTGTGTCTATTTATACACTGCCTAAGCTCTACTCGTTCAAAAGTTTGAGGTCACTGCGTTTTTTTGTTTTGAAAGAAATACTTTTATTTACCAAGGACACATTATTCAAAAGTGACAGTAAAGACATTTATAAAGTTAGATGTCTATTTCAAATAAATGCTGTTCTTTTAAACTTTTTATTTGTCAAAGAATCCTGAAAAATTAAGTATCACGGCTTCCACAATAATACTGAGCCGCACAACTGTCTTCAATATTATAATAAGAAATGTTTACAAAATCAAAATGTTCAAATCAGCATATTATCATGATTTCTGAAGGATCATGTGACACTGAAGACTGGAGTAAATATGCTGAAAATTCAGCTTGGCCATCACAGGAATAATATAAATATATATATATAAATATATATATGTATATAAAATATATATATATATATATATACATATATATATTAAATAGAACAGTTATTTAAAATTGTAATAATATGTCACAATATTACTGTTTTCACTGTATTTTTGATTGAATAAATGCAGCCTTGGTGAGACTTCTTTCAAAAACATTAAAAAATCTTACCAACTCTAAACTTTTGAACGGTAGTGTATGCCAGTTTAAATGTAAAGATAAGTGTTAATGTGGTATGTGTGTGTTTGTAGGGGGTGGTCATGTGGACTTTGATGATTTCTGTGAATTAATGGGGCCCAGGATGTTGGCTGAGACTGCTCATATGGTCGGTCTAAGGGAGATGCACTGTGCATTCAAACAGGTGAGTAGTACACACTCTAAAGTTGCCTTCAAAGGAAGCTCACTTTGAAGTGTACATTAAATAGAGAACAAAACCCCACAAACATCAAATCGTGATATATTGCATTGCATAAATAATATTATATCTTCATGAAACTGAATATCTCTCTTAGTTTGACTGTGACGGTGATGGACGGATCACCTTTGAGGAGCTGAAAGAGTCCACAAAGACGTTGCTCGGTGAGAAACTGAAGAAAGGAGAACTGGAAGAAATTCTGACAGACATAGACCTCAACGGAGATGGGAACGTGGACTTTGATGGTAAGGAAGGCAGAATACTTTTGAATATGTACTACTCTGGGAAATGATGCATGGGTTTACATGTAACTGTCCGCGTGGAGTCATCTAAAAGGTCTCAAGTGATTTAATGAGTGTAAATGTATATTGAGAAGTGAGAAGACTTTCTCTGGACTATTGAGCAGAGTAGATCAAAGCTCAAAACATTCACTGAGTAGAGAACAAGCAAAAGAAAGGAACGTGTAACGTAACAAACATCCAAAACAACAACCAACTATAACAAGTATAACAACTATAACTATAACAACTATAACACTATAAAAGTAATAACCAACGTACCGGTAAGTCACTAAAAACAACTCTATAGCGCCATCTAGTGACCAGACTATGAAACAGCAGTAGCCCTCTTTTCTGTGGCTCTTGCTGTGGATCTGCTTTTCTGTGTTTTTGGATTGTTCTGCCACTGCAAAAATATTTTTAAAAAATAAATTCAGTACACAAAAATCTCCAGACAACATGAGCGGAGGAAAATAATGTGATCTAGGAGCTTCATACATCTTACAGCAGATGCCATTGAAACACGGCAAGTCTATCCGTCACAGCCTCGCTTTCCTGTCATGGCGCGCTGCTCTGAATAAGGTCTATAATTTTTACCTGTTTGCCCCAACTGTGGAGCAACAGACGCAGCTATTCTCGACATGATGTTTATAAAAAATAAAATAAATAAAAAATTCGGGAGAAAGTATAGCCAACCTACCTCTATCCCGCCACGACAGTCTTCCACCAGCATCCCTCCACACTTAATTTCTGGGTTCGGACTTCGGACCTTCGGAGTCGGAACCAATTCCGAGCTTGGAGCCCTTCCCCTCGGACAGCACGCCAAATATGCATACTTGTTCTATATCAAATTATATGTAAGGGTGAAGTCTTGAACTTTATATTTACTTGATTTGATATAAAATGGAGTTATAAACGAAATAACTTGTTCATCTTGACTTGTCAATCAATTAGCCTACCTCAGGAGACAATTCCCGCCACCTCCATGTTTAATCTCTATAAATAAACTAACTATGAATAATGATAAAGGAGCACAGGAAGGTAACTTAGACCTCGAGTGGGGGAAAAGCCACATGTGTGTTTACCGCTTTCAAGAATCGGATGAACTTCTGAAAAAGGCTTGCTTCATTTTCACACGAATTCCGTTGATTACGGAACCCCCCAAGTGACATTTCAGGGAAAAGGCTTCTTATCGTGTGGTGTGCCTCGTAGTAAACTAAATAGAACCAATATTTTATATTAACTGACAGTTTTGTCTCTGTTTTCTTTCAGAGTTTGTCATGATGCTGTCTCTCCGATAGCTGAATGGATTTCCATAAGAGCTCAATCATGAAATCATCAAACCTGTCAGTTAAGTTGTTAAATACGGTGTGCATGAACTGCTGAGATTTATGTAGAACTGTACAGAGTATTTGTGTTCAATAAAGGTCCGAAACTGTGTCAAAATGTTCTTGTTTGTTCGATGGAGGATGGTGGATTATCTAAATAATAAGTAGTGTACGTACGGGACAATAAATCTGTGAGTTATGAAACAGCTGTTGTTGCACAACCAGTGACGTTGCTGCAACCTAGTGGAGGATATAGGTAACGATAATAATAATCCTTATTATCTGATAAGAATAATAATGATAATATTAATAAAAATAAATTAGGCTCTAGTTTCCCTGCGTCCCTGGACATGTTGTTTGGAAAATGGATGGATAATCCTTGCGGACTTGCATAGGCTCCAACATCCCATGACTCTATGAAAAGCGGTTTGTTAAATAGATGGATGGATGTAAATAAATAAACTAACAAAGATACAATGAAAAAGATGTGCATTTTATTTGAAAATTGACAACTTAAATATTTGAGCATAGCTGTAAAAAAATTATTTTTTTTAAAACAAAATGATTTACATATAACAGCCATTATTTGACATATTTTACACACTTAAAGGACCAAGAGGCGAATGAAGTAAATTAAACCACAGAATTAGTTCTCCGGCAACAGGAGTGCAAAAACCCAAGCGGACGCATTATACCATAGTAGCAGAATGCAACAAGGTATTATAAGGCAAAAGTTAGTTTAGTCTGCACACAACAAGCACCACACAGGTATGAGCTAGTGAGTTAGCATCCACCACTGTCAATATGCAGAATGCTTGCTGGGTCTCCTTTCAGTATGGTGCTGGTTGCAGCTAACGATAGTTTGTTTTTATCTGTCAAAATATTGCAAGTTTCCCTTTGCGATTTGTTTGTGTATAAATATCTCAACCTCATTCTCAAAAATGACCTTTAAAGCATTGGACAGAGTGCAGCTTGTACCCAAAAGAGACACTTGCAATATGGTGGCGTGCTGTTTTGAGAGCAAACCCACAGCAAAAATGAATGATACGTCTGAAACTAAACTATTGAGACATTTGGAAGTCCTAACTATTTCCTCAGTATGAAATAAACCTACGCTTACCAGTATCGTGCCCATCTCTGAGCTAAAAGTTTGAGACAGGAAGGGACTGTGCAAGCTTCATTAACACCCAGTACTGCAAAAGTAACAAATAAATACAAGTGCATCTTGAGAGTTGTCTCTGTCTTAGGCGACAACAACCTCTTGTGCGTGCTTAACAGGTCAAGAAAGAAAGCTCGGATGGATGCTCAGAAGCGATATTTCTGCTTTTGTTTCTCCAGAGTTTTAAGTGAAGAAAAGATATTCAAAATTGCCTTCTATCTTGGTGCCCATCTTTTTTGTAGATGCTCCCTGTCCACTTCAACACACACACACGCAAAGCATGATCATGTTGAAAATGTTGGAATGCTCTCCAGCAACATTTCTGCCCCGAAAGCACTGTATGGAGGCTACGGGCACCTGACAGAAACAGAATTTTATGTAGATTGTTTCTCCTAAACAAAATCAGACAGGCTGTTGAACAATAAATACTACAGGAAGGGATGTCGTCTAACACTCATCTTGAACACAAAGAAAACCGATGGTGATTAACAGATCGGTATGAAACAACAAACACTTTGTTCTTGTAATTCTCTGCATGAATTACATCTAAGCACACAGATGTAAATCTGTGCTGAGTTTTCAGTGGACTCTCCTTGGAATCTCATTAGTTCTTCGTCAGTCAGCACCATTGAGTGTTTGCATGTTGGCCAGCAGAGTGACAGGGAGTTCTGTGTGTGTTTGTGAGGAAGCTCTAGTCCCTGGGAAGGTTCTGCAGGTAGGTGAGGATGTGTCGGATCTTAACTAGTCGTTCTTTTAGTGTTGTCATGGAGAGGACAGACAGCTGGTAGCGTGGATCAACAGGAAGAACAGCTAGCAGCCACCAACAGCACGCTGGACCATTAGGTGTGGCCTGGAATACAAAGAAAGTGTGTTTAGTGTCTTAAGATCAGGCTGCTGATTTAAGTACAATAAGGGGGTCATGTCCTAAGGATCTACAACATCCCCACCATGTCGGTTCTTTGCCGATTTACATTTATCTTTATCTGTTGATAATGGAAATGTATCACCCGTTATTGAATATATAGTTGTACATGCTCATTTCCTCTATTTTTACATCAGATTGCGTATACTATTAATGTAGTTATTAATATTTTGAATTTTTTTTTTCTAGTTTTTTTAATGTACTTGTGTCATTTTAATTCGTTTTTAGATATATTTCTATTTCGTTTTAGTCATTTTAGTACTTATTTTCTAAACTAGTATTTCTAATTTCCATTGCGTTAAGTTTCTCATGTAATATTTATATTTTATTTTATTTTATTTAATGAAAACTAATTTTTAATAGCTTGTTTTAGTTCTAAAGGGGTCATGAACTGCAATTTTTATTATTATTTTAAAATGCTTCCTGAAGTGCACTTTATATGTCAGTATGATTTTTAGATAAAAAAAATGGTAGTACATAGAAAATAGCACATAGCTTTTTTAATTTTAAAAAGATCAAGGAAAATTTGACTCATGATATGCCCCGTAAATATAATGCTTTCTTTTGTAAAAGAGAAAGACCAACTAAACTAAATGCTGATAAAAGGCCATATAAGGACCGGCTACGTTCATGAAGCTTACACAACAGCAACCTCCCGCCATTATTATTCAAAGCATGCCATTCCTCTTCTGAAATATAATGATTGTGTTTGCGAAAGCTGCCAAATTCACTTCCGTTCTTTCTGACACATTTATGATGTAAATGCACTTATGCAATCGAAACCCTGAATACACTTTGACCTACTTCCTCCCGCCCAGCCTACTGTAGGGCAAAGAAAGGAAGGGGGGCGGGGCTTCTTTCAGTAGTAGGGATTAAGCAAGCGGGAAATACCTGGATGTCAGCCTCTCTCTCAGGCATTGGCCCAAAATGCTGCAGGATCTGGTTCCGAAAGCGGTTCTCCAGGTTCTGGAACCATTTACGGGCCTGGTCGTACACCTGATCATGTAAAACTTGTAGCTTTTCCAATTCTTCCTCATCTTTTACCTAAAACACACCAAATTTCTTTTATACTATATCTTTAATTAAAGCTTAGTTTAACTTTTGATAAGGAAATAAAGTTTCCAAATAAAACAAGTCTTATATCTTGCATTCCTGTACATTACAGTCATCTAAAAATCCACAGAAGTGCGTACCTTCATATCCTCCAGATACTTGATGTTGGCAATACAGTATCCGTCTTTCATTGCGCGTGAGAGGACGCGAAACCTCTTTCCTCCGATTGTATCCACGACAGAGCGCCCGTCTGGGAGGAAATGCACGCTTCGGATTTGAAGCATGCAGCCGAAGTCCACAAACCTTGACATATCATATTATAAAAATCAGCAATGTAATCCAACAGACTTAATGCTCACAGCCCCATGAGAACACATATAAGCACACGCTTACCCTTTCTGGGGGTCACTGATGCACATGCCGAACTGACGTGTCCCAGTTTCCATGCAGCGTCGGATCATGAGACGGTATCGTGGCTCAAACACATGAAGAGGGCAAGGCACAGTAGGGTAGGCCATGGTGCAAACAAAGATGGGCACATTCTTTGTTAAACTAGGGAAGACAAATAACAGAGAAGAGATTGAGTGTGATTTGAAGATTAGACACTATTAGATTATATAAGACCGTGTGTGTAAGACTTTGTGTTTGAGAAACATTTGTTTATTGAAAATTAAGTTTAACAGAGTAATTTTATATCAAGGTAACAATACAAATCACAATGTGATATAATTTGGTGAATTAAAAACTTTACAATTGAAAGGTACTTAATCTCATTTAATTATTTTTCTCTTTGTAATTACAACTTGATGGATTCAAACAAAAAAGATTATGCAAAATAAATGAATGGTAAGTCTGGCATCCGTGGAAAAGCATCTTCACATTATGTAACGCTTCAACAAAGACTCAAAACGATGAATCTGATTAAATTATCCACAAATGAAGCAATTGTGCAAACTTACTCTGAGAGCTCTTTAGTTTCCTCCGCATGCAGTTTCAGTCTCTCTGAATGTTCCTTGGATAGGTACTGCTTAATGATGTCATCCAGCACTTGTGTGATTGTGTACTTTCTAAAGGCAAGATACTGTATGAAAAACGAAAAAGAGGAAGAGAACAGCAAGAGAGAGATGAATAAGAGAAATACAGAAAAAATAGGAGCAATTACTAACACCCACATAGTTTAAAATGTAATTGAATATATGAAACAGTGTATAATATGTAAAAAAAAAATGTTTGATGTTGTTTATTTTTAAAAAAATACTATGCACAGTGCACATACAATAAGGATGACCAAATAGCCTGAGGTCAATGTGAGTCTTGGAAGCAAAATGAAGAATTAACATTATCAATAAATCAGTAAAATTTGGACAATATGTATGAAAAATGTAAATACTTTTTTCATACTTGTAAAACTATGCTGCTAAAACGTAAATACATTTAAATAAATTTTATTATAAATTTAAATTGTATTAATTAATAAAATAGTATTTAATTTATCTTATTCTTATTGTTGAACCCTGAACGCTATTTTAATGACTTGAATGTAGCTTGCCGTCCAAATGCACAGTCTATAATGTTGATACAAACCTCTTTCAGGCTTTCTTTGCAGAGAGGGCACTGGGAATTGTGGTCTAGGCAGCGCTCCAGACAGTTTTTGCAGAACGTGTGACCACAGGGTGTTGTGACGGGTTGATAAAATAATCTAGAAAAGAGATAAGAGATGTTGTTGAGCTATATTAAACACTGACTGACACTTTCAATTTAAGTGACGTGCAAAAATCACACAGGGTGAAAGCAAGCACACTTTCACTGGCACATAATAAACCTGCTGTCTGACATCTGACGCTTTTTTGTTTTCTCAGGGAAACAGTACAGGCTACATTAATTTGCCTTTTTTACGTGTACTCTTTCAAGTAATTCAAGAGAAGCTATACTAAGACACTGTTTACACTTCATTTCAGGTCCGATCACCAGTGGACAGCACCACAGTCATCACCATAGCAAATTAGCAGTAGTCAATACCAATAACAGTGAAATTTTGTGATTTTTCCAACCAATTGCTATACAGGGCAGAAACTAATTTGCTGTTGAACACATTCCTTTTAAGTAAAATTTTAACATAAAATGTTACGATTTTTTAAAAAGAATACAATTTTAAATGATTGGGAATTCTGCCAGAAACTTTTTTTTTTTCATCAAATAAACAATATTTTTTCAGAAACCAATTTGCTTATTTCAGTTGCTTATTGAAATATTAATGTGTAAAACATAGAATAAAAAAAAATCAAATACATTAAAAATATATTGGGAATCTGCAAGAAATTGTATGGTTTTTTTAAAGAATAATAATAATAATAAAAAAAAAAATATATATATATATATATATATTATTCATTATAATGTATATATGGGAGAAACAGTCTAATAACTTATTATTTTCAGTTTTTTTCATAGGACTTTTAGACGATTTGACTCTAAAAACACGCTCTTCCCTCACCTCATACAGAGAGAGCACTCAAAATCATTTGGATCCAGCAGGTCTTTTGGCAGGGTTTGATAGGCCTTGGTTTCCTCAGTAACCACAGGAGTAGCTGCACTGGCAGTCACTGAAGGAGAAAGGTAGAAGAGCAGAGAGATGAGGACACTGCTTTATTTAGGACAAACTCAAGCGACATTACAGACATTTTCAAGCGACGATAGTAATGGATACTGATCACAGTGCCAGTGGAAATAAGGCAAACTCGAAAACCGACATCTTTTAAAGATCGACTAATCAGTGGATTGCCTGAATTAAGTTGACTAATCATTCTAGGGAAGCCCTGTATAATTAGCCTGGTTATGGATTTACTGGGGTCATTGGAAAACCCCCAGCTACAATTTAGTAGTATTTAGTATTTGTCATAAAAATGATCAGATGTACAGTGTGTAAAAATGTTTCAACATGCAGTTTTACATATCCTTGTGTTGTCATCACGACTTACCAACTTGCTTTTTATATTTACTGCCATGGCTGTAAGCCACGCTAGGCCCTGCTTCAGACACAGACAGCTTCCTCTTCAGCAGCGTGCCTTTTTCTGGGTCACCCAACTGGGGGGCGGAGCTAACTCTTTTAAGCCCCTCCTCTACACCTCCCCCTATCCCGTGAGCACGAAGGGAGTGAGCTCTGCTCAGGCCGGAGCGTTCCAGACTTTCAGATCGACCTGGTTTCTGCAGACAAGGAAATGAAGTGATAAAATATTAAGAGCTGCTAATGTCGCTGTCATCAAGTTCATGGTGCAAAGGTGCTAAGGTGACCAGTATACCTCTGAGGTTTTAGAGGGAAGGTGGGCAGATGCTGCCTGAGTGTCAGACTGGTGCTGGGCTTGCAACTGGGTCTGCTGGTCTAGATTTTGGCCATCAGACACCAGAGTTTTACTGCGCAAGTGAAATGAAGAGCTGTGGGTTGTCTCTCTCAATCCAACCTTGACATTATCACAGGCTGGAGCCAACAGGTCATGCAAGATCTGAAGATGAAGAAGAAAGTTCAATTTAGAAAACAATGCAGCTATATATATATATATATATATATATATATATATATATATATATATATATATATATATATATATATATATATATATATACACTGTATATGACATTCAAAAGTTTGGAGTCAGTAAGATTATTTTGTCCAGAAATAAATACTTTAATTCAGAATTAAACTGGATTTTAAATCAAATTAAACGTTTTAATATATCAAAATAGTTATTTTAAATTGTAATAATATTTCACAATAATACAGTTTCTACTGTATTTTTGAATAAACAAATACCGCCTTGAATAACATGAGAGACTTCTTTCAAAAACAGTTTAGAAATCCTACCAACACAAATCTTTTGAACGGTAGTGCGTGCTGTACACAACTAATCTCGCTGTGTTCTCTTTAAAAAAATGTATCACAAGAATAAGATGCTGCTAGCTAGTGTTTATGCCTCAGATTCAGAACTGTTATTTAAGACACTAATCTTAGTAAATGTCATTTAGAGATCATGATTTTCTCTTTACAATTGTTCTCAGTCCTAATGTAGGCCAAAGGATAAGCACTTAATTACATAAGAGAATGTGTTTTAAGCCCTTATTCACACACACACACACACTCTGAAAGATACACAGATTATGCAACACTCACAGCGCACTTTCCTCGTCTTTCTGTTTGCTTAAGCAGAAAGTCACATAGCTTCACCGGTAATAATTATCTTACATAATTTAATTATGGTCCAGCACTGATATGAAACATCAGTTTGGCCACAGCACATTACAATAAGTTGAGCTTTCAGGACACAAATAACTAGAACTGTATCTTGAACATAAAACATTTCCAGTGAATCAATCTGAATCAATGCTATCATGAGAGACCATATCTAATGTGCCAACAAATGGCTTTTTATAAAATGCAGAGTTAAGCTGATAAACCAACATGCTCCCATATTAGATGGCCTTAACTACAGCAAAGTAGCAAAACATGTTACACAGACTGCTTAATGATGCTGTAAGCAATGTTAGCCATTCTGTAATTTCCATCAGACCAGCAAACATTTAATAATATGATATAAATATAATAAAATATAATGGTATATTATATATGCAACATAATACAACATAATTATTTGTATAATTATATAATTAGTATAGTTATATTATTATTATATACTAATATAATTATATAATTATTATTTATAATATAACTGGGGTTTAAAAATATTAATTTAGTATCGATATTGAAATACAGGTTGGTAACATACTGAAGCCCAATTTTTATTATAACTCATATTCATCTCACCATTTCCACCTCTTGTTTGGCCTGATGGAAGTTTTCATCCAATGCCAAACACTGAAGGAAGACTTGCAGGGATTCATCCACATGACCCATCTCTTGGAGAAGTTTTGCTTTCCGGAAATATCCCTGCAAGAGAGGGACAGATCAGAGTGAGTTTAGCTTCCAGGAGTACAGATGCTGTTTGGGTTAATCTGACTAGAATGGGGCTGAGAGTCTAGTCATGTTATGAATGAATGCTAATAACACAGCTAGACACTCTGTGACTCACTACAATATAAATACACATTCAAGTGACCCACATCTCTGCCTTATCCCTACCTGTCTGTATCTCCTTATCTCACTTGTCAGCCTGGCAAACATCCTGTATACCTTAATCCTGTGCTTAACACAACTACATCCCCTCACAGGGGTTTCCAATAACAACACCACCACAATAATTGTAGTAGAAATTGAGCTAATTTAACAAATGTAGGTCATATGCGGCAGTGCTGAAATTCAAATGAATAGCAATGATCAGAACTGAAAAAGAAAAACATTCAAACTCCTTTATGGTCAAGAATAAAGCAGCAACAGCAGGGCTAAATAATAAGGAAGGATGGTCCTTTTCTGTGACAATTAGAATTGTTGTTGTGAAATCTGCAAATTAAATATGTCAACATGGGAACATTCTCTATCTGGGTAATATAGCTAGATGAGTCTTTGTTGAAATGTGAAATGTGTATGGTAAACAAGTCAGTTTTGCATTTAATGTCACTGTTTTCTAGCAAAAGTGTATATATGAATTAATGTGTTATAGAGTTACATTATAGCATTTTAGCTTCAAGCCATTATTGCAACTGCCATTTTTTTCTAAAACAAAAGCCTCAAAATAAAATAAAGCTTTGAACGCATTGATCCTTTGAATTATGGCTGTATATGGATACTTGGTAAATTGTAAACTTGAGTTTGCCACCTGATTTTAAAGCAACAATCCAGCTACTATAACATTTGTAAAAGCATCCTGATGTACTTTGAAATGAATTAGCCATCTGTAGCAGTTGCAGAAAGTACGCATTAGGAAAATCCACAGACGTACCTCTGGGGATGGGGCAGCAATCAGGCAGGACTCCCAGTTTTCCAAAGCCTTACGGTACTGCTTCATTCCTCTTTGAGCCTCGGCATGGCACACCTGCACCCACACATTACTAGAGTCTGAGAGAAAGAGAAAGAATCAGAGACCATGGCAAATCTCAAAAGCCAAGCTTTAAGTCAGTCAAACAGGCATTATGACAATAATCATAATACTACTGATTCCATAGATAAAAAGGAGTGCATTGAAATGCCACAAGAAGAACAGGAGAGAGGATGTGACACTGCAGCACTGCCATTTTTTCACAAGGGCAAATGAGGACGTGACAGAAGAGATGCGACTGCCGCACTCTGATTACGCTGTCTCTGTAACATGTACAGTGACGTACTGACATTACAGATCTGGAACCAACACTTTTATCAAGATGCGTATCCCTAACACGATGTGGCAAAGGATTATCAAAGAAGAAGTGTCGTAATTTCTGTGCAGAACGACTGGAAGGTTGTGTACCCATTATATAACCAACATTATCAGATATTTCCTGTCTGTCACTAAACAAAAATGATATAGTGGTAGATTTTCAGGATTCAACAATGCAAATAAAAAACACATAATAAATGTATCATGCTTAAGATCCACTGATTTGGGTAAAAAGAGAATAAAAGTGTTTCTCAAAATATACATTTATTCAATAAGGGAATCAAAGACTGTTTTATTTATCAGGGGTCACCAGTTTTAGTGACCCCATGAGTGACACACACTGCTGCAAATATAGTAAACACACTGCAATAAACCCAAAGTTATAAAATGACCACAGATTGACCTGTAGTGGTCAGATGGAATAAGAAGTCTGGGTGGGAAACTGAGACTTAAAATGCAATATACTGTATACTTAAGTTTATTGTATGCAAGTTTCCATTGGGTCTTATTGAAAAATTAGGATACAATAAATTAGATATAAATTACTATTTATCCCTATTATAATATATATATATATATATATATATATATATATATATATATATATATATAGTGAGGTTATGCAGTCGTTTCAATTCCAGCAGTTTCTTACCATAAGCTACAAGACATTAGACAACCCATAGGCATCTCCCTCTTAAATAAACACCTGCATTGTGCACATTGTGTATATTACATACTGATCTAGTTGTTATTATAAAACTCTGTTTGCTTCAGATTACAAAACACTGTGTCACGACCTGCCTTACACAACGCGTGCCGAGTGCGCATGCGTCTTGCCAACACGTTTTGTAATACAGCCACTCGCCAGTTACATGATCGTGGAGGGCGGGGCTAATACATAAGTTAAGGCTGTCAATCCAAATGTTGGTCAGCTGAACTCTTTTTACCTCGCACCCTTTTAATAAATAATATAAGATGTTGATGTTGTAATATAAGAATAATATAAGACGACGATGTTGTAATCTAGTAACCTTGCCCCTGGCATTAGTAAATATTTTTAGAAACAAGGAAGGATTTGAACTTACCAGTTTCTAATAATTGACTCGTTAGTGCAATAGCATCGTCGTACTGTTTACTCTTCAATAGGTTTTCAGCTTCCCCTATACATTTAGTTCTTTTGACGTCTTCTGGGAACCACTTCTCTAAAAGTCCACATAAGATCACATTCAATCGGGGTTCCCCGGGCCTCCTCCCAATGTCTTCACTGCACAGTTTACATTTAGAAAAAGTGCTATGTTGTAAACATCTCCTGCAATACGTATGTCCACATGGCACCGTCACGGGATCGGCTACGAAACTATGACAACCAGGACAGTCAAATTCACAATCCGATGTCCACCTCGGCTCACTTTTTGCAGTCGACTCTTCTGATTTCTTCTTGAAGTTGCGCAGAACGCATCCAACTAAACTGCTCAGCTGGTCTGGCCGGACAGGGCCATATCGGAGAGCCATGGAAAACATATCTACGGCCTCTTTAAGACGATTTTCCGAAGCTAAAGCATCGGCTTTGAATAAAACAAGTTGACGATGATCAACATGGCTATCCTCGTCCCAGTCGCCTTCCGTTTCAGATGATATAAAAAACCTTCCCCTTTCCTCCAAAGCATATTCTTGGTCTAGTCTTCGCAACGACATGCTTACGAATGACATTCACAGATACGCCACTACTAATTTGACAAATATAATAAGTAAAAAATATGTCAAAGCATTCTTACAGTTCACAGTACAAGAGACCGTTGTGACTCGCGCTCCTTAACATACAGTCGTTTTGTCCGATTGTTACGTAAAAATATCATCACGTGAGCATTAGCGAGCTCGCCTATTGGCCGCCGAGGCGCATTACAAAACACGAATCTCTGAGTTTTGTAACGTGCGATACGATTGGGTCTAAAGCGAGAAAGGGCTCATATGAAAGAATGCGTGGATTTTAATTAGAAAATGTCAGTGTGTCATCAGTTATCATCAGCTTGTCATGTGTTATTTACTTTTATGCTGCGTGTCTTAGTGAAGAAAAAGAAACTTACATGATTTTCCCTTGTGATAACATCAGGGAATTGTGATTCTGTTGTTGCACTGATATGTAATTGGTACGAGAAAGGATATGAATAATTTCCTGTCAAATGTAAACTGCGTTTTTTTGTGTTGACTGGGGGTCTAGAATATAGGTTAATGTCTGGGTCTATGTTACTCAACGGTGTTAAGACTGTAGGAATGTCGGTAGTCATGTAATATATAGGTCAACGACGCACATACGTAATTTCATATTGCACAAGATAAGTCTGATAGCATTTTCCCTTTGCAAGCATCAGTATAGCCTCTATCATCATTATATCAGCCTATAGCGTCATTTAGACTGGGGAAATAATTTTGTCGCTCATCACTTTATAAAATAAAGCATGCTTCAATGCTCGCTACTCAATAAATAAAGAGATAAATAAAAATAAAATAAATCTAGCTTGTGATTCAAAACTAGTAATGTAGCCTATATTTGCAATTGTTGTTTATTATATGCATATATATGTATCATCGCGGATTTTTTGCTTTTAAATTACTTTTAACCACCTGATAACGTCGATTTAATGGATGTAGGCTATATATAAACTCAGTTCTCCGAATGCTATTTTAATCTCTGGGGAAAACTGAGTCACTGCAATAAACATAAATAGGAATAGAAACAGAATTGAAATTGCAATAAATACAAAAACACAAAAAAATACTAGGCTATACGAGAGAGAGGACAGAAATAAATAAAATGTGAACTATGCTTTACTGAAAAATATTTTGTAGTGCATGGATTGCACAAATGTGGGAATTGAAAAGGTGCATCTGCATACATAGCCTATACGAATGTGTAGCCTATAAATAATGAAGGATGCATTACTAGACATGAATGGAAAGATTTGTACATCAGAGAATAATGAGAATTAAGGTTTCCTATCAGAGTAACCAAAGCTGTAGTTCATCACGTTTTCACAGATCTTCATAGTCAGTGTATCTATTGTTTTATAATTTAAAATTTATAATGTCTTATTTTGTAATTTTGCACTTAAATGTTAGCTTTTCTATGTGTTTTTAAAATATATATTTGGTTTGATATTCTGTTATCTAATGCAATGCCAATGGCATTCATTAGTCTCCTAAAACTTTTTGGAGTCACTTATCTTTTGGGGTGACTACATAATCTGTAGTACGGAAATGACGCAATTGCCTCGCGACAAGTAATTTAGAGGACGCTGAGCAAGGCATGGAACACCTTGGTGCATTTTTACTGCTGTTGACTTGTGTGTCACGTTTTCCTTTAACGGAAGGTAAGGGATGGTTTGTAAATATGTGTGGACAGAGGATTATAATGCATGTGCTTAATATGTCTGAATGCATCGCTAGTGTTCACACTTTCCTATTGGACCTCACGCTGCACGCGGCGCTGTCACGCCATCTGATTGGATCGAACGCCTCATGCTCTGTCAAACTGATGTTCCGAGTTTCCTCGCGAAATATAAAGATATACTCACTTACTAAAATTACTGTCAAGCACGTGCACTTTTAAATATACTAAAGTAAATATAATATCACTGTATTTAATTTTGAATGTTGTAAAGCATCGTACAGCATGTCCTTGGTATTCTGTCAAAGTTGGTTCCACGTGCATGCGTGAGATAATAGCCCACTGTAACGTTACTTACAGTGGCGGCGCTGGAATGTTTGTGAAATGTTGGGTATTTTATTGGAAATATAAAACTAGTTCAATTTGGTTCTTTTTATCTCACCATAGGACTTGGACAAAGGGCTGATTGTCTATATAAAATGCATACTTAATAACAAATATATATATAAAAAATATATAGTTTATTTATTTATTACATAATCTAAAAGTTTGACTCTGGATTGTTTTTCACATTAACATAATATGTTACACACACACACACACACACACACACACATACATATGTCACACCTCCTCTGAATATAATGATATTTTTATATTTCTAGATTACAATTCATGGAAAGATGACTAAATTAAAATTTATTAAAAATACACTTAATTAAAACAGAGAAAAATATCTCATCAATATCTGTAAAATAAGTAAATAAGTGAATTTTGCTTTGACAAAGAGTTGCAAAAATAAGTACACCCTTGATTAAATTCAACAAATATGTAATACCGGTATTCTAGTATGTCATTTGTCCTCCGAAGTATACTGCTCTGACCAAGTTCAGGACAAATGTTTACATCTATTAAGTGTTTTACTGTTTAACTCCTGGATGATGACCACCTTCAGTGTTTGATGGGGAGTGTTGCTATAATTGTCTCTTCAAAATCCTCTACAAGTGCCCAATAGAGTTAAGGTCAGGTGAAATAATTGTACACTGAACAATTTTCAGTCATTGTCATGTTGAAAAAGTGACCAACGACGCAGGGAATAAGGAGAAGGTAGCATCTTCTGTTTCAAGATTTTGTGTTACATCACATATGGTGTGTGAATTCATGACTGCATTGATTAAGCACAACTACCCCAACTTGCACCAGAAAATATTTATTTAGTTTTATTTTGTAACTTTCATGAGGAGGGTATACTCATTTTTGCAACACAACATTTATCCACTTTGATAACAATATTATCAGTATCTATTGGATACTGGCTGTTTCAAATTCAAATAAAAAATCTGTTCATTTGTTATTTACAGTTATTCATTACTTATTTTGTTTTACCAGGTTGGAAATTACTGAAAGGTGCAAACTAATTAACAAGTGTGCAAAAAGTAATTTATTATTATAATTAGTTCAAACATTCATTCAATCAATAAAAAAAAAGTCAAGATATTCATAAATTAAAAAGCTTTTATGGGAGAAAACGGAACTGAATTTAAATTTCTATTGTATTGTGTATTATCATAAGGTATAGGAAACTCTCATAAAATAAATAATCCAAGGGTCACAACTGGTTGCAACAAACCTTTTAGGTTAAAACGCCCTTAGTTTATAACTTTAATGGCTTTCCTAGCATAAGCAGTTTGTTGCAACTGGGCATAAGTTTTGTGTAAGTTTATTGTAACAAGAACATAAATCACAAGTCATAAAGAAAACTTTTAGATTTTTCTCTGAAGATGTTTGTGTTATATACATGCAATAAAATAGGGATTAAAATGTAAAATTAAATTACAAATTTTCAAACTTTTTTTTATTATCAATTAGGACAGGATAAAAATAGCATAAAATACATCTAAACTTGCGCTTATTTCCAAATCTTTTGGAAAAATTGGAAATATTTCCAAAAATTATGAATAATTTATTTTTTATATTATTGCCATGTTAAATGTTGCAGTTTGGTAACTGACAATACAGTAAATTGCCAAAAGTGCAAGAAACAAATGTCCCAGATTACCCTAATTCACCTACTTGCACAATTTTACTAAATGTAGTCCAGTCACATAATAGAGAACTTGATCTTTTTCTTTGATAGTCTTTAGCTATTCAAATTTTAAACTGTCCTCTTTCATCTTCCAGAACTAAAGAACAGTTTTTATTTTCGCAGGTTTTCCAAAGTTTGTGTGTAATAACGGCAGATGTGTGCCTGTGAATCAGCGCTGTGATGGTGTGGACCACTGTGGCGACGGAAGCGATGAGATCTCCTGTTTGAATTGCACTAGTGGCTCCTTCCACTGTGTGGCGGCAGCGCACTGCATTTCTGCCCGCAGCATTTGTGATGGAAAGCTGGACTGCTCAGATGGAGCAGATGAACAGTTAGACGCATGCGCATCGCTGTCTAAACCACAGACATGCACCAGGTCAGAGTTCAGATGTGCTAATGGACACTGTGTGCCCAATTCATGGAGGTGTGACCACTCCCCTGACTGTGAAGATCGCAGCGATGAAGAGAACTGTGGTGAGTTGCTGTTTATTTCTGCCGTATATATAAAGCTTATTGTTATTTGTGTTATATATATTAATGAAAAATAGTATTCCACTACTGGTTAAAATGTTATAAAAATGTAATATTTTATATTGAGTTTTTGAAAGAAGTATTTTATGTTCACAAAAGCTGCATTTATTTGATAAAAACAGTAATATTGTGAAATATTATAATTTATTACAATTTAAAATAACTGTTTTCTATGTTAATATATTTTAAAAATGTAATTTATTCCTGTGACGCAAAGCTGTCTTTTCAGCATCATTACTCCAGTTTTCAGTGCTGATTTGCTTCACAAGAAACCTTTCTTATCAATGTTGAAAACTGCGTAATATTTTGTGAAACTGTGATGCATATTCTTCAGGATTCTTTGAGAAATCAACAGCATTTATTTGAAATAGGATCCGGTTATACATGTTTTTACTATCAATATTTACAGTACTTTAGTAACATTTCTGTTTACTAAAATAAAGCTGAAATAAAATATTATTTTATTAGTTGAAAAACTTAAACTAAATGAAAATTAGAAATGTTGCCTTGGCAATAAATTGAAATAAGTTTAAGTTGAAGCACTAAGATAAAACTATTAACTAAATAAATGAATAACTAACTAAAAAAAACTAAATAAATTAAACTTAAATAACAGTATTGCTTATTACTTTAAATGTTATTGTGCACAATTCATCACTATGACATTATTCTAAAGGAAAAATGTATTCTTATACATCCAAAGAACATAAAATAAATTACTAAATTAACCAATTCAAAATTCTATTAATAAAACTAAATAAAAACTAAAATAACATTGCTCTTTGCTGAATAAAAGTATTAATTTCTTTAAAAATAGACTATATGTAATGTAGACTAGTACGAAAAGTACAACATTAATGAATGTTTCATAATTCACTGTTTGTCTTTCTTTCACTCTCTATTTCTGTCTTTGTGTAGATCAAAACGAATGTGAGATCGATAACGGCGGCTGTTCTCACATGTGTATTGATCTGCCATTTGGCTTTATGTGTGACTGCCCCAGTGGAATGAGGCTGGTCACGGACACACACTGTGAGGGTGAGAAATGATTTACACAGGTTAACTGGAGAAATGATATCATGTGATCCAGTGCATGCAGTGTTGCTCCAGAAACGCCATTGTAGAAATGCTTAATTTACTGTCGGTGATTAGCTTCTTCTTTTCCCCATTAACAATAACATCCAGAACAGGGTGGTTAAAACAATAAGTATTCAACAGTTTATATGATCTAAACATTTCCTCCCCGAGAGGCGACCCACTCCATGTCAAATGAAATGATTTTTTTTGCAGTTTTAATACAGGAAAATGTACTAATTACACAAAATTAGCCAAGCAGTAATCCTTCTCTCTTTGGTTATGCCAATAATCATGGTTGAGTTTTTTAGTATTAATAGGTTTAACTTTTTTAGCATTAATAGGTTTAACTTTTCTCTCAAATACTAACTTTTCACTTGTAGATGTGGACCACTGTCTTGATTCAGATGTGTGTGATCAAATTTGCGGCAGTTTCGATGGATCTCCTGCGTGTGAATGTCAGAATGGGTATGAACTGACCGCTGGGACTGGACAGTGCAAAGCTACAGGTGAGAGGATTATTTAAATGTAATTGTCCTGTAAAGACAGTCAAAATTGCAGATCTCTAATATTTTGCATGTGTATCAGTGATAATTTGATATTATTTATGATCATTTTATATTTTTTTACTTTATAGTCTCCTTGTTATAGTGTAATTATACAATTAAGTACTGAGTAACATTAATTAACAACATGCACTTACTATAGGGTTTGGATTAGGGTCAGATGCTTGTAATTATGCATCTTTTTTTTTTTTTTTTTACTGTAGCAGTAAATAGTTATTTTATATCAGTTAATGATTTTTTAATAGTTTTAGTTAACAGTAGCAACATTGATTCGGGTGAGGGATTGGTCTTGTACAGGTGCTGTTGGTCATGTGGTGGTCAGCACTCATGAGGGTGTTAAGTGGATGGACCTCAGCGGCTCTGAGCAAAGAAACATCACGTATAAAAGAGTCTCGCAAGGACCTGTTACAGCACTTAATGCAAATAACACGCTATACTGGACAAGTCCAGAGAATGACGTCATCTACAGGTGCAGCGCCATATTGATTAACTAGAAAATGAATATGCTATTCATACATTTTATCTCAAAACACACAATTTAAGCCAGTTTATGTCTATTTCAGAATGTCTTTAGATGCCAGTGACCATAGACCAGCTGTGTTGTTAAAGGCCTCCATAGGTGTTCAGGGATTGGCTGTAGACTGGATCCATGAGCTTCTGTACTGGGTCAGCACCAGTACTCATGCTTTACACGTGGCCTCTCTGAATGACTCCAAACAAAGACAGCTCGTGTCTGGACTCTCCAGACCTACTGCAGTTGCTGTCCAGCCACTGCTAGGGTAAAATACTGTCTTCTCTATATAAATCACATAGCCCTGGTTTCACAGACAGGGCTTAAATTAAGCCAAGAGCAGGTCTTAGTTCAGTTAGGACATTTAAGTAGCTTTTATAAACGTGCCTTAGAAAAAAATATATATCTCTGGTGTGCATCTGACATATTCTGTCAGTGCAAGTTGTTTAGGTTAAAATAGCTCAAACATTCATTTTAGTCTGGGACTAAGCTTAAGCCTTGTCTGTGAAACCGGGCAAAAGTTGCATAAATGTGAACCAGAAAGAAAGAAAAAATCTGCTGGAAAAGAATGTAGGACAAGACTTTATTCAATTCATAGGAATTTGAGTAATATGGTGGATGGAAATGATTGGTCAATATTATTTTGCTATTCTTCCTTAAATGTTATTTGATATTAATATTAGCTACTCCTCAAAAATATTATACTTGCACAATTAATATAATTATGACATACGATGTACCGGTAATATATTTTATATTATAAATACAAGTGCTAATATTTTGATGTATAATAAGTACTAATAAATACTTTTTTCCTTTAGAATAATGTTATTGTGACGAATTGTGCACACTAACATTTATCCATGAAAGATATGGTCAATATTGATTTCATGGGGTCTTTAAAGGTATACTCCACCCAAAAGTGAAAATTCTCTTATGATTTACTCACCTTCACGTCACTCCAGATGTAGTACATCTTGTTCTTTCTTCCTGGTTATCTTAGCTCTTACACAAACAATGTAACATAATAACCAGGAAGAGGAGTGTTTAATTAAACAAAAGGTCAATAAGAACTAGAGAACACAGGGAAATAAAATACTGACCAAAACAAAGAACATAGCAAGCAACAGCACTCTGAGAATCACAAATCTAACAATCGTCATTGAGGTTAACATGCACAAGACCAGACAACAAATGAATGTGACAACGACACCATTCTTGTTCACCTATCGTTTCCCACTGATTTCAGGTAGAACTTAGTTATGGGTTGGGATAGGGTTTATTAATCACAAGATTAATAATGTATATCCCTCATTCTCCATACTTTTATCATAATATAATAAACCAAATATGATGTGTTCATACAGTAAAGGAAACCTACACAACAGTTTTTTCATTTATAAATGTAGAAATCTTGGCTGTTGAGGGTCTATGTTGCTGTGTTGTCCTGTTCTGTTGCTTGTTCTTCTCTGAAGACACCTTGTCTCATTTTGCAAACGATTTTATTAACTTGCCGTTTAAATTTAGAAACCTCCAACAATAACCTCTTTTCATATTGATTGTGCTGGAGGAGGAACAAGAAAATAGCCATACCTAAATAAGTAGGAGCTTCCTTCTCACTAATCTTTAACATGGCAGTGTTATCCAAAGCGGTTTAAACTTTTGCAGGTTAAGATCAATTTCAATTAACTTAATTGCTGAATGAACTTGATAAGCATGATTAAAAAAAAAGAAAAAGAACGAACTGTACATTTATCTGTACATTATGCCAACTCATTTATCAAAACTCCTCTCTCTTCAATGTCCTCCTATTTTGCATGATGAATTGACAGATTGCCTGTAGCAACAATAAGAAAAATGTAAACAGAGATTGGGCAGCTTTATCTGACACCACATCCTATGTAAAATCAGAGAGCTATTTCCGACTGCATAGAGTATTCATGACATTACAAAAATAGGCCATCACTTCTAGTGCCAGTTTCACAATGCGCTGACATATCCGGTATGAACTCATGAACCCACATTTGACATTTGCCTGAAAGCAATGGATTATAGTTTAAAAAGTTTAAAATATTAGTATTTTTCTCACACACACACCTACCATTTCACTTCAGAAGACATTAGCCGTGTTTCCATTACCCTTCAAATTGCGCGAATTGATTCAAAACCTGATGCAATTTCATTTCTGGCTTTAAATTCATGGGGTATCCCACTTGGTTGTCCAACTGAGTCTAATTTTACTTTAGGGTCTGGTGCATAAGCTCTTTTGACTCTGCGTTTCTGTCTATTAAGTTTCTCCAATGTTTCTGTGGCATTATTTAGGATCCCATTCTACGATTCCTACTTTCTGGGACAGTCTTACTAGAAAATAGAGTCCCTTCCAATCCATCATGGTAACCCTCAGTCGCTTGCCTCCACATAACCAGAAATAATCGGCTATTGCTTGATTTTTGATATTTCAAGTGGTTCTCGTTTTGGTCTAGTCATGTTAGGGTGATTCATTTTATTCAACGTCTGGAATGCCGATGTAGATGTAGGAGATCAATGTCCTGGGGCCTCATTTATAAACGTTGCGCATGCACAAAAGGCGGCGTACGCCGCTCTCTACGCAATAATTGGTATTTATAAAAAGCAAACTTGACGGTAAAATGTGCAGTCCTTCACGCAAGCTCTGACCCAGGCGTACGCACAAAAACGGGTGAAATGAGAAATGGCGACACCGTCGGCAGATGGAAGAAACACGTGAAAGTGTGTGAAACTGTAGACCGTTGTGTAAAATAAATGGCAATACTGCCTCTCATAAATAACACGAAGACGTGACAAAGCAAGTCTTACAATTAACAGCCTACATGAACACCCGTTTGATCGATCTGCAACAGAAATGCAAATTAACACATATTTGCAAAAAGAAAAGTGAAATATGTTCTGCAATAATATTGGCATGTTATACAATTCATCCTCATAAATAAGATGGTAAACAGAACGAAATAATGTACAAAACTGATATTCTCGCCAATGTGTCCGTCAGGCGGAGCAGATATAGCTAGATATAGATAGATAGATAGATAGATAGATAGATAGATAGATAGATAGATAGATAGATAGATAGATAGATAGATAGATAGATAGATAGATAGATAGATAGATAGATAGATAGATAGATAGATAGATAGATAGATAGATAGATGTATTATTTGTCCACTGGGGAAAGTCGTTTTCATAGTAAAAATGTCTTTATCAGCTACGGAATCATGGTATTCATGCAGGTATTTCATGCATATGCCTTTAGTTTGTTTTATTTTTGATAAAATAACGTATGACATATGTCTCAACCATTCAGAAAGCTGCAAGAAATTACATTTGCGCTGAACTATTTCCCATTTCCAAGTAGATTATAACCGACATCTGTAGCTTGTCATTTCTTTTTTATTTCGGCCACAGTCCGAGGTTGTGAGGCTACAGCATACGGCGTCTGCAACCTTTTGCCACTCAAGTGCCTTTTTGGCATTAGTAGGCTAATGCCCACACTGTGCCCTCCAAACAACATTTTTCTCCTCTTTTCCACCTCGGCAAAGAGAACTTCTACTTCACATTGAGTGAAGTTACGTTTTTTTTATTTCCTCTATCCTCTCTATGTTTGCCATGATTTCGCAATCGATGAATATTAACTTATGGGCGTTTCACGGACTATTTATGGGCAACTATGGGCGTGACATGAAGCAGCAAAAGCTGCGCTAAATTTATAATTGATTGTGATTTATTAAGGGAAAAATGCGTAGGATGTGCGTGCGCACGATTTTATAAATCCGAATATTTCTGTGCGTACGCACGTCCTATGTTTCATCCGTACGCCACTTCTGACGCAAATCCTACGCAAAGTTTTATAAATGAGGCCCCTGGAGGTTGAGTGTGACAAACTCTTCCTGTTGGTTTGGTTCAGTGGTGGAGGGTCCCGCTTCAGGAGACTGTTCTTCTGAAGGCCTTGTGCCTGAGGCAACTGCTACAGCAGATTTGTCAATGCTAAGATCAGTATCAGGAGCTTTCTCACCTTCAGACCGCTGAGCGTGTTCAGCGTCCCTAGAATGAGGTTCAGTAACATTATTATATTCACCTTCAGCTCTCTGTTCTGTCTGGGCATTTTGTTCTATTCCCTCGTGGCTCCCTTCTGAACTATCTACTTCCTCTTCTTGTCTCCTAGACTCTTAAATATACTTGGTCTCCGGCGGGGATTATTGGGCAGGGCGCTTTCTCTTCTTTTCTAGGCCCTCTGATTTGTTCCTGTGAATGAATAGCTTCATGTGTAGTAGTCATTTGTCTCATATACACTCACCGGCCACTTTATTAGGTACCCCATGCTAGTAACGGGTTGGACCCCCTTTTGCCTTCAGAACTGCCTCAATTCTTCGTGGCATAGATTCAACAAGGTGCTGGAAGCATTCCTCAGGGAGTTTGGTCCATATTGACATGATGGCATCACACAGTTGCCGCAGATTTGTCGGCTGCACATCCATGATGCGAATCTCCCGTTCCACCACATCCCAAAGATGCTCTATTGGGTTGAGATCTGGTGACTGTGGAGGCCATTTTAGTACAGTGAACTCATTGTCATGTTCAAGAAAACAATTTGAAATGATTAGAGCTTTGTGACATGGTGGAAGTAGCCATCAGAGGATGGGCACATGGTGGCCATAAAGGGATGGACATGGTCAGAAACAATGCTCAGGTAGGCCGTGGCATTTAAACGATGCCCAATTGGCACTAAGGGGCCTAAAGTGTGCCAGGAAAACATCCCCCACACCATTACACCACCACCACCAGCCTGCACAGTGGTAACAAGGCATGATGGTTCCATGTTCTCATTCTGTTTACGCCAAATTCTGACTCTAACATCTGAATGTCTCAACAGAAATCGAGACTCATCAGACCAGGCAACATTTTTCCAGTCTTCAACTGTTCAATTTTGGTGAGCTCTTGCAAATTGTAGCCTCTTTTTCCTATTTGTAGTGGAGATGAGTGGTACCCGGTGGAGTCTTCTGCTGTTGTAGCCCATCCGCCTCAAGGTTGTGCGTGTTGTGGCTTCACAAATGCTTTGCTGCATACCTCGGTTGTAACGAGTGGTTATTTCAGTCACTGTTGCCCTTCTATCAGCTCGAACCAGTCTGGCCATTCTCCTCTGACCTCTGGCATCAACAAGGCATTTCCGCCCACAGAACTGCCGCTCACTGGATGTTTTTTCTTTTTCGGACCATTCTCTGTAAACCCTAGAGATGGTTGTGCGTGAAAATCCCAGTAGATTAGCAGTTTCTGAAATACTCAGACCAGCCCTTCTGGCACCAACAATCATGCCACGTTCAAAGTCACTCAAATCAACGTTCTTCCCCATACTGATGCTCGGTTTGAACTGCAGGAGATTGTCTTGACCATGTCTACATGCCTAAATGCACTGAGTTGCCGCCATGTGATTGGCTGCTTAGAAATTAAGTGTTAACGAGCAGTTGGACAGGTGTACCTAATAAAGTGGCCGGTGAGTGTATGTCCTTAACTCCATTTGGAGCTGTTCTAAAGGTGGCCCTTCATATGGGGCTCTCAAGTGAGCCACAGGCATGGGTCTTCCTGTCAACATCTCATGTGGAGTCAAGTTAGTGATTCTGCTGGTCTGCATACGGTAGCTCATCAGTGCGAGGGGCAATGCTTCCACCCAGTTGAGTTTAGTGTCTGCACAGATCTTGTTGATCTTAGTCTTAATTGTTCCTCCTTAATAAAGAACAACATCCGTTATCGATGTTGCCGTCGCCATGATTTTTAGAATGACTTATCGCGAAAAAAAAAAAAAAAGATGTTTTAGTCGCATAACATCGGTTAATGAAAACTGTGTCATTTCGCAATGTTTTTTTATCGACATATAGAAAATATCGCAAAAGTTTTGCGCAAATCTGTAATGAAAACGCGGCTTCTGATTTCTCAACTAAAGTGTTATGGATTATCGTTGTTTATTTTGCGTGGTTCTTGAAGCGTCAGCTTTGAGTGGCCCATCCACTTCCATTATATGGACTCAAAGAAATGTAAATGTTCTACACATCTTTGTTTGTGTTCCTTAATTTGTTTGAATTAGTTTGTGTCCTAAACCTGTTTTTCTTCCACTAGGTATCTGTTCTGGGCAGAGAGTGGGGCGTCTCCCAGAATTGAGCGAGTCAGTTTGGATGGGACAAGCAGAATATCATTGATAAATTCATCCATACGTTCCCCTGTCGCAATCTCCCTAGGTTAGACTTCTCTGTAACACTTTACAAAAAGGTCCCAGGTACCAAGATTTTTATTTATATAAATTAAACCAAACTCATCCTTAAAGAGGTCATGAACGGCATTTTTTATAATGTTCTCTGAGGTCCACTTATAATGTTATCAAGATCACATAAAAAAAATTGTAATTTAGAAGTAATAAGATATTTTCTATTCTAACTTCCAATATTGAAAAATATCTTGTTACATAGTTGAAACATTTGCCAACAATTTGAAACAACGTATTACATATGCTCATAGCCTATGTCTTCGTTGTGGCAAATAAAGTTTAAGTTGGCTACTTGAAGTTACCACAGTTATAATTGACAAAGTATGACTTGCGGTGTTTCATAAAAACTAAATTATGAATGAATGTACCATTGTTTGTCGTTCTTATAGGTTATTAATAGTTCATCATTTTCGATAAAGTAAAAAAATAATTCATTGTCATTTGTAGTGTCGTGTTTTAATAAAGTTAAACTCATTGGAATGTCTTACTGATGACTAAACCGAAGATGTCGCTTACTGAAGCTTTTAGTCAGTCTTACAGCGAATGGTTTGGATCACATACATGCGTTCTAATGGAGATGGTCCTCACTGCAGAACATGAAATCCAGGGGGAGGAGTTGGATCCAGATCCCATCCCACCTTACATATACCTAAAACCCATCTCCGCCCCCTGATCCCTAACCCCACCCCTAATCCTACCCATCTCCACCCCTTAGATCTGGATCCAACTCCGCCCTCTGGATCTCGTGTACTGCAATGAGGTGCTACTGTTCTAATAGGCTAATCCAATGCATTAACCCCATAAATGCTGAAGCAAAGGAAAGAACAGCAAATCGCAACTTTCACAACTATTCAGTTTGAAGTATAAACGCTTGTCTGAAGTATAAAATCATTGGTTACCCGTAAGCCAATCACATAGCGCAATCACCTCTCTCTCCAACTTAAACATCACCTCCATTCAAAATGTTTAACAAACACTCTTGTTCGGGCTTCAGTTTGCAAATGCCGGGAATATTCTCCACAACAGAGCTAATTGCATCCCGTATCTCCATATCCGCGGTCGTTTTCGATTTCCCTAATCCAAAATACAATCTTAAACTCGGCGCTTAGCGTCTACGTCACAGCTCTCAGCCCGCCCTCTGTTCGTTGATTGGCCGGCTGTTTTCAGGCCGGAGGAAAACTGAGAGATAGGTCGCTATCGCGAACTGAAATTGAGCGGAAGTACGAAGTCTGACGTAGTCTTTCATCACACAATGACGGAATAATGTGACAAAATCCGAAACAAGTAGTTTTCGGAGCTTGGTTTCAATTAAAGCCATTTTTGGACTAACAAGGAAGTTTTGAGTTTTGAAACTTAAAGGTTATTTTTATTGTACAATGACCTCTTATATGACAAAAAATGAGAAAACGGATTTTCCTTGATCTTTTGACCCCTTTAAACTAATCCATTAATCAAACAAGAAAAACTAGATAAGAGTTAGAAAACAAAATAAGAGTTTGATAAAACATTAATTGTGTCATCTATTTTGGTCAAGTTAAAGTTAATAAATAAGCTGATTGATATATTTTTTCTTTCCTTATTAAGATATCCCTCGTGGTCTGCTGTACTGGGCTGACTCAGGTCTGCGCACAATATCAAGGGTTGCATTTGATGGACAACATAGAAAGATGGTTGTAGAGTCCAATGGTTATCTAGATCAGCCATTCGGACTGGCCGTATTTGAGGTACAGTACGTAACACAATGCATGCAATTAATTTCAATACGAATGACCACAGTTGATTTTATAACGGCAACAACACGAAAACACCTGTGACACTATAAAGTTTTATATTATCCATATTCACATATTATGTGTTTTGATTTTTATGGAAATATTAATATTATAAAATATATAATGCCATTGATAATGGAGTAGTTCTGAATTTCTGATGTATATGCCCTGCAGAGTCGAGTGTACTGGAGTGACCAATTTACCAAATCCATCTGCAGTGCAGACAAGCACAACGGCAATATGCTCCAGGTGTCTCAGAGACTCGGATCCGTTTCACCAGCTGGGCTGGTTATCATTCAGCCACTGTTACAGCCTGCAGGTAGACAAAAATCTTTACACTGTTAGTGGCCAAAAGTAATGTCCGGCCTAGAAAAATTGATATCTTCAGATTCTTCACCCTTTGTTTAGATAACATTAAAAATGTGTTTAAGATTTTGTAAGTATATTGCATAGTTGTGCTTGGAGTCAATTGTTTTATATGTGATAATGCAATGAAACATGCCAAATTGTGCGGATATAGTGTAAGCCCGACTCAATCGATCCAATGCTGGTATGCGTTACTGTCTTTCCTCGTGGCAAAGTAATTTGATTAAATGAAATAATTTTTTGATGTACTAACTTGTTATTTCATCTGACTCCATAAATGAAAAGTTTTTAATGATATCTGTGCATCATTATATGTAAGTCAATGTTTGACTATTCTTTTTAACTCTTTACTGAAAATAATGTCAGAGTTTGTTAGAATAAAATCAAATGTTTACAATTTATTATGTCAGGTAAATGTATCGTGCCAAATTCATAATCGGTTCAAAAAATAATCAAAATAATAACATCAAATGAGTAAAAGATGCAGGTTAAACCCGACATTTAGAAAAATACATAATGCTGAAGCCCTGTGGTCCTTCAACATTATGGGCTAATCTGAGTTACAAATCGCGCCGAGCCCCTTGCTGCATTTCATTATGTAGACAGAAACATTTGCTAACAATAGCAATTTGCATTCAGAGTTTATACCTCTTGGGGGTAGAGTGCCATTTGCCTGGAAGACAAACCCTCCTTACAGGTTATCCTTAAATCTCTTAATAACTTATTACCTTTTGGCCCCCCCAGAATACTTTGTTGTGTGTATATCTTAACATGCAATATATCATAAGAAAGAAGAGACCCTCTGCTTTTAAAGAAAATAATGTGTTTAAAAGCAGTTTTATTCCAGCTTCATGCTTTCTTTTCTTATCAACACTTAAGAAAATCACGTTTTTGTCAGACTACATCCAGATCGGATTCAGAATGATGGTCAAAACATAGATGGAGTAGATCAAGTCCATCAACCCCTAATGCTTGCACAGTCCTATAGCTTGTTGTGGGTCGACATTTTACTGAGTGACATTAGGCCGTTTTGATTTATTTGCTGTTTATTTTTGGTGATTGCGTTATTTTACATATGCATATGATTACATATGATATTGCTTATTTCTGCATTTTCTTCACATATGTTTTGATCAGGAGTTTCAGTACTCATTCAGAAGATGCGTAATAGCGCCCCCCTACCGTAAAACACTGTAAACACATAAAGCCGGAAAATTCCATCAATGGCGGGGAAAGAGTTAATAATTGATTATGCTGTAGTGGTAAATGTATGCTTTTTGTTTAAAATAAAATAAAAACCTGTAGCTGTAGTTTGCTCTTTTTGGCAAAAAATATTTTTAGGTAAATAAAATACCTTAATCTAGTGTTACACGTACTTACAAGGATGCACTACTAGTGGTAACAGTTTCCAATAAGATTTCATTTGTTTACATGAAATAACAATGATCAATACTTGTACAGCATTTATTAATCTTAATGTCAATTTCAACTTTTACTAATACAGTTTTAAGATCAAAAGTTCTATCTGTTACCATCAGTTAAAGGTTTATGATCATTTTAGTTCACAGTGCATCAAAGGGTTAGTTCACCCAAAAATAAAAATTCTGTCATCAATTACGCACTCTTATGTTGTTCCAAACCAAAAATGACAGAATTTAAATTTTTGGGTGAACTAACTTTGATGCACTGTGAACTAACATGAACACATTAACAAGGATGTGGTTAATAAATGCTGTACAAATGATTATTCATCGTTAGTTCATGTTAACAACTCCTAAGTTATACTCTGCTGGTAATAAGTTTGAAAAAACTTGTCTGAATTTATGTTTTCCATTATCTTAAAAATGCCAACTTCAAATGACACATATAAACTTATTCAGTAGTGTTAAAGAAAACAACACAGGATGCATTTGACAACTTTAGTTTCATAGAGAACGTATAGAGTGTGCAGATTTGTGTACGATTTTATTTTGGTCACTAAAGAATTCTTGCTTCCATTCTGATGACTATCATTCTGAAATGTGACAAATAGTAATAAAACAAAATTAGTTTATTACAACAACTTCAAAAGAATTTGTGGTTAATCGCATTAGCTACAAAACCAAAACATGGTTTGAATCTACTGACAACTCTAATACATAGAGAGAAATGCAATATTTTTCGATGTGTTGATGTGTTTGTACCTGTGTGTTTGCACATGCAACTTCAGGTCATGCTGCATGCGGTATCTCTGGAGAGGTTTGTTTGTCAGTCTGCGTCACGGATCTCTTCTCTGAAAAACCTCAACTCATTTGCTCTGACCCACAACAGACTGACTTTGGTACGTGAGTATTTGTGTCTGTGTACATTAGTGGTAAACTTCATAATCCCAGGTTCTTGTTAGTTACTGACTGAGGTACAATTTACTATTTAGTAGACCATGTCTTGCTTATTTTGCTCTTTTGTTAGGTAAGCACCTGCTATGTCAAACACAATGTTTTGATTTAGTTGCTACAAGTGGCCTTTTGTTGCTTAGTGGAAAGTCTTTGTGTGCTCTAACATGCTGTTTCATTGGTGCTGTGAATCTTAATATGAGTTTTGAAAAAGTGAAATGTACTTTCCAAAATGCTGCATTTGATCTGTCATCACACCTTTGCTGTGAATACCACTTCTGGTTTTTTTTTTTTCTTTCTTTTTTTTTCAACTGTGTCTTGTGTGCATTTAATTTTGTACAAGCCTTGTTTATTTGTTATGCTTTAAACTACTGGTTCTAACCTGTGATTTTAAAAACTGACTATAAATGTATTACAATTATGACAAAATGCATGGATCTGATAAAATACTGAATGATTAACATGGCATAGGCTGAAAAGAAAAATACCGGTATATAATCTTGGTTTCTAAAATTTGTTAGATTTTTTTATTTTATTCTACAGTCTTCTGCAATGCCCTCCGGATCTCGTGAAGCACTACAGTGCACTGGGAGAACCAAATAAGAGGGACAGTTTAGTTAGTTGTGTACTCACCGAAACAATTACTGGAAAAGGGTCTCATACAAAAGCAAAACTTGAGATCAGAAGCAGGATGACTGAGACTAATTGTTTCTTTTTTCTAAATGGTTTCATGTAGCAGCATTTGTTCAAGCTTTTCTTTTTCTTTTTTACTATGCCTTGTTTTCTCAAGTCAGTTTTATTTATATAGCGCTATTCACAACACGCATTGTTTCAAATGAGCTTAACAGGCATCCATGGTGTTAATGTTTATAATGTCTGAATGCATTATTGTCCACATTTAGCAGTTCAGATTTTGCAATTTGCCTGGCTTCAACTAAGTGGCAACTACATTTGTGGCACAGTACAGTAGAATTTGATTGTATGCACATTGCACAGCTTTCAGTGTCAAGAACAAAAAGAGAAAGTGTTCCTTTCTTCCTCTTAGTTTTCTTCCTCTTGCTTTTAGTTTTACTTTGTATTTTCAGACAAAGATCCATTGCAGTCGGGAACAGGAACCCCACTTCCTGATTCAGGATTTCCATGGATTCTGTCTTTGACTGGTTGGTTCAACTTCTCTGTTGCAACCTTAAAGGGGCCCTATCATGCTTTTTTAGGAAGTCTTGAACTCTTGATTTTGTTTTTGGGGTGTACTAGAATATGCTTTCATGCGTGATTGTTAAAAAAACACATCATTTTTTATATATTTTACATTATTACAGCGCCTCCCCAGTCTTACTCGAACGCAAGTTGTAATTGTTAATAGAAAATGCAACTACAAATAATAAGACATACAAGTGATCCAAACAGATTGTCTTGATAAAATGAAAACTGCTCCATTTCAGGAGAAGCTTTTATGCGTAGCCTGCATTGTACTCTCTTAGGTTCTGGAAGCTGTTCTCCGTAAAATGTGCAGCACACAGATAAACGTTGGGATTATAATGTTCAGGAACAGTGTTTACAATACATTTTAACCACTCTTAAGTTCGTCAGCTTTAGAAAAGGACAAACAAATGAGTTTTGGAAAAGGGGTGGAAATAAAGCATCTCTTTGACATAGCAGCAGCTCAACCAGGCCTCGTCCCCTTTTTTTTGCGTATTCCATGGGTGGGGATTATTTAAATGAGTAACATTGTGACTTCATAAAGCCCGGAAAAAACACATTATAGTTCTTGGAAAGTGGCTTCTGTTAAATAAAATGTCTTCCTTTTGAAGTGGACTTTGAGCTTTGTAACCTTGCAGATATGTTTTATGCTCAAACGGCAACATTACACACTAACTAAAGTGAAAAAGCATAATAGGACCCCTTTAATGCATTCAGGATTTTTTGAGAAATGTCTGGACTAATGTTCCCTTGATAACCTTTATTTGTTCTTTGTCTGTTAGTCATCATCAGTTTGCTGTTGGTGGGGGTGGTGCTATGGTGGCAGCGGTCTGAATTCTGTGCCTCTCGTTCTCTTTCTCTTCTTGGAGATGTGACTCTTAAAGAATCCCAGGATCCTCTTCTGTTATCCAAGCTACCTGTGGTACACAAGCATAAAGTAAGAGCCACAACAATAAAAAATGATTCATTCAAAATGGAATGACCATGAATTGAAATTAATGTATTGCAATTAAAGGGCTGGGCGTAAAACAATATCATATTGACATCGCGATAAAATGTACGTCGATAACGAAAAGGTCTAGACAGTTTTTCTCAATATGGATTAATAATCTGACAGCCTATCACACAGCAGAAATAAACGCGAAAACAGCTAGTCAGTGCATGTTGCTAATAAGTGATTTCTGTGTGTCTATCCGTGAATGAACGGCACACGGTTTTGTCTGATACACAAACTCACAAGTGGTGCTCACTGCAGAGTCAAATGACATCCAGCTCCACCTCTCTGGACGTCTAATGGGGTGGAGGGATAGAGTTGTGTGTAGGGTTAGGGTGTGGTTGGATATTGCAGTTCCACCCATTAGATATAATCCACCCATATATAAAATGCAGTCTATTAGGCCCAAAGTACACTCGCTCCTCCTCACTGGATGTCTAGCTAGACTTAAGGTCCTTGCACACTGAGTCCGCAATTTTTGTATGCGTTCTTTTGTATTCGTGATTCGGTGGCTGTGAATTGTCAAAACACCATTTAAACTGCTTGCTACAGATGTGAAAAACGCAGAAAATCGAACCCGATCCGATTTTTTTTTATATGACGGACGAAAGTTTCAGAGGCAGTGTGCAAGCGTGATTGACATAACGTGAGGTTGTATTTATTTTTTAACGTGCGAAAATTTCGGACTTTTAACCCTCTGGGGACCAAGGTGTTTTTGGGGTCCTTGAGATGTTTTGACATGCCCTGACATTTGTGCTTTTTTCAGTTGCTTATAAACATATTAATGGCACAGGTGAAATTACACTCTATTTAGCACAAACAGGGCTACCATAATATGTGAGCAACATGTATATACATTAGGGGTGTGACGAGATCTCGTGCCACGAGATCTCGCGAGACTAAATATGACGAGATTTCTCGTCGAGTGAAAAAGCTGTCTCGCGATATCGCCATGAATATTTCACCGCTACACTCACATTCGCCTAAACTATCGTTTTGTTGTTTTTATAAAAAAAATAAAAACCATTATAAACTAATGTGAAAGTCTGCTCTGCTCATCCAGCACGAGTTGCTGTTGCAATCAGTGCAGCACGAATCCCAGTTCACTGATCGCGTGACGATGGCGGAGCGGAGGATTCGTTGCGCAACAGACTAAACGTCTGATAAATGTCTTATCTTCTAGAATATGCGTGCTCAGCACCGCTGCTCCCTATACGCGCGGTCACGAATTTGTAAGTGAAAGTAAAACACAAGCTCCCTGATGTGCATTGTGCACAAATTAGGCTGCATACATACAATAGTCCGTCTCCCAATACCCAGCACTGTAACGTATAAAGGACAACAGACAAGGGAAGCTCCGTTTCTGAACTTATAATCGGAACGCTGTAGAGACAAACGCACCAGCCTCGTTTCTCTCTACCCGGCCTTTTCCGAACTCACTGCATTAACCCTATAACTGCCGGTGCAAAATAAAACAGCAATTTCACAACAATTATAAAGAGTCTGTGTGCTAACTTTGATTATGGTTGCACTTATTGTTTGCACTTAATAAGACTAAGAGAAAACTGTTATTTATTTTTGTTATTTATACTGTTTTTATTTCTCTGTTAAATGTATGTAAAGGAGTTCAGTTAGGAGGTCACACACAGCCTCAATCAGAAGCTCTGAAAGCTCTTACATGTACATTAAGGTCTGAAGAGACTCATGTGAAATCATACAGAAGAAAAGCCAGTCAATAAAAACCTTTTACAGTGCTTGAATATTGTTTTCTTTCAATGCATTTGATAATTCATACTCATAAAGTAGACCTGAAATGACATGCATTAGAAGATTATTAGTTAAAACATTGAAAAATGCACCTGCATACTATTTTTCCAGTCATGAATTTTGTCATTGAGGATTTCTGAAAAATTGTGCAAAAATCTCGTCTCGTTCTCGTGAACCCAATCTCGTGTCTCGTCTCGTCTCGTGAGATAAGCGTGTCGTCACACCCCTAATGTACATGTTTGTATTTTTGAGAGAATATTGTTTATGCATGGTTATTGAAAAAACTAAAAATTAAAGTTTCTGAAATAAAGCCACAAAACACATACTAAATATACTAAACTACTAAACACATACCACAAGACTTTTGACTAATGGAAGTTGTGGCCTAGAGTTTTTGCTTGAAAATGATCTGAAAATCATCCTTTCTAATCATTCACATAACATAATAGATTCTTTTAAATTGTGAAAAAACATTTTTTTGTTAGCCAAGGCAATATGCGAATAGGCGTGAACGGCCCAACCCCATTGTGAATAATTAGGTGGTTGAGAAGACAAAGACCCCGCATATTAATGAGCCTTTCATTCAGGTGTGTCACACAAGAAAGAATGCAAGGACAACACGCACACGCACACACACACACACACACACACACACACACACACACACACACACACACACACACACACACACACACACACACACACACACATACACATACACATACACATACATATATAAATGAAAGTCAAAAGCACATTTGTAGTCATACCTGGAAACAAATCCTGTTCAAATAGGTTATATGGGCCATTCTACAGAATTGGTTCAAAGTTAGAGTTGGAAACATCTTGAAAAGAAAATTGTCTTTTTCCATAAATGTCTTAGTAGGCCAATACATTTTATCATACATATTTCAAAGTTAAGGATTCATTATTTTGATATAGCTTGCATTGGAACAAACACTATTCTTAGTTGATTAGTTTATTGACAAAACATACTATATATTTAACATATGAGCAGAAACTGCTAACAAAAGCTTATTTGATGTCTATTTTAGAGTTAACTTTATAATCTATCCAAAACTAGTCACACACACACACACACAGAAACATGATTCAAATTTAAACAGTAGGCTATTTTTGCGTTTACAGACACTAACGTTATTATATATTGCGAATTAGAACAAGAATAAAAACACTTACAGTTCAGCTCGCTCCTCGAAGTGAAAATAAACCAGCACTTGTTCTGAGGTAGGTAAATGTCCCAGGATTATTCCTCACAGCCGCGCAAGACGACAGTACATAAATCTGACTAAATATAGTGTGTTTACCGAGTTTGTGTGGGCGTTTACACGTCTCAATGTGTTGCTTCAGATTATTAGCGTTTGAATAGTGCGCGCTCTCCATGGGCGTGTCACATTAGCGGAATAATGAGATGCGAGAACGATAATGAGAACGGCTGACACCTCTCTCTTTTTATATAGATTACATAAACAGGGAATATTTATTTTAGTTTTAAATTAGATAATTTAAAAGTACAAACTTAAATGATCATAAACATATATTGCTCATGTCTGGGTGAATTTAGCTGAGTTTTGTTTAAGTTTAGAGACGTGCTCCAAAAAAAAAGTTCACGGACACGGAGAGGCAGAACGCACACCCTGTTTATTTTCTTTATTTTACAAAAGCACAATATTTTATTTCGATTGTAGGTGGGCGCATAAAAACGTCTTAACAGTTTAACATTTAACAGTTTTTTTTTTATATGTTTCATAACTCTGTATGACCAGAAATGATGGAGTAGTTTAAGTCTATTTTTCTGCTATGTGAAAAAAATCTGCCAAAACGCACGGGTGCGTTCTTGGTCCCCAGAGGGTTAAGCTCCACCCATTTGCTCTGCAGTGAGCAGGCTCTCCAAGCTCACACATGTGACACTCACTCAATATATGTGGATATGAACCTATGACTTAATTTCCTGAACTGCTTTGAGAGTCACTTCACAAGCTTTTCACCCTTTCATTTGAGAAATACTACTGTCAAATACACACTGAAACTAAAACGGAAAGATCTTCACAACAAACCATCAAAATAAAAGTTTGGCTTAACGACGGAAATATATCACTACTGTATACTAAAATCAAATGTACTTCTAAAAGTAATAATAGTAATATAAGGAATATCATATTTTTTTTTATCCATGTTTTTAATTTAAACAATTCTGTTGTGACAATTCTGTCTGTTCTGTCATTCTCAAGATCTAACAAATATGTGGAAAGCATTTCCTTCCCCATTAATGGTAAATGAATATCATGATAAATATATATCATGTTATAGTATGATATGGAAAAAAAATATTGTGATATTTTTGGCCACATCGCCCAACCCTAATTATAATACTTCATCAGTGAATGCATTAAGGAAACAAGTTATTCAATTTTGATGGCTATTGTCTCCCAATGATTCAGTTATTTTGTTTCTGTTGTGTTCTTTATAACATGTTTATTTCGAATAGCAGCTGCTATATGGTGTTTTGCATATTGATTTTCTTGTTCAAATGATCAGATGCATGCTTATCTGCATAGAAAATATGTTGTTTGTGTGTTCAGGATGCCATACAGAATGGTTCAACATGATAACAGTATTTTCCGGTAATGGAAACTGCACCCTTCCTGTGGTAGATATCACAGGACCCAGACAGGAAGATGGATTCCATCACATCATCCTGCTTGGTGACCCCAAAAATGCTGTTATATTTTTTTCAAATGTCTATTTATGATTGATAATCATACAGAACACCAGTCAAACTGAATTTGAACTCAGTGTAGCATGTATAAAAATACACTACCATCACTGTATCAGACTTTTTAGTCCTTTAACTTATGTGTATCACCCCAAAATAGGACGGTGAGAGTATTCAGAGCTCCATGTCAATAATTAATCGATCATGTAGTGACACAACAGATCTGTGAGATATTACATGACGTTTATTAGTTTTGAACTTGTTTTAAGATATTGGTCTGTTTAGTGTATTCTGCTGTCATTTGTGAAGGGAATAATCTCCATTCACCATTTAAGTTGACAATCTCTGTCTTGCCTTCGTCATGTGCGCATAGAGACAAAATCAGTTAGGAAAAGATTTTATTTTAAAATTTGCTGATGTTGGAAATGCCTTTGATTATAGTTGTGTTATATTTATATTATGCGAGGAGAAAAAAAGAAATGCTATTTATTTTTTGGTTTCGATCACTTCCTGTTTACTTTAAGTTAGTGTTAAAAACAGGTTTAGTTCTTCTGATTATATACAGTCTTGAGTTTGAAAAAAGGTGTTTTGAATGCGTTTCATGGTCATATGTTGGGCTTGGTGAAATAAATGATATGAGTTGTAAATTGTACTTTTGAGCTGTTGAATCCCTTCACATGCCCTTTAACAAGGTTAAGCTTTTTATGGTCAAGTGATCCTGGGGGTCCAGTCCATGAGCAGTTACTTAATTTAAACAAAAATAAGAAAAAATTGTAACGTTTTCAGATTTGTTTTTACCTAACATTGCATAAAGAGACCATACAGAGATGGTTGAAATAAGTTTGAATTAAAGAGGTAATATTTGCCAGATTTGTTGTCCCAATCTTTGCTCAGTTAGAGACTGTGATCAAGCCACCCCAGTGGCTTTGGTTTAGGCAATTTGCATTTAAAGCCGGTAAATGTAAAGACTATGTTAAAGTCATGTAAGAAGCAAGAATGTAAAGTAGACACACACACACACAGAGTCATAGTGGGATCTAAGAAGCAGTTGTGAACGGTAAAGCCAGAAAAGTTAACATTTGAAACAAAAAACAAAACAAAAAAATTGACAAAGTTGTTTTAGATCATGTGTGTATATATATATATATATTATATATCGATGCTATATTATGTCTGAATAATTTCAGTTTTGTTATCAGTCTGAACATTGTGGAATGTGCCCTGAATCACTGCAAAGTCATGGTGAAATCAAAGTAGGGAGAGAGAGAGATATTTTCTTCCGTATTGTGACGTGAATATGATTTTAACAGATTATCCAAAAAATAAAAAAATGTGGGGTGGGGATTTGGCTCTGCATCGTTGTGTATTGAATTTTAAGATGTGGCAGATGAAGGCAGATGAATGCAAGTTTGCAGGGGTGGGGTTTAATTGCACCAAATGATTGGAGAAATCTAGCATACGTCATCAGAGAGAAGTCTGTCATTTTCACAGTTTACATAGCCTACAGCCACTCCAAAATGAGTATGTGAGCAAACATGTTAAAGATTAGCAGACAGGCAATTTATTACGTAATGAGCTGTTCCTATACAAAGGCAGTTTTATTAAGTCTACTGAAGCATCTCCTATTTGATTTTCAATTTATACGGTTTCTGTCTCACTTTTGGGGCCCTTTAAGGGAGGGGTCTATTGCTTCTGTCTTAATGCACATCCTGTTACACATCCTCTTTGTGTATATTAACTTGCATTCCCTTTACTATACAATTTTTTCCCCCTAGTTCCACATGTTCTTGAATCAACAGGATTGTTGTTCCAGGACCAATATTACATGCTGAATTTACTGAAATCACTTTATTGGAGTTTGTTTTACTGTCCTTGAGCAAATATATGTATATTTTATTATAAGTGTTTTAAAGTATTTTACACGCAAGTACACGATGCACTGAACAATCATGTTTTAAAGGAAATGCCTTTTTGCAAGGGTTTGAGTATCTCCTTGCCTTTTCATCAGAAGACAATAAGGTGTGTGTGCAACCGTCCAGAAGTAAAGCCTGTTAAATTTCATCTCTCTCTCAAAGACGTGTGTGCAGACGAGCGTTTATCTTTCCCCTCTCTGAATGCCACATCCCCCTGTTTGTTTTCTTTTCCAAATGAAAAGCTAAAGGGATTTAGGTCTTACAGGGGCTCTGGTCTATCTTGGAATAACAACTTGTCTTGGAGTTGTTTATATTATATTGGCCTATATAATAATATTTAAATAATATATATATATATATTTGCAAAAACAGTCAGAAATGTGTGCTGCTTTGTTAGTCTCAGAAGAAGAAATCAAATAATTTGTAAAAAAAAAAAATATATATTTAATAATAAAACTGTATATTATATTAAACCGTTTGGCTAATAAATGTAATGTTGTTGTTTTTTGTTGTTGTTTTTTTTTACAAATGATTAGCCAGTGAGCTGGCTACCTTGAGGGTGTTGTTCATCATGCTGTGTAGGCAGCACACCAGGGGCCTGTACCATGAAGGTAGCTGAACAAACTCGGAGTTACAGGATTAGTTTTGAGTTGACAAAACCAAACCGATGCAATCAGGCTTTATTGGTACCATGACGCAGCTCATCAACTTTCTCTGTCAACTCAGGCTTTGATTACTCCACGAGCGCGTGCACATACCAAAGTGACGTTGGCACCGAACAACCAATCGCGTTCGATATGGATAGAGCGAGAGCGATAATAGGCTTGTTTGAGATGAGCAAAATCTGCGCAGAACCGATCACCGGTGATCAGCGCGAGATGCATGCCGGTTAGAAATGTGTCCGAGTGCGGTCCGCCTTGCTCTGATGTCATGCTGACGTGAGTCAAAAAAGTCTCGCGACCGCAAGGCACACGTGTCGGATTCTGCAGTCGCGCGCAGTTGCTCTCCACCGACTGCGCTGATCAAAAGCATGATGGGAAACGACTTGCTGACGGCACAGCTTAATGCTCATTGGTTTAAACAACCGTGATGTATTGTTCTCTTTTAAAATGTTTGATTTTAAAACTCTGATATCATGTTTTATGTGTATAGATTATGTGTGGATATCCCCAAACTCTCAGACAGTGCGATCTATTTGATGTGATTTTTTTTAGTTTTTATTAAAAATAAAAACACATATCTGTAAAGAAAAAAAATGATTCATAAACATATAGGCCTATTTAAAATGGAATTAAATAAGTACTTTGAGTGTCTTGTTCATTATATTTATTTTCATATTCAAGCAACAAAACTTAAAATACATCCAGTTTATTAGCAACACCGTGCACGAGTGTGAATCCCGTGAATCCCGCGATATCCGCCTTTGATCTCACAGGTGTCAGATCCACTGCGAGAAGAGCGATCTGTCCGGCTTGCCTGCGCTTTTTTCACTCCTCCTCTCACTGCAGCCGCCTACTCTCGACTACATTTCAGGCGAGGCAAGGCGCATCTCAAACAAGCCTATTTTCTTTCCGCGGAGGAGCAAGAGATAATAGGCTTGTTTGAGATGCGCCTTGCCTCGCCTGAAATGTAGTCGAGAGTAGGCGGCTGCAGTGAGAGGAGGAGTGAAAAAAGCGCAGGCAAGCCGGACAGATCGCTCTTCTCGCAGTGGATCTGACACCTGTGAGATCAAAGGCGGATATCGCGGGATTCACACTCGTGCACGGTGTTGCTAATAAACTGGATGTAGGCTATTTTAAGTTTTGTTGCTTGAATATGAAAATAAATATAATGAACAAGACACCCAAAGTACTTATTTAATTCCATTTTAAATAGGCCTATATGTTTATGAGTCATTTTTTTTCTTTACAGATATGTGTTTTTATTTTTATTTATTTTTTTAAAAATTACATCACATAGATCGCACTGTCAGAGAGTTTGGGGATATCCACACATAATCTATACACATAAAACATGATATCAGAGTTTTAAAATCAAACATTTTAAAAGAGAACAATACATCACGGTTGTTTAAACCAATGAGCATTAAGCTGTGCCGTCAGCAAGTCGTTTCCCATCATGCTTTTGATCAGCGCAGTCGGTGGAGAGCAACTGCGCGCGACTGCAGAATCCGACACGTGCGCCTTGCGGTCGCGAGAGTTTTTTGACACACGTCAGCATGACATCAGAGCAAGGCGCACCGCACTCGGACACATTTCTAACCGGCATGCATCTCGCGCTGATCACCGGTGATCGGTTCTGCGCAGATTTTGCTCATCTCAAACAAGCCTATTCATTCAGAATTACGATGAATTTAAATATGTATTACAAGCTCGAAACAATACGGTCTCTGCTGCCAAAGCAAGAGAAGACTGTTGGAGAAAGATTGCTGATTGTGTTAATGTGTAAGCTAAATAAATACGTTCTTTATTCATGTAAAATGATGTATAAATAGGCTATGAATGTATGTGTGTGTGAAATATAGCCTATATTTTTATAATATATATAAAAAATGTGCATGTATATACTAATAAAGATTAATATTCATTGATTTTTAGATGCAACTCCAAACAATCTTGGCAGCTGATAAAGACAAAATATAAAAATATAATTCAAAGTAGCCTAGTAAGTATTTACACACAACCTTGTATTATTTTTTTATTAACACTTGTTTGAGGCAAACCGAAAAAAGAGTGAAATTCAGAAAACCAGTGGAGGGCCACTCCTTCAGAAAACACTGAGTTGGCTCTGATAGGAATAAGGGACGGCTGATTATGGATGGGATTACAGGTGCTGTACAATCTGACCCTGGTGCCGGCTCATCTAAGCAAGTAACACTGGGTACGTGTGCGATGCATTACTATTTTAAGTTTTAAATATGGCTGACTGTATGTTCTGCAGTAGAGGGAAATGCAGTGTCCCTGTTGAAGCCAGCACACACACACAGTCTCCCCAACACAGAGGTCAGTATGCAGAAGACAGAACACCAGAAACATATTGGCCTACTTTTATTTATCAGGGAGGAGGAAATGATGAAGACACTCTGTCTGTGTTCTGGGACAGTTGCTGAGGTGAATGCACTGGGCTTTTTATTAAGGCAAACATTTGAATGTGTGGCATAAAACAGGGACTGGCCCAAGTGACACATCTCTTTTATTGTTTTTTTTTTTTGGATTTTTCACAACCTGTCCCAGAAACTGAAGCCTCTACCTCAACAGGCTTCAAAAGAAATGTGAACAATTAAGGATTTAAAACCCTTGACATATATAACAGGTGTTTGTCAAGGAACTTTTTGTGAGTTGATTAGCCTCCCAAAAACTTGTAATGATCATGTTTGTGGTGGAATTATGTTTCAGGTGGAAACAGACTCAGTCAGGGCCCTTTACAAAAGGAGCCTATAGAGCTAGACTGCACACTAAAGGAGCATATAGAGCTAGACTGCACACTAAAGGAGCATATAGAGCTAGACTGCACACTAAAGGAGCATATAGAGCTAGACTGCAAACTAAAGGAGCATATAGAGCTAGACTGCACACTAAAGGAGCATATAGAGCTAGACTGCACACTAAAGGAGCATATAGAGCTAGACTGCACACTAAAGGAGCCTAACTGTGAGCTGAGGAGGCTCCACATTTAAAAAATAAATGCAACAGCTAGATTAAACTGATCTCACTCAGCATGTGAACTTATTTAACCAAGTAACACTTTAGCATGAATATTTATTAATGCAACTTTCTATTGCTTTCTTTCCCCCCTGGCTCCTTTCTATGGTGGCTATATTGTGCAGAATGGCACATGCAGACACTATCTGTGATGCCCACTCTGGTGACTCTTAAGCGCCGAAGACAGTTGAAACGTGCCTTTAGGATGCCAAAGATCATCTCTAACTTTTACTATGGTTTTACTGACACATGAGGGTCATGATAGGGGGTTATTGTGTAGGTTTTGCTGTCCCAAATCAAATTAACAGTGTTTTATACTGTACCAAATTTAACTAGCTTTCCTCAAAGCGCTGACACAACATACTCACGGAAAGTAGATTGTTATCTGTTAATTTTACTATTAATTTAAAGATTTATCTCACAGAAAATAATAATTTCACATGTTCACATAATCTCTACCTGAACATTAAGGCTGTGAAAAGACTTTCTATTAACATAATCTGCCTCACGTTCTCCTAGAGAAGTGGAGATTGCAACATGTGTGCAGGCTATTGCTCCAATGACTCTATAGGGAATCATATCATAAGATTAAAATAATGCTTAACATGTACTGTATAGTACATTTGTGAAATTTGCTTTTTTTTTTTCAAAAAAACGTGATGTCACCCTATATCAATATATTTTACCGGCAATTTTATAAAAAGCCTCTCTTATGGACATGGTCACTAAATGTCTGGGGAACACTATTAAACTATTAATGTACTCCTGCAGAGCGAGGACCACCTTGCGAATGGTTCGACAAACCAAATCGTTCGTTTTCCCCTAGATTATGTGCATCACCGATCGTGCAAGTATGTAGGCTACCACTTGCAAAAAAACGCAACGCAATACCATTTAGGGTACAGTAAGTGCATGAATTCGATGTGTTAAATTATTTATGTGCGGCTCAAGAAGTTCGCAAAGATAAGATATTCCTTCCGCAGAAAATCTGTATCTTTCATACACTATCAGAAAAGGCAAGGGGATTTTGTCCGGCTAAAAACTCTTTCTCTACGATGTGCTCGTCTAACAATTTGCGCTGAGATGTCCACATGGATTTGAAAGAAAATGTAAAGCCATTGCAACAAACACTGGGAATTAGTTACGTCACCTATATGTTTCTTTGCTCACAGCTGATTGGTCAAACTTCAGTCTGAGATCTCGAATCCAGAACTTAACCTGCCCCGGAGCAGGTTAGCCGTGCAGCGTAAGGTACCATGGCAACGAACACAGATTAAAGCCGAGCTTCATAGTACCTAAAACCCAGGGTTGGCGGAAACTAAGCTGAAACATAGCTGGCTAGCCACCTAAACCGGCTTCATGGTATAGGCCCCAGGTTTTGAGACACTTTCTTTCTTAACTTAACCTTCACTTAACCTCCATTTGCCATTGCATGTTTAAAACAATAATATCTTAGTAAAAACCTAAAGTAATATTGCCAAATTATATATCATTTGAAAGCTTAAAATCTCTAGTTTTCATATTTGGTGGCTGTTATCTAAAATAAATTACAGAGGAGCAGTAATTTATCAATTTGCAACAAGAATATTTCATATTCATTAGGAGTATTTAGGCCTTTATTTTGAAATAACAATAAACACGAAAAATCATGAAAGATTGGTAGAAACCTCAGTTTGTTTTCATGCCATGAGTTCAAAAGATAACACCAATTCCATTTTTATGAGAAAAAAAGGTCTGAAAATGTTTTAAATATAAATAAAAATGTATGGATTCTCGATTTGTGATTGGCTACGAGCTGTAACGCTATAACGTAGTCTTTTTATGCATTTATTAGAGGTTGAATTCAAATCAAATACTGCCAAACCACCCATACTACTTCTGAATAGGATGTCTACTTCATAAATTGTATGAAAATTATGAAAATACATGGTTCAGATCACTCAAAACATATATGAAAATGGAGGCGCCCTTATATGGGCAGTAATGGAGTCTAGTGAAAAAGATGGGTACTGCGCCCAAATAAAATCTTACTGAAAGCTCATTTTTTTAGATATCAATCTAAAATTTGGAATACAACTTGTTCAGATTTTTGTCTTTAATTTTCTTGCAGATTTAGAGTAAAATATATTTTGTAATATATATATTTTATATAAAATATTAATAATTATATTTTTACATTACACAATTTCATAAACTCAAACTTATATAACTTTTTTTCTGTTCATTTTTATAATTTCTAGACTTCTACAATAATCTGGAAAATGTCTTCTTTAAAACAAGACCAGCCATAGGTCTATATTCCAAAGCATTCCTCAATTACAACCATTTAAGTTTGGATAGTGATTTTTATGTCTATGCAAGAAAAAGGGGGGTGACAGTTAACAGGTTAATGATTTGACTTTCCTCTAGAGACACCACGGCTGACGGCTTCAGTTCCTCGCTAGGAGAGAGTGTGAGCAGTGAATACACTACAGGGTGGGGATGGTTGTTGATTTGAGTAAAACAAACCTAAAAATAGGCTTACTTATTGAGACGGTATCCGAAGAAGTTAACGATCAGGTAAGATAAATATGGTTTCTATCTGCTTCGTTAAACTATTGAATTAAATGCGTTTAAATTATTTTGGTTTTCGGTTGCCATTAGAAAACAAACCTAATGCGACGACAATGCTACTAACAGTAGCATATTGTCTGTTTTATAGCTAAATCTAATTAGGGCTATTATTTTTATGGTATAGGCTATGATTCTCTTATGTAGGCTATAGGCTCTTATGTAGGCTTTTGAATGTCAAATTTAACGAAACAGTTTTGTAAATGAGAGGGGGAAAAATACGGTTGCCTTTATATTGACATTAATAGACCAAATAATAATAATAACGTTTTGATAGAATCCGGACACTGTGCAACAACTTTGGTTTTTTAAAACTTCCTCCTTTACGATTTTACTTCTCCAATCCATTGCTTCTCAAACTACTCGACATTAATGCTGTTTTAATGTGTTGTAGCCTACAGTTAAAACATGTGTCTACCCTAAAATGAAAATTCTAGAAGAAAGCTTTCTTTAATCATTATTGACAGTTAGCTGGGAGATAGGAGTTTCCTTTAAAAATGCATTTCAGTGCAAATGATTGATTAACTAAAGTAGCCTGTACATTATTCAAATGCCTCAAAATTAACATGTTATTTAAATGTAGCCTGTAGGCCTATAACTTACGCCAAAATAGTGTTAAACAGAAGGAGAATCTTCCAAATTTACACAGCTCTCTGGATTAATCCCACAAGGGGCAATTAGTTAAGAGCAGCATATACAACAGTAGGCTACATAACACAAATCACACACATTATTCACAACATACAAGCAGTCAATTATGTGCACATTTAAATACCCCAAAGAACCCTACACAGAGTTTAAAAGTTTGATCGCAGAAGGGATGAAAGATTTGGAGTGGCGGTTCGTCTTAGCCTACACACAGGAAGCGCATAACGACGCCCAGAGCCCAGAAGGCAACAGAGAAAATTCACCTGCATGTCCCGGAGAGGCTAATACTCGCTGCCTTCCGAACTATTTGTTGGTTACAGAAGACATTAAGGTCTCTCTGTTTCACATCGATGATTTTTGAACAGATTTTTACAATGTTTACAAGAACTTACACATTGTGGCTATGATGCATAATCATGATTTGAGAATGTAAATGCACATAAGATTTTATACAGTAGGCTAATTAAGAGTCATTGTTTAAAATGTATATAGATCTTGAGGAAATCTGCAAACCGAATTTGCCCTTTTCACCTGATCTAAGATCATGCACTTATCTTGTGACAGTCATGTCAAGATTTGACTGAAAAGCTTGTTATACATATGCTTAAAAATAGGGGTGGAACGGTACATGTATTCGTATTGAACCGAAACGGTACGGGCGTCACGGTTCGGTGCACGAATTTGCACGCAGAATACACGGTACAAATAAATAAAAAAAACCTCTTATAGCGATAAATTTCGCTCTATTCGCTTTTGGTGTGACTGTTAACGCAGCAATGAACAGGCTGCAATCAAGATTGCAATGCAGGAGTGTGTGTGTCTGTGTGCGCGCGAGAGAGAGAGAGAGAGGCGCGATGAACAGTGTGTGTGTGTGTGTGTGCGAGAGAGAGAGAGAGGCGCGATCGAACAGTGTGTGTGTGTGTGCGCGCGCGTGCGAGAGAGAGAGGCGCGGGCGCGAATCGCGCGATGAACAGTGTGTGTGTGTGAGAGAGAGAGAGAGGCACGGGCGATCGAACAGTGGAAACGTAAAAACATACTCCGTCATTTTTTTCATACAGGACATCATTAAAACTGCAAATTGTTTACTTATATTTGTGTACACTGGAAATAAAACACAACATTGTGCTTTTGTCACACTCTAAACTCTTGTCAAACTGTAACCTACAACTGTTAACAAGTTTTTATGGTAGTATTATTTTATACGGAAATCAATTATTTATAATTCAGATGAGAATAAAGTTAGTTAATTAAAATGAAGGAAAACAAATATCTTGATCTGAAATAGCAAATTAATTTTAAATTCATTCAGGTACAATTACCAAACATATCTCAAGGTCTTTTCGTCTTTTTAATAATTTAATTAATAAACTAATTATATAAAACTACTGTCAGTGCACTACAAATAAACAGGTTCTATGCCTTTATTAATAAAACTTATTTTAAAAAATACAAGGTTAAAGACATTTATAAAAATGCCTTCTGCATTTTTGCTTTGCTTTTCACTCCATTGTACCGAAATCGTACCGAACCGTGATGTCTGAACCGAGGTATGAACCGAACCGTGACTTCTGTGTACCGTTCCACCCCTACTTAAAAACTTAAAGCAACTTCTGTCTTCAACCCCTGCTGCAGTGACTCTAGACAAAGGCAGATGTATGTGGCTCCTGTCAAGATAGTTCAGTTGAAGGTTATTCTTTCTGTCTTTGACTGGTCAGGCTTTTGACAACTGTCTGTGTGTTTTTAAAAATAGCTACAAAACAACCACATTAGTCCTGTTAGGTGCAGAATTTGAGTGCTCCTTTCTTTAAGTTTTCTTTAAGACGCTCCCAAGTGGATCAATTACAAAACTCCTTTTTCCCATTGTAGTGTGGACTGTGAAAACACAGGTATTTGAAAACAATGATGTATATAATCATGTGATGCATATTGTACTGAAAGATACCTGTAAATACAGGTATGTGCCTGCTATGTGCTATTCACTTTCACAGTTGCCAAAAATACGTTACTTTGTACAATCTTCATTTTTAATTCCTGCGAAGATGATAGAAAATTTGCTCGCAATTGCTGTGGCAAAACATGAAGGCAATTTCATTTTAGACCATACATAGAGTAGCGACTGAGTGTGACTTAAACATACCAGCAAGTGGTGAGATTTTTGCTAATAAAGTGATCGTGCCCGAAGAAGAATAGCGTGAGAACTTCATTATGTCTGCTCTCCCAGTATCATTTCAGTGAGCTTTTAATGTTTTACACATGCGCAGTTTGATGATTTAAGTATCTTTAAGAAACTTTCATTATAGTGAATCCAAAACCAAGCATGAAGAGCAAATTAGTTATTGGCTGCTAGCTTTCACATACTGTAATTTATAACAGTGTTATGTTTTCCCAAAAACAAATTTAGGATTATTGATGATAAGCAATACTGAATGTTTGGCCTGTAATGTGCCCTGTAAACTTTTAATGTTGTAAACTGGAAATGCTGAGGTTCTCCTTTGTTCTATTGTTTCCTTGTGTAGTGCAGTGCATTTCTATTGTTGAGTTTCAACATTCATCAAACCAAAGGTCTGCATGCCAAGAATTTAAGGACATTGACGTGCATGAAGTGTGAATGTGTGTTCTGAAATTCTGAAAACCCTCATGTTGTTTCAAACCTGACTTGAACTCGAATTACAGTTAGAGTCAGTTGAGGTTCAATCAGTTGACAGAGAGTTTACTGAAAGCAAAGTTTTCAACACTTCCATATAAGCCTAGAAAAATGAGTAAGAGTATCCAGCCTCGATCTATAGCGTATAGAGAAACATATTTATAACCATATGGATAATCAGTTGATGCCATACAAGTTTCAAATATGTTAACAGTACAGCAAATTGCACCGACCATGGTATTCTGTTCTTTCTGCCAATTAGTTCTTTTAAAGTCATTATCTTTTAGACATTGAGGCGGATTTTTTTTGTCAGGACTTCACTGGAACAGAACATGAAAACTACATCCACGCAGGGCACAGAGCACTGATACAACTTCTACACATGATTCACTGTAATAGTTTAACACAATGACAAATTGTGCTACTAATACCAAAAAACAAACAAAAACAAAACACACACACATTAAATATGCATATGCGTTGTTGACATTAGACACAATTGTCTTTTACATATCTCATACAGCTGTCATGAGAAGAGCAGAATAAAATAAAAATACAGTTAAAAACGAAAAATCTCTTTCTACAAAATATAACTTGTAATTGTAATGATTTTCAATTCATGATATAATAAAAGTGGGACTGTTAATCCAACCCCCTTCAGTAGAACACAAAAGTAGATATTTTATATACACTATATTATTCCAAACAACAACCAAAAAAAAAAAACCTTTATAAAAATACACATCTACACATTATATAATCATAGTAATAATGATAATATATATATCCAACCCCCCAATAAAATATTTTCTGAGTAAATGACAGAATTTTAATTTGTAGCTGAACTATACCTTTCATTAATTAAGTTTCATGGACAGCCTTGAATTAATATTTTTTAATTAGGTCTGAAAAATCCTTGTTGAGAGAACTTTTGTGTTTATACTGTGAATTGTGTCTCTTTTCCTAAACAGGTGCGAAGATGAGAAAGAAAAACACAGAGACAATAGCATTAATTCTCACAGGAGCTGTGTGTCTCTTCATTATTATGAACAAAAACGACACTGAAGACGACGTGATATCAAATAGCAAAGACACATATGAGATGTTCCATCATCAAATCCATTTGCCCAGATCCAAAATTTTCCAGCCGTTGTCTTCACGTTGTCAGCAGAATATGTCGGCTTATGAGGTGACTGGATTTTCTACTCTGCCGGGTCATATCCAAGATTTCCTGCTTTACCGACACTGTAGGAATTTTCCCATGCTGCTCGACCAGCCTAATAAGTGTGGCGGACCCCTGAACTCTGCAGATGTCTTCCTTCTGCTGGTCATCAAGAGTTCTCCAGAAAACTACGAGCGGCGAGAAGTCCTGCGGAAAACATGGGCTGAGGAACGACTGCACAAAGGTGTGTGGATCCGTAGAGTCTTCATAATCGGAACAACTAAAACTGGCTTCGAGAAGCGCAGGTTGAATAAGCTATTGAAGCTGGAGAACAATGAGAACAAGGACATTTTACAGTGGGACTTCAATGATTCATTCTTTAACCTCACACTGAAGCAGATCCTTTTCTTAGAGTGGATGGAAAGATGGTGCCCACAGGCTAGATTTCTCTTAAACGGGGACGATGACATCTTTGCCAATACATTTAATATGATTGAGTATCTTCAAGGTCAAGAGGACAATGATGGAAGTAAACATCTCTTTACCGGGCACCTCATCCAGAACGTAGGTCCTATTAGACACTCTTCAAGTAAATACTTTGTCCCAGTGCAGGTTCAGGAGTCTGAGAGCTATCCTCCTTACTGTGGTGGAGGAGGCTTTCTTCTCTCGGGCTTCACGGCCAGAACAATCTACAACATGTCTCACTCTATAATTATACTGCCCATTGATGATGTTTACATGGGAATGTGTTTGGAAAAGGCTGGCCTTAAACCTACATCCCACTTTGGTGTAAGAACCGCTGGTCTGCATGTCCCAGCTGAGAACGTTGACAAATTTCACCCTTGCTATTACAGAGAAATCATTTTAGTCCACAGATTTCTGCCACACATGATTTTTGTGATGTGGGATGAAATACAAAACCCACATTTGCAATGTGGAAAGACAAATTCCTCTCTTCAGGGAAGCCCATAAACAAAAGAACAGGGTGTGTGATTCATTTAAAAAGGGAAACATAATAGCTTGCTGGAATTGATGTGATCAAGTTTCTTTTATAATCAATGAATTAACTTTTTTTCTACACCATGTTTTACAATTGTCACTTATCAAGAACATTATTTGGTGTATTTTATTGCACTTTAACGGAAATGAAAAGGGTGGTTGATTTCTTTCTCAGCAGAAGACGTTGTAGTCTTTATGGTTTTATTCTTTCTTTTAAATAATTAGAGAGTGCTTATGGAGATATAAATCTATATCTTTCCCTTTTTTAAATCTAATTTTATCAGGATAGTTAATTAAGTGTAGTATGAAGTGGCATTCACTTACACACAGTCTATGCAGATTGCTGCAAAAGCAAATTAAGGTTTTTACACCTCTGAATGTTTTAAGAATTACGGTGCTGTACTGTAACAAAGTACAGCAGGATAGAATCTTTCCATCATTTCAGTTCTTTTGAATCAAAGCGGTTCGCAAATTCAGATGGTTCATCTGAATTATTCATTTCGTGAATCACGAATCTGAATTGCAAGATTCACTGGACTACGTGCAAGTCATTTTAAAGAGAAGCGTCTGTTCAAGTATGCTTTAATGTGTGTTTTCAAATTATAAATACGACATAAATTATTTTGATAGGCTACGTTTTGACATGTGATAAAGTTTGTTAGTGACAACTCTCCTGTTCTCTTCTAGAAATGTTTGTATTAATAAAAGGCAAATACCATCTTCAAAGGTCAAATAGTTATAAAATGCTGTATCATTTGCATTTTTTCACGGTGTTGTGTAGATGTATCTTTATTCTCTTAGTTTGCTTTGTTGTTTTATGCACCAAAGATCCACTGAAGTATGACTCACTCACTCACTCACTGAATCATTCAGAGCAGTTCCCTTGAGTTTACTCTTACATAGACTTCAGCAGCACCTCACCATTGTCATAACCAGCTGTACTGTTATTTATAAAATAGGATTGTTTAGTACTGACAGTATAATTGATATCATAATCATCAGTCATTTATAAATTCAGTACATGTTATTCAAGGAAACACAATAACATAATTAGGCCAGATCAAAGCAAAACAAATAGCCTATCTGCAGTCACAGGGTCAAGCCCTTTCAATGGTTCCATGAGTTGAAAAATTTGCTAAAAATACTTTGGTTACTTTTTAAAGTTAAAAATTCTTAATTCTTTAAATTCTTAAAAATATATATATGTTTTGACAGAGTACAGGTAAAATGGTTCATGTCAAAATGGTTTAAACACAAATTTAAACACAAACTTCTGTATTCTGTAGCTAAGCATAATGTGTCACAGAGATGACAAGACTTCTGTTTTGATATGAAAAGTGATATTCACGGTGAACATTTTTAGACAGGATTTGTTACTTTCAAATGACAGAAAGCAACAGTTTCAATAAAGAGCCAAATAAAGCCATGAATGTACTTGGCATATCATGAACAATTTGGACATTTCACCATAGGGGATTCAAACCCCACACTTTCTGGTCAAGTGTTCACTGCTTATCACCACACGCCACTCCAGGGACATGCATGCACCCAGCTGAAGAACTCAAAATAAAGATTTTGGGTAATTTGTTACAGATTTATTAATTGTTAGTTAATAAAAATCCAGCTGTTCCTTTATTGTTCATGTTAGTTCACAGTGCATTATGTAATGTTAATAAATGCAAACATTTGATTTTAATAATATATTAGTAAATGTTGAAATTAACATTCACTGAAGATTAATAATTTATAACAGGGCTGCCTAGGCGGGGATCGACCCCGGGTCTGCAGCGCTCAAGTGCAAGGTGTCTTCCACTGAGCTAACTCCCCAAAAGTTGAACCCAAAAGCAGAAAAGCAATGAGCCAGAAAGCCTGTGTTCCTTTCCAAAAGTATAATCTTAAAAAAAAAAAAAAAAAAAAATACAAAGTACAAATAAACAAGGAAAGCCAAGCTTCCATAATACAGTGAAACAAAATAGACACGAGGGTCAAAAGGTATAATAAAGAACAAACTTACCTTGAGCACTGAGGCACAGCATATAGGCTCAAGACTGAACACAAAGGGAGGGAACAAACAGACTAATAAAGGGCTAGACACAGGTGACGGGTATTGCGAACGATTGCGAACCGGACATCTGCCATGTTGACGTTATCATGTGACCTATGACGCATTATCACAAGCGAAATAACTTAAAAGTTTTGAAGACACGTTTAATTAATCTATCTGTAAATATCTTGACATTTAGGGTTGATTTAAGTTATTGTATTTAATTCTACTAATGTGACCCACCGTTTTATCCTTAACGATATTATTTATTTTTATAGAGGGTTTTCACGACGCGTCATCAAACCGGAAGTCGGCCATTTTGGAGGCACTGAACGTAAACAATGCCATTGAACTGAACGGACTTGCAAATTTGGCTGATTATTGCTGCTGAAAAATGGTCGAGTTTTGGTCTGTACTAATCGGTCGCATCGGGAAAAAACATTTCGAGTTCTATCTACTGCCAAAAGTTAAAGAGAAGAGTGTAAAAAACTGATGAAAGAAGGCGTTTGTGGTTGAGAGGCACAGCATCAGCTCATCAACCACATGACATGTGTTAATGAAGCGTTGACTATGGCTGAAATGTTGACGTATTTAACTATGGCTAAATTCACACTGTCAGTCCAAATCCGATTATCTTTGTATCCGATTGGAATCTGATCTAAAATGATGTCCACACTGTGTATCGCAACTGTTCAGATCCGATGTGTGTATCCATGCAGCTCTTGGGCAATATGGCACTGACATTGTGTTGCTGGAGGGGTTTGCATTTGCAATAGAGATGTCGTCTTATTTAAATTTTACAACATGGAAATGTGTAGCCGCCGCGCTGGACTACTGTGTCTTGAGCTGCAGAACTGTATGAGGATATTTTGTACTACAGCTTTTTTTCCGCGCTGGTTTCAAAATATGTTTCAGAAATAATAATGTTCTGCTCGTCCGGCACTTTGCAACAACACAGAATTGTTTCGACAGCGACTTTCAGCGTGTTTCCTCTAACAACGTCTGACGTTTACATTTAACGTGAGATTCACATACCACGCGAAATCCGATCGTTCAGACTGAAGCCGATGCCCTGATATGTGATTTGAATAGGATTTCAAACCACATATGGATGTAGCTTGAAACGGATTTCATGTGCTTTTTTGGACTGACAATCTGAACGTAGCCTGTGTCGGGATAAGAAATAGAAGGAAGAACTGCAGTACGGGCTAGAGAAGCTAGCTCGTTCGGACCTTTACCACATATTAACTTTAGTTTGTCAAAATGTTTCGCTCTCTCCTGCTTACTAAGTCCTTCTCTATATGATTTCGCACCTACTACGTGTTTTTACCATGGTTTATTAGTGCAACAATGTGTTCAGTAGTACATAAACAGTGCAATCCATGCCGTTGTTTACATCCGAGTGCCTCCATAATGGCCGCGCATCCGGGTTACCGCCCAGAACGTGACATTGGTGAAAACGTCTCCGGTTACTATCGTAACCTCGGTTCCCTGAGAGGCGGGAACGAGACATTACGTCATACTGACGTATATGGGAACTCCTCCCTTCTCCATTTTCACTGAAATCTTATAGGATAACGCCAGCTGGAGACAGCTGGCCAATTGACGCAAAACATGCAAATGCTGACCGGTCCGCGGGCAGTATAAAATAGCATGGGCGCGACAATTACGTCAGAATCAAGACTGAACGCTAGCACAGCTGATCAAACGGCGAGCACGGCGGTTGACGTAATGTCTCGTTCCCGCCTCTCAGGGAACCGAGGTTACGATAGTAACCGGAGACGTTCCCTTTCAAGGCGGTCACTTCGACATTACGTCATACTGACGTATATGGGAACTGTATAGAATCCCGCCGTGAGCGCAGTGAAGATAAGCCCTGAACGGGTTCAAGCTACACTCCCACAGGAACAACAGTTCTAAGCCAGCAGCGCCGCTAGGAGCACTCAAAACTGATAGGCGAAACTAGACCAACGTCTGCTCCGGCTTACCAAGTTGCGCATCCACTGCAATGAGGCGAAAGCTGCACTGGACAGGGCAGCAGAATACCATAAGCACTCGAGCACAAGAGCTAACACAGTGTTGACGGCATAGCGGTGACAGCTGCATAACCTTAAGCCACACACAGAGTTAACAGTACGTTGGAACTACTGCGTAATGTGGAAACAGCTATGTAACCTTATAGTCATAACACAGAGTTAGCAGCAATGGTAACTCTGCAATACAGACTACTGCACAGCTGGTGGTAACAGTTTCATGAGTACATTAATAAAACTCACCGAACCCACGACGCTAAGGTGGTGCATCAAACTTGGAACCCTGGCGAATGTGTTCTGAGAAGACAGCCAGCATACCTAAATCCCATAGGCATTAAGCAACCATTTAAAGCATCGAATTCAGAGAGAAGTCTCTGTATAAAACAGCACGTCCCTAGTACCATCCACCAAGCACACAACAGCTGGTAGACTGCTGCCAAGTGATCCACGTACATCCACAAATCCCTTACAGGGCCAACATCACTCTGAGCATCGGCATCATGCGAGGCTGAAACTCAGCAGATAAGGCGGGCAGGGATCAACCTGTGCTCTGAACGGTGTAAGCGACTTCGGAACGTAGCTTGGTATCGGACTGGGAGTGACGCTGCAGTCATCAGGTCCGAGACAATGCGACAACATTCACTAGAATGAGCGTAAGTCTCCAAGTGCTTCGCTGGGGCGAGAGCCGGTGGTAAGGCCATCTTAGGGAGAGCTCCGTTTCTCAGCACTTGTCAGTGTGAAGTGTCTTACTCAACTAAGGACCCAGCAGCGGACACACAAGAAGGTTCCACAGCTTGGGGCTGGGGTGCCACCTTGTAGAACATAGCCAATGTTCTATAGCCAATGTACAGAAGTGCAAATCAACACATAACTGAATGTACATAAACACAGTGCCAGCGGCCGTAGCGACGACAACTGTGAATATACGCAGTTAGAAAATAGCCCCATAATAGCATAGCACCTCAGTAAGCAAACAAACAGTCATAACTGTAGCTACAACTGTGTATATATGAGTTTGCACAGAATAACCAGTTGCCCTGATAGGAACGGGGCAATATAACAGCGTAGCACATGCACGTACAGCATTTTTCAGAAACTAAGATGCATAGTTAGATTAGGATGGCTAGCAGCACTGAAGGAAACAGGGCAGCATTACAGCATAACACATCCGTTTACGTACATACATCCAGAACTGTGAATATGCACGGTTAGATTAGGATAGCTAGTTTTGCACTGAAGGAAACAGGGCAACAAAATAGCAAAAACACGTCCTTGTACGTGCCGTGTAGTCGCCATAGCGACAGAACTGAATATGCATTTAGATAGGATAGCTGGATGTTGCACTGAAGGATAGAGGGCAACATAACAGCATTACCCATCAGTGTGCACATATCAAACATCTGAGTGTATAATGCGGTGCAAGTCGATGAAGCGACCGAGACTGCATGAATATGCACAGTTCACATAATGGTCAGTTACGTTAGCAACATAACTGCATAATCGCTTCAGTGTGGACACAGATGCAGCGCAAGTCGCCGTAGCGACACACTAGATAGGATAGCTAGGTGCACTGAAGGATACAGGGCAACGCGATAGCATAGTCACATTAGTGTGTACAAAAACACAACGTCAGAGGCATCGCGACATCGACTGTGAATACATAGTAAGTCAGAATAGCCGGTTGCACTGATGATACAGGGCAATATTTAGCGGCGTAAACATAGCACATCAGTGCGTAGCGTGTACACAGCGTCAGTTGCACCGCACAACAACTGTGTACGTAATCAGAATAGGTAACGTACGTAATCGACTGAAGCCGATGCCCTGATATGAGATTTGAATAGGATTTCAAACCACATATGGATGTAGCTTGAAACGGATTTCATGTGCTTTTTTGGACTGACAATCTGAACGTAGCCTGTGTCGGGATAAGAAATAGAAGGAAGAACTGCAGTACGGGCTAGAGAAGCTAGCTCGTTCGGACCTTTACCACATATTAACTTTAGTTTGTCAAAATGTTTCGCTCTCTCCTGCTTACTAAGTCCTTCTCTATATGATTTCGCACCTACTACGTGTTTTTACCATGGTTTATTAGTGCAACAATGTGTTCAGTAGTACATAAACAGTGCAATCCATGCCGTTGTTTACATCCGAGTGCCTCCATAATGGCCGCGCATCCGGGTTACCGCCCAGAACGTGACATTGGTGAAAACGTCTCCGGTTACTATCGTAACCTCGGTTCCCTGAGAGGCGGGAACGAGACATTACGTCATACTGACGTATATGGGAACTCCTCCCTTCTCCATTTTCACTGAAATCTTATAGGATAACGCCAGCTGGAGACAGCTGGCCAATTGACGCAAAACATGCAAATGCTGACCGGTCCGCGGGCAGTATAAAATAGCATGGGCGCGACAATTACGTCAGAATCAAGACTGAACGCTAGCACAGCTGATCAAACGGCGAGCACGGCGGTTGACGTAATGTCTCGTTCCCGCCTCTCAGGGAACCGAGGTTACGATAGTAACCGGAGACGTTCCCTTTCAAGGCGGTCACTTCGACATTACGTCATACTGACGTATATGGGAACTGTATAGAATCCCGCCGTGAGCGCAGTGAAGATAAGCCCTGAACGGGTTCAAGCTACACTCCCACAGGAACAACAGTTCTAAGCCAGCAGCGCCGCTAGGAGCACTCAAAACTGATAGGCGAAACTAGACCAACGTCTGCTCCGTCTTACCAAGTTGCGCATCCACTGCAATGAGGCGAAAGCTGCACTGGACAGGGCAGCAGAATACCATAAGCACTCGAGCACAAGAGCTAACACAGTGTTGACGGCATAGCGGTGACAGCTGCATAACCTTAAGCCACACACAGAGTTAACAGTACGTTGGAACTACTGCGTAATGTGGAAACAGCTATGTAACCTTATAGTCATAACACAGAGTTAGCAGCAATGGTAACTCTGCAATACAGACTACTGCACAGCTGGTGGTAACAGTTTCATGAGTACATTAATAAAACTCACCGAACCCACGACGCTAAGGTGGTGCATCAAACTTGGAACCCTGGCGAATGTGTTCTGAGAAGACAGCCAGCATACCTAAATCCCATAGGCATTAAGCAACCATTTAAAGCATCGAATTCAGAGAGAAGTCTCTGTATAAAACAGCACGTCCCTAGTACCATCCACCAAGCACACAACAGCTGGTAGACTGCTGCCAAGTGATCCACGTACATCCACAAATCCCTTACAGGGCCAACATCACTCTGAGCATCGGCATCATGCGAGGCTGAAACTCAGCAGATAAGGCGGGCAGGGATCAACCTGTGCTCTGAACGGTGTAAGCGACTTCGGAACGTAGCTTGGTATCGGACTGGGAGTGACGCTGCAGTCATCAGGTCCGAGACAATGCGACAACATTCACTAGAATGAGCGTAAGTCTCCAAGTGCTTCGCTGGGGCGAGAGCCGGTGGTAAGGCCATCTTAGGGAGAGCTCCGTTTCTCAGCACTTGTCAGTGTGAAGTGTCTTGCTCAACTAAGGACCCAGCAGCGGACACACAAGAAGGTTCCACAGCTTGGGGCTGGGGTGCCACCTTGTAGAACATAGCCAATGTTCTATAGCCAATGTACAGAAGTGCAAATCAACACATAACTGAATGTACATAAACACAGTGCCAGCGGCCGTAGCGACGACAACTGTGAATATACGCAGTTAGAAAATAGCCCCATAATAGCATAGCACCTCAGTAAGCAAACAAACAGTCATAACTGTAGCTACAACTGTGTATATATGAGTTTGCACAGAATAACCAGTTGCCCTGATAGGAACGGGGCAATATAACAGCGTAGCACATGCACGTACAGCATTTTTCAGAAACTAAGATGCATAGTTAGATTAGGATGGCTAGCAGCACTGAAGGAAACAGGGCAGCATTACAGCATAACACATCCGTTTACGTACATACATCCAGAACTGTGAATATGCACGGTTAGATTAGGATAGCTAGTTTTGCACTGAAGGAAACAGGGCAACAAAATAGCAAAAACACGTCCTTGTACGTGCCGTGTAGTCGCCATAGCGACAGAACTGAATATGCATTTAGATAGGATAGCTGGATGTTGCACTGAAGGATAGAGGGCAACATAACAGCATTACCCATCAGTGTGCACATATCAAACATCTGAGTGTATAATGCGGTGCAAGTCGATGAAGCGACCGAGACTGCATGAATATGCACAGTTCACATAATGGTCAGTTACGTTAGCAACATAACTGCATAATCGCTTCAGTGTGGACACAGATGCAGCGCAAGTCGCCGTAGCGACACACTAGATAGGATAGCTAGGTGCACTGAAGGATACAGGGCAACGCGATAGCATAGTCACATTAGTGTGTACAAAAACACAACGTCAGAGGCATCGCGACATCGACTGTGAATACATAGTAAGTCAGAATAGCCGGTTGCACTGATGATACAGGGCAATATTTAGCGGCGTAAACATAGCACATCAGTGCGTAGCGTGTACACAGCGTCAGTTGCACCGCACAACAACTGTGTACGTAATCAGAATAGCCATTTGCACTGAAGGATACAGGGCAATGTACAACGGCATAAGCATAACACATACAGTGTGTAGAGTGTACATAGACACGGCGTCAGTTGCATCACAAGACAACTGTGAATATGCACTGCGTAGTAATCAGAATAGCCATTTGCACTGAAAGAAACAGGGCAATATATAATGGCATAAATCATACACATAACAGTGAGTTGTATGTACGTAACACAGTGTCAGTTGCATCGCACCACACTGTGAATACGTAGTAATCAGAATAGTTATTTGCACTGAAGGATACAGGGCAAAATACAAAGGCAAAATTCATAACACATAGTGTGTAGTGTGTACATAAACACAGCGTCAGTTGCATCGCACAACAACTGTGAATACGTACTGCATAGTAATCAGAATAGCCATTTGCACTGAAAATTACAGGGCAACATATAATGGCATAAATCCCCACACATAACGCTGTGTAGTGTGTACGTAACACAGCGTCAGTTGCATCGCACAACAACTGTGAATACGTAGTAATCAGAATAGCCATTTGCACTGAAGGATACAGGGCAACAACGGCAAAATTCATAACGCAGTGTACGGTGTGTACGTAACACAGCGTCAGTTGCATCGCAAGACTGTGAATACGTAGTAATCGGAATAGCCATTTGCACTGAAGGATAAGGAACAGGGCAATATATAATGGCGTAAATCATACACATAACAGTGCGTAGTGTGTACGTAACACAGCGTCCGTTGCAACGCAACAACTGTGAATACGTAGTAATCAGAATAGCCAGTAGCACTGAAGGGTACAGGGCAATATCGTGGCATAAGCATAACACACACATATCAGTGTACATAAACACAGCGTCAGTGGCATCGCACAACTGTGAATCAGAATAGCCAGTTGCACTGAAGGATACAGGGCAATTTATAGCGGCATGAATCATGAACACATATCAGTGTGTAGAGTGCACGTAAACACAGCGTCATTTCATCGCACAACAACTGTGAATACGTGGTAATCAGAATAGCCATTTGCACTGAAGAAACAGGGCAGCATATAACGGCGCAAATCTTAGCACATATCAGTGTGCAGTGTGAACAAACACAGCGTCAGTGGCGTAGCGACAACAACTGTGATTACGTGGTTAAATCAGAATGGCCAGTTGCACTGAGGGATACAGGGCAAAATATAAGGGCATAACAGTTAAATCATAGCACATATCAGTGTGCAGTGTGTACATAAACACAGCGTCAGTGGCGTAGCGACAACAACTGTGATTACGTGGTTAATAGAATAGCCAGTTGCACTGAGGGATACAGGGCAATATATAAGGGCATAACAGTTAAATCATAGCCAGTGTTGGGCAGTAACGCGTTACTAGTAACGCGTTACTGTAACGCAGTTACTTTTGACAGTAACTAATACTGTAACGCATTACTTTTTAAATAAAGTAACTCCGTTATCGTTACCATATGGTGCGTTGTCCGTTACTTTTTTAAATTAATTAGTTGCTGGAGCGGCTGAGAAGTGTGCGCTGTTACACAGTACGAGATCACTGAAGAGACTGCTAGCATTATACAGAGCGAGAGGACACATAAACTCACTGGCTGAGTTGTTTACGTTAACACGTGAGGCCGCGCGAGCACGGAGATTACAAGCTGCACGGAGAGCGCTGAGCACTTCAGATGCGCATTTAAAACACAGACAGCGAAACGGTATGAATACAGAACACTAAAGTACACATTGCCATATCATTATAAAGTAATATTTTGTCTAGATGCTGCATCAACAGAGAAAGAACAGAAGCTTGCCGTCGAGTCTGAGAGGAATAACATTAGTAACGGCTAACTTACCTCAAGCGATTAAAGCAATGTGACCAAAACACACGCAGACCTGACCCAGATGTTTTATGTCGCAATTGTTACCATCTATTTGCATTAGTTTATATCCAGCTGGTCACTGTTATGCATTCATTAGCCGGCGAAGTTGTATTTTTAAAGCTGACGTGATTGCAATGCTTACATTGATATGTTCATGCAGCGACATCAAGTTTCCTAATCAAGTGTTCTAAAATTTAAGCAAATAAAGTGAAAGACTATACATGTAATATATAGGTCTACATTTATGTAATTTTAATGCTCTGGCCTTTGCAGATATTTAAATATGGCCATCTTCTATAAGCTTGAATCATATAAAATGGTAACACTTTACAATGAGATTACAATTTTAGCATTAAATATGGTTAATAAATGTTGTAGAAGTATCATTCATTGTTAGTTTTTTAATTTCAACATTTACTTAATACATTTGAAATTGAGTTTAAATTGTTATTGTATCTGTTATTACCTTAGTTAATTAGCCTACTATGAACTAACAAGAATGATCAAGGTACAATTGTATTGCTCAAATATTCATTCATGCAGTAAAAACGTATTACTGTCAGCTGCATGAACATATCAATGTTGAGAAAGCAAACACATCACTAGCTTTACACATGCTTGTTTTGTTATTTATTTCAGAAATCCTTGTGATATATTCAGTTTGTGCTGGTCTGACTTAAATAAAATAGTGTTTAAAAATTACTTTCTGTTTAAGTCAGTTTTGTGTTTGTATAGACCATAACGCATAAAAGGGCATTAATGGGAACATTAAAGAACTTTCTTTAAAAAAGTAACTAAAAAGTTACTTTTCACAGTAACGCATTACTTTTTGGTGCAAGTAATCAACAAAGTAATTGAGTTACTTTTTGAATGAAGTAACTAGTAACTGTAACTAGTTACTATTTCTTAGTAACTAGCACAACACTGATCATAGCACAAATCAGTGTGCAGTGTGTACATAAACACAGCGTCAGTGGCGTAGCGACAACAACTGTGATTACGTGGTTAAATCAGAATAGCCAGTTGCACTGAGGGATACAGGGCAATATATAAGGATATAACAGTTAAATCATAGCACATATCAGTGTGCAGTGTGTACATAAACACAGCGTCAGTGGCATAGCGACAACAACTGTGGATACGTGGTAATCAGAATAGCCATTCGCACTGAAAGAAACAGGGCAATATATGACGGCACAAATCATAGCACATATCAGTGTGTAGTCTGAACATAAACACAGCGTCAGTGGCGTAGCGACAACAACTGTGGATACGTGGTTAAATCAGAATGGCCAGTTGCACTGAAGGATACAGGGCAGCCTGACGACATAAGCTGTAAGCTGTGCACCTCCATTACCAGAGCGGGGCGTCCTGACGCGGCGCTCTCCGTGGCCTGTGTCGCCACATTCCCGGTCCCGCCCTCTGCCAACGGTGAAGATCCGGTTCGTTACGGGTTCGAACCGTTTTGGCGGCTGTAGCCGAATTAGGCGGGACGAGGTGCCGACGAAGAGAGACACCGAGGAAGGCTGGACGTATAGAGATCAAAAGTTTCGGTTTAATGTCTGGCCGCGGCGCGACTAAATTTTATCTGCTGTGAGAGCTGGGATCGAACACGGGTCTCCCGTGCGACGGCTTTGGGGTTCGCCACTGAGCCACAGGGGGAAACAACCACTTTCGCGCCTTTAGACACAGAGCCATCGCCTTGCCTCGTCTCTCTGGATGCGTCTTCGCATGACTTACCATAGGACGTCGTGAAGACGGAATCTTTCTTGAAGTAGCCTGGCTGTTAGATACCGGGCTAAGTAAAATAATAAAAGTATCCTTTCCGACGAAGCCTATCGCGTCGAGTCCGTCTTGCGAGCCCGCGAAAAGGACCGGAGAGGCGACGGGCAGGTTTAAAATGTATCTGCTGCGAGAGCCGGGATCGAACACGGGTCTCTCGCGCGAAGGCTTCAGGTTCCGCCACTGGGCCACAGGGGAGAACGACTGTCAACTCTTCTTTGGGCGTGAGAGGGCCCACCAGCTGCCGCTGGCGGCAGTGGGCCTCATCCCTGCTGATGCCCGGAGTTTATGAGGGCACGCACTGGTAGACCAGCACGTATGCCAGTCGTCCGTGAGTGCGGCCTCGGTAGATCCTTGTTTGGGTAGAGCGAGTCAATACCGCACATATCTGGCATGTAGCAGCCATCGGATGCGGGGAGGAAACATGGTGAGTAACCTCTATTGCAACTTCCACGATGACTTCAGATAAGACTTCTAGCGTGAAGAAAGAGATTCTGACGTAATTGTCGCGCCCATGCTATTTTATACTGCCCGCGGACCGGTCAGCATTTGCATGTTTTGCGTCAATTGGCCAGCTGTCTCCAGCTGGCGTTATCCTATAAGATTTCAGTGAAAATGGAGAAGGGAGGAGTTCCCATATACGTCAGTATGACGTAATGTCGAAGTGACCGCCTTGAAAGGGAACCCTCTATTACGCAAGGGGGTAATCCACCAGCCGGAAACTGAAGTCTCCCCGGGCGCCGCCATTGGCTAACAAGCCTTCACCTGCTGTTAGCATCCCATTGACTCCCATTCATTTTTGCGTCACTTTGACAGCGAATAACTTTACATCTGAGGCGTTTAAAGACTCCACTTGTCCATTGTTTATTTCTAAAGAAACACGACAGTGTATAAAAGCCTCCATTACCTTGTATCTTACGTTATGGCCCCGTAGAAGCAGTTTTTGTAAAAATAGGCTAACGATTGCGTCATAACACGCGACTCTCTGTCGCAAAGAAATTACCGTATAGACAGAAGTAGAAGCTCGCACGCAATCGGGGGGACGTAGAGGCATAAAGTCAAGGGAGAAGCCCATAGAGTGTCATAAAGTTGCTCCTGCTGCTAGCTCATGGACAGCGAATACTCACGAACTCCGGCTCTGCAAGATTCAGAAGGGAATGATTCAGATTCCTCTTGGCACAGCTACTAGAAGACGTACAAGTTGCTCACGTCACATCTACGTCTTCAAGCTCAGTTTGAGCCTGCGCAGTACGCTTGGCAATCAGGAAGTGAGTGCTTCTAATTGACTTCACTTTTCTCCGTTGAAGTCTATGGGGTCGCTGTGTCCATTTGTTTTACTGTCTATGCTATTACGAAATCCCAAATTTGTCATCTCTTGAATATGTTGTTCATTTCTTTATTTTATATCCAAACATTTTCATCCACAAGCAAAAGTGTCTTACTGCTTTGTTTTCCTCTTTTTCTTGTTGAATTCCTCTCGTTTCATCCCTCAGGCCTATAAATAACAAAAAATGCATTTTTAATTGTATTTTAATGAATTAAGAAAAAATATATTAAGATATTCAACCTTGTAGGTTCTTTTTTCCTGTGTATAAAATCTCATATTATGTATGCAAACCCATGATTTTTATATATATATAGCCTATATATACCTCATTACATCAGTAACTCGACAGCCCTAGAACGGTTTTCCTCAGGGTTTGTAATGTCTGAACAAAGGAGACGTTGGGCAGCTGTGTGAAGATTTGCCTTTGGAGAAAACTGTTGATTTTATACTGGTATCATTAATATTAAAAATTAATATTACCCCAGAATGAATTGCATTGCTATCCCACCCCAAAACATACAATAATAACAACGATAAATGCTGACCAATACATAATTATATTACTTTTTACTGAAAATGATATAATTCAATAAAACAAACAACATGTAATGTATGTCATATGACATAGCTATGCATGAATACACTCTAGATGTGTATATAGTGAACACATCTACATTTTCATTCAAACAATTAATTAAAGCATTAATTAATTAAATAATTATATTTTATTTACTGACAACAATGAGAAATATTAATAAATTAGTAAAAGAATGAATGAAAGTCATCATCACACAATAAACAAATGCATAAGTCAACACATAAAACAAAGCTTTATTCAAACTACAATCATCCTACTGCCATCTCAACACAGCGGTTCCCATTCTGCGGCTTTATTCTGATGAATCAGCTGACCGCCAGAGGTGAGCCGTTCCTTCGTGCCTGAGGTTGCTGCGTGATGTGTTGTGCTTCACAATCTGAGGCAATAAGGGCAGGTGGAGTGATGGAGGGTCTCATAAGGGCATCATAGACTGTAAAAAAAGATGGACGACACCCCTTCGCTCTCTTCCATTGGTCAGAACTTTTTTTCTTTTTTTTTTTTTTTTTTACAATATAACCTTATTGTATTATAAACTAATAGTCACACCTCCTGCAAATCATCTGAAAAGACATTTTCTATACTGTTCACATGACAAGGGAGAACAAACTAGATTGAAAGAACTCAAAACAATAAAAATAAACTAAAACGAAAATAATGACATAAACAAACCAAAAAGACGGACTCAGCTCATCTGTATGGGATTAATATCCTGCCATGATTCAAAACTGAAAATAAAGTTCTGAAAGGTTGAAACTAAGTGTTCGAAAACTCAAAATCTTACAAAAAAAAGTTTTGCAAGATCGAAAAATAAGATTTGCAAGCTTGCAAAATGTAAAAAAAATAAAAATATCTCTGCAAACATTATGTTGTTTTTGAGATTTCCTTCTTCAGAACTGCAACATTTTTTTTACGATGTTGCGCAAACAATTTTTCAGAGTTTCACATTTGTCAGTGTCCTCCCACTGTATTAGTTTGTTTTCCAGGTTTGAAACCTTGTAAATGGTGATCTGAAAACTGGTGTGCGAATGTGTGAAAAAAAGTTTTGAAACTCTGAAAACAGACTTTTGCAGGCTTGCAAAGGGGTAAAAAAAATTAAATCTCTGCAAACATAATTTTGTTTTTGAGTTTTCCTTCTTCAGAAGTGCAACACTCTTTTTTACGGTGCTGTGCAATCATTTTTTCAGAGTTTCGAATTTGTCACTGTTCTCCCAGTGTATAGTTTGTTTTCCAGATTTGAAACCTTGTAAATGGTGATCTGAAAACTGGTGTGCGAATAGGTGAAAAACAGTTTTGAAACTCTGAAAACTGAGGTTCGAAAGGGCGAAACTTATTACATTACATTACATGTGCACTCCTATTGCAGACTATTTTTTCAGAGCTGAGTTTACAACACCCAGTTTGCGGAGATACGCCCACACAGTTGCGAGCTTGCGACTCACGTGATTTGTGGCAGCGTTGTCACGCAGCTCTGCTCTGAAACTCTGAAACTCAGACTGAGCGAAAATGAAGCTTCGCAACCTCGCAACTTAAAAAAAAGCCTGGAGGGAGGGCCTTCTGCTCTTGGCCAATGCTTTGCTGTCTGCTGACGTACAGTCCAATCACAAGTCGTATTTACTGGAAAGGTGGGATTGACCGACTGCTCCGCCAATGTTAACCAAACTAAAATACCAATTACAAAATACTGAATTATTATATAAAGGGATAGTTCACCCAAAAATGAAAATTCAATGAAGAAAGGTATACAGGTTTGAAACATGAGGTTGAGTAAATGATGACAATTTTCATTTTTGGGGAAACTATCCGTTTAAAAACACATTGTTTGGCTCAGTTTTTGTATCCACCAGCTGTTCCTGGAGCGTGTTTCAGGTGTTCTGCCATAGCTGCATCAATTTCAGAGTCTGTAGCATTTGGGCTCCACCTCTTCACAGCATCTAATGGCGCTTTTCCACTGCTGGTACGGCTCGGTTCGGCTCGGTACGGTTCGACTCGGCGCGGAACGGTTCGGCTCGCTTCGCTTTTCCACTGCGTGGTACGACTCGACTCGGTACGGCACAGTTCGGTTCGCTTTAGCTCGGTTGCTTTTCCACCGCAGTTAGTACCTCTTCAAAGTGGGTGGGACTGATCGTTATTTTGTCCCTACACTGTTTGTAGGTCCGGTGATAGCCGTGTGCGGCTAAGAGCTGAGCTACTTCTTGGAACACTTTTTCATTCCGTTTTGCCCCATCCAGCTCTCGCTGGATCCGCTCCTCGGCAACCAACGAGAGGAACGTCTGCACCTCGTCCACTGACCACGATTCAACCATTTCTTTTTAAAGTTTAAAAAACAGATGCTACCGCGTTGGCTGTTGTCTACTGGTTATTTAAATCTAGCGGGTTTAGTGTCCAATGACGCTGGTAGTGACGATTCTGTCTGACCAATCAGTGATCTGCAGTGTTTTTACGTCACATTTTAGTACCGGTACGGTACGCTTGGAACCTCAACAGACCAGGTACCATTTAAAGCGAGCCGAAGCGAGCCGTACCGTACCGGACCATGCAGTGGAAAAGCACCACGAATGAGCCGTACCGAACCGAACCGTACCGTACTATGCAGTGGAAAAGCGCCAAAGCGTGCCGTACCGAACCGAACCGTACCGTACTATGCAGTGGAAAAGCGAACGGAAGAGAATATATATATATTTAAATAAATAAAATTATTATAAAATTAAAATTGGAGGTAAATGATATGCACTTATTTTCAAAATATTTTTTATGGTCTACAGCTAAAAAAAAAAAAAAACATGGAACAAGATGAATGAATCATGAATGACACATTAGAAAAAGGTAATCAACATGCGTTACATTTTATTTTATTGTATAAAATATGTTCTGCTTTTATTTTTAAAGCAGTTACTAAAAACATACATGTTAAAATCCAGCTAAACATTTCATTCCATTTCAGATAATTTACTTTCTGAAAGAAACTCTCAAAAGGCTACATTAATAAGTTACAGTAATGACTGTATCATTAAACAATATACTTGGTATAACGTTACCGTTGTTGTATACTTTCAAAGTTACTTTTAGCCTACTGGCTAATTTTAGCCAAACTCAGTAAATTTCAGTTGACAATGTGGGCATTATTTCTTTCGGTTCATTCATGTCACACAAGTAAAACTCAAGCACGTTAATCTAATACAAAATGTACTTACCCAACAGTAGATTTTTAATAATATCGACACAACTCCCTCCTCTCCTCGTGTTTGTTCAAAGTTCCAGAATCTATGGGGAGAACGCGTTAACATCTCGCGAGATAATCCCATCGCAGGATTTTGTAATATCGCGAGATCTTTTGTTACTACATCTTGGCAGCACAGTTTATGGTTTGGGCAGAGGGTTTGGGTAATTACATCCAACTCAGACATAAATGGTGACCGGGTATATTTCTGTTTTACATGTATATACATTCCATAAAAAAATAACAACGAATACATCAGGTAGGCCTACAACAGGTTAAAATAATGATTAAAAGGCAGTGGCTTTGCAATCACTTGACTATACTGTGCATTTTGTGATTATAATTTATAAAAACAAGATAAAGTAAATATATATTCATTTGTATATAAATCGTGTATTTTATAAAGAATTATAAATCCTGATAATTTTTTTCTGTCTTGCTAGACTAGACGTGTAAAGGACGCCAGTGGACTTCTTCTTCACAACCTCTTAAAAACTTCATGGGCAACTACATTAATTATTGCAGTATTAACCATGCGAGGATTAAGCGCAGCTTTTGCATATTTAACAAGGATTTCATAGAGGGTCATGATGGACTATAAATGCACGTGTAAAAGACGTCGCCAGGTGACGTCCTCTCACCCGATACACTAAACATAACTACACGAGCTAAAAGTTAAAATAACAATTATACATGCAACTGTAGACATGTACAAATGTATCTGAATGCATTTTTAGGAAATGTTCTGTGTTACATTTTTTACCGATTTATGACGTCCTGGCCGCAACTATTTTTGGCCAGGGACACGACGTTGCCGTCGGACCAATGTTTGCTGGGACATAATGGCACACATACATCACTCAGATGTCTATTTCATATTGTGATGTGCCCTTCTGCAATACCAAATAGTCTCTGGCAATACTTATTGAAGATTTTCCTGTCAGATATAAATAGACATTTAAAATAAGCGTCTTTAAGATGTGTTGTTTATGTAAATCCACTTTGGAGACGTAACTTACGTGTCCTTACTGCAGCTCCCCTGTTAACTATACATAATAAAACTGGGTTTTACAGCAAAATCACAACTATACTATACTGTCTAACGTCTTTACACCTTCAACAATTCAACAGTTTACTCTACAGTAGTTCAACACATGCAATCTTAACACAAGGGACCGTGTTTACTCACATTTGAAAACACCTGGGGCCTATACCATGAAGCCGGTTTAGGTGGCTAGCCAGCTATGTTTCAGCTTAGTTTCCGCCAACTCTGGGTTTTAGGTACTATGAAAGTAGCTCGGCTTTAATCGGTGTTCGTTGCCATGGTACCTTACGCTGCACGGCTAACCTGCTCCGGGGCAGGTTAAGTTCTGGATTCGAGATCTCAGACTGAAGTTTGACCAATCAGCTGTGAGCAAAGAAACATATAGGTGACGTAACTAATTCCCAGTGTTTGTTGCAATGGCTTTACATTTTCTTTCAAATCCTGTGGACATCTCAGCGCAAATTGTTAGACGAGCACATCGTAGAGAATGAGTTTTTAGCCGGACAAAATCCCCTTGCCTTTCCTGATAGTTACTTGTATGAAAGATACAGATTTTCGCGGAAGGAATATCTTATCTTTGCGAACTTCTTGAGCCGCACATAAATAATTTAACACGTCGAATTCATGTACTTACTGTACCATAAATGGTATTGCGTTGCGTTTTTTTTTTTTTTTTGCAAGTGGTAGCCTACAAACTTGCACGATCGGTGATGCACAGAATCTAGGGGAAAACACGGTTTGTCGAACCATTCGCAAGGTTGTCCTCGCTCTGCAGGAGTACATTAATAGTTTAATAGTGTTCCCCAGACATTTATTGACCATGTCCATAAGAGAGGGTTTTTATTAAATTGCCGGTAAGATATATTGATAGGGTGACATCACGTTTTTTTTTCTTTCAAAAAGCAAATTTCACAAATGTACTATACAATACAGTACATGTTAAGCATTATTTTAAATCTTTTTATTTTTTTATTCGGTTAATCTTATGATAGGATTCCCTATAGAGTCATTGGAGCAATAGCCTGCACACATGTTGCAATCTCCACTTCTCTAGGAGAACATGAGGCAGATTATGTTAATAGAAAGTCCTTTCACAGCCTTAATGTTCAGGTAGAGATTATGTGAACATGTGAAATTATTATTTTCTGTGAGATGAATCTTTAAATTAATAGTAAAATTAACAGATAACAATCTACTTTCCATGAGTATGTTGTGTCAGCGCTTTGAGGAAAGCTAGTTAAATGTGGTACAGTAAAACACTGTTAATTTGAATTGGGACAGCAAAACCTACACAATAATCCCCTATCATGACCCTCATGTGTCAGTAAAACCATAGTAAAAGTTAGAGATGATCTTTGGCATCCTAAAGGCACGTTTCAACTGTCTTCGGAGTTTAAGAGTCACCAGAGTGGGCATCACAGATAGTGTCTGCATGTGCCATTCTGCACAATATGAGTGCAGAATGAGAAGAGAGCAATAGAAAGTTGCATTAATAAATATTCATGCTAAAGTGTTACTTGGTTAAATAAGTTCACATACTGAGATCAGTTTAATCCAGCTGTTGCATTTATTTTTTTAAATGTGGAGCCTCCTCAGCTCACAGTCAGGCTCCTTTAGTATGCAGTCTAGCTCCATAAGCTCCTTTAGTGTGCAGTCTAGCTCCATAGGCTCCTTTAGTGTGCAGTCTAGCTCCATAGGCTCCTTTAGTGTGCAATCTAGCTCTATAGGCTCCTTTAGTGTGCAGTCTAGCTCTATAGGCTCCTTTAGTGTGCAGTCTAGCTCTATAGGCTCCTTTTGTAAAGGGCCCTGACTGAGTCTGTTTCCACCTGAAAAATAATTCCACCACAAACATGATCATTACAAGTTTTCTGGAGGTTGATCAAATCACAAAAAGTGGCATGACTATCTACAAACATAGGACTGACTGTAACTTATGTCAAGGGTTTAAAGCATTACCTTGTTCACATTCCTTCTGTAGCCCATTGAGGTAGAGGCTTCAGTTTCTGGGGCAGGTTGTGAAAAATCCTACAATAAAAGAGATGTGTAAGGGCCAGTCACTTAATTATGACATTCAAATGTGTGCCGTAATAAAAAGCCCAGTGCATTCACCTCAGCAACTGTCTCAGAACACACAGACAGAGTGTCTTCATCATTTGGTTCACCCTAATAAATAAAAGGCAAATATAAAGCATAACTGTTATAAAGCAGGCTATGTTCATGGTGATCTGTCTGCTGCATATACTGACCTCTGTGTGGGAGACTGTGTGTGTGTGCTGGCTTCAACAGGGACACTGTATTTCCCTCTACTGCAGAACAGAGTCAGCCAAATTTAACCCTTTTTAAAACATTAGTAATGCATTGCACACACGTACCCAGTGTCACTTGCTTCGAGGAGCCAGCACCAGGGTCAGACTGTACAGCACTTGCAATGCCATCCATAATCGGCCGTCCCTTATTATTACTCAGCGCCAACTCCTCGGCCACAGTTTTGAGGAGGTGGCCCTCCCCCAGTTTTCTTGATTTCACATTTTTTTTCTGTTTGCTGCAAACAAGTTTTTATGAATAAATGTTCACAAAAATAATAAAAGGTTGTGGTAAATACTCACCACTTTGAATTATATTTTTATATTTTGTCTTGATCTGCTGCCAAGAACGTTTGGAGTTGGGGTTGCATCTAAAAATATATGAATATCAATCTTTCTTAGGAATAGCCTATACATTCACATTTTACATACATCTACACACACGTATGTACAGTATGCATGCATGTATATCAACACGAATACACACATGTTTATTTTAGCATTTAATACATTTTTAATATGATTACATCATTTTACATTAATTGTTTAACTTACGCATTAACGCAATCAGCAATCTTCCTCCAAGAATCTTCTCTTGCTTTGGCAGCAGATACAGTGTTACTGCGTGCTTCACTTTTATATTCTTCATATTTTTGAATAATTATCTCTTGCTCCTGCGCGGAAAAATATATAGCTCTCGCTCTATCCATTTCGAACGCGATTGGTTGTTCAGTGCCGACGTCACTCTTTTATGTGCACGCGCTCGTGGATTAATCATAAGTTAAGATCAAAGCCTGAGTTGACAGAGAAAGTTGATGAGCTGCTTCATGGTACCAATAAAGCCTGATTGCATCGGTTTGGTTTTGTCAACTCAAAACTAATCCTGTAACCCCGAGTTTGTTCAGCTACCTTCATGGTACAGCCCCCTGATCTCCGCGATTGTTGATAATGACGAATTCTCTCGCGTGGCCTCCTGGGATAGAAAAGTATCTATCGGATGAGCACTCGAAAATCTGGCCGGAAGCAGTAAGCCATCCGGCCGGGAACTTCTCGCCTACTCTTTTATGAATACTGATGTTTCGAACGTAGGCCTACTGCTTCTTTCACGTACTGTTTTCTCCTACTATATAGTAGGAAAGTAGGCATATTCGAACGCACTATAAGTATACGTACGTCCGAATCTTGCGATAATTAGTACGTCACCCAGGTAATTCTCACCTACTCTTTTATGAATACAGAGGATTCGTACATAGTTTTCGCTCGCCTACTCTTTTTCCCCTACTATATAGTAGGGAAGTATGCGGTTTTGAACGCAGCAGTAATTTCTGTGAGGCTCCGTCCAAAGATCATCTGATCAGATTTTGGACAAAATTTGTAGGAGTAGTAAAAAAACTGTTTTTCATTTACTTCAATATGGCAGACAGGCAAATTGATGGAAAATGACAAATAATATTGTCAGAATCGGCATGCGCCAGGGAACAAAAGGACACAAAAAAACAACAAAATTTGGACAATATTTTCAAAAGTTATAAGAAAAAATCCTTTTATATCTGGAACAATAAGTGGCGCTAAGTTGATGATGATCCCTGTCTAATTTTGTGCTGATATGTCAAATAGTTTAAAGATATTGCAATTTAAGACAAATTTCAAAATGGCAGACCAATGGTTAATCCGTGTCACGGTAGATGTATTCGCTGGTTCCTTCTAGTCTGGTGTTTATGTTGTTGTATGAGTGCACGTGTGCAAGGGGCGTGTCTGTATGTCATTACCTGATCCACTCCAGCTGTTCATCATTACAATCACCAGCTGCAGTTCATCTCACCACGCTTCTTAAACTCACCGCTGTTCTCTCACCTTTGTCAGATCGTTGTTTGATGTTCCCCTGTCTTCTGGTTCGTGTTCCTGCCTGGTGTTTCCTGTTCGTCGTCTTCCGTGTGGATTTGGATCGTCTCACCGTTTGTCTGCACGTCACCGGTATTGACCATCGAAGTCCCTGCGTCACCTATCTCCACCTGGCTCACTGCACCCTGGACTTGTGTGTTTTGTGCTTCAAATAAATATTGTATTATACTCGCGATTGCTTCCTGTGTTTCTGCCTAACATGACAATCCGATCCTAGCAAAATTGAGTGATCAAAGTTTTGCCAAGATTTAGCCTCTGAACTACTTTTGGGTCATTGTAACTTTAGAAAAAATATGAATAAAAAAATTATGTTTAGTCATTTCTCTGCGGCTCGGTCCAAAGATCATCTGAACCAATTTTTGTAAGGATTGGACAAAATTTAGGAGTGGCAAAAAAACTGAATACTGTACTTTTCAAACTAGCAACTACTGTAATGGGTGGAGTCTTATGAAAGACCTTGAATGTGATCACCATTATGACAGGAATCAGGTGTATACGTTTAATTTTTCTAGAACAAAGGGTTCAAAAGTGACTAGTCTACATCCCTACCAGAAGCCTACAATTGGTCAATGAGTGACGGCTCGTGGGGTACCATCACATGGGGGTGAGTAAATTATCAGCAAAAGTTTTTTTAAAAGTGAACTAATCCTTTAAGAGGTCTTTGCACCATTAACACCTCCTGCAAGTTTCATAGCTTAAGACGTCCTCCCCATTATAAACTAACCATTTATTTAATCAAGCTCTAAATACAGCTCGTTCTAGATCCTTTGAACCTAGTGACGTCACGGTACGAAGTGACGTACCAGTCGTTTGCATATGACCAAGAAAGAAGTGCAATAACGTCTCTTTCCTTCACTACATTCATGTACTGCATTATCATTCACTTTGCACCAACTCAATGTTTATGTCCATTGTGTCTATCTTTGTAGTTATATCTTATTTTGCATTCGTATGTCTTTATTTGTTAGGATATATTTATCTATTCTCATTTACATTGTGTCTATCTTTTTCAATTGTCCCTGTTATTTATATACACTGTTTACATCGTTTATAGTTATCCTGCTAAATCTGAGAGCTGCCAAACATGTTTCGTTGTTTCTTTTAACAATGACAATAACAATCTATCTATCTACAAGTGTACACATTTTAGACTTTTAAAGGGTCATGAAACCCCCCTCTTTCAGCTCAAGTCTAGCTCACAATATTTTTGAAAAAATGCAACTTAAATGGGCGTGGATGGCTGTGATAAGAAGGGAGGGGAGTGGGTGTGGTATGGTATGGCACGGCAGGGGAGAGGGAAGGGCGGGATAACTGTCATTGGCCAGTGGCCCATGTATTTCAACTGTCACTAAAAAAATCAGTGGTAAAACGTGAGGAAATACTAGATTGTTTATAGCTGGCAAAGTTAAAGTCTAATGAAATACACTGACATCTTATTTTTGTCCTTTCAAAAGTAACTGAATACCCTGCTACATAGGCGTATATTAGCCTACAAGTAATCGTAATTCTATTTAAAACATATTAATGTACATGTACAATTATAATGTCATTATAAAATATACATTTGTTTATATACACACTATAAATGCATATATTTGAAAATAATTCATTTTAAATTATTATAAAGATATACTGCTCTTGCCTGGGTGAAAAGTACTCGCTGAGTTTTGTTTAAGTTTAGAGACGTGCTCCCGAAAAAAAGTTCACGGAGACGAAGAGGCAGAAAGCACATCCTGTTTATTTTCTTTATTTTATAAAAGCACACAGTTTGGTTTCGATTGTAAGTGGACACATAAAAAAGTAGACATTTAACAGTTTATTTTTTTATATTTCTTAAGTCTGTATGACCATAAATAACGGAGTATTTTCAGTCTATTTTGCTGCTATGTGAAAAAAATCCAGCAAAACGCGCCGGCGCGTTTGTCGACCCCAGAGGTTTAACAAAACTAAGGCAAGTAAAACGGTCAGGGTTACATTTTAGACACACACACACCTCTGAAGGAATAGAAAAGTCCTCGGGACTTGCTTGTTACCGCATCACTCGCAAGACTTAACTTGGATTGGTGAACAAGGCCGAAGTCGAATCGGTTACCTAACGTAAACTCGGTTCTCTCTAGATGAGGGAACGAGTATTGCGTAAGCTAGCTTACGCTACGGGAAAGATTAATCTTTTCTGAAATATTGAAGCCAAAAATTATCCTTAATTTTGTATCCATTGTCAACGCTGTGCAGCAGCTGCAGACCTTGAGCGGGCTAGCTAGCGAGCTCATTGGTCGCTCTGTGGCAACTGCTGCAGCCTATGGGCGGACAGAATGAACTCGCGTCCAATGAGAGGCGCTCGCGCCTTCATCACGTCACAGCCCGCCAAAATGGGCGTGGCTAGAGTGTATATTAGCGAGGTCCGAAGGCTGCATCCCTGGTTTTCATAGAATGAAGCGAAAAATCGTTGTGGCGCGAGCACGGCAGGCTACGCAATACTCGTTCCCTCATCTAGAGAGAACCGAGGTTACGTTAGGTAACCGATTTGTTCTCTTACGAGAGGTTCTCTCGTAATGATGTTTTATAAACAAGTTTCGGGAGGAGCACGTTCAAATAAATCATTCCAATCAACTCGTCACCAAACTATTACATGTCTACCCTATCAGCACGAGAGGAAGCATATATAAATATCCACTGTCAACTCACCTAACATTCCTTGACAGTTTCAGCATCCCTCCACCACCCCGACTCCTCACTCCTGGCTCATTCTTCCACATTTAGGAACGGGGGAGTACTATGGGTTCGGGCCGCATACCGAGCCCGGAGCCCTCTCCTCGGACAGCACGCCAAATATGCATTTATTCTATCTGACTTATTTGTAAGTGTGAACTCGTGAATTGCGTAAGCTAGCTTACGCTACGGGAACCCATTGTCAACGCCGTGCGCGCCAAGCATCCACAGCATGAGCCCAGGGGGGGGAAACCCCGGGGAGCCCTATGAGTGGGGAAAACATTTTGGTCAGCAAGAGTGCGGGCCAGTGTATATGTAATACATAAGCACATAGTGGGAAAGAGACAGAGCGGCAGTGTCGGTCTGTGGAGAGTTTCCCATCAGTGCAGCTCACCAGGAGAGCTGTAGCGTATTAGACCGCTAGTAATTTCGCCTGCAGGGCGGGTACTTCCAGATTGTAAAATCTGACAAAGGTGCCCATTTGGATATCCCTGGGATAGCTTCCCACGCTTTGAAGCGTAACGCTAGAGGGTGAGTGGCCAAATCGCCCTGATTGCCGCACACAGCGAGCTGAACAGAATGTGTGAGCGCGCTTATTGTGCTTATGCATGACGGCTCGCAAAAACAGCAGGGACAGGCTGTTCTGTGAGTGACTTCCCGAATGGGGTGAATGGGGAAAGAGCCACATCTATTAAGTGATGCGCGAGCATAGTCACGGGCACGGGACTTGCATACAGAGAGGTGATGGCTGGCCGTGTGACAGAGCGGGCAGAGAGGGGGTGCGCGCACGGGCTCGTGGGCGCGGTTATTGACTCTAACACTCGAGCGGGGTGTGCCCGCTTTATGAGAGTGCACTCTGACAGGGACACGGGCAGTGTAATGCTTGAGTGTAGGGGTGAACACTGTGTTGTTGGCACATTTTCTACACATGAGGCATGTTTGCTTTTAAGATATTTCTCTGGGTCGCCGTAAAAACGGCGTTTGGATGCAGGCAAACGGGTAGTACCTAGCTTGAGGAGGCGCATTAATTCCTCTTCGACTCCGGCGCGGGTCCTGCTGGATTCGTGGGCCGAGGAGGAGGCGAAGGAGCCTGACCACTCCTCGCTGTCCGAAGCCATGACTGAACAGCAGTCCTTTACTTCCGCCTCGTCATCCGAAATGGCAGCAGTGCGACCCCTCGGCGGCAACTGCACGTCCGGTGGAGGGCGGGGGGGGGGGGTGGGGGGGGGGTGGGGGGGGGTGAAAGCGAGGCTCGAGGGAGAGGCTCCGGCGAGACAGTCGCTTCCAGCACCGGTTCCGGCGGCCTTTGGGAGCGGCGCTTCTTCTTGCGCGTCGAGACGAAAGGCGGCGCGGCGGCTTCGGTTTTAAATGCTTCGAGTCGAGCCCGCAGGGTCGACATCGGAAGCTCCTCGCAGAGGTCGCATCCGCCGTCAGCGAGAGCGAGCTCTGCGTGCTCCAGTCCCAGGCAGAGAGCGCAGATGAGGTGGCGGTCTCCGGCGCTGAGAGGGCCGCGGCATGAACCGCAGGTGGTGCGAGGCATATTTACAAAGACGCTCGTGCTCTTTTGTGATAGTTCACTGAGGAACTAGCTAGCTCTGAAAAAGGATACGTCACCGGATGGCGTGGCTTGCCGGATGGCTGAAGGTGGCGAAGACGGCCGGCTTCTTCAGGCGCTGTCCAAGCTCGCTAAAATGCCCCTCAGACGGCGACGTGGCTTCTGTGGATCAGATGCGAAGAGCTTCGCTGAAGAGATGAAAATCAGGGATGCAGCCTTCGGACCTCGCTAATATACACTCTAGCCACGCCCAGTTTGGCGGGCTGTGACGTGATGAAGGCGCGAGCGCCTCTCATTGGACGTGAGTTAATTCTGTCCGTCCATAGGCTGCAGCAGTTGCCGCAGAGCGACCCATGAGCTCGCTAGCTAGCCCGCTCAAGGTCTGCAGCTGCTGCACTGCGTTGACAATGGATACAAAATTAAGGATAATTTTTGGCTTCAATATTTCAGAAAAGATGAATCTTTCCCCTGGCGTAAGCTAGCTTACGCAATACGAGAGAACCTCTCGTAAGAGAACCACCATTCTCCAGTTCTCGAAGCTCTCCCGCTACAAAAATGCTTGCTACACACACATAGTTTAGATGTGTCCGTGGTTGATGGCCAACCAACCACTCGCAGCCAGAGTCTAGCCCTGGCAGCATCGCAGGGAAAGATATGCAACGCACTGGAACTTTTGCTCATCTACTGCGCGAAATCACAGTTTGACATGTCTGTCATTGGAAAGATCCACGTGGAGTCATGAATAATTAAGAGACAGTGTCTTCTCATAGGATAAGAAAACTCAGTCTCATGAATAATTATGAGACATTTGATGAGTCATCAAAGCACTCACAGCCTGTGACGTGGACACAATGAAGATTTTAAACCCGGAAGACAAAAATAGTGGAAAAAAACTAAAATTTAACAATTTTCCCCCTACTATTAAATCTACCAGATGCTAACATTGTCTTCAATGGTGTTCAACACACATACCTCTGTTAAATTCTCAGAGAACTGGGTTTAGGGTTTCATGACCCTTTAATTAAAATAATGTCAGAACTTTTTGCAGGCCTTTTGTTGGGCTTTAGGCTTTTAGAAAATCAAGTCAAGCATTTAACTACTTCACATCACAAATTCCTCCACCCAGTTTAAGTTACAGGAAAAAAAAAGGGAAATTCTTTGTTCTCAGAGAACAATTTAGCCCTTAAAATACATCAATGGAAAGCAGGTTTATTGTTTCATTACAATAATAGTTCTGATGATATATGAAAAGCATAAATCTTCATCTCACTCCATCCAATCGAAATCAGTCCTATAAAGCTCTTATGTAAAGCTATAGCAGGTATTGTATAAGAGTAGGCTGTAAAATGTGCACTTTTGACAAATTAGGGAAGTTGCGAACTTGGGATTTGCAAATGGATTGTTCTTTTGAGGCAGATCTTTTCAAATAATAGCTTGATCCGGTTCACAAGCTAGTGATTTGTTCACAAAAAGGGCTTATTCGGTTCTCTGTTTCATCTTACTGATTCATAAAATAAACATTTTGGTCCATTTCAGAAGATATAAAACACAAGTCATAAGGACTTTTATGAATAGTTTATGGTGCATATATCTCCGTAATGCTTACCAAGGGTGCATTTATTTGATCAAAATACAGTAAAGAAAGTACTATTGTGAAATATTACAATTTAAAGGAACAGTTTTCTATTTGAATACATTTTAAGATGTAATTTATTCCTGTGATGCAAAGCTGTATTTTCAGCATCATTACTCCAGTCTTCAGTGTCACATGATCCTTCAGAAATCATTCTCATATTGTCACAGTTTCACTCAGTTTGGACTATTTCCTGCGACTAGTTTGTTGCCATGGTTACAGATTTGATTTAGTCTCGGACACTGCCAGCCCCACTCTCAATCCAGTACCACCCCGGTGCGAGGAACAACAGTACGTGCCCATCGCAGACGGAGAGAACACCTCGGCTGCGCGATGTCGGAGCCCACGCCAGAAGGAGCGATCGAGCCTGACATCACACCCGAGCCTGAGGGGAACCCTTCTGACCAGGTGTGCGAGCCGGCTGACTCTTCCATCGCTGTGGGAGTCCTCGTGGAGTACGAGGTAATGGAAGCGAGCCCAGCCCACCCTCCCGCCACTGAGAGTGAGTCCTGCCTGGACTTAATGAACAGTTTGCATGTGTGTGAAGGGTCAAATTCCCTGTGCCCCTTGATCTCGTCAGCACCTGATTCTTCTTGTTAACCCTCTCAGATAATACATTTTAATAAATTCAAATAAATTGCATCTTGGTTTTCTTCCTTGTATTATTCAGTGTTTCTATTGCAGTCCCTGGTTAATGTATGTCTCTCTTCTTTTCTCTCCAGGAGCCAGTGAGATCTCTGTGTGGAACAAGGGAGGCTAGCTGCTTTCATACGGTGGTGTGTTTCACAGTGTGCTGACCATAGACAGTAAAATAAATGGACACAGCGACCCCATAGACTTCAACGGAGAAAAGTGAAGTCAATTAGAAGCACTCAGTTCCTGATTGCCAAGCGAACTGCGCAGGCTCAAACTGAGCTTGACGACGTAGACGTGAGCAACCTGTCTGACAGTTGTACGTATTCTAGTAGCTGTGCTGAGTGAAATCTGAATCATTCCCTTCCAAATCTTGCAGAGCCAGAGAGCGTGAGTATTAGCTGTCCATGAGCTAGCAGCAGGATCAACTTTATGACTCTCTATGGACTTCTCCCTTGACTTTATGCCTCCCACGTCCCCCCGATTGTGCGCAAGCTTCTACTTCTGTTTATATGGGGCGGCAGTGGCTCAGTGGTTCATGTAGGTTGTCTACAAACCGGAAGGTTGGTGGTTTAATCCCCGGTTCCACCTGGCCAGGTGTCGAGGTGTCCATGAGCAAGACACCTAACCCCGGCTGCTCCCGACGAGCTGGATGGCGCCTTGTATGGCTGACACCGCCGTCGGTGTATGAATGAGTGTATGAATGGGTGAATGTGAGGCAAACTGTAAAGCGCTTTGGTGGCCATTGGGTCTGTGAAAGCGCTATATAAAATGCAGTCCAGTCCATTTATACGGTAATTTCTGTACTGTGCGACAGATAATCGCGTGTTATGACGCAATCATAACAAGTTAGCCTAAGTTAGCCTATTTTTTACAAAAACTGCTTCTCGGGGGCCATAACGTAAGATACAAGATGGAGCTTTTTATACATTGTCGTGTTTCTTTAGAAATAAACAATGGACAAATGGAGTCTTTAAACGCCTCAGATGAAAAGTTATTCGCTGTCAAAATGAATGGGAGTCAATGGAATGCTAACAGCAGGTGAAGGCTTGTTAGCCAATGGCGGCCACCGAGGAGACTTCAGTTTCCGGCTAATGGATTACCCCCTTGGTGCTGACACAATTTCCTTATGGTGTGTGCACGTGGTGGCTGATTTGGTGTGACTTTAGGGGTTTGATTGAATTCCTGAGTTGCTGCCTTGTTCCCGCTAAGCCTAGCCCTGGAGTATTTTTTATAATTTTGTGCTTTGTTTCTTAGAGAGAGAGAGTCCATGATGTCCGTTTTTTTATTGATGATTGTGTTTTTATAATAAAGTGTATTTTTTTGTTCTGATACTCATGTCTCACATAATAATTTATTTGCCTTCAATTTGTAATAGGCTACTCACCCGTGTCCTTATTGGGAGTATTTCCCTGGCGCCCCACTGGGTGGCGTAGTCGGATTAGTTTAAATTGTAATTCCTGTTTCCCTCCACTTGTTAATGCCACATATATATATACGCTTTGGCAACAAAGATACAGAAGATCCTGTATCAACAATTAATTCTTGCATTGTAGTGCCTGACAATGTGCCCACTTCAATGTTACACACAATTTTGTTTGCAGCAGATGTGCTAGTCATGTACAAGACAGTCAGTTCAGGAACTTTAATTTCACAGATGTTCTGTTTCCGTGCAGAGCGGCACACTTTTGCAAAATGTAGCTATAATTTTGCTGCATTTTTTACAAGTCTTGTTTAATGCTGGGTACTGCTTGGAATTTGTTAAATGGGTTCTGGAATCACAACATTTGCGTTCAGAATGCACTTGCATTCGACTCAGCTGCTTTTCTTGTGTGCCTCTTGTTTGTGTAATTTTTTCTCACGTGCAGTCTTTTAACTAATAATTCGGCAGGCTTCGCAAATGCACTCGCATGTGCCATTGCATTTTCCACTTGTATTGCAACTGTCTCACGTTAAATCTGCTTCAAGCAATAAACGTTCACAAATTCGACTGTTGTACACTTTCTCAATGATTAGATCTCTCAGCATTTCATTTTCTTTATCACCGACACCGACCAAGTGCACACAATGACACCATATCACAGAGCACAGGCACATGTTGCAGAATATTTTCGTCATGCCTTTGCTCCCTTTGGCGAAATTTATGTCCCTCCACAATGACATTAACTTTCGGTACAAAGTGCGCCCTGGGAGCCGTGAGTGGAGATGCATAAGTTGTACCAGTGTTTGGTAGGAAGGTGTACAGGAAAATTCTCTGTGCTTCTGTTCCGAGGCAGTGAAGCAATGTAACGCTCACGAGTATCAGGCCAGTCATCTCCCTCTGCATGAATCGCCAACAGGTAGTTCTCAAACATTTGCGTCCTTATTCCAAATGAAATTGTAGGTTTGCCAGCACATTGTAAGTATGTAGGAGGAAGATGAACTACCATCCTCGTCGCCAGCGTGTTGTAACCTATAGTCTCATAAATCAAGAGATCACATTCAGGTAATGTCTCCTTCTTCTTCTGTTTTTTATTGACAACCGCACTAAACAGTGCATTACTACCATCATCAGGTAGCTTGGCCCAAAAACATTTTCCTATTCCTCTTAAAGGTAAAATATGTAGGATTTTTGCAGTAAAATATGCAGTAAGTCAACGAGGTGCGAAAGCAGGAGGAGAGGATGAGGTGTATAAAGGCCATTTCCCAGGCCAAGCAGGGAGAGTGGATGAGATGGGAGAGTGTGGAACAACGCAAAATGGGCTGGCAAGACCTTTAGTCAATGGAAGAGACTAGGATCAGTTTCCTTATTAAGTCAACATATGATGTTCTCCCATCACCGCATAACCTAAACCTCTGGGTAGGAGAGGATCCCTCTTGTCCTTTGTGTTCATCACCTGCCACGTTAAGGCACATTTTGACAGGATGTAAGGTGGCTCTTAGCCAAGGTCGGTTTACTTGGCGCCATGACCAAGTATTGTGATGTTTGGCTTTAGCATTGGAAGGCAAGCGTAGTATGACCAATAAGTTGCCGCCTGTTCTAGCAAAACATTACACGCAGAAGACAATATTCCTCCGCCCAGGCGAGCAACCACCAAGAAAAGGTGCTAACACCAATTCTCGCCCAGGACAACTGGAAGCTGCTAGGGACTGGAAGATGCTGGCTGATCTTGATCAACGGCTTATTTTTCCACCTGAGATTGCCACCACTAACCTACGACCAGATATTGTTTTGTGGTCTGGATCAGCACGCTTTGTTTAACTGATAGAGTTAACAGTGCCATGGGAGGATGCTGTAGATGAGGCATATGAGAGGAAGAAACTGCGGTATGCTCATCTGGCCGCTGAAGCAGAACAGCGAGGATGGAGAGTCCAGGTTTATCCAGTGGAAGTGGGTTGTCGAGGTTTTGTGGCACACTCTACAACCCGGTTCCTCAGAGACGTCGGATTCAGTGGCCAAGCGTCGCACATTAAAGAACTTATCTGAAGCAGCAGAAAGGAGCAGCAACTGGCTGTGGTTGAGACAGAAAGATTCTAGCTGGCTGTGTACAGGCCGCCACGCTACGGTTTCGTAGAATTCTTGAAAACTTGAAGAGTCTGTTGGTTTATTTGTATAGGTTGTATAGTATTTACAGTCATTACGTTCCTGCGTATATTGCGTGAATGACGGGTGGTTGGGCAGATATTGTGTTTTGCGGTAGGTAGTATGCCATACGGAACCGTTGCCACTGAAACTGCATATTAACGCACCAGTGGGGCTCGACAGCCTTAGTCAAACGGGTTGGCGCGTATGGTTGGGTTGCGGAGAGATTGTGAGATTGTGGTTAGGTCTCAGCAGCAGGAGGGATGTAGAGGTCAGTAAGCTGGGCTGAGTTGAGTGGGGGACGGAGGGGGGTGACTCTGGGACGCCAGAGTCACTGTCGAGCCCTCTTGAGGTGTCGTGGGCGAGTCGATGAAACACTGAGGACGGAAGGTGCCCACTTGAAGACCCTAGAGATGTCCCCTACTTGGCTCAATCCAGACGGTTGTCGTGCTGGTCCACTAGGGAGACCACACTGTAGTTGCAGCCGTCGTGTGTGCTGACGCGCCAACTACACTGCAGTCGTTAATGCCGGACAGAAGGGGAGTCACACCACCATATGGAAAGAAGCGTAAATGGGTGAAGCATAGGTTACTGTAAAGCTACGTCTTAGTGTTGCTTATCTTGGCGAAAGCCGAGTACAAATCAGCATGAAGTTTTAACATCTACTCTCGTGTAATGGAAATCCAAAAACCACTAGTCCAATGTTATATATTTTGTTTAGTTGATAACTTACAATATCCCAAATGTTTCCCACTATTTGTAAATCGTGAGAAAATTGTGATTTTAACCAATGAAACGGGGTGTGTGAGCAGGGGTGAGGGAATCGCCAGTCAATGGCGTCATATCCGCGTTAGCCCCGGTTTCCGCTCGTGCTGCAATAGTAACCATGGCGACAGACGTTGACAACTGGGTTATGCCCGTTATGCCTAGCAGGACGCCGACGCTCACGCTGTTGTTGTTTTGTTCAAACATTATGGATCATGGCAAGCAGACTTTGAGACAAAAAGAGGTCTAAAACGAAGATCAACATCTTTCGAGATGCCGAGAGCTCCACGTCCGCGACTAACTTCGACTTGACAGAGATGCAAGTGTTGCATGTTACTTTATTAGACAGGTGAGCAAATGTACATAAAACTAATCAATGTTATTTAGTTCAACATGATGAAATGTTAGAATATGATCTGTATGTTATTCTAATGTCGATCTAGCTTACTGTCTCGTACAGCCGACAAACAACCTAACTAACAACATTCAGTTGCCCTTTAGTGTGATAGTGTAACCCCTCATTTACACTGCACACGTCTGCGGCGCATTACGGCTGCGACACGGCTACCGGAGCTGATCGCTATGGAGGGATTATTGGGTCAGATTGAAAACTAAAAGTCTAAAACTAAAAGTCTTAAACGAAAACCAAAAGTCTAAGTTTGAAACTAAAAGTCTAAGTCGAAAACTAAAAGTCTAAGTCGAAAATGAATTTGGTATTTAGGATTGGGCATTTGGTATTTAGGATTGGGCATTTGGTATTTAGGATTGGGCATTTGGTATTTAGGATAGGGCATTTGGTATTTAGGATTGGGCATTTGGTCATTTAGCCATTTAGGATTTAGGATGGGGCATTTAGGGATTTAGGATTGGGCATTTAATCATTTAGCCATTTAGGATTGGGCATTTGAGGATTGAGGATTGAGGAGTGTATGCAAATAAGGAGGCGTGGCCCAAATACTGGAGGCTGGGTTTGAAATGGCTGGTGCAGATGCACCTTATGGACAGCAGAGGGAGCTCCAGTCAGTCCAGTGCTAAGGAGCACACTGTAATGAAACCAAACAGAGCGAGTGAGCAGGTCTGGAGCGAGGACTGTACTTTATAATGTGATAACTTCAACTTAATGACCGCATTGTATAGGGGTACTGGAACGGTACATGTATTCCTATTGAACCGAACCGGTAGCCTACGGGCGTTTTTACACGGAGAATACACGGTATAAAAATAAATAAAACTCTAAATAGCGATACATTTCGCTCTATTCGCGTTTGGTGTGAACGCAGCATAATAAACAGGCTGCGATATCAAGATTGCAATGCTGGAGTGTGTGTGTGCGCGCGAGAGAGAGGGGGAGGCGTGGGCGCGAACGAACTAGGTGTGTGTGTGTGTGTGAGAGAGAGAGAGAGAGAGAGAGAGAGAGAGAGAGAGAGAGAGAGAGTGTGTGTGTGTGTGTGTGATTTTGGTTGGGTGACAGTTGTAGGTTACAGTTTGACAAGATTTTAGAGTGTGACAAAAGCACAATATTGTATTTTATTGCGAGTGTACACAAATATACACACTTTGCAGTTTGAACTTTGCAGCACACACTCCAACATTGCAACCTTGACGTCGCAGCCTGTTTATTATGCTGCGTTCACACCAAACGCAAATAGAGCGAAATGTATCGCTATTTAGAGTTTTATTTATTTTTATACCGTGTATTCTCTGTGTAAATTTGTGCACCGAACCGTGACGGCCGTAGGCTACCGGTTCGGTTCAATAGGAATACATGTACCGTTCCAGTACCCCTATACAACGCTGTCATTAAGTTGAAGTTATCACATTATAAAGTACAGTCCTCGCTCCAGACCTGCTCACCAAGGGGGTAATCCACCAGCCGGAAACTGAAGTCTCAGCGGGGGCCGCCATTGGCTAACAAGCCTTCACCTGCTGTTAGCATCCCATTGACTCCCATTCATTTTTGCGTCACTTTGACAGTGAATAACTTTACATCTGAGGCGTTTAAAGACTCCATTTGTCCATTGTTTATTTCTAAAGAAACACGACAATGTATAAAAGGCTCCATTACCTTGTATCTTACGTTATGGCCCCGTAGAAGCAGTTTTTGTAAAAATAGGCTAACGATTGCGTCATAACACGCGACTCTCTGTCGCACAGTAGATAAATTACCGTATAGACAGAAGTAGAAGCTCGCGCGCAATCGGGGGGACGTGGAGGCATAAAGTCAAGGGAGAAGCCCATAGAGTGTCATAAAGTTGCTCCTGCTGCTAGCTCATGGACAGCTAATACTCACGAACTCCGGCTCTGCAACATTCGGAAGGGAATGATTCAGATTCCTTTTGGCACAGCTACTAGAAGACGTACAAGTTGCTCACGTCACATCTACGTCGTCAAGCTCAGTTTGAGCCTGCGCAGTACGCTTGGCAATCAGGAAGTGAGTGCTTCTAATTGACTTCACTTTTCTCCATTGAAGTCTATGGGGTCGCTGTGTCCATTTCTTTTACTGTCTATGCTGCTCACTCGCTCTGTTTGGTTTCATTACAGTGTGCTCCTTAGCACTGGACTGACTGGAGCTCCCTCTGCTGTCCATAAGGTGCATCTGCACCAGCCATTTCAAACCCAGCCTCCAGTATTTGGGCCACGCCTCCTTATTTGCATACACTCCTCAATCCTCAATCCTCAAATGCCCAATCCTAAATGGCTAAATGATTAAATGCCCAATCCTAAATCCCTAAATGCCCAATCCTAAATCCTAAATGGCTAAATGACCAAATGCCCAATCCTAAATACGAAATGCCCTATCCTAAATACCAAATGCCCAATCCTAAATACCAAATGCCCAATCCTAAATACCAAATGCCCAATCCTAAATACCAAATTCATTTTTGACTTAAACTTTTAGTTTTCAACTTAGACTTTTAGTTTCAAACTTAGACTTTTGGTTTTCGTTTAAGACTTTTAGTTTTAGACTTTTAGTTTTCAATCTGACCCAATAATCCCTCCATAGATCGCGGCCATTCTAGTCAATGCGTGTGTTTACACCGGCCGCGAAGCGGCGCGTTTCAGAAGCTTCCCAGAAGCTGCTCTCCGCGCCGCTTCGCTAAATATAGGCGCCTAGTCTATTTTTGACGGACGCCGCGTCCAAGCCGCACCGTAAATACAAAATAAAAGTCAAAAAACACTGTCAATTTTATAATAAACACCCTGTGCAGAATCCCAATAGGCTTTATGCACAGCTTCACTACTTCCTGAACTTCAGCCAGCCCTTTGTTTCCTGTCTGTCATTATTGGACAAACTGATTAATCCAGGTGTGCCTGATTATTGTTACTGAGGCCAGGCACACCTGGATTAATCAGTTTGTCCAATAATGACAGACAGGAAACAAAGGGCTGGCTGAAGTTCAGGAAGTAGTGAAGCTGTGGCATAAAGCCTATTTTGTATTGCACACCAATATATCCTTGGTAAAATCCATAGACTAGGTAGACACACAAAAATCAAGAAAAACCACGCCGGACAGGCAAATCACGTGGTCTCGCGCATCCAGTCGCTTCGCGTCTGAAATGCTCCTGGTGTGAGTTGGCACTGTGTGAAGGACGGAATAAAACCGTGTCGCAGCCGTAATGCGCCGCAGACGTGTGCAGCCTTGTTTAAGGCCAATTTATACTTCTGCGTCGGGTGCGCGCAGTAGGTACGGCGTAGCATACGCACAGACGCGTACCATACGCTGTACCCTTCGCCGTAACCTGACGCGCACCTCCTCAAAAATGTAACTACACGTCGCGACGACGCGGACCGCAAGATCTGTGATTGGTCGGCTTGGTAGCATCGCGTTTCCTCCTATGCATTTCCGGCGTGTTCTTCTGCACCGCCCGCCATTTTTAAATTCTAAGTACAGCGAAACTGTTAAAAAAAAACTAAATTTTCCTTTTCCACCTCGATAAGCTCCAACTCCAACATGATCTGCTCTCTTTCAGTCGCCATTGCTTGTAGTAACCTAAACTCAAAACAGCCGCGAGGAATCTTCTTCTTCTTGCCGCGAGGAATCTAAACACAGTGGAACATTAAAACCCTCCGCCGCCAACTAGCGTTTCGGCGCTGTACTGCAGAGCAACGCAGACCTAAACGCAGAAGTATAAATGCTCATGACGGCGTCGCCTACGTGCGTAGCCTACGCAGTACACCACGGCGTACACTCGACGCAGAAGTATAAATTGGCCTTTATACTCGACGCGTCCGCAAGAGCGCGAAGGTGCGCACGGCAAAATGACGTAATTGCGGTGTGGGCGGTCGTGCGCGTTGGGTGCGCAAGACCCCATTTCGCCTGGCGGTGTGCACGGCACTTTTTGTAACATCGCGCGCGGCGCCGCATCCGAAGATGAACGACTTCGAGTCGAATCAGGCCGAACTGGTACGTCTGTACCAGCATGTTTATGATCCTTCTATACACAGAGACATTTGCATTGATGGGCGACCATAAAAGCCTCTCATTTTGTGAAAAGGAACACATTTGCATTAAGCACCCAGTTTGCACTTGTCTAAAGTAACTGCTTACATTTATAAAATAAGCCTACAATAGCAGAAGTAAGCCCTGCTGATGAAATTAAGGTTTAAACACTCTTCAATAAGGCTTCTATTGTTTAACGAGTTTGCACAAGAAAGTACAATACACCAACTGCATGTATTACTCTTTTAATATGAATCAGCTATTAATAAACTACTAATAAACGGCAAACTACTTCTTCACTGCTGATTCCTGGTGGTTTAGAGGAGAATTACTCCGAGTCGCCCCCTGTCGTTTCACAGAATAGCACAACGGCGAGCGCGTCAAGTATAAACGCCTCGTCCGTTTGAAGAGGTGCGCGCGCAGTCAGCGGAGACTCGCTCTCGTGCGGACGCGTCGAATATAAACAAGGCTTAAATGAGGGGTTATTACTGTTCGCGCGCGCTCTCCGCCTCTCGCTATTTGCAAGAAATCCCTCTACAAATGTAGCCTATACGCAATGACGCAAATTTGCACGTATAACCAATCACACACACACATCCTTCTCCGGCTACAATATATTGTATTCATTTAAAGCAATGCTTATTATACAACCCAAAATATTAGCAACAAACATTGATTTAGATGAAAACATTCATAATAATAAATCAATCTGAAAACAATCTCTTTAAGGTAAACACATGCAAACCACAGAAATACATTTGAAAACTGATAGAGATAATAATTATGCAACTTATCAAAGGGAAAAAAAAACCTTAGGATTAAGAAGCTGTTAGAATTATTTAGCAAAGCACCTGAAAAAAAAAAAAAATGTCATTAACGTCAGTATAGGCTACTAGAGTTAAATGAGCAATCATAAATTAAACATACTTAATCACTCTTTGTATTTGTATTGCATATTCAGTTTTATTCTAACGAAACAGGATAGATTTCCCGCCACTCACAAATACTTGATTTCAGTGAGCGCCTTGCTCTATTGTGATGTCATAGAACGTTCGCTGAGACAGTAGAGTGCAAAGTTATCTTGCAACTTGTAGCGAGTCGGCGAGTGATGGTGAGTAGGCTGCTTTTTATTCAGGGTTTGGATATTTGAATTTTATTTCATAATTGCATTACTCAGATCAGACTCTACTTAAACAATAGAATGTTATTGACTCGATGCAGATAAATGAATAGGCATGACGATATACAGTGGTAGGCCTAATTTGTGTGCACAATTTAATATGTAAATTGGGTTTGATGTTTTTAATATAACGTTAGCTATTTGTTGATTTGCTCCCATACACATATGATAACCTCCTATATTCTTGATAATTAATGACACATTATTACATAATCAACACAACACATTAAATCAACAAATGACCATTTAAACATTTATGCACATGGAGAGCTCCATAGACGTTATCTTATCTTTGCGAGGAACTCCGCAGCTTTTCAATCTCTCTTGCTTTGAGATCCTTTACATTGACCAACTTGCAGATCTTATGACACATCATATAATGAAAGCAGATTGGCCTTAATGGTTATCTCTGTATCTCTGACTGTAACTGATATGCAAAAGGAGGTAATTTTCATTTAGACTCCTTATGCCTTTAATGGCCATTTTGGACAGACAAATGTCCATTTGAATATTTATTCTCATTGGTTTGTTAAATGCTGTCATCCTCTTCTATTCGTGCAGTAAATAAAATGTGCATTGACTACCAGGCATGATAGACATTTTATATAGGCCTACTAGTCCAAAGTGCCCGTGCAAAATCAGTTTTCGTGTGTGTTTTTGGTAATTGTTGGTTTGGTGTGTTTGAGTGCTCATTGTTACAATTAAACAGCAAACGTTCAGTGACATTTTTAATTGTGCATGGTAGAAAGGAAATACTGATACTGACATTATGACATACAACAATTATGGAAAATTGAACCATATATATACACTACCGTTCAAAAGTTTGGGGTCGGTACGATTTTAAATACTTTTAAAAGAATTCTCTTCTGCTAACCATGGCTGCGCTTATTTGATTAAAAATACAACAAAAATCAGTTATATATTATTCCAGTGTAAATCAGCTGTTTTCTGTGTGAATATATAGTAAAGTGTAATTTATTCCTGTGATCAAAGCTGAATTTTCAGCATCACCAGTGTCAGTGTCTTCAGTGTCAAATGATCCTTCACAAATCAGTATAATATGAGGATTTGATGCTCAAGAAACATTTATTATTATTATCAATGTTGAAACAGTTGTTGGTCTGTCAGTTGTTCAGTTTTTTTTGTTTTTTTAGGATTCTTTGATGAATAGGAAGTTCAAAAGAACAGCATTTGTTTGAAATAGAATCTTTTGTAACATTATAAATGTCTTTACTGTCCTTGATAAATAAAAGTATTGATTTCTTTCCTCCAAAAAATAAAAATAAAATTCTCACTGACCCCAAACTTTTGAACGGTAGTGTATATATCATTATATGTATCTTAGTTGACCACATTAGTAGTTAAATTGATAATTTATCAATTAATGAAGCTTAATTGTTAATTTTGAATAGATTTGAAGGAGGCTTTTGGACTGGACTCCCTTGCCTCTTCTGATTGACAGCCATGGGCATACACTGTAGAAAATGTATTTTTTCCAAGTAATTTGATAAGACAATCAGCTTCCAGGTTTGTATGTGTTTGCTCAACTCATCTCTTCCATTTCTCTGTCTTTCACAGTGTTTTACAGATAGAGATTGCAGAAAGTCAGTATTGTTCAGTTCTTTAGATATCATCATATCCAAAATCAATATGAGTATGGCAAGCTTTCCCATCGGTTTTACTGAGAGTGCAGAGCAGTCCTTAGGTCCTGAACTCTCAGATGAGCTCACCATGGCCCTTGCTGCAGGGGAGTGGTGGGCTATTATGGAGGTTTCAAGTCCCATCTCTGAGGAGCCAGAGTATTGCGACTTCACCTGGCCTCCACGCCCCATATCCCTGAAGTCGATGAAGCAGTGGAGCCAAAACAAGACACAGGGAGCTCCTGTGCCCACCAGGTCCCAACAGGAATCACCTGTGGCTGTTGGGTCCCCACAGAAAGCACCTGTGCCCACTGGGTCTCCACTAGGACCACCTGTGCCCAAGTCTCAAGATTGGCGAAATCTAAATTTCTCTGAGCCTCTTAAGCAGGAGCGGCTGTATCAGCAGAGAAAGTGGAGGCAGAAAAAGACACCGGAAGCACCAGTGGCTGTTGAGCCCCCACAGAAAGCACCTGTGCCCATAGGGTCTCCACTAGGACCACCTGTGCCCCAGTCTCAAGATTGGCGAAATCTAAATTTCTCTGAGCCTCTTAAGCAGGAGCGGCTACATCAGCAGAGAAAGTGGAGGCAGAAAAAGACACAGGAAGCACCAGTGGCTGTTGGTTCCCCACAGAAAGCACCTGTGCCCACTGGGTCTCCACTAGGACCACCTGTGCCCCAGTCTCAAGATTGGCGAAATCTAAATTTCTCTGAGCCTCTTAAGCAGGAGCGGCTGCATCAGCAGAGAAAGTGGAGGCAGAAAAAGACACAGGAAGCACCAGTGGCTGTTGAGCCCCCACAGAAAGCACCTGTGCCCACTGGGTCTCCACTAGGACCACCTGTGCCCCAGTCTCAAGATTGGCGAAATCTAAATTTCTCTGAGCCTCTTAAGCAGGAGCAGCTACATCAGCAGAGAAAGTGGAGGCAGAAAAAGACACAGGAAGCACCAGTGGCTGTTGGTTCCCCACAGAAAGCACCTGTGCCCACTGGGTCTCCACTAGGACCACCTGTGCCCCAGTCTCAAGATTGGCGAAATCTAAATTTCTCTGAGCCTCTTAAGCAGGAGCAGCTGCATCAGCAGAGAAAGTGGAGGCAGAAAAAGACACAGGAAGCACCAGTGGCTGTTGAGCCCCCACAGAAAGCACCTGTGCCCATAGGGTCTCCACTAGGACCACCTGTGCCCAAGTCTCAAGATTGGCGAAAGCTAAATTTCTCTGAGCCTCTTAAGCAGGAGCAGCTGCATCAGCAGAGAAAGTGGAGGCAGAAAAAGACACAGGAAGCACCAGTGGCTGTTGGGTCCCCACAGAAAGCACCTGTGCCCTCTGGGTCTCCACAGGGAGCACCTGTGCTCAAGTCTCTACAGATACCATCTGTGCCTGCCCCAAAGCCTCTGAGAGGGAAGCTGCTGCAGAGGAGGCCTCAAGCGTCTTCTCAAGCGAATCCACAGGAAGCGGTAGTGCCCTCTGGGGCTCCGAAGGGAGAAGATATGGCCCCAAGGATCCCAAAAGGTATACTTGTGCATTCGGGGACCACACAGGGATCACTTGTACCTTCAGATTCCCCCAAACTGGGAGAAAGCCTCAAGATCCCTAAAAAGCAGAGGCAGAAGCAGAGGGAGCAGAATATCCCAAAGGGAGCTTCTGTAAGTCCCTTCCATCTCATTCCATCATCATTTTCAGATTTATTCAAAAACAAACAAAAAAACATTGACTTCAAATATGCTTCTATGTTTTCTAGGTCCTCTATTCAAATCTTTTTATATATTATTTTAAAACTTTAGAAAGATATGTTTAGATTTAGTCTAACAAGCACTCATTAAACTGCCCAACATGATTATATTTGTTTCTTCAACAGGGCAATGTAGGTGTGTGTCAGCCACCTCCAAAAAATAAAATCTGTGTGGATATTAACAAGAAGGTGTAGCTGAATACTAAACCGAGGAGCCCGGATCGGATAAAAACTTCACACCTGGATCAGAGCAGCATTCCTCCCAGGTCCCAGATGAACCGGAAGAGAGCATTGGTAAGTTCCCTCCTTTTTTCAGATTTAAAAATGTAAACACTTTAATAATTTAATACATGACTAGTATCATATTCTTTTCAGTTTATAGAACCCTCACATTGACATTGTAGAAATACACATGTATTATGATTTTCTCTAAGAATCACTCATTAAATCTGGTCAGTGTGACATGATATGTGTGTTCCTTCAACAGGACAATGCAGGTGTGGACCAGTCACCTCCACAAAAAATGCCCCGCTTGGCAATCAAAGTCAAAGACCAGGAGTTGGAACCAGGCAGCTTTAAGAAATTGTGCTATATTTATGCAGCATATTCATAAATGTTTGTAATGTTTTAAATGTTTAATATATATATATATTATTTTGGCACATTTTGCATAATAAAAAATAAAATATAAACTGTGTTTTTGTTTATATATCCAGGACAACACATGAATTAACATGTTACATAAAAATGTGCATTTTAAGTCAAAATAGACTATTTTCATCTCCTGTCTCTGAGCTGATTAAATGTTAAAAAGAAGCTGCACACTAAGCCAAAGGACAACATTATAACAACATATATGATATTTTCTACATTTAATGAGCCTTTGTGGACTACCAGTTTAAATGTAGGTAATCCAACTTGATAATAATAAATAAATAAAAATAGGCTACATTTAAATTTTATTTGCTCAGAAAGGTGGTTAAGGTAGGTTTGCCACCCGTTCCGTTTAATACGGAATCGCACTGTAAAAACAACAAAAAAAAAAAACATAAAGGGGTGGTTCAGGATTTTGGACATTGGGCCTCATTTCCAAGTTAGCCTGGGTGTTATTTATCAGTGGAGACAGTTTTAAAAAAATTTCATCCAGTCCTTCCGAGTCAACGGTATCTGCTAGCCTGCCATTAAAAACAGTTCTCTTACGAGAGGTTCTCTCGTATTGCGTAAGCTAGCTTACGCTACGGGAAAGATTAATCTTTTCTGAGAAATTGAAGCCAAAAAATGATCCTATAATTTTGTATCCATTGTCAACGCAGTTCAGCTGCAGCAGACCATGAGCGGGCTAGCTAGCAGCTCATTGGTTCGCTCACAGAGAACTGCTTAAGCCTATGAGGAGACGCAAATGAACTCTCGGCCAATGAGAGTCTGACATGCTCTCATTACGTCAGAGCCTGCCGAAACGGGCGTGGTCAGAGAGAATAACACTGGCGTCCTAGGCTGTAAACTCTGATTTTCATCTCTTCAGCGAGGCTACACGCATCTGCTGATCCTGAGAGAAGCCGCCGTCGTTGAAAAGGCAACTCTAGCGAGCATCTGGGAGACTGAGGAAGCCGGCCGTCTTCGCCACCTTCAGCCGTCCTGCGAGCTAGCGCCATCAGACGGGTTTTTTATCCTTTTTACAAAAAGCTTCCTATACTTATTTGTATCTAAAACAGCCGAGCGTCTTTTTAAAGATGTCTCGTAAATCCTCCTGCGGTTCTTTCCGCGCTCCCCTCGAGACTGGAGACCGCCACGTCATCTGCGCTCTCTGCCTCGTATTGGAGCACGCCGAGCTCGCCCTCGCTGATGGCGGCTGCGATCTCTGCGAGGACATGCCGTTGTCGACCCTGCTGGCTCGACTTCAGGCCACTAAAGTTGCTTCCGCGCCGCCTCTGACTTCGCCGCGGAAGATGAAACGCCGCTCTCAGAGGCCGCCGGAACCCCAGCTAGAAGCGCTCATCCCGCCGGAGCCTGTCACCTCCCGCTCTCCTTCTCCGCCGCTACCGGACATACAGTTGCCGCCGAGTGGCCGCTCTGTCGCCTCCGATGACGCCGCGGACATTAACTTAACGCCTGAATTTATATAGCTGTACACTGTAAAAAATTTCCTGTAGAATTTACAGGAATTTACTGGCAAAAAAGTTGCCAATAAAGTCCTGTAAAAATGTTGGTAATTGCTGTAAAATTGATTACAGTATAAGACTGTAAAGCAACTTACAGTAAATTGTTGTATATGAAATACAGTAATTTATAGTTTTTTTACAGTAACATTGAATTAAACTTGTATTTTATTTTACAGCAATATTTTGTAATTTCACTAAAGTACAGTATTTACCTGGCAATAAAGTTGCCAATAAAATCCTGTAAATATATTTTACAGCAATTTTTTGTAATTTCACTAAAGTACAGTATTAACCTGGCAATAAAGTTGCCAATAAAATCCTGGAAATACCCACAAAATTTAAGAAGATGCTGTAATAGTTTAACATTTAAAAAGCTGAAAAGAATCATTTTAACAGTAAACTGTACTTTATTATATTGATGTAAATGCATTAAAATAAACATTTAAAAAAACAAACACAAAGTCAAAGCTGTTGTTGAAAAATATTTATTAAAATATTAAGCAAATAACTGCAAGACTGGTAACAACAATTTTACTTTTTCAAGTACAGAAAATCTTTTCAAAATCAGTCACAAAATAACTACAAATAACTTGTAAGACTTAAAAGCAAGATTCTGGGTTCAATAAAAGTTAAAGGGACAGTTCATCCAAAAATGAAAATTCTGTCATCATTGTGTTTACTCACCCTCAATTTGTTCCAAACCTGTATGAGTTTCTTTCTTCTGTTGAACACAAAATATGATATTTCAAAGAATTTTGGTAACCAGACAATTGAAAGTAAATGGCTACCATCAACTGTTGATTACCAACATTCTTCAATATATCTAAAATATCTTCTGTGTTCAGCAGAAGAAAGAATCTCATACAGGTTTGGAACAACATGGGGGTGAGTAAATGATGACGGAATTTCCATTTTTGGGTGAACTATTCCTTTAAGCTCAACCAACAGAATGGCATTATGGTTAAAGGTTTAGTTCACCCCAAAATGAAAATTCTGTCAGTAATTACTCACCCTCATGTTGTTCCAACCCCGTAAGACTTTCCTTCATCTTTGGAACACAAATTAAGATATTTGTGATTAAATCTGAGAGCTGGATCACTCCTCCATAGGTTTCTAAGGGATCGTAACTTGCCGGCCCAGAAAAGTTATGAAAGACATCGTTAAAATAGTCCAAGTGACTACAGTGGCTCAATCTGAAGTTTATCAAGCGACGAGAATACTTTTTGTGCACAAAAAAAACAAACAAAAATAACGACTTTATTCAACAATTCATTTCCTTCTCTGTGGGCCTCGAGATTTCACGTAGTGTAACAGCGCAGCGCTTCTGTGTTGTACGTCACACGTAGGCTCACTATTGGCCAACGCTGATCATGTGTGTGAGGAGTGATCTAGCTCTAAGATTTAATCAAAAATATCTTAATTTGTGTTCCGAAGATGAACGAAAGTCTTAGAGGGTTGGAACAACATGAGGGAGAGTCATTACTGACAGAATATTCATTTTGGGGTGAACTAACCCTTTAACTCACATCTCCTGTTAAAACTCACATTTCTGCCTTTTTTTTAATTATTTTTGGTATAAATGTTTGTGATAAACAACAATGGTGATTGACAACATTCTCTCTAAAAACATTTAAACCATTTTAATTTAAAGTACTTTTTTTTTAAATATACATTTGACAACTTACATGCTTAACAACTCAAAGTCCATTAGCCTTCTGAGAAGAGTAGACACATGAGGATTGATATTGTTGTTCCTCTTCTCTGAGGTCTTTCCACTTTTTTTTGACTGTCTTGGTACCGGATGGGTTGATTCCAACAAAACATCTGCACAAAAATTAGTCAGAAAAACACAAGCAGAAGCTTTAGGATCACGTGCAGACTAATGAAAATATACCACTTTACATTAAGCATTCGCTGCAATACTAAAAAGGGTTAGTTCACCCCAAAACGACATTTCTGTAATTAATTACTTATTAATCTGTCATTAATTAACGACTGACCTACATTCATTTTCATGAACACACATTAAGATGTTTTTGATGAAATCAGAGAGGTTTCTGAACCACACATAGACCACAACGTCATTACAACTTCCAGGGCCTAGAAAGGTTGTAAAAACATCATTAAAATAGTCCATGTAACTCCAGTGGATCAACCTCAATGTTATGAAGTGATGAGAATACTTTTTGTTCTAACGTAGAACCTGGAAGCGCTGCACTGTGTTTATTACATTAACAGCGTCAGAGACTGACACAGAAGAGAAGAGATTGTTGAATAAAGTCGTTATTTTGGGGGTTTTTTGCGCCCAAAAGGTATTATCGTGGCTTCATAACATTAAGGTTGATCCACTGTAGTCACATGGTCTATTTTAACAATGTCTTAACTGCCTTTCTGGACCTTGAAAGTTGCAATGATTTTGCTGCCTATGTGTGGTTCAGAAACCTCTCGGATTTCATCAAAAATATCTTAATTTGTGTTCCGAAAATGAATGAAGGTCAGTAGTTAATTAATGACAGAAATGTAATTTTTGGGTGAACTAATCCTTTAACATATACACATTTATATTTAAGTAAACTGTTACCTTTGAACAAATTCAACTGTGCAGGATGCCTCGTGCTCGTACACCAGATTAAAGTTGTAGTATAAGTTGCAAACAAAGCAGCAATTCCAGCCATGAAATTGGGGTGTGGATTCATAAACACTTGACCCTCAATACTCAGCATCCACTGGGTTGCAGTGAGAATTTCACCTAAAAATAATAAATATAAGAAAACACTTTATAAACATGTATGCTAACATACAACAGGCAAAATGTATTAAGTTACTAAAGATTTTGGAACATACATTACCTAAGACAATCAGTCTCGGAGAGTCTGGAAGTGTAGAACTTTTTTCTACATCAGCTGCTGTTGCTGACATCTACAAGAAAAAATATAAAAGGAAAACATTGTAAATGTAATTAAATGCAGTATGCAGTAAATGCAGTACAGACCGATTTCCCTGCCCTCATCAAAATGGCATTTTAAATGCCTAATTAAGTCATTCAGAGTTGTGCATGTGAAATGACAATATCCAATCTGGCAAATCAGTGTTGTGTCTATTTGGTCAAATCTGGAACCTTTACGAGACTTCTGATATCCTGTATGGTCTCTATATAGATGAGAAGCTGCAAATTTTGTAAATGCACGGGAACAGTCAGGTACACCACAGGTAAAACAGCAGCTTGGAACATTACTGTGACCTTTCATATGCTTAGTAAAACCTACAATGGTATTGCTCTCATGTTGACACAATTTACAGTAATACATTTCTCATTTAGATTTAGGTTCAAGTTATATTAAGAAAACAATAACTATGGGAACTTTGAACAGAAAATAAAATGAACTTTCAAATCGTTTGCCAGTCATTTTGAATTTATTTATGACGCAGGGATTTGTTAAACACTGGTTTTACATGCTCTCAATAAGAAATCCAAACTAGTGAAATAAATGAGAAAATAGCAGCATCCAACGATGTTAAAATCATATTGTAATGTTTTTAATCAGCAAAGCTAACTGCACGTGCGTATACTGTATGTAGTTTTGTCTCAACAGCACATCAGTAATTATGTCTCGTCTTCCAAACTGCAAATTGCTTTGCGTTAAATTTAGTTATGACGCAGGCCTTTGTTAAACACTGGTTTTACATGCTCTCAATAATAAATCAAAACTGGTGAAATAAATGAGAAAATAGCAGCATGCAACGATGTTAATAATATCATAGATTCTAATGTTTTTCGTCAAGAAAGCTAACTGCGTATAGGCCTAACGTTACTAGTTTTTTCTCACCAACACTTCAGTGGATTTGTCTTGTCTTGGAAACAGCAAATGCTCTAAAAATACTCTCTTGAGAGCAAATATATGCGGATTGCGAATAAAACTGTAACAAACGGCAGCATTCGTCCATAACATTTACGATGGTTTTACCTTGTAACAGTTCAGCTTCGTCTCACCACTGTTATGGCGCGCGCCGTCGCGATTCTATGCCTCGCCTGAAACAATACATTTAAAATTAAAGACACATTCCTTTACTAAATAAACGTAACGTTAATATTGGAATCAAACACTTTTACATCACACTAAATGTCCTGATAACACGCAGTTGTTAACAAGTCGATAAAATTAATTGCATATCTGACATGATGAATTCTGTTCAAAATATGAATCGCTCAAACAGCATTAAGTAATACAGTAGATTGTAATATTTATGGATGTACATTTAAGTTAACTTACCAAAAATTTAGTAAATAGTGCCTTTTATCTTCAGCGCTTCTTGCCCTGCTCCAGTCCACCAGTTTTCAAACCTGTATTCAGCCCGCGCAATCCCATAATGCCACATCACAGTAAATTGTTGTAGAACTACAGTGAAAACACCTCTTACCTGTAAATCAATTTACAGTTGATAGGGAAATATACTGTTAACAACTGTAATACTCTTTTTGACCCATAATGCATTGCGAATTACAGTAATAACTTGTAAAATGATAAAACAATACATTTCTGTAGAATTTTGCTGTAGAATCTACAGCAATTTGTTACAGTGTATATAAAAAAATGTATTATGTGTGTTTTTGCCTTTAAGTAGATGGTAAATAATGTTGAGATTATCAATTTCACTTTTGCACAACAAATAAACCGAAATTTTGGTATGTTGCAAATATGCAACAACGGGCATAATGGTCAATTTGGAGTCAATTTGGTATGTTGCAAATTTGCAACACCGGGCATAATGGTCAATAATAAGATAACAAAAAACACAGTGAAATAACTAGGGCTGTTTTCGACTAAGGATTTTCATAGTCGAATCTGATTCGTTAGATTTTGCCGTAGTCGACTGATAGTCGGGTTTTTTTTTTTTTTTTTTAGATAGCAGCTAGACGTTCGGTTGAATAACTGTTCGTCTGTTATAGGACAACTCGCTCTACGTTTATTTAAAATGAACAGCAAGACAACTAGAAGTGAATGTGCTTTCCATTAAATGAATCCTTAATCCTTTAGACGCGCAAACTGCGAGCCGGTGCGGTGAGACGTAGCCTACATGCTCGGGCAGATTCGGCTTGAAGTCGTTCATCCTCGGATGCGGCGTCGCGCGCGCTGTTACAAAAAAAGCCGTGCACACAGCCAAGCGAAATGCGGTCTTGCCGGTCTTGCGCACCCAACGCGTCATTTTTTGCCGTGCGCACCTTCGCGCTCGTGCGGACGCGTCGAGTATAAACAAGGCTTTACTCCGTGTCAGCGCGCGCTCTGATCGGTAGGTGCACAGACCTCTCCCGAATCATCTCCAGCACTCAGCCTCCGATGGAGTAGCCTCTCGCTGCATCCTGCGGTTGACATCCAACCCAACCACAAGTGTGACGTCAGAAGTCACCACGCCCATGCCCAAATTGGACGCATTCTCATTAACATTTAAAAACAGGAAGAAGCATCGAGAAGAGAAGACTAGAAGACGAAGGTAACTGCGAAACAAAATGCACAAAACACACTTGCGGTTTTAGTATTTTAGTAAACACTGTTCAACATAATACGGATGAGTTGTATGAGAATGAGATGTTACCTGTTGAAAGCAGCTCTTATCACTTTAATAATAGTTTGTAATGAGGTCAGTGCGGTGCGGCTAATCACTTGACTAGCATTGTCAAAATATCGATGTAATTCGAATCAATAAGGTTTGATGATGTTGTTTTAGAGCTATGATTTATCTTCAACTTACATATTTGGTCATTTAACTCCCCTGTAATGTCTCAACTGAGTTGTGTGTTACATTTGGCTGAGTGAATTTCGTATCAGTAACTACGTTAGATTCTCAACTGAGAATTTTGTTTTGTATACTATTACTATTATACTATACCAACTAACTGCATTATTATATCACCAATGTCATGTTGTTATTTGGATTAAGGGTAAATATGAAAAATATATTATTTCAGTGCTTATGTGTGACGTTACATCCTGTAAATCTTATTCTGCTTGTAAAGAATATGAGATTTGATTGTCACTCTGTCAGTTGTAAATACTCCATATTGAAAAAGTTTGAAGTTGTTCTGTCATTGCTTATATGCAAAGAAGTTATACATGTTTAGATAATGTAATGTGATGATAAACTGTTGTAATATGAATAAGTTTTATTATTGATTCATAGTAAATACAGTGACAGCAAGCCAGCCATCACATCAGCAGACTTTCCTAACTATATTATACTTCTTTTCAGGAGTACTACAATTTTGAAAGCAAGTGATTGTTTGCCATGTCGGTAAGTAAAAATAAACTTTGGTTTGTATCCTAATCAAGTTAGCGTACTGTTAACTGTCGGGCCAAAGGTTTGTCTGAATTGGAATTAACAACTTAACGATAGCTAGGTTAAAACGTTTTGGTCTGATCACTTATCACTTACAACCCTAACTTATCACTTCAAAGTAACTTGGTTGAGCAACCGAATCATTTCACTACATCTTACTTGATAACTCTGTGTATGTGCCAAATTATCTATCTATTCTAGATTAATGGAAAGATCACATAATTATTGTCATTGTCATGTTTTACAGCATCCTACACATTTTCAGTTCAAGCCTGATGCAGATCAATTCTGCCTGGATGGGTGGTTCGAATGTCCCTGCTGCAGTTTTATGACTAAAGAGAAATTCTCATTTTCTATTCATCCATTGCAGGTCAGAGTAGATTATTAATTATTTTTGCACAATGCCCAGTGCACCCTTTTGTTACTGATATTTCTGTTAACACAACAGTGACTGTTCTCTGAAAACTATTTCAGTGAAGTGGAAGATTTTAACCGACAAATTGACAAACAATTGAGGAAAGAAGGGAGACCATTCAATTGATAGGTGTTGCTCTTACATTTACACATTTGGAGTTTGGAATTAGACGTCAGTAACATGAATATTCTATTTGACTTTCTCTCTCTACAACTCCAACATTTCATAAGTGTTAAGTGTTAAATCAGAAATAGACATTTGTTTAACATGTTCAACTGAAATATATATTTCTCTCTCTCTCTCTCTCTCTCTCTCTCTCTCTCTCTCTCTCTCTCTCTCTCTCTCTCTCTCTCTCTCTCTCTCTCTCTCTCTCTCTCTCTCTCTCTCTCTCTCTCTCTCTCTCTCTCTCTCTCTCTCTCTCTCTCTCTCTCTCTCTCAGAGTTGAAGCCATTCTTGCAGCAACTGGTGGAAAAGGGGATCTTTTTGGTGCTTTTGTTCTAGCACAAATAATTTTGTTCTTTCATATAATATAAATAAATACATGTGTATATATAAATAAATTCATGCTTGAATCATTCTCGAGTTTTGCCTTCTGATATCTGGCCATATCATTTAGTGACTGCATATGCTGATTCCATCGTTATTTTACCTGATAATGAGCAAATTAGTTAAACTTAAGGAGGTTTAACAATATACAGTATAATTCAAGAAACTAAGACTCACTCAACTTTTTCAGTTGTTTAAGGATTGATATACATTTTTTATTTGTTTTGTGTAAATTAAATTTTTTCAAAATGCCTCTGATACATTTTGAATAAAAAAAACACATTTTATAAAAATACTCCTGAGATTAAATGTCTTTCGAACTATGTATGCACAAACTAAAAAACTAGGGTCCTGTAACCGGGGTCCTAAAGCTGCAGCCTCCGATTGTGCAGGAATATACTATTGATTTTAAGTAGTATAGTGAATGTGTTGCTATGAACAACTGTGACATTGGTTATTTTAACAAAAAGTTATCACACTTGCATAGATGGGTCATTTTAGACCCATGTGATGTATTAACTTGATGTATTAACACAAAATATTAAATAAAAAATTAATTTGTGACCAAGATATTTTGAACTATGATGATATTTTGATATGTTAAACTCATAAAACCTGTACAGAAGGTGAAGCGAGAAATTAACTGTTTTTTATGTATTAGAATATTGTGCAAAAGTTCATTTATTTCAGTAATTCAACATAGCTGTAAGCCATAATCATCAAATTTATAACACATAAAGGCTTGAAATATCTCACTTTGCATGTAATGAGTCTATATTATATATTAGTATCACCTTTTAGTTGAATTACTGAAATAAATGAACTTTTTCACGATATTCAAATTTTTCAAGTTTCACCATATTGGTTCTTTAAGGTTTACATAAATTCCATTCTGCTGTTTTATTATTTGATTTCAAAGTCATTTGCTATAACAGGCATTAACTAATAAGTGAATTCTTAATTTGGTTGTAAAAATGCAATATTTCTATAACCACATAGAAAGAAATGTAAAAAAGGTTTACATTTATTTTTTTTATTTAGAAGGGGTAACTATAAGTGCAGTTTGGATCCCATATAATTAAGAAAGTGACAAAAACTCGTTTTAGTTTAAGTATAGATGCTCCCTTATACGTTTATAATAGCAAAACCATGATTATTTATTACCATTTGTGTAACAGAAATACAAGAGAAATACAAAAATATCGTTTTAAGGTACATTGTTTACTTGTACTACCATGTCATTAACTTACAAAACCAGTGAGCAATGCTCACTGTTAAGGGAGTGATTGTGATTTAGACCATTCCAAGCCTGCCAAAGCGTCACAATTTAACTGCACCAATAATAGCGTCACACTTCTATACAAATAACCTCATCTTTAAATCGAGTCACGTGCCGTATTTGGACATGGGCGAGGCTTCCGACGTCACACTTGGATGGGCGTGGCTTCTGACGTCACACTTGGATGTGGGCCCGGTTGGATATCCACCGCAGGATGCAGCGAGCTGTACTTGCTCCGATGCACCACTAACTCCGCCTCCGCTTCCCTCATAAGATGATATTAGTATTTAAACATTCTCTATGATAAAAAATGTTTGTAAAAAATATTTGAATAGCACGGTTTTGGCGGTTATAGAGTTCTAATGACGGTGTTCACCTATAACCGTCGTCTCACGGTAATATAATACACCCCTATTGGTTACGTAACATAACACTTCCCGATTATTCGACTATGAGGTTCACAGTCGAATCAGACCTCTCCGAATCGAATCGTCGAATCCTCGACTATTAGAAGTCAGCCCTAGAAATAACAGTGAAAAAACAATGTTTTATTTATTCACCCTTTTTTAAAACTTATTTATATAAATCTGCAACAGCAGGTATTTTTAATAATAAGAATTATGACCACTTTCATGTCACCAACACAATATACACAAACGTTACTGTTACGGCTATAGGAAACATTGCATTAATTTGAATTGTAGATTGATTTCAATTGTAAATTAAGTTTTCAAATGTATGTTGCTGAACCTGAAAGAATGAGAGGGAATGCACAGAAGCAGTTCTTTGTACTATAACAATGTAACAATGTAACATAACAATGCTACTCCACTCTTTAATTATTGAAGGAGCAGGGGCCGTGAAACACCTCTTGGGTAGCCCCAGGGTTAACCTCCACACACACACACTCGCATACATACAAACACACACATGCACGCATTCACGCACATGTGGACACACATGCATGCATGCATACATACACACACACACTCAGGCATGCACGCATTCACGCACACGTGGACACACATGCATGCATGCATGCATACATACACACACTCAGGCATGCACGCATTCACGCACACGTGGACACACATGCATGCATGCATACATTCACATACTCAGGCATGCACGCATTCACGCACACGTGGACACACATGCATGCATGCATACATACACACACTCAGGCATGCACGCATTCACGCACACGTGGACACACATGCATGCATGCATACATACACACACTCAGGCATGCACGCACGCACAACAATGTAACATCACTGCTGCTCCTGTTGCTCTCTTCATCCCCTGGCTCGGGAAAACATTCGCCATCGCTGCCCGCATCTTGGTATTGAACCTCCTCCTCACTGCTGCTGCTCCTCACACCTGCAGGGGTCAAAATGAACTTTTAGAAATGTGAAAATCTATGGATAATCTATGGATAAACTGGCGAAATTTACTAGCCATTCAATAGGAAATCAGCATTTTCAGTCTAAAATCTAGTACCAGCCAACATAAAAATTAACCAGCATTTGGCTGGTGCTGGTGCTAATTTTGAATCCTTCATTTTCCTGATCACTGCAGCTCTCTTCATCACCTGGCTTTTGAACATATTCCTCATCGCTGCCTGCACTATCGCTGAGACAACTATCCTCACTTTCCTCTGGGGGAGCTCTAACGTGAGGTTGCGCATTTACGCGCTTGCCGTAAAACACTGAAGGTTTCATTCGGATCTGCATAAAAATAATTAGCTTTTGTATTCATATTCTAGCATGGTGTATCCCCGCATGGTGTCTGTATACAGACTATTGAAAATAACTAAGCAAAATACAAAGGATTACCTAGATAAGCTGTCACGAAAAGAGTTTTTCTATATAGCGCTGGTTAGCGGTCAGAATTAGGCTTATGGACCACTGTCGCAAATATGCTACAAAGCGAAATATTACAATAACTTCAAAAATACATGTCACACATATTTCACCTCATTATGTCGAGTGTATATGCACACAATAAGCAGGTGAGTATTTTTTATCTTAGCACAACTTACCTTATATACACCTCAGGATAAAATTTTCCCGACTCATATCCATAACTTGGCGTCCGGAGTAATCCTCATGCGTAAACAGGAAATAAGTCCGTCACTTTGCGGTCCCACTAGAAACAGGTGCTTGTCGAAGGTTACTAGGTCCTTAGCGAATATGCACTAACCGGCATTGGGGGAATGCAGACGTTATCTCGGCTGGTTGATTGAGTCAAACGGTTTGTTGCATATTTGCGACAGTAGGCGTTAAGGGGCTAAGGAAATCTGTTCGCTTCTCGCTTCAGACAGTGAGGAATGGTCCGGTTCTCACGCCTCCTCGGCCCGAGAATCCTCTGGGACCCGCGCTGGAATTGAGAAGGAATTAGTGCGCCTCCTCTCACAGGCCGTCGAACGCCTCGGGCTCGATTGGTCCCCTCCCCCCGAGCAGACCATCAACCGTATGGACGGCAGCTACTTCCGCCAGCGCTCGACTCCCGTCACTAAACGGACCGCGCCCTTCCTGCCTGAACTGCACGCGGAACTCACGAAGTCCTGGAACGCCCCGCTTTCTGCTAGAACTCGCTCTGACTCTTCTGCCCCGCTTCGCGTTGTGGACGGAGCCGCAGAAAAGGGCTATCTTTCCATTCCCCCTGTAGAGGACCTGGTCGCCGCACATTTCTGCCCGCCTTCCACGAGATGGCGCTCATCACCTGTGCTTCCCTCTAAAGCCTGCAGAGCGACTTCAAGCTTTCACGCCCGCGCTTACTCAGCCGCCGGCCAAGCAGCCTCTGCACTTCACTCCATGTCCGGATGACATACTTCGTGAATGGGACGAGAGCAAAAAAAAAAAAAAAAAAAAAAAAAAAATCCCCCTTCAGTCGCGGATTTGAGGAGCGCCACGGACATTGCCCTTCGCGCAACGGAGTCAGGGGCTGCGAATACTGAACTATTTGGACGACTGGCTGATTTTGGCACAATCACAGAGAGAGCTACTGTCTCATCGTACAGTTCTCCTCGACCATCTGAAAGCTTTGGGCCTCTCTGTCAGCTGGACAAAGAGCGCACTACAACCCAGTCAGACTATCTCCTTCTTGGGTATAGAGCTAGACTCGGTCACGATGACGGCTCGTCTGTCAACACAGCTCGCGCGCCGTGTTCAGCGTCTCGCCGCATCTTTTCAGATGAACAGACTCACACCCCTGAAAACTTTTCAGAAGGCGTTGGGTTACATGGCCTCAGCCTCCGCGGTGCTCCAGCTGGGGTTACTGCGCATGCGCCCGCTTCAGCTCTGGTTGAAGAGCCGTGTGTCTCACCGTGCGTGGACCACGGGCCGCCAGCTGATAAATGTAACGCAGACCTGTATCACAGCTCTGCAGCCATGGACTGTGGCAGAATGGTTTTAGCGGGGCGTTTCCATGGGGACCCTTTCTCGCCGAAAAGTCATCTCGACAGACGCATCCAACACGGGTTGGGGTGCGGTCTGCGAGGGCTCACCGGCCTTCGGCCCCTGGTCAGCTCAGGAGAGCCTCCTCCACTTAAACTATTTGGAGATGCTGGCGGTCGAGAACGCGCTCACGCGCTTTCTTCCGCGCATTCACGGTCACCACGTGCTGATCCGTTCGGACAATATAGCCGTGGTCTCCTATCTAAACCGTCAGGGCGGAGTCAGATCCAGGAATCTCTTCCGGCTGACAGAACGCATCTTAGTTTGGTCTCAGTGTCACCTGCTCTCTGCTCTCGCTCAGAGCGACGCATGTGCCGGGCCATCTGAACGACGGTCCAGACAGTCTGTCCAGGAACCCCATTCCCCCTGGTGAATGGTCCCTGCACACTCTTACAGTCCAAAAGCTGTGGCGAATATTCGGCAGAGCAGAGGTGGACCTCTTCGCCTCAGAAGAAAACACCCACTGCTCAATATTTTTCTCAAAGAGCGAGGACGCGCTAGCCCAGACCTGGCCCAGCCGCCCGCTTTATGCATTCCCTCCGGTTTCTCTGCTACCACAGGTGCTTCAGAGAATCAGGGAAACACGCCACTCGGTGCCCCTCATAGCCCCGCGTTGGGAGGGTCAGACTTGGTTTCCTGAGCTCACTGTCACAGACAGCCCCGTGGCCCATTCCAGTCAGAGCAGATCTCCTCTCCCAAGCTCGCGGCACGATCTGACATCCCCACCCAGAGCGCTGGACGCTACATGCGTGGGTGATCAACAACTAACCGTTGCTTTGCCAGAGGGAGTGTTTAACACGATCATGCAGGCTAGAGCGGCTTCTACTAGAAGGCTCTATGCGTCTAAATGGTCTGTGTTCTCTAAATGGTGCACCGACAGAAATTTGGACCCACGGTCAGGTCCCCGTCCACTCTCAAGGTGTATGTGGCAGCCGTCAAGCGTTCGTTGAACCCCGGCGCGGCCAGTCACTGGGCAAGATGGCTTGGTCATCCGCTTCCTCAGGGGAGCTAGAAGGATGAACCCCCCACGCCCCCCTTCGGTGCCGATTTGGGACCTTTCCATAGTTATCGAAGCTATGAAAAGCCCCCCCATTCGAACCGCTAAACACCGCGGACCTCAAATACTTTTCGCTCTAAACCGTTTTTCTGCTCGCGCGCGCGTCAGTAAAACGTGTGGGAGACCTTCACGCGCTGTCCATTAGCGCTTCCTGTCTCGAGTTTGGGCCCAATGACTCCTTAGTCATTCTCAAACCTAGACATGGTTATGTCCCAAAAGCGATTGGTACCCCGTTCAGGGCACATGTTATTTCTAGGGATGCACCGAATCCAGGATTCGGCCGAATATTGGGATTTTTAACGGGGTTCGGTTTCTGCCGAACCTCAGAATTTTTTTCCACCGAACCGAACCCTAGGCTTGCACTACGCGCGCTACGTCGAAGTCACCGATCAGTGAATGACATCAAAGTACCGCGTGAACGAATAGAGAGCAGACGGCTCCTTATGCTTTTGAATTGCTCTCGCGGTACCTTGATGTCATAAACTGATCTGTCTGTGCAGCGCCGGTTCAAGTCGAACAAGCCTGTAGTGTAACGCGTTGTGTCAGGAAGAAAAATAGGGATAGCTCACAGCTAAAGTTATTGCAGAGGCCAGACAGACTCACGGAGGCGATTGGCATCTCACAACTCGCACTTTATTCCACAATCGAACTTGTGTGACTGTCTGTCACACGTTCTACCGTCCACAGCGTTACTTAACAAAATAAGGTAAAAATGAGCATCAAACAGAAATAACCCGCATACATGGGCATGTGTTCGAGGCGCACGGCACATAAGTTATAATACAGTCCGTAGACAGTTGAACAGGGAGCGCGGTCAGCGCGCAGTTCTTAAAGGGGCCACACCTTATTTCCACTCGTTGCAGTAGGTGGCAGAGATGGGACCAAGTCACACATGTGCAAGTCTCAAGTAAGTCTCAAGTCTTAACCTTCAAGTCTCAAGTAAGTCCCAAGTATTTTTTTCCTGGGCAAGTCAAGTCAAGTCAAGTCACAGGCTATGTCAAGTCAAGTCAAGTCAAGTCTTGTAGTAGGTCAAGTCAAGTCCAAGTCAAGTCACCTTATTATTGTAATTTTACCAGCAGAATTTGATCTATGGGCGTCAGTTTGGTTTGAAATGAACAGAGGCGCATTCGGAAGTGCATTTGGGAACAATGACGCATTCATTCACTTTTCTCTTTCGCGCAGGTCATGTTTTGAAAGATGGTGTCCTGTAGCTTACTAATTTAAAGAAATAAAAATGTATACAAAAATGTGATGTCCGACTTCTTTTATGAAGAAGAAAGCATTAAAGGGGTCATATAATGGTACATGCACTTTTACAAGTTGATTGTACTGAAATGTGTGTTGGCAGTGCCTGTACACAACCATCATATAATGATAAAAATCCATCCAGTGGTTTTGTTTTAATCTCCTTATATGTTTTCCCCTGCCTCAAATCGAGCCGTTCGAGCCTGTGACGTCACAAGCTCGGAAGCCCCTCCTGCGATTGTTGAATGACAGCCGTGTTTCAACACAGACCCGCCCTCGCTCGTGAGCCAGCTGTCAATCATAGTCTGCGCGGCGCGGACATTGTTGATCTGCTGGAGCACTGTCTATGAGCAGAATGGCGTCTAAGCGATTGTGGTGTTCTGTTCTTGGGTGTAATAACGAGCACAGGAGTCATTTTAATGTTCCTAAATCCGAACCGCTGAAGACGCAGTGGCTGAGTTTGTTTTCGAAGGGAATATTCCCCACGAGCAACGTCAATGCTTTCATGTTTGCGCGAATCATTTCACACACCAGACTGCTTTATAAATGAGGGTCAGTATAAAGCTGGATTTGCTAAGAAGCTGCTCATGAAAAAAGATCGGTACCAGATATTCGTGTTCCTGCTGAATCTCCAGAAGAACGGAAGTGAGTGTAACGTTTTATTAAACTTTATATTAATATAATAATCTTTGCAAATCGCTAGCTGCACGCTTCACAATGAATGCGTCTAAGGTTTACACTCAGGGTACATTACGGCATGTTTTCTATGTATGACGTTCTCAATATAATTCATAATCCCACGTTTATACTGAACAACGCATTATGGTTATTGTGTTACAAACGGTGTACGCACAGAACAGAGAGGCGGGGTGAGCGAAGCTCATGATCATTTAAAGTCATATGCACTGAAACGGCGTGATGAAAACAGAGCTGTTTTTGACCAAGTAAAATAAGTGTTTTCTTACAATACTAATGAGAATTTTTAATTAAAGTATATTACAAACTTTTAATTTAGACCCTAAAGAATCATATTAGCTTGTATAAAAATGGCATTATATGACCCCTTTAAGTTTTCAAAAAGCATTAGACATATGACCCACTATTCTGCTTCGTGTAAGTTATTTATCAATGAATTCAAACGCGTTGGCTGGCGCTGAGCCAGAGACATACGCTCTCAGTGCTGTCATATATCACAACTGTTCAATGTTTTCAACCACATCATTTTTATTTTAGGTTTCAGACATTTAAATACACATAACTACTAGCAAAAAAATATATTTGTAGTTTGTAAAATATACACTGATGTCTATGGAAGCGTCAATAATAATCCTTTCCATTATAATAAGACGCACGTTTTATTCATATCAGATACACATTGTGTAAGTAGCTTTACATTTTACCCTATTCTTCTCCCAGTTCACCGGTCACTTACTTTCATGTATTTCGTGAGAAGTTGAGAAATTGACGTGTTGTAAACTAACGTTAACATGGCACCGCCCATTCGCACATATAGCTCAACTAACGCGATCATTATAAAGGTGTTTAAACAACAAAACACATCCACTTGCACATATTTGACAATCGGAATATCAGTGTTGCATGTTATAGCTAATACATTTGTGAACATTTTGAATAAAACAGGAAAAATGACATAAAAGCAGATCATTCATTCAGCGCTGTGTTGTGGTTGCGCTGTGTCACGTGACAAGCAATGACGCGTCACCATGAAACATTAAAGTGAGTGACAGGTTCTAAATAACGGTCGCCTAGAAAAACTCACGCTGGGGGATCAGTTAGAATAGTTTAAACTTACTTGTGAAAGGGTTAATGGCTACTTTAGCTATTACATTAGCTAACTACCAACTAACATTAACAAATTGACAAGCACTTACTGGGCAGAATGGCTCTTCAAATGACGGACGAAATTGGAGGTTGTCGTCTGGCTGTCCGCAATGTTAATGTTGTATGTCTTGCAAAGCGCTGTTCGTCTTTTGCCATCGTGTGAATAATTCTTGAAGCCGAAAGCAATGACCCTCGGTAGCCCTCCGGCCGACATTTTGATGTGATATCTGATCTAAGTGGGCGTGGTGTGCGTAAGGTAAGAGAGGGTATGACTGATGATAGTGTCGTGATCAACTTTAAAAAAAAAATATTTATATATTTTATATTCAAACTGAAAACATGATGTGATTAACACTCAAGTCATTCAAGTCTTCGTGTCTCAAGTCAAGTCAAGTCCCAAGTCTTTAACTTCCAAGTCCGAGTCAAGTCTCAAGTATTTCATTTTATATCAAGTCAAGTCACAAGTCATAAAAATAGCGACTCGAGTCGACTCGAGTCCAAGTCACCAAGTCACAAGTCCCCATGTCTGGTAGGTGGACCGTTCGAATGCAGTAGGCTGTGAGAAAGTGAAAATGGAACTCGTGAGCAGAAAAAGTGTTGTTTGGCAGTACTTTCAGTGAAAAGAAGGCAATTCAAGTCGAGCTACATGTTCAATTTGCAATGCCGATTTGTCTCATGGTGGCAAGGACTCTAAACAATAGGCTACACAACATCGCCGCTGTTAAAATGCATAATGTTGCTTATTCTTTTTTTTTTTTTTTACAGTTATAAAAGTAAAAGTAGTGTATATTATTTACAGTATTAAAATAAAATGAAAAATCCACTTTGTTTACTTCATTAATGTGTTTACTGTGTTAATGGACTGCGGATGAGAGTAGGATTCGGTATTCAGGTTCGGATTCGGCAGAATCTTAACCAGTGGATTCGGTATTCGGCCGAACCCCACAAATCTGGATTCTGTGCATCCCTAGTTATTTCTCTGTCGGCTCTGCCTGCATCCGATAACGAATCTGACTCTAATCTCCTGTGTCCGGTCAGGGCCCTGAGATTCTACATTACTCGCACTGCTCCGGTCAGACGACCCGAGCAGCTTGTTGTTTCGTTCGGTGGGCGCACCAAGGGGTCGGCCGCCTCGAAACAGACTCTATCCAAATGGATAGTTGTTGCCATTGCAGCCGCATACGCATCATAAGACCTGCCATGCCCTCTGGGCATCAGGGCTCATTCCACTAGAGGCATGGCCTCATCGTGGGCATGGTCCAGCGGATTTTCCATTCAGGACATTGGTGTGGCAGCGGGATGGGCTTCCCCCTCCACCTTTGTCAGATTTTACAATCTGGAAGTTCCCGCCTTGCAGGCTAAACTACTAGCAGTCTAGTATGTTACAGCTCTTCTGGTTGAGCTGCACTATAGGGAGTTATTCACACAGACCGGTTTCGCTCTGTCCCTCTCTATCATGTGCTTATGTACTACACAATCTCCGGCCCGCTCTGCTGGCCTTTGTCACATGTACATATATATTTATTCCCACTCTTAAGGGTTCCCCGGGGTCTCCCCTGGGACTCATAGTGGATGCTTAGCACGCACGGCGTTGACCAGGTGTTCCCGTAGCGTAAGCTTGCTTACGCAATACGAGAGAACCTCTCGTAAGAGAACGAATCGGTTACCTAACGTAACCTCGGTTCTCTCTAGATGAGGGAACGAGTATTGCGTTCCTGGCCGTGCTTGTGCTACTAGCGTTCTCGCTTCATTCTATGAAAACCAGAGTTTACAGCCTAGGACGCCAGTGTTATTCTCTCTGACCACGCCCGTTTCGGCGGGCTCTGACGTAATGAGAGCATGTCAGACTCTCATTGGCCGAGAGTTCATTCGCGTCTCCTCATAGGCTTAAGCAGTTCTCTGTGAGCGAACCAATGAGCTGCTAGCTAGCCCGCTCATGGTCTGCTGCAGCTGAACTGCGTTGACAATGGATACAAAATTATAGGATAATTTTTTGGCTTCAATTTCTCAGAAAAGATGAATCTTTCCCGTAGCGTAAGCTAGCTTACGCAATACTCGTTCCCTCATCTAGAGAGAACCGTGCAAGTGTACAAATATTATCTGAAAAAATGCCAGTCTGGTCCAATTACTAACACGCTTGAATTACCGCCTTGGAATGATGACTTAGAAAATATAATGACTGAGTTGTCGCCACCTACATCGGCGTTTACAATAGAAGAGATTGAGAAAGTAATTGTAAATCTGCCCAATAACAAAGGCAGTGGCTCAGATGGTGTTACTAATGAGAATCTTAAAGTCAGACGGCAAACATCTTGCTACATATTGAAAAGCATTTTTAACACCTGTATGATTAATGGTAAAGTCCCTAGTTCATGGAAGGGAGCACTCATTCACAGAATACCGAAGAAAGACAATGTACCAGAAGATCCCTCAACATGGAGGGACATTTCTCTATTGCCATTTGTATACAAAGTCTTTATGAAGTGCCTGCTTTCAAGAATATTACCTTGGCTGGTTGATACTGGAATTCTGTCTAACAAACAAAAAGCTTACATTGAGCGACAGGGCATGAATGAGCATGTTTTTTGCTTAAAAACTGCCATTGACGATTTTAAGCACGAATCTGCTAAGCTATACATTGCGTTTCTTGACTTCAGAGATGCCTTTGGCACATTGCCTCATAGGGTCATGATTGAAGCATTGGAGGAGATACAGCTCCCTAAGATCTATGTGGACATAATAAAAGATATATATCGTGATTCCTACCTACAAGTGATCTGTGGAAAAGACCTCACCAGACTAATACCACTGGAGGTAGGAATCAAAACTGGTTGTCCATGGAGTGCCGTAAACATTGCAATAAATCGTGCCGTAATCATTGCAATAAATCAATGGCTAAAATGGCTCTGTGCACATGCCCCACCCCACGTCCTGTCACCCAACCCAGTCCAGGGCTATGCTGATGATGTGGTCGTCGCATCCCGAGATGAAGGCGTGAACAAAAACATGCTGTCATGCACTGACAGATTCCTGACGTGGTCTGGCCTACAAGTGAAGCACAGTAAATGTGCAGTTTTCTATGAGAGGAGGAGCGGTGGCAACCGTTGGTACAGATCTAAGGCCGACCAACCCCCCGATTTTACCATCTTAGACCAGCCACTCAGAGTGTACACCAGACACGAGACCTACGACTATCTGGGTCACAAGTTTAACATCGCCGGAGAATGGAGTCTGCAAGTGACTGACATGGCACATCAGTTTATGACCAGACTGGATCTCATTGATGCATCACCACTTCCTGTTACTTTAAAAGTGCAAGCAATAAGAGACGTAGCGTTTTCTAAAATTCAACATCTTTTTGCAAATGTCCATGTTCCGCAAAAGGTATTGCATGAAATGGACAACAAAACCGTAAGCGTGGTTAGGAAATGGCTTTGTCTCAACACACATTCCACAAGATGTTTTATCTTTCAGAAAAGACAGGACGGGGGGCTTGGAGTTCCTCACTGCATGTGGGAGTACACCGCCACAAGACAGGCTCACCTCACCAACATGCTGAACTGTGACGACGTCAACGTCAGGCAAATGGCCAGAGCATCCTTATTGCTGGATTTTAAAAGACGGAAGGTGCTACACGCATGCGGTGGGGAAGATAGCTTCCTGGGCTTTAAAAGAAAGACCAATGGAAAGCTAGATGGACGGGCACAGGGATTCGGTGTGTCATCAGACTGGCCAGACCTAAATGACCTATGCTGGAAGACAGGTACTGAACTGAAGTGGAGCTCTCACGATCGACCTGTAGAGGTCTCTGATGCAGTCGTAGAGGACCCATCTGTCCTCGTGGAAGCCAGGCTGCACCATAACAACACTGTTCACCTGCTCCAGCCTAGAACATCAAGGCAGACTCTCTTGTTTACTCACAGAGCCCAAAATATGGAGTACTGGACCAGTCTGAAACTCCAGGGAAAGTTGGCAAAACTGCCCTGTGCGGACCACTCCGTATCACACTCCATCTACAGCAATGCCACCATCAGTGAGGAGATCCTCATCTTCTGTGTGAAAGCACGTCTGCAGGTTCTTCCTACAAAATACAACCTATCGCTGTGGTTCCCCTCCACCCACTCGCCCCTCTGCATGCTGCATACCCCCCCTCAACACCTGGAGTCAGTAGCCCACATCATGAACAGTTGCTCAGCACTGAAAGGACTGTATATTGCCAGACACGACAGACTCGTGGACCTCATTGCTGCTCAGATTCCCTGCGTGGCTGAGGAGCAGATCTTTAAACACACTACTGTACAGTCCGAATGGTTCAACTCTCCTGCAAACACTTTCTTAGGAATGGCTAATACGCCCGATATTGTTAACATCTCTCAGAATGGCAAAAAAGTTACACTATTTGAGGTGTCATGTGCATTTAACTTGTTTATGGAGGAGTCTTACTGCTCTAAGATTCTAAAAAATCAGTCATTGATATCGACCATTGAGAACCTTGGGTACAGATGCCGACTTATTGTGCTAGTGTTTGGTAGCCTAGGTCATGTACACAGGCTGGCGGTCCGTGGACTTTGTATTGGGGGGATTTCTAAAACAAGGGCCAAACAGTTGGCAAAGTACTGTTCAATCTCAGCAACTATAGGAAGCATGTTTATTTGGAAAAGACGATGTTTCCTGTATCCTTAGAACTCTTAACCCTTAGTAATTCATAACAATGTGCTGATTTGTTTTAATCTGTTGGATTATTAAAAAAATTTGATTCCAAATGAAATTAACTTGTAATGTGGAATCAAATAAAGTATATGTTTATATATATAGCTGCGAGCAGCGATGAAAGGGCCAAAGCCGGCAGCACCGCCACCCCGGTCCCTTTAGGTAACTAAAGGCACCGGGGTTGCCTCAGGCCTCACACACACACACACACACACACACACACACACACATATATATATATATATATATATATATTAGGGCCGGGACTTTAACGCGTTAATTAAGATTAATTAATTACAGACTTTAACGCGTTAATTAATTACACAAATTATTGTAATCACACTTAGTTTTGCACCGCGGAACGTTTCTCACTGGATGAGTTTCGGGGGACCGATTATACTGGCGCACCAACTAGTGTTCATGACGAAAAAGCTGACGAGATCGCTTTGGTTGGCCGGTGGATGGGAAATTTTGTTATAAAAAGCGAATGGATGGAAGCGTCGATAAGAGCATGGTTGTGTGCAAGCTATGCAACAAGGAATGGTGTGTTCACACCGAACGCGAATAGAGCGTCAAATACGCGTCGCGTCTAGTTAGACGCTTGAACATTCGCTCGAGTCCAAATTTTGCAACTTGCCGGGAAGACATTCGCGGCAACGCGTCGCCCAATTCGCGTCATTCGCAATTCCCGGCGCGAATGATGCGTCTATTCGCGTCTTTGCATTGACTTTGTATGTAATCTACTCGCGCAAATAATTAAATTCGCGTTCGGTGTGAACACACCATTAGTGTGTTCAATATGCTATTGCTACACTTAATGGCAAAAATTGCACGGGTCTGCTGGACTTGGTTGAACAAAAATAAACTATTTTGTTGCTTAAGCTTATGTATTTAGTCATTATTCAATAGTATACTAAAAATCCATGTGAAAAAAATTACTTCTCACTGTTCTCAATCTCAGGTCAAATATTTATGCAAATAAAATGCGATTAATTTCGATTAATTAATTACAAAGCCTCTAATTAATTAGATTAATTTTTTTAATCGAGTCCCGGCCCTAATATATATATTTATTTTTTTAAAAAAATTAAGGGACAAGACAGAATATTACTTGCCTGATCTGATTAGATCAATAATGTCTGTGTGTGTGTGTGTGTGTGTGAGGCGTAACAATGGAGACATAAAAACATGCTCCGTCCTTTTGTTCATACAGGACATTATTCAAACCGCAAAAGCCTTATATTTGTGTACACTCGCAATAAAACACAACATTGAGCTGTAACCTACAACTGTCACCCAACCAAAATCTCTCTCTCTCCCTCTCACACACACACACACACACACACACACACTAAGTTTAAAAGCAAAAAGTATTTATCCAACCTCATTTAATAACAGTCTGTGGGTGCCATCTTTTGGACATTCATCATATTGCATTGGTTTTCATTTCTTGTCCTCAAACAGAGCCCTAATCTGTTTATTTTTCAGTTACACATTCTACATTGATTAAAAAAGAAAAATCAAATGTGTTTTTATTTTATACAGAAATAAATTATTTATAATTCAGCTGAGAATAAAGTTAGTGTTAGTTAAAATTCTAAGAAAAACAAATATATGATCTGAAATATAGCACATTCATTTTAAATTAATTTAGGTTCAATTACCAAAAATACAATCTTAATTATTTAAAGCAAACATTACATTTAAAATAAATGGGTTGTATGCATATTTTATGAAAAAAATTTGCCTTAAACTTTAACAAGGGTTAAACTCTTATCACTGTAACAAACACAGTCACACACACAAGTCAAGTCACTTACATTTTAGATGCAATATTGACTTTTCTTTTCTGTTTCAGCAGTGAAATTGGTTAAACAAAGATCACAGCAGAACGTGCATCTCAAAGCAATGTGTTTTCTCATTACTGAATGATTCAGCATTTTGGACGAATGAATCAATGACTCGTTCATTGTGTGTAATCTCTCTCTCTCCCTCTCACACACACACACACACACACACACTAAGTTTAAAAGCAAAAAGTATTTATCCAACCTCATTTAATAACAGTCTGTGGGTGCCATCTTTTGGACATTCATCATATTGCATTGGTTTTCATTTCTTGTCCTCAAACAGAGCCCTAATCTGTTTATTTTTCAGTTACACATTCTACATTGATTAAAAAAGAAAAATCAAATGTGTTTTTATTTTATACAGAAATAAATTATTTATAATTCAGCTGAGAATAAAGTTAGTGTTAGTTAAAATTCTAAGAAAAACAAATATATGAACTGAAATATAGCACATTCATTTTAAATTCATTTAGGTTCAAATACCAAAAATACAATCTTAATTATTTAAAGCAAACATTACATTTAAAATAAATGGGTTGTATGCATATTTTATGAAAAAAATTGGCCTTAAACTTTAACAAGGGTTAAACTCTTATCACTGTAACAAACACAGTCACACACACAAGTCAAGTCACTTACATTTTAGATGCAATATTGACTTTTCTTTTCTGTTTCAGCAGTGAAATTGGTTAAACAAAGATCACAGCAGAACATGCATCTCAAAGCGATGTGTTTTCTCATTACTGAATGATTCAGCATTTTGGACGAATTAATCAATGACTCGTTCATTAAGACGGTCGCCTGGCGACACCTTATGGCGGTTTAGGGTTATTTTTAAAAGTATCGTTCTTTCCAACGATTTTTAATTGACTCCTAAATAAAACAATCTCATAACATTATTTAATGCATTGTTATTTTTCAGTGTAAACGATTTAATTTGATCAGCCCTAGGGTAACAGCCAGTGTCTTATTATTCTAAATAATTGAATTTATTGATCAAATTTACAAATTAAAAATGAAAGGTGAAGCATTTAATAAGACTAGACTAGGGGTGCCCTGCAGATATTACAATATGCAGATTTAAATATACCATTGCCCCCCACCGTCAATTTGATTTGTGTGTTTGTGTGTGTTTAATACAATCATTTAGTCACTACAATTAAAACCTGAATGTGTTTGCTTACTAAATTGTGAGCTGAACGAAAGTTGCAGCAAAGATCAGCAACAGGAGTCAAATTTCATTAATCACCAGAGTGAAGAGCTGACTGAAAAGATGATGACGGAATATTTTGTGTAAAAGCGCCTTTACTTTCACCTTTATATTAGCGATTTAAAAGCCCTCGCTGGTGTCACACATCGATTAACCGGAGGGAAAATATCCTCACAGCCACATACCTAATATATTTATATATAAATACAATAGCCATACCTGATAAAAAAGTTTAATGTACTATGTTAATATCATTTTGGACACAAGAGGTTGTATGTTGTGGCCTTATGTATGATTTTTTTGTTTGTTTAACCACATAGCACTAAATAGCCTGTTTTAAACTTTTTCATGCTACTTGAATTGAAAAACAAATAGAATAAAATTAGTCTAGTTCTAATATTTGTATAATTCTATATAAAAATAAATTGTGTATAATTACATTTTTAGAAGATATGAGACGTTTCCTGATTTTTCTTTTGACATAATCCCTCGCCATAGCAAAACCGTTTGAGATGTTCAATATCCGTTAACAATTTAGCATCTTTAATGTATTTTCATCATGTTGAAAAAGTTTGGTGGGAATAAAATAAACCACTTAAGAGGAGTGAGTAAAGATGTAAAGGCTGGTTTTGCTAAACATCCACATTCAGACCAAAATAGCCAACTTCCTGTTGGGCTGGCTTAAAGTAGTTTGGCCCGATGAGATCTATATGTGTACCGAGTTTCATATTATTACAGGCAAGTGTGTTTGATTTATAGACCAAATTTTCAGACCAAGTTTATGGACCAAGTTAATTAAATTAGTAAACTAATTATATAAAACTATTGCCAATGCACCAGGCTTGTGCACAATTCAGAATTGAATTGAGAATGACTACTGCATTCCAATTCAATTCTTGAATTTTAATTGAATTTAAATTTATGTCAAAAACAGGAACTAGAATTACAATTCTAATTTGAATTAAAGGAAGCAGAATTGCAATTCAATAACAATTCTAAGAAATTCATATAGATATTTTAAGTGAAGTGTTTAACAATGAAGCTTTACAGTATGTCAGACATGATTGTACATATTACTACCAGCAATGTTTTCCCCCAGCAATGAATGTTAAAAGCTCTAGTCACAGAACAAATAATTAAGTTTGATTTATTGTAATTGTAATTATGTTAACTCCATTTCCCAGAACTTCTTTTGTAAATCTTTCCAGAAAAAAATGTTTTTTGAGGTGGACATTTGTATATATTACAACAAAATGTATGCAGGGTTGAAGAGTGACTTACCTGTAATGAAATTATGTTATTAAATTACAAAATGAATGTAATTGTATTTAGTTGCATAATACTGAGGTAAAATGTGTAATTAAATTAGTTACTAATCAAATTAAAAGGAAATTGCTTTACATTGATAAAGTAATCTAAACCACATTTATAATGGGTAACTTATAACAGTGAGCAATTACATTTCCAAAGTAACCTTCCTAACACTGAATGTAGCACGGGGCAACGCAGGGCTAGTTGTAACACACTTGTTTTAAATACTTCCACACATGCCAGCATGACAAAACTTGGTGTATTTACTTGTTGCCATTTCAACACTATAAAGAAAAAATTGTGCCAAAATTCAGAAATCTTTGTAAGATATCACTGAACATTTATTTAACCATAGCAAAAGTACATTTCTTACTTAAGATGACTTTTCATCTCTATTTCTCTCTATTTTTTTGTGTTTAATTACAATTAGACAAATCTGATATTATTTTAATCTCGAATCTGTTGTTTAACAGTTGATATAGTTCTTTAATGCTTCGCTAGCCGAAGACACTAGCAGGGTTTAAACCCCAGTTGTGCAGTTGGGGCGTGCTGTAACACTGCATTACAATGTGCCCCTATTAGAAATACAATATTATTCTATACTTTTATGAATGAATTGTATTGAGAAAACATGAGAAACATGTAAATAAAGACCGAGAGTCAATGTTCAGAAATTATTAATTATTATTTTACAACTATGCTGTATAGCTGTGTTTTCCCGTGTGTTTGTTGTCAAACTCAAAAATTAGTTTATTTTTAATTATTAAAAAATGCCATTATTTTATATGAAAAAGTTAATAATTGTATTTTATTAAGAACATATTTTGGTTTGTTTTTTTATTTTTTATTAGATCAGATAGCATTTTAAGCTGTCATTATGGTGACAGCTTAAAATGTTACAATGTGCCCCTCACATGTTACAATGTACCCCACCCTTTGGGGCATGTTGTCACATTTCAACATTTCTTTCAGGGTAAATCAAGAAAAAAGTATACACTGACTGTATTAATAAAACAAAACCACATAATTGTACTAGACGTGGGAAATTAATGTGGGAAAAAATAAATACTCTAAATAGATTTGCACAAAGTGAGAAAGTCAAAAAGCGTTACGTTGTGCCCCGCTCTCCCCTATGCGAGATTCAACACATTCTTTTTGTTGTGTGACTGTGTGGAATTTCTTTGAATTGCCATGACTTTAATTCCACTTCCTGTCATTCCAATTCAACTTCCTGGGGGGCGGAGTCAATTCACGTTCAAATTCCAAATTCATGAATTGAATGGAGGCCAATTCTGAAATTCAGAATTTTGCACAAGCCGGCAATGCACTATTAAACTGGTTATATGCCTTTACTTTAAAAAAAAAAAAAAAAAAAAAACGTATTTAAAAAATACAAGGCATAAGACATTTATTTTCTTTTTTAATGCAGGCCAAACCACACAGCAGTGAAATGGTTAATCACAAAGTTACTTGCGCTTCGCGCTTGATACTTGCGTTTCAGATCGTTAAAATAGGGCCCTCTGACAGCGACAGACAGTTCATTAGAGAGAGAGAGAGCGCGCTCTTGAGAGAGACGCGCTCGCGTTCAACTCCAAGCCCAGGAAAATCACAGTCTGATTCGGCTATAATGAGCCAATCGTCTATGTAGCCTATGTCAAATCCTCAGACTTGACAGACTGATGGGCGATGGCAGCAATCTTCCACTAAACTATGGCACGTTTCATGTTTTCACCATGAATGAAACTGCGAAATGTCTTCTTTAATGTGAATTTTACATAAAACGTTGCTACTTTTAATAAACCTGTAGCATATCATTCATGATTTTGCCAATGCGTCTAAAAAACTGACGTGATTGTTACAAATCACTACAATATACGGCTGGTTTTCGATAGAAGTTTTAAATGACCGACAGAAATAATCAGTTTGATCAAAGACAGTGGAAATTATAAGCTCAATTTAACAACACAAGCACCCTATTAAAGGTGCAAAACGCAGGTTTCTGAGTTTTTGCAGAACTACGCCCCCTCTGGCGACAAGCGAAACTGCAACCAGAGTTGTGCACGCTCATAGACCACACGCACACGCACGCATGCACGAGCTGTTCATAACTAAAGGAGCATCTGCTGTACAGATCTTTGGTGTGTACAGTACAGCCAAAATGTCTTCAGAGGTAATAAAGTTATAAATCTGCAAGTCATTTCAAACATATGGAAGGAAAGACATTTGAGTAAACTAATCTTATGTGTGAGGGGAAAACGGGGGTAGTAGAAAACTTTGTTTATGTCATTCCAAAAATCATGGCAACGGACGTTGGTAGGTTTATAGCCTATATCACAGCCACCGCATAGACATTATTATTATTAATGGAAGGAGACGTGGCGTGTTATCCAAGCGTTAATGGCAGGGAAAGACACGGAGTTCCTGGGTGTTTCTCCCTCATTTCTGCTCCGATGTCTTGATTGTGGCATTTCTTTGAGGTTTAGACACTGATCAATATAGAATGACTTTATTAATGTCATTATATAGATCAGTGGGTTTAGAGTCCAGTAGACTATTCCTGTAATTATTGTTTCTTTTATGAATTCAATAAAGAACTCTGTCTCGTATTATGTCCAAACGGTCAGTGTACTTGCATTCATTTTTCTTATTTAACCCGTAATTGCAAAACGAAAAATGAACGGTTGTTGTATTTTTAAAACGCAAAGGTGAACACCAACATTTTAGTTTGACCTGTAGGCCTACACCAAATGCTGCACAAAAAAATCATTACGAATTTTCACTATTTGTTTATGACTTTTTGCCCATTTATTAAACATTAAAATATTCACAAATTAATATGGAGAAAAAAAATGTAGATTTTACTGGTTTTCTAAGGCCAAATTAGAACCTGGAAATGATATTTTTCCCGCAGTGCTCAATGAGAGGAGCCATAACCACAGCCTACAGAAAGGGGATGTATAGGTGAGTTAGGCTATAATAAATGTGTCTGAAAAAATAACGAGGCATTTTAATTGTTTATTAATAAACTATTGTTTTCCTAAATCAGTGTCGGCTAAAACCATATCTCCAACTCCGGATGCACCTTTAGAGAGAAATGCACCTTTCATACGAATTACATAATCAGAACTTCCGCAGGGGCGTTGCTAGACCCATTTTACTGGGGCACGTGCCCCAGTATAAATCTGCTGTGCCCCAGTAAATCTGAAGTTTGAGTTTAACCATTTATTTTATTTGTCAGTGTATTTAATATAAATTATATTATAGCCAGGGTAATAGAAATGATCTATTTGCAACGCAGTAATAAACCAATCAATGCTAGTAAAAGCAACGCAGTTTAACCGAAACAGAAGCTGACCCACGCGACAGAAATCCGCGCGCGTCTGTGTTTCCTAGCAACAGCAGCGCGCACACATCTGAGAACACCGAAGTCCGGTGTTGGCACGCGAGGTAGGCTATGAAAACATGACGAAACAAAAGTTTCTAAATAATACAAATAATCTTAAAAGTAAAATTGAGTCAGAGTCAAGTGATTGACCGTTTTGCCAAAATGAAGCATAGGCGGTAGCCTACAGTTTAATGCTCAACAAATAAATCAACTTAGTTTGGACTTGGCTGGGGAACTTTGTTTTCTTTTAGAATATACATGCTCTTTATTTTATATAGTATATATTAACTCTTTATTGATTTATTGAAATGATGTAATTGTAAATTCTTGAAAAATATAAAGGCTTATTATTCATTATTAACATTTTGTAATGTAGAAGAATGCAAATGTGCAAGAAAGTTTTCTCTCCGTTTTCTATTTTCTAAAGTTTTCTATTTTCATACAGTGTTGCCTTTTATGGCACAAAAAAAAAAGAAATTCGTGTAACATGATTTTAAAGCTATTGTTATCCAATTTGTTGGCATTCAAACACCTTAAAATGCACATATGTAGGTCCGAGAAATCCTAATTTTCTCGGGGGAGCATGCCCCCGAACCCCCCTAAGTTACTCTACTACCCAGCATGGTGTTTTTGAAACAAACAAATTTAATTTATCTATCGGTAAGCCCCGCCCTCCTTAGTTACGCTTGCTATCTCAGACAAACAAATAGGGGACCTGTGCCCCAGTAGAGCTTAATGTCTAGCAACGCCCCTGGGTCCCGCCATCACCTGATTGGCTGACACTGCTCAATATAGGTGACGGCGGGCGCCTAAAACCTCAGAATCTTAGCTGAACGAGAGTAAGGAGACTGAGAGTCCCTCCCACACGGCAGGTTACGCAATGTCTCGTTCCCTCCTCTCAGGGAACTACGGTTACGTGAGTAACCAGAGACGTTCCCTTATCGAGTCGGTCTCTCGACATTACGTATGGGGAACAATAAAACCCCCGCCGCGTGGGAAAAACCCCGCCCAGCTCTCAGGAACAGACACCGGACCTGGTTGAAACATCTATTGGCACAGAGCCAACTCGGCATCTGCACCAACGAAGGCCCCTCCCATCAAGCTAAGCACGCTGAACTGAATGGAGGGAGATTGCAGCAAAGTGATTGGTGCTTAGGAAAATACTGCCGGCTATGAATGCGGGCATAACAAAGGGCACAATATAGTGAACATGATAGCTATGCTAATAATAACTCGCACTGTCTGACGACTAGTCGAACCGTGGCTAGAGCGCGCGCCATCGGTCCAACGACAGCTCAGCTTTCTCTCCCTGCACTGACAGACATGTGGTGCGAATGAAGGGATATTCAAGTTATAGAATCTCGCGAAGGTATTACGAGACGACCAACCTGCCGCGAAACAAATGTCTTGAATAGACATGCCTTTCGCCCACGCCCATGATGACGCCAAACTCCTAGTGGAGTGGGCGTGCACCCCTATAGGGAAACGGCTTCCCGGGAAGCTTTTTTATAAGCCAGCCAGTGCACAGCCTCCACTATCCAGTGAGATAGCCTCCGTTTCGACAGCGCGCCGCCTCTTAGCACCCGCGTAGCAGACGAAGAGCTGCTCTGAAATTCGAAACTGGTTAGTTCTGTTCACATAAGCACGCAGGGCACGCATGGGGCACAAAGCATACTTCTGAGACTCTGAAACACTGACCTAACCACCTGGGCTCTGATGAATATACGCAGTAGATAATAGCCCCATAATAGCATAGCACCTCAGTAAACAACAAACACATAGCCGTAGCTACAACTGTGAGTAGACGAGTTAGCACAGAATAGCCAGTTGCACTGAAGGAAACGGGGCAACATAACAGCATAGCACATGTACGTAACAGCATCGGTCGCTGTAGCGCATTCCATGCATGTACATAACGCAGCATAAGTCGCCGTAGCGACAGAACTGCGTAGAGACAGAAACTGAGATGTACAGTTCGATCAGGATGGCTAGCTGCACGGAAACGGGGCAGCATTACAGCATAACACATGGTAAATTGCACATCCGTGTACGTACATACATCCAGAACTGTGAGTATGCACGGTAGATTAAGATAGCTAGTTTTGCACTGAAAGAAACAGAGCAACAAAATAGCAACACACGTCCTTATACGTACATAAGTGCAGTGTAGTCGCTGTAGCGAAAAAACTGAATATGCAGTTAGATAGGATAGCTGGTTGTTGCACTGAATGATAGAGGGCAACATAACAGCATAACACATCAGTGTGCACATTTTAAACATCTGTGTGTATAATGCAGCTCAAGTCGCTGAAGCGACCGAAACTGCATGAATATGCGTACACAATGGTCCATTACATTGAAGGGCAACATAACAGCATAAAGCTTCAATATCTACATAGATGCAACGCAAGTCGCCGTAGCGACGACTGAGACTATGCACAAGCATAGTTACATTTTTGTGTACAAAAAACACAGCGTCAAAGGCATAGCGACATCGACTGTGAATACGTAGTTAATCGGAATAGCCGGCTGCACTGAGGATACAGGGCAATATATAACGGCATAAATCAGGCACATATCAATGTACATAACACAGCGTCAGTGGCATAGCGACATCGACTGTGAATGCGTAGTTAATTGGAATAGCCGGTTGCACTGAGGATACAGGGCAATATATAACGGCATAAATCATAGACGCATATCAATGTACATAACACAGCATCAGTGGCATAGGGACATCGACTGTGAATACGTAGTTAATCAGAATAGCCGGTTGCACTGAGGATACAGGGCAATATATAACGGCATAAATCATAGACACATATCAATGTACAAAACACAGCGTCTGTGGCATCGCGCAACAACTGTGACTACACAGTAAAAGAGTAGCCAGTTGCACTGAAGGATACAGGGCAATATATAGCGGCGTAATAGTTACACATATCAGTGCGTTGTGTGTACACAGCGTCAGTTGCATCGTACAACAATTGTGAATACGTAGTGATCAGAATAGCCATTTGCACTGAAGGATAGGGCAAAATATGACGGCATAGATCATAACACATATCAGTGTGTAGTGTGCACAAACACAGCGTCAGTTGCATCGCACGACAACTATGAATACGCACTGCGTAGTAATCAGGATAGCCATTTGCACTGAATGACACAGGGCAAATAATGGCATAAATCATTACACATATCAGTGTGCAGTGTGTACAGCGTCAGTTGCATCGCACGACAACTGTGAATACGTACTGCGTAGTAATCAGAATAGCCATTGCACTGAAGGATACAGGGCAATTTACAACGGCAAATTCATATAGTGTGCAGTGTGTACGTAAACACAGTGTCAGTTGCACCGCGCAACAACTGTGAATACGTACTGCCTAGTAACCAGAATAGCCATTGCACTGAAGGGCACAGGGCAATATATGGCATAAATCATTACACATAACAGTGTGTAGTGAGTACGTAACGCAGCGTCAGTTACATCGCGCAACAACTGTGAATACTTACGGTGTAGTAATCAGAATAGCCATTGCACTGAAGGACACAGGGCAATATATAATGGCATAAATCCTTACACATAACAGTGTGGTGTGTACGTAACACAGCGTCAGTTGCATCGCGCAACAGCTGTGAATACACACTGTGTAGTAATCAGAATCGCCATTGCACTGAAGGATACAGGGCAATGAATGCTGCGGCGGGGGCTGGGCGCCAGCCACCGGGGAAGCATTGACTGTTATATAAAATGGTATAGCTCGTCCGCGGCATCATGCACGGGGACATAGATAGCCATCTCCTCGGGTTTCCCCGAGCTTCCGCTCTGCGATGCGTCTCCCGGGGTAGAGGCTTCGCCTATGAGGCGGGTAATAATGTTGGGGAGAGAAGCTCTTTTGCTGAGACATGTAATGTACTTTGTTATTGAAACAGAACACAGCGGTTTCAGAAACAACACATTCTCGTCGAACTCTGGGCGGGAACACGCCCTCTTCGCACGGGTCCGACGAACACGTCCCGCGCTCTTTCCTCCCTGACACGCACATCAGGAGCGCTGTTTTTTTTTTTTTTTTTTAGCGACTTCCTGAACTGCCTCTGGCTCGCGACGTTCTGCCGCGCTCAGGGACGCGCGTCTGTTAGGTCCCGAAGATGATCTCGATCCCACCGCGGGGGGGGGGGGGGGGTCTGGGGGGGGGGGGGTTGGGGGGGGGGGGGCTTGAGACCGTTTCGGCAGTAGATGAGGCGTCATCTTAGATTGCTTGACGGTATCTCTTTAGACGCCGCCAAAGCGAGATCTGCGGCCGTTCGCAGTTTCCTGAGCAACTCGGGGTCCGGGCTTCCCATATCCAGGGACCCTAGGAGTCGTGTCTGGAAAACCTGCAGAATTGCCATCGTGTGGAGGGCAGATGCTGCATGTCCAGCTGACCTGTAACGTTAGGCTTTCTCAGCCATGTGAGCAGTAGCGCGACATGGTCTGGAAGGCAGTTGGGGGTCTTCCAGCCGGGAGAATATGCTAAACGAGCCGCGATGGCATCCTTAGCTTGACGGCCCGCGGCGAGGCCACCTTTCCGACGGCAGCTCCTTGGGCGCTGTCCACTCCAGCTCCATATCTGCCACCGCCTCAGTGAGAATGGCCATAAGCTCCGCATCCAAAAAGGCGAGGGCGCCTTCAGACGGAGACTCGGACCATTGGCGTCGTCATCGTTGTAACCGAACGAGATAATTCCCGCGCTTCCTCAAGAGGTCGGTAAATGGCCTCAAGAGTAACTCACGGGCTATGCCACGTGAGGATGGCGTGGACCTTGGGCCGACGTCAGCGCCTCAACAGAACCCGCGAATGGAGATCTCTGCCGTCTCCCGGTCCGCGGCTCGACGGCGGCAGACTGGGGAGAGGCAGGAGACACAAGGTCGTCGCTACGTGTAACGGCCAGCCTTGCACGAAGGATTTGATGGGAAGCTCCTCACAGGCGGGACGTCCCGATCCCTCTAGTGCCGCCTCTGCGTGGTCCCGACCCAGGCACAGCACACAAGTTGTGTGCGTCCGGGGATCCGATGGGTCCACCACACGGGCGACAAAGAGACATAATATAATCCACCGGAACGCGAGAGGGGAATTAAAACTCCTTAATATACTCCGCTCTGAATGCGTACATCAACGGTGAAAACAGACTCGAGTGAAGAAAAAAGATTCTGAGGTTTTTGGCGCCCGCCGTCACCTATATTGAGCAGTGTCAGCCAATCAGGTGATGGCGGGACCGCCATTGGCTATTTGCAAGCAAAAGAGTTATTCTATCAGACTTCATGATTCGAGGAAAATGGATTTCCCCATACGTAATGTCGAGAGAACGACTCGATAAGGGAACGCGCCATAGCAGGGCTCTCAAGTGTCACGCATTGAGCGTGACAGTCACTCATTTCGGTCTTTTGTCACGCTCTCCCGCCACACATTGTATTTCTCACGCCCTGTGGACGCCTTCACAACCTCTTAAAAACTACTCGGGCAATTAAATTAATTATTGCAGTGTAGGGTATGGACCAATTAGACACACACTAATTATTCATTATATACAAAGGTTTATGAAACTCCAAAATTAACAGCCCAAATGAAACAAACACACTGGCAGAACCAGGGTGTCCTGTTACATTGAGACTGATAACAGACTTTTATGACCTCAAAAAGGAATGTGGCCACATGTGCAAGAAAGAGACAATGGGAAGACAGAAACCCTCTTTAATACAAACTTTGCTGCATTAGTCATATGCCTCCCAGAAACTGTGTGAATGATTTAATGCTTTGTGTACTTTTAAGTACTATTATATATAATCCTACGGTATGTATTTGATTGGTATGTATTTGGTTGTACAACCTACCAACGGGCAATGTAACCTCACCTGTATCATGTCTCCTACCTAATTAATCCTCACCTAATGACTCACACTTTGATGTACATCACATTCCTTTAGAATGCACTGTGGATTTGTTATATCTATCTGATCATTACTGAACAGAAAAAGGGTGAAGCTTTTTCTTTTGGACTCTTTGGGACAAAGAGTCATAAAAATCTTCCCCAGATGAAACTCCCGCCAGGGAGTCCACTCCTCTGATTGGTAAAGCAAACTGAGAGAGGAGGGATCTTCTCAGCGTTATTTAGAGACAGTCCACAGCGACCGCCCTCTCTTGGTTCTCTCATCTGGCCGCAAACACACTGCTGATACGGGGAGGAACCCCTCCCCCCAGGGCCCAGCAGGCCATGCTTTCATGCTCTCAAAAGGGAGTCAGACTGCCTTTACTTCAATCCAGAAAACTGCTCACCCTGGACCCACATTCAGGATGGAGAGAGAAGACTCTCTCACAAAGAACCAAGGACAATCTCAGGAGTTTGGAACCACGACTCACGAATCACCCACTCTTCCGACTTCCTCACTTCTCCTGAGTGCTCGGCGCGGCCTCAACAGGGCCCAGGGCTCCAGGCCTTGATGTGCTCATGGAGAAAGATAACTTTCAAACAACTTCCACTTGACACCGCCGGAACCCTCAACGACTTCAATTGTCCACAACTTCAAGAATTGTTCCCACTACAAATGCAAGTATTCAATTCAATGAAATGTGAAAATGAAATGTTGTTGGTTCTTCTCAGTTAGATGGATCTGCCCCATCGTTCCCTCTCCTTTCCAATCTCATTCTATCCCTTACCTATTTATGTATTTATGTGTATCTGTACATATATGCACATATGTTTGTTTAGTTTATTTATGATTTAGTTAATAAAACTTGTACATAATATGTATTTGGTTCTGATTTGCTTGCAATACGGAGTCCCTTTACGATTTAGATTTTTGCTACAAGCTCAAAGCGCTGTATAAGCTAAGAAATCACTATTCTTCTGTGGCCATGGAAGGTAACTGTTTCTTAGAATAAATGAATAATCAAAGAGCTAGTTGAACAAACTGATTAATTGATTGTAAGATTAATTTAGCCATGTCAAGGTTAATCCAATTAACTGACCCCAAATATTCATAATTAATAATAACAAGTTATTATTGATTATTAATATTTCATATAGCTGATCCTTTACAGCAGTATTAACCATGCAAGGATTAAGCACAGCTTTTGCTTAGCTTTGCGAACCTAACGTACATCGGCATCCAAACACGGCGAATACAATGCGTTCGTGCAGTTTACCGTAACTTGCATAAACGGAGATTACAATCGAGCTGCTATTAGCTCGATTAGCTGCTGTTTAAAAAATGGCGGTCACAAGTTTCTGTTCGTCTTGTTGGTCACGGTAACCCCGCCCCCAGCCGCTGACGTAAGCGGTTCTTACTTCTAGACCAGCAATGATTTGGTGCTACTTAAGAACCACTTTTACTGGTTCGGAGCTGGTGCTTTGGTGGTCGAAAAACAAAGAACCGATTTGAAACTAGGCTCTGGCTCCGAACCAGCACCAGCTCTGCCTTGGTGGAAAAGGGGTACAGGTGACGTCCTCTCACCCGATACACTATATATTGAACTACGTAGCTAAAAGTTAAAATAACAATTATACATGCAACTGTAGACATGTACAAATGTATCTGAATGCATTTTTAGGAAATGTTCTGTGTTACATTTTTACCGATTTATGCCGTCCTACCGCGACTATTTTTGGCCAGGGACACGATGTTGCCGTCGGGTCGGACCAATGTTTGCTGGGTATGATCTTCGTTACCTGATTTGTATTTGATAAACCTTTTTTAATAAAATAATATAAAATAATTACTAATAGAATAAATAACTAAAAAAAAATATTTACTAATTTATATATAATAACTTATTTGCCTGGCTAAATGCGGCATCCACCTCCGACTTCCGGTTATTATCGACAGCTGACGTCCGGTTTTATTGGCAGGTATACATGCAAGTTTGTAGTTTAAACGATAGGAGAATTCCATTCAAGTATACGTCAGCAGAGAGAAGTTCTTTTCACTGTTCAATATTATGATATTTTAATTTAAAAAGGTTAAAAATAAATAAATAAAAATGAAACCTCTCTATATTTGTGCAAAATCAGTTAGCCTACTAACAGAAATGTGTGTTTCTTTGTGAGTCACAGAATAAATCAATTTGGTTACATTCTAATGTTTCTATATAAATTATTAATCAAGGTAGGCAGCACATCAGGTTTTGAGACATTACCTCTATAATATATGTTCAGTCCACATTCCTTTTAAAGATAGCAGTGGGGCGTTGCTAGACCCCTTTTACTGGGGCACGTGCCCCAGTATAAATCTGCTGTGCCCCAGTAAATCTGAAGTTTGAGTTTAACAATTTATTTTATTTGTCAGTGTATTTAATAGAAATTATAATTATAGGGTAATATAAATTATCTATTTGCAACGCAGTAATAAAACAATCAACGCTTGTAAAAGCAACGCAGTTTAACCGAAAACAAAAGCTGACCCTCGCGACAGAAATCTATGTCCGCGCGCGTCTGTTTCCTAGCAACTGCAGCGCGCGCACACATCGAGCTCACCGAAGTCCGGTGTTTGCACGCGTATTGATGTTGGCTATGAAAACATGACGAAACAAAAGTTTGTAAATGATACAAATAATCTTATTTTTATTCATTATTGGCTTCTGTAGATGGACTTCTCTACATGCCACACTCATTTACTGACGACCTACAACACCAGTGATCATGAAAACACTTCTACATAAATTGATCACATAGAAATCAACTCAGTTTTGAGAAAGAAAGAAATTAATTTTACCCCCTTGAATTTCTGTTTATAGTGCAAATATATATATATAGGGCCTATATATGTGGGCTAATCATTTTATGTTTGTGTATAAAGTTACAACTAACAATTTTTGGATGAGTTAAAATAGTTTTGAATGTTGACAATACACATTAACATTTTGTATGGATCATTCATTGCAACATTTATCCTCATTCTCATGTTTAAGAATCTGTTATCTGCTTGACAAATCATTTATGCTACTGCTGCCCACTAACAAGCTTTTAAAGCTATTGTTATCCAATTTGTTGGCCTTCAAAACCCTTAAAATGCACATAGGCTATGTATGTCCGAGAAATCCAAATTTCGCCCCTGCCTGCAGCACTGTAGCACAGAAAATAAACACATTGTTGTGTTTTGTACTACTGTCTTTGATTGTTTGTGATAACAATGACTCATTCTTTCGGATATGAAATGTATATTTAATTGACCTATCGGTAAGCCCCGCCCTCTTTAGTTACTGTTGCTATCTCAGACAAACCAGGCTGTGCCCCATAGAGCTTTATGTCTAGCAACACCCTTACCCAAGAGGCTCCACAGTTTCTTTCTTCATCATTAGGAGGAAAGCGTTTCAGCAGTGAGGGTGGGGATGGTTGTTAAAGCGTCAGTATTTATGAACAAAAACTCAAAGGCTACTTTTGACGTTATCCGAAGAAGCTACGGTCAGGTAAGATAAAAATAATAAAAAAAGATAGCTAAACAATTTACTGTTTTTTTTTTCTTTAAAGCTAGGTAAATATATCAATATTTTAATTTTAAATGCGTTTAAATGATTTTGGGTTTCGACCGTTGCTCTTAGAAAATGAAACTAATGCGACGACCAGATGTGCTACTGCTCTTTAATAGACATTATTATAATGATGATTCTTAAGCAAGTTGCTTAACAATAATCGACACTGTGCGGTGTTGAGAACGGCTGTCACGGCTTAAGGCCGTTATAGGCACACTTTTATAAAACGGTTACCACTCAATACAATCATTAAAGCCAAAAACATATTTCAATACTACTTTTATAAAGTAAAACCACTAAATGACAAAGCTTGATTCATGGGTTCACACATAGATCTGTAGCCTATACATAGATGTCACTGACAAGTGGAAATACTTGCCTTTGGCTTGACTATGTTATCAAACAGCTAATAATGTGTTGCCAAAATTACACAAACCATGTTCCCGTTCACCATCTCAGTCTGCCTTAAAAAAATCAGTAGCTCAGTAGCTATAGATCCTTAGAAACGCTTTTTACAACTCAGAACGTCAGTGGAGAAAGGCCTACTAGTTACATATCTACTAACATATCATATACTAACATATCATAAATAATTCACACCCTATATTGCTAAATGTATCAGATTTGTCATTTCAACAGAAAAATATACCTCGATAAACTGACTTCTCTTGAGACTTCCGTGCCTCGCAGCATAGTTACTAGGCTTGTTTGAGATGCGCCTTGCCTCGCCTGAAATGTAGTCGAGAGTAGGCGGCTGCAGTGAGAGGAGGAGTGAAAAAAGCGCAGGCAAGCCGGACAGATCGCTCTTCTCGCAGTGGATCAGACACCTGTGAGATCAAAGGGGGATATCGCGGGATTCACGCTCGTGCACGGTGTTGCTAATAAACTGGATGTAATTTAAGTTTTGTTGCTTTTATATGAAAATAAATATAATGAACAAGACATCCAAAGTACTTATTTAATTCCATTTTAAATAGGCTTACATGTTTATGAATCATTTTTTCTTTAAAACAGATCCAGATGTTTTTATTTAATTTTTTTTTTTTTTTTTTACATCACATAGATCGCACTGTCAGAGAGTTTGGGGATATTCACACATAATTTATACACATAAAACATGATATCAGAGTTTTAAAATCAAACATTTTAAAAGAGAACAATATACATCACGGTTGTTTAAACCAATGAGCATTAAGCTGTGTCGTCAGCAAGTCGTTTCCCATCATGCTTTTGATCAGCGCAGTCGGTGGAGAGCAAGGCCCAATCCCAAATGGCACACTTCAGCTGTGTCCCAATTCAAAGGCTGCATCTTCGAAGGACGCATTTGAAGGCCGATTGCGTCACCGCGGCGCGATGAAGACTTGTTTGAAGGTGTGTTCGACATCGGCTGCGGCTGGATGTAACTGATCGGCGAGAGTAGCCGCGTGCAGGCGGGGAGGAGCTGCAAACGGAGACGTGAAGTCGGACACTTTCTGGTTCCCGTAGTGACTGCTCACGTGGTGTTTGTAGCCTATACTTTAGCACAGCTGAAGTGAAATAAATGCAATATTTGCCAAATACACAGATATTTCAGAGACGTTTTAATTCAATACTTTATGTACTGCTTCATACAGCGTTTGTTTGAACAAGAATAAAGTTCAACATAAGCCTACAGCTATATATCAATGAAGTGGAATCAACGTTTTTTAATCTGTTTTATTTTGATAAACATAACACAATACATCGCGACTGCATTAAAAGAGTGTTTACTGTAAAAAAAAAACTGATTTGTGAGCTTTAGTGGAACTAAAGGTGTGAGAATAAACCGAATAAACAAGAAACGAACGTGATCGTTGTCATGCGGTGAATCCGGCCAATCGTGGAACAGCTGTGTCGTCATCAGAGCTCGTGCAGCCCAGAGCAGCCGCTCTTCAGAAGCTGCGCTGGCTGAGTTCTCCGGCTACTCTCGAATCGCTCTCGCGGTACTTTGATGGCATACGTCACAGTCACGTGGCGTCGGCGCTGTATCAAGTCGGACAAAATTTCTAACCGGCATGCACTGCTTCAAGTCTGCCGCCGATCGGTCTGCGCAGAGCTGCATGAAGTCGAACAAGCCTTGAGATGAGCAAAATCTGCGCAGAACCGATCACCGGTGATCAGCGCGAGATGCATGCCGGTTAGAAATGTGTCCGAGTGCGGTCCGCCTTGCTCTGATGTCATGCTGACGTGTGTCAAAAAACTCTCGCGACCGCAAGGCGCATGTGTCGGATTCTGCAGTCGCGCGCAGTTGCTCTCCACCGACTGCGCTGATCAAAAGCACGATGGGAAACGACTTGCTGACGACACAGCTTAATCCTCATTGGTTTAAACAACCGTGAAGTATTTTTCTCTTAAAAAAATGTTTGATTTTAAAACTCTGATATCATGTTTTATGTGTATAAATTATGTGTGGATATTCCCAAACTCTCTGACAGTGCGATCTATGTGATGTAATTTTATTTTAATTTCTTTAATAAAAACACATGTCTGTATTAAAGAAAAAATGATTGATAAACACGTAGGCCTATTTAAAATGGAATTAAATAAGTACTTTGGGTGTCTTGTTCATTATATTTATTTTCATATAAAAGCAACAAAACTTAAATTACATCCAGTTTATTAGCAACACCGTGCACGAGTGTGAATCCCGTGAATCCCGCGATATACACCTTTGATCTCACAGGTGTCTGATCCACTGCGAGAAGCGAGATCTGTCCGGCTTGCCTGCGCTTTTTTCACTCCTCCCCTCACTGCAGCCAATAGCGTCTGGCTGCAGACAAGTGACGTCACTTGCACTCTCAGACACGAGCGCTTCCGCTGCAAGTGACGTCACTTGCAATCGACGCCTGCTCTCTACGGAACGCGATAAACGAAACGCGTGAAATTTGACCGCGTCAACACGCAGTGTTTGTCCGCGGCAATTTTTTACGTGTTTCTTTTGAACGCGTAGACACGCTCATTTTGGTCGTGTTAAGGTGTCATTTGTCATTTTGTTGACAGTTTTTTTCAAATTGCTAAAACACTACAATTGGAATTTGAGGCTCACTCAGTGAAACCATTCACCCAATCTTTAGACCAAGCCTGCAAAAATACAAGGACATTATTTGCACTCAGTTTGGATTTGAAAAACAAACTATTTGCAAAACTCTAAACACATTTCTCTACATTACACACATCATTCAAAACTAACAGCTCTTGTGTTTCATCTGGTAAACACTGGCATTTAAATGCCACATTACCAAATTACCACATTTACTGATGACCTACAGCCAATAATCATGTGGGAAAACACTTGTACATAAATTGATCACTTAGAAATCAAAACTCAGTTATGAGAAATAAATAAATTATTTTTACTATTATTATATATTTAATTATTTTTAATTATTTTCAAGACATTTTGGACAATTTCATGCTCCCAACTTTGTGGGAACAGTTTGTAGATGAAAAACATCAAGATGATGCATTTTTTTTTTCTTTTTATTGTAAATGTCAATTTACAGTACACAGTTAATGTGCAAAACAGACAAATACAAGGTACAAATAGACAATATACAACATATGTAAAAACACATTAGCACATTATTCACTTTGCTCTAGTGTAGTTCGACTGTTTACCTTTAATTTCATGACATCGACTACATGTTCAAGAAACATTTGCATGTCATTCATTACAGTAAAGATGAAGCAAAAGGATTCCAGAGCATCGATTCTGTCCTGTGGAAACTCAGCCTTCTCTAATGTCTCAATGGCTTCCGCAACGTCTTGTTCCTCCATACACACTACTTTGGGCAAATGAACAGAACCATGCAGTGCACTAGATTGATCCAAACACCACTTGCTGGCTATCTTCAAATCTGGCATCAATCGACTCTGTGAAATAACATGGAGAACAAGGGATTGCAAGTGACGCCACAGCCGGTAGCGGAGAGCAGGTGTCGACTGCAAGTGACGTCACTTGCAGCGGAAGCGCTCGTGTCTGAGCGTGCAAGTCTGAGCGTGCAAGTCGAGTGCAAGTCTGCAGCCAGACCCTTCTCACTGCAGCCGCCTACTCTCGACTACATTTCAGGCGAGGCAAGGCGCATCTCAAACAATACTGTTCCAATTCAATTCCGCATCCTTCGAAGGCCGTATTCGAAGGCCGGTTGCGTCATCACGGCGTGACGAAGGCTACCCCGATTCAAAAGCGACGCCAAATGCACCCTTCGGGTAGCCTGGATGCCAGCCCGAACCCCGCCCACAACATTTTTTGATCGGGAAGTTCGGTCTGGACTCGCTCCATTGAGGAGTAATTATGATCGGTTCAGAAATCGTCGGGCCAATCAAATTGCCAGGGCGGGCTTTATACGATGATGGACAGATGATCTGCGGGGACGTAATCCTCACGTTATCAAAGAGCGCTTGGGTTGAACTGGTTTCCCTCACAGATGACTGCCGCTGGAGAACTGAGATGTAGAGATTCCGCTATCGCGTCCGTTGTAAAAGAAATCGACAGCGCATTCATTTTAAAAGACGAACATAGAACTGCAATCAAGGCATTTGTCGATCGTCAAGATGTGTTTGCCGTCCTTCCTATGGGATTCGGCAAAAGTTTAATTGATCAGCTGGCTCCGATGGTAACTAAGAAGATGGGACGCAATCAAAACCCTGTGGTCGTTGTGGTTTCTCCTTTGGTCGCACTCATAGAGGGCCAAGTAAAAGAAGCAACACTCGTTATTTTACTTCTTCCAGCGTGCGTGCATTTGAGTTCTGTAGTTGACAACTGTGCTATGCAAAGTAGTTGACTTACTGCGTTGCTCTCATTGGTTGTAGGTCTATCCAATTGAGTGCAGAGTTTTTTTTTTCCTGGTTCGGTTAAGACACGCCTCATAATCAAAGCCCTATGAAGCAGTATCAGACTCACATTCTGACTAGAATATGAGTATGACGAAGTCAGGCTACCCTTCGGGTGCTTCTCATTTCTTATTTGTGCATCCTCGTTTCCTTTCCTCGCTTCCTGTCCTCGCGTCTCAGCTCCACCCCCTGTAGGACGCGAGGGAAGGCTGCAAGGGAAAAAAAATGAGGACGGAGGAATTGAATGAAAGCTTTTTTATACATTGGAATACTTGATCACTCGAACGTCACTTCACTGCGTCATCAGCAGCGCTCAAAGGATCTGCCCTTATGTTGTTAAAGTTTGTTTATTTAAGAAATTAATAATAAATAATAATAAAGCAAGATACCTTGTTGAAATATGTGAGTTGTGTGGTTTATGTAAACTACAAGAGTAAAGTATAAATTCAAATGATTGTGACAGATGTGAAGGGGGAGGAGAATTGATACGTGCGTCATGTTTAGTCGATAAAACTCTTCCGCAAAGGGTACACCTGTGTATCCTCCCTCATAGCTCCTCTGGAAGCCTCCTCACTCCTCGATCCTCGCCTCCTCACGGTGCAATTAGAGAATTGAGATGTCCTTCAAGATGGCTGAGCTCGATCGGTTTCCGGGTCATAGGATGGAGGACGGAGGAGCGAGGAGACGAGGAGGGATATTGAGAAGCACCCTTCGTTTCCCCGTGAAAGGAAGGATACATAAATGGACACTTAGCGGCCTATCCTACCCTGATCCTACCCCATAATTCATTGCGCGCCGGTGACGACAGCATTTTTGGTGCGTGCAGCATTTGGTGTGTAGCCTACAGTTCAAATTCAAATGTTGGTGTTCAACTATGCCTTTTAAAACCGTTCATTTTTCGTTTTTCAATTACGGGTTAAAAAAATTAAAAACGAATGGATGCAAATTTACACAGACTATTAAACTAAAGATAGTTTAGTGATAGTTTTTTAGATTAAAGTCTTTGATTTTACTAGTATTTTAATTGACTATCAAACCTTTCTACAAATACATTATTTTAAATATTTAATAATATAAGGTAGCCTACTTTTGCGTCCATTTGTTTTTCTTTTTTTTAACCCGTAATTGAAAAACTAAAAATGAAAGGTTGTTGTATTTTTAAAAGCCAAAATTGAACACCAAAATTTGAACTGTAGGCTACACAAATGCTGCGAAAAAAAAAAAAAAAAAATTTTTTTTTAAATATTCACAAATTACTATGGGACAAATGTCGATTTTACTGGTTTTCTAAGGCCAGGTTAGAACCTGGAAATTATATTTTTCCCGCAATGCTGAATGAGAAGAGCCATGTCTCTGGAACCATGATTTATAGGCTAATGATAATAAATGTGTCTAAATAAATAACGAGGCATTTTAATTGTTCGTTTAAAGTGAACATTTCAAGCTTTAGGCTATTTTGTTTCAGTTCATTTATGAGACGCGCTCCAGTTCACGGAGATCATGAAAGCGCGCCTGATTGTTTTATTTTATTTTACAAAAGCACAACGTTTTCTTGTTATGTGAGTTTGGACAAATAAAAGTAGTTGCGAATTATGTATTATTCTTTTCTGTATGACCAGAAATTATAGAGTATTTTTTAAGTTGCTTCCACTGTTGATGGGAAAATGCAAGTGTTCGCGCCCGCGCGCGCTCACACTCCCACACACATTTGCGTCAAAATCTTGTGTTTATTTGTGATAATCTAAGCCCTGTATTATGACTGACATTTGACGAATTTATTTGTTCCTTTTTTGGATAAAACCGCCTTCTAAATATGTAGCCTAAATGTAGGCTAATAATAATAATATTATTATAATTTGCGTTGAGTTCACTGAAGACAGTAATAATCATAAAATGATTTATGAATGTTTTAGTTTTATATAACCTAACCTTGTGTTTGTGTTATATTTCTTTTTTATATGTGAAGTCTTTTTTTGCTTATTCTGTTATACTGAGCTTTTTCCTCCTAAAAAATTGACTTTAAAGACAAGTGGCCTAAATGTCGTTTAGAAAATTAATGTATTTAACATCCTCAGTAAAATATAAAACATAAAAATGACAATAGCCAATTCTGGCCCCATAGCTGTTTACTCAATTATAACAAATTAATGATCAGGACGGCAGCTCCATCTCGCACTGTTGCTTGGCGCCATGGAGCGGTAATTCGGAACACCTGGATGGGCAATCAGGAAATCCTATGAAGGCTACAAGGTGCGTCCTTCGAAGGACGAATAGGCTGCATCCTTCGAAGTCCGCGGCCTTCGGAGGATGCAGCCTTCACATTGGGACACAGCTTTTATGTGCACTTTCGGTCTTGTGGACTGACGGTACTGATCCACTTGTCCGTGCGACACTTCAGCCGCGCCGCACTCCACTTTATTCCTATGGGTGACGTCACGCGAAGTCTCTCGCAAGTCCTCTGTTCTAGACTGGCCGCTGGCTCAAAACCACGCCCATAGCGGTAAACACGAGGAACGCCCATCAATGTACAAATGTGGGGAGGCGTCGTGACACCACGCTTCTGGGTGCGGATCCACTTGTCCGTGCGATACTTCTGTCGCGACGCGCTCCGCTTTATTCCTATGGGTGACGTCACGCGACTTTAACCCGCCCGCAAAGCATCCCGGGAAGGCGGCGCTTCATTTGGAAAAATGCTGCGCGTCAAAAAGCTGGCCGATGCCCATCTTTATGCAAATGAATTCCGTTGAACGCGACGCGACTATCCAATAGAAGCAGAGCATATGGAGACGGGGGAAGTCTCTCGCAGGTCCTCTGTTCTAGACTGGCCGCTGGCTCAAAACCACACCCATAGCGGTAAACTTGAGGAACGCCCATCAATGTACAAATGTGGGGAGGCGTCGCGACACCACGCTACAGTCGTGTCGCAAAAGTGGATCTCTACCGTCAGTCTTGTCGCAAAAGTGGATCAGTAACGTTACAATGGCTGCCGCGTGCGCGTGTCCGTTAAGTCCGTGAGACCGCAGTGTGTCCCATTTGTCATTTTTAGATCTCAGAAGGGTGCTCGCGAGCGCCCCCTCTGCGGTCGATTTGCGCCCTTGATGCGCACTTTTGCCGAGCCCGCGCTGATGCGGACTCCACAGCAGACTTCTTCCCGACATTCAAAGCGGCGTTACGTCGCGAAACCGCGAGTGCTTAGGGTTCCATTTGGGACGGGCCCAACTGCGCGCGACTGCAGAATCCGACAAGTGCGCCTTGTGGTCGCGAGAGTTTTTTGACACAGGTCAGCATGACATCAGAGCAAGGCGGACCACACTCGGACACATTTCTAACCGGCATGCATCTCGCACTGATCACCGGTGATCGGTTCTGCGCAGATTTTGCTCATCTCAAACAAGCCTAAAGAAATGCTAAAGCCCGCCCATACGTTGACGTGATTGGTTACAAGGTAGTTTTTGACGTAAGAGGCGATTTCAAACCGTGTTTTTAGGCTTGTTCGACTTCATGCAGCTCTGCGCAGACCGATCGGCGGCAGACTTGAAGCAGTGCATGCCGGTTAGAAATTTTGTCCGACTTGATACAGCGCCGACGCCACGTGACTGTGACGTATGCCATCAAAGTACCGCGAGAGCGATTCGAGAGTAGCCGGAGAACTCAGCCAGCGCAGCTTCTAAAGAGCGGCTGCTCTGGGCTGCACGAGCTCTGATGACGACACAGCTGTTCCACGATTGGCCGGATTCACCGCATGACAACGATCACGTGCGTTTTCGTGTTTATTCGGTTTATTCTCACACCTTTAGTTCCACTAAAGCTCACAAATAATTTTTTTTATAACAGTAAACACTATTTTCATGTAGTCGCGATGTATTGTGTTATGTTTATCAAAATAAAACTGATTAAAAAACGTTGATTCCACTTCATTGATAGTAGCTGTAGGCTTATGTTGAACTTTATTCTTGTTCAAACAAACGCTGTATGAAGCAGTACATAAAGTATTGAATGAAAATGTCTCTGAAACATCTGTGTATTTGGCAAATATTGCATTTATTTAACTTCAGCTGTGCTAAAGTATACAAACACCACGTGAGCGGTCACTACAGTAACCAGAAAGTGTCCGACTTCACGTCTCCGTTTGCAGCTCCTCCCCGCCTGCACGCGGCAACTCTCGCCGATCGCTTACATCCGAGACACCCCTCGCTGCAGCCTGTAGCACGATGACGTAGCTGGATGGTCCAATACGTATTGGATGGAGGCAGGGGCGTTGCTAGACCCATTTTACTGGGGCACGTGCCCCAGTATAAATCTGCTGTGCCCCAGTAAATCTGAAGTTTGAGTTTAACCATTTATTTTATTTGTCAGTGTATTTAATATAAATTATATTATAGCCAGGGTAATAGAAATGATCTATTTGCAACGCAGTAATAAACCAATCAATGCTTGTAAAAGCAACGCAGTTTAACCGAAACAGAAGCTGACCCACGCGACAGAAATCCGCGCGCGTCTGTGTTTCCTAGCAACAGCAGCGCGCACACATCTGAGCACACCGAAGTCCGGTGTTGGCACGCGAGGTAGGCTATGAAAACATGACGAAACAAAAGTTTCTAAATAATACAAATAATCTTAAAAGTAAAATTGAGTCAGAGTCAAGTGATTGACCGTTTTGCCAAAATGAAGCATAGGCGGTAGCCTACAGTTTAATGCTCAACAAATAAATCAACTTAGTTGGACTTGGCTGGGGAACTTTGTTTTCTTTTAGAATATACATGCTCTTTATTTTATATAGTATATATTAACTCTTTATTGATTTATTGAAATGATGTAATTGTAAATTCTTGAAAAATATAAAGGCTTATTATTCATTATTAACATTTTGTAATGTAGAAGAATGCAAATGTGCAAGAAAGTTTTCTCTCCGTTTTCTATTTTCTAAAGTTTTCTATTTTCATACAGTGTTGCCTTTTATGGCACAAAAAAAAAAGAAATTCGTGTAACATGATTTTAAAGCTATTGTTATCCAATTTGTTGGCATTCAAACACCTTAAAATGCACATATGTAGGTCCGAGAAATCCTAATTTTCTCGGGGGAGCATGCCCCCGAACCCCCCTAAGTTACTCTACTACCCAGCATGGTGTTTTTGAAACAAACAAATTTAATTTATCTATCGGTAAGCCCCGCCCTCCTTAGTTACGCTTGCTATCTCAGACAAACAAATAGGGGACCTGTGCCCCAGTAGAGCTTAATGTCTAGCAACGCCCCTGGATGGAGGTGTGTTTTGCTGACGTCATATACGCATGCGCAGTGTCGATCTCTGGATTTTAATTCGCATGCGCTGGTTTTAAATGACATGTATGCTCAATATTGTACAGATATGATGTTCTAACCTGTGTAGTATAGTACTGCTAAATAGTAATTATTGATAAATTAGTAATTATTTACATAAATGGGATGCTTATCCGAGTTTCACACATAGGCTATGCAAAATAGTTAATTTTACAACATTTTAAATCACATGATTTTAAACCTAAATTTGATAGATTAATAGCATGTCCTCAGCACCGCAAGTTTTTTTTTTAAAGCCATTTTATTTTATTCAGGTCACATTTGCTGTTGAGTGGAAGCAAAAATGAATCAAGTAGCCTAATTGTCTTTGTAGTGTTCTCGTGCAGTGTGTTGAAACTCTGACTAAACACCAAGTTAAACCGTTGCAAATGAAGACAGAGTCGTAGTGTAGCGGCACCCTATAGCCGCTGAGAGGCTAAGCAGCAGGAAATATCCGTGACGCGTTTTCTTTCATTGAATAACCAATAACATTTTATTGGCATGATAACAGACTATCCACGTAAAACATGATAAAGATACGTATAAACGGTCAACAGAAAGTGAGCACTCCCCGCTACTCACCCCCTCTCTACACAATGAACCAAACAGGAAATACTACCAGGTATATACCCACCGATACCCATGTGACCAAACCACCTGGAAACGTACACGCAAAAATACAAAATAAAAGACAAACATTTTCTGCACTTACATTCCAGCCCCTGATTATTACACAATAAACCTGCAATAATCATAGACACAATCAAAATATGAACAATATTAACATACATTACATAATTAATTGTTATACATGATTTTCTTTTTTCCTTTTTTTTTTTTTTTTCATTGCTTAAGGAAATGTGAAAAAACGTGTGCAAGAATGTCCAGAGCGCTCAAACGTTCATCATTGTAAAGTTGGAGTAAAGTTAATGTAAAAGTCAAGTCTAAGTCAGTAAAGTCAGTAATTCGATCAAGTCCAAGTCAAAAAGGTCAAGTCAAAAAAGTCAGTTGAGAGCTCTCAAATGTCAGTCATAGCTAATCTTTAGATTCCTCAGCTTCAAGAAGACGACAAATTTTTGTAATTGGCCTGGTCAAGCAGGTACTCATAGTCTTGATCTTAACTTGCCGTGTGAATCCTTTTTTGTCTGTTATCACGTGAATAATTTTACCCATGATCCAGGAACTTCTTGGTGCGTTTTCATCCATCATCAGTACAACATCTCCCAACTGATAGTTCCGTGTCTTTACCATCCACTTTTGTCGTTCTTGTAGTAAAGGTAGATATTCACAGATCCATCTTTTCCAAAATTGGTTGGCTAAATACTGAATTTGACGCCATCTTCGACGAGCATACAAATCTTCCTGCTCAAACAATCCAGGTGGTAATGTAAGCTTTGTTTTTAGAAGGAGAAGATGATTAGGTGTTAAAGCTTCCATGTCGTCAGGATCCAAAGATGATCTAGTTATGGGTCGGTTGTTAAGTATAGACTCTACTTCACACAAGAAAGTATGAAGACCTTCTTCATTCAGACTTTGCCCTCGAAGAATGGAGTTCAGTATTTTCTTTATTGATCTGATGAGCCTTTCCCAGATACCTCCGTGGTGTGAACCGGTAGGAGGATTGAAAGTCCATTTAATTTTCTTTTGTAGAAGAACGTCGTTTATCTGACTGTGGTTCCAATTTTGTATCGCCTCTTTTAATTCACGATCGGCCCCGACGAAGTTCGTTCCATTATCTGAACGTATTTCAGCCACTTGTCCTCGTCGGGCGATAAAACGTCTGAGTGCGTGAATGAATGAGTCGGTGTCCAGTGATGCAACCATCTCAATGTGAACGGCTCTAATGTTCAAGCAGGTGAAAATGACTCCATAACGCTTTAGAGTGGTTCTTCCTCTCTTTACTTCAAATGGACCGAAACAATCCAGTCCAACATGAGTAAAGGGTGGTTTGTCTGATGAGACTCGATCATGAGGTAAATCAGCCATCTGTTGATGACCTGCAATTGCGTTAAACCTTTTACACACTACACATTTTGACAGAAATGTTCTTATGGCTACGCTAGCTCCAGGGATCCAATATCGCTGTCGAAGAGTTGCCAGCATGAAATTCCGTCCACTATGTCCCACTTCTTCATGAATTTGTCGCAGGATTAGGTTAGAAATGTGTAAGTCCTTTGCCAATATAATTGGGTGTTTAGAGTGTTCAGGAATCAATGCGTTATCAAGACGTCCACCAACCTTGATGATATCACACTGAAGTATTGGATTAAGACTATAAAGAGGACTATTTCGCTTGACTACTCCACACTTTCGTAGACTATTTAGTTCCTCCGGGAATCTCTTTCTTTGAGAAAGTCGAATGATTTCCATTTCGGCCCTTTCCAATTCTTCCAACGAAAGTAAGTCCTTACGCACTGTAGGTTCAAACTTCTGCATCTCCTGATTAATAATCATCTCTTGTTGATATGGATCTATATCAGAGCAGACAAGAACAGTCTGCAGTCGTTTCCTTTCCTTGCTACGATCCATCAAGATTCGTCTCAAACGAAGGATCCATGCTACGGCTTTCTTTAGTCGAATCCAAGAGGAGAAGTAATCAAAGAGATATGATATGGAGTCAGGATTTTCATTGACTTCTATCATGTTTACCAAAGCACTCCTTTTAATCTCAGGGTCACGAGGCAATATTACATCCCTATAGGTGGGGTCCATAGGCCACTCCTTTTGTGATCGAACGAGAAATGCGGGACCAGAAATCCACGTCTCGTTCTTCAAAAGTGAATCCGCCTTCACTCCTCTAGACGCCAAATCTGCTGGATTACTTGACGAATTCACGTACCTCCATTGTTCTACATCGGAAGCCTTCAGGATTTCGGACACTCTATTAGCCACAAAGCACTTAAATCTTGAGGAGCTATTTCGAAGGTATTTGAGTACCGAAGTACTGTCAGTCCAAAACACGGAGTTCTGAAAGGGCATCTTGAGTTCTTTCATCCAGATCTTGTCAATACGGCTTGCAAGAGTGGCAGCTGTAAGTTCCAGGCGAGGGATTGTAATGGATCTTAATGGTGTAACTCTTGCCTTGCTTACTAAGAGGGTAGAATATGCCTGTTGTTGGTCATTATGGAGCAGCAAATAGGATACCACGCCATATCCTTGCTCGCTAGCATCTGAAAAATGATGCATTTGAGCAGAAATTACATCTCCAAACCCATCAGGCTTCAAACATCTTCTGACCTCAAAACTCTCCAAGTGATGCAGATCATCCAGCCAGTTCATCCAACGTTGAACATACACTGATGGAATTTCATTGTCCCATCCAATTCCCTCCCTACATAGATCTTGTAGTATCCTCTTGGCAGACAGAATCACAGGTGACAAGAACCCCAAAGGATCGTAAATGGAACTAACCACTGAGAGAATTCCTCTCCTGGTAAGAGGTCTATCTTTGACTACCACTTTGAATTGAAAGGCATCCGATTCAGCACACCATTGCACTCCTAATGCTCGTTCCACTGGCAAAGTGTCACGATCGAAATCCAAATCCTTTACCTTTTTCTCTCTGTCCTTCTCAGGTACTACACCCAATACAGCACGGCTGTTGCTCGTCCATTTTGTTAAACGAAATCCACCTTTAGCACACATACTAGTAAGATCCTTGTACAACTGAACAGCATCTGATTCGGAAGATACGGAAACAAGGCAGTCATCCACATAGAAATTATTGAAAACGACATCCATTGTCTTGGGGTCGAATAGATCCTTTTGATCCATTGCACATTTCCTCAATGCAAAACTCGAGCAACTTGGTGATGATGTAGCCCCAAATAGATGGACCACCATTCTGTATTCCTCCAGACTGCCGTTTACATTACCTTCTGGCCACCACAGAAATCTCAAGAGATCACAATCTTCTGGGTGAACTCTGATTTGATGGAACATGGCTTCAATGTCGGCCATCAAGGCAACAGGTTCCAGCCTAAATCGTAGAAGTACACTCACCAGTGAACTGGTTAAGTCTGGACCTTGTAGAAGCTTGCTATTCAGTGATGTACCCTGATAAGAAGCTCCACAATCAAACACAACCCTAATCTTGTGTTTCTTGAGATGATATACACCGTGATGGGGCAAATACCACAGACGTCTGTCACGTCTCTCCAGTTCAGCCGCCGGTACCCTTTCTGCATAACCCTTATGGATCACATCCTCCATAAAGGTGGTGTAATCTGCATGAAAGGAAGAATTCACTTTAAACCTTTTTTGAAGAGTTAAAGCACGTTGTTCTGCAATTCTCCTGTTCATAGGCATGACTACTTCAGCATTTCTGAATGGTAGACCGATGTAATAATGACCCTTAATCAGTCTTGCTGAATTGGACACAAAATTCATAAACTGCTGATCTTCTTTAGATGTTCCTACCATTTCTTCATGAGCAGTCTCTGGAAAATCGGCCTTAAATTGCTGCTTCCACAACTCTTCCAACTTCATTACTGCAATCCTATTCACAGTCACAGGAAGTTGGTTGGCAGCATCATCTCCATTCATGCCTACTCCTTTAAGTGGTCCGTTAACAGTCCATCCGAACAGGGTCCTTACAGCATATGGGCCATTATTTTGACTACGTATGACCTCCCAAGGCTCCAGTGCTTCTGGAACATTAGCTCCAATCAAAAGCTCAATGCCAGCATTAATCATAGGTAGACAAATATGACTCAAATAAGGCCAACGTTCAAGATCTTTCTGTGAGGCGATATTTGCTGTGGTCACAGGCATGCTCTTTTGAGTATACACTTCGGGCAATGCACAGTAATATTCTTGACTCAACCCAGAAATCTCTAAATCCTTTAGAACGTAGCTACCGACTGATTTATCTTGACTCATAGTTCTGAGAAGAATATTAACTCTCTTTCCGGGGAGATTGAGCTTGTTCATCAAACTTTCCGTACAGAAAGAAGCAGAACTTCCAGAATCAAGAAAAGCATACGTCCTCACCACACTGTTTCCCTTTCTTGATTTAACACAAACTGGAACGATAGGTAACGCACAGCTGTCGTTACCAGCCCCAGTAAGCCCACTAGTTTGGAGAGAGACCATGGCACTAGCTACTGCTGAATTGAACTCAGCTTTCTTCTGGTCCAAAGTATCTACCTTCTCATGAGAATAAATGTGAAGAAGACTGGGGTGTTTAAGACTACATATATTACAGATACTTCTCCTTTTGCAGTCCCTACTGAGGTGACCTGTATGCAAGCAGCCAAAGCAAATTCCTCTCGTCATCAGAAAGTTCATCTTTTCTCTATGGCTTTTTCTGATAAGTTTATTACAGACATCCAGTATGTGTTCACCACTACAAAAGAGACAGGTTCTGTTGGTTGATATCTTATGGTGTTCTTTCATTTCAGGTATAGCAGTGACAGTGGTTGCAAAGCTGCTTCTAGTTTTTGGCTGACTTGCTTTGAAATTAGTCTTCCTACCTCCAGCAGGTGATACATCCTGAATATTACCAAATACAGGGTCAGATAGAATTTTTACTTGTTTCTCGATGAAGTCAACAACATCAGAAAAGGTGGTTTGATTGTGGCGTCGCTCCTTTAACTCATATGCAACGACTCTCCATCTGTCTTTGAGTTTATAAGGAAGCTTTGAGAGGATAATTTGCATGTTAGTGGTGAAATTCAGCTCATTCATATAGTTAATATCTTGCATAGCGTTGCAACAACTCCTTAGGAAAAGACCATACTCTTGCAGAGACTTAGCATCTTCAGATTTTATAGCTTTCCATGAAAGAGCCTTTTCCATATATGACGAAGCAATTTTTACCTCATTACCAAAGTTCTCCTTAAGCAATGCCTTAGCCTTTAAGTAACCTTGTAACGGGGTCATGAGCTGGCAACTTCTGACAAGTTCTTTCGACTGTCCTCGTGTATATTGCTCCAGAAAGTGCAGACAATCTCCTGGGTTGTCTGCCTTCTTTTCCACAACTTCCTCAAATGTGCGCATAAACTCATGAAAGCGCAATGGATCTCCATCAAAGTACTGTATTTCTCTAGGTGGAAGTGAAGACAAGTTATGCTGTTTAACCAATAGGGTAGCTATTTCATTCTGCTTACCCATAAGCTGAAGCATGCTTGTATGGCTTGCGTCAATTTGAAAACTTGATCCTGACCCATGAGCATATTCACTATTCTGATTATCCAATGATGACCTATTAGGCAATGTAGATTGTGAAGGTGTCATTTTAGATCTTGTTGATTGTTGTTGTCCTGACTGAGATAGAGAATAATTTGAAATCCTTTGTATATTATCGACATGTGATGTACGTGTTACAGGTATGGACTCTGATGCTGATGGCACATTAGCAGAAGGAACAAATGGTTCCGCCACCGAATGAAGGGGTTTCGACATAGTCCTATCCGCAGATGAATGAGATGCAGAATGAACGTCTTGATACACCTTTACTCTTGCCATTGACTCTGCTAATTTAGTTTCCAACTCCAGTTTTTCCCTCCTTCTCCTCAACAGTTCCTCCTGTTCCTCTAAATCATGTTTCCTTTGCAGCATTTGTTGAGAAGCCAATAAAGCAGCCAGTTCTGCCTCAGCCTTAAGACGAATGGAAGATCGGCATGATCGAGACCCATGAGATGTAACTCCAGAAGATCTTTTACTGCTTATATTTGAAGCGCTGTCCATTGGTTGAATTTCATTTTCGAGGTTCCCAGAATCCATTCCAGCTTGTAGATGTACATTAGAGGGCTGAGTATTGTGTGTCGTGGACACCACGTCAGCAGAGGGTGAAATATCAGATGCACAAACCCCTTGAGATGTTGTATATATGGCTTCCTCAACCACAGGCCCGCAGATATTAGAAGGAGCGGTGCAGGTATTCAATTTCCCAACTTCATTCATCCATTGTTTAACGTCATCCACAAAGCCATTGTAATGTTCCAAAATGGAGTCAAACCATTCATTTTGTTTACTTTGTTCCTCCGGAGGAAGTAGAGGCAATACTCCTTTATGCAGCGCAGATGCATCATCCATAAGCAGCTGTGTCGTTTTCAGCATAGAACACACTTGAGACGCATTGTCATCGCATATCATCAGCTCTTTCATTGACCCAATCAAACTCTTCACTTTATTCACTTTACTCTTGCGATCCCTTTGCAAGGCTTCAATTTTAGCCACCAGGGCTTTTGCCGTGGGTTTATGCTCTCGTTTGCCGCTACCAGCAGCGTGCTCCATATCCTCAGAATCCATCATTCTCCAACGCAACGGACAATGTGAGCTCCGTTTCAAACAGCGCGCTCACAGAGCCAAACAATGAATGAACGTAACAAGGCAGCACACGAGAGCCCATAAATATGCACGAGCAGCACAAAGCGCATTCAACCCAACTCCAATCCAACGACTACAACAGCGTCTTCCACAACGGTGATACAGCACAATCCATTAAAACCGCCAACATACCTCGTTTGCCGTCTGTATGTGCGTCGTGTCCGTCAATCTACTTCATGATGCACGTCCGCCACAACATGCTGTATGCAGAAACAGCCGTTTCCAAGTCGCGTCCATAATCCATAAATTATGCAGGTTTTCTGTTGACTAATGTAGCGGCACCCTATAGCCGCTGAGAGGCTAAGCAGCAGGAAATATCCGTGACGCGTTTTCTTTCATTGAATAACCAATAACATTTTATTGGCATGATAACAGACTATCCACGTAAAACATGATAAAGATACGTATAAACGGTCAACAGAAAGTGAGCACTCCCCGCTACTCACCCCCTCTCTACACAATGAACCAAACAGGAAATACTACCAGGTATATACCCACCGATACCCATGTGACCAAACCACCTGGAAACGTACACGCAAAAATACAAAATAAAAGACAAACATTTTCTGCACTTACACGTAGTAAGGTTGATCATTTACTGTAACACTTCCTCATTTACATGTAGGTGAAAACTGTAGTAAAAACAATACAGCAACATTCAGTGTCCATTTCTTGAGTAACATCACATTGTAAACAACATGAATATACAATGCAATCTCATTGTAGCAGCAGTTATACAGGCCATTAGCATTGCTGAGAGCTTGTACACAACAGTAAACATCATTTTTAGCAATCTTATCAAACATCATAACTTTAGCAAAATCTCTACTAATATATGACCTTTAACATGTCTATTATCACATAAACAAACTTACAGCATTGCCTCTATGATGCTTTAAGGTGGATGCAAGTGGATTCAACATCAAGAGCACACCATGTCTGTCTCCTTGTTTCCATGCAGTACCAGGAAGGACAAACAGGAAGTGACTTAATAGGAAATTACATCATCACATGACACAAATACTCTAAATTCCTTAAAGGACAACACACTCCCCACCTGACCTATGTGAGGTCACTATGGATTTATGTGAGTGCCTAACCTTAGTCTCTAGATCAGTCTTTGGTTAGAAGTAGTACAACTTCTGCAATTGGCCTTAGAAAGGTTTTTATATTGTCTTGGTCACTTGTGGTTACCTCAACCTTTCTGACATGTCCATCCTTTCCAGGGAATATGGCAGTGATTCTAGCCATGGGCCAGTAGTTGCGGGCTACCTGCTTATCCCTGAGTAGAACTAGATCTCCAACTTGAAGGTTTCTGCGAGGTACTGTCCACTTCTGTCTTCATTTGCAACGGTTTAACTTGGTGTTTAGTCAGAGTTACAACACTGCACGAGAACACTACAGTCTTTGTAATTTTAAAGGTACAATACAATAAAGTCTGTAAACATTTTAAGATACCAGTACACATTCAAGGGAAAATGCAAAAATAATAACAGCATCAAGAAAATAAATCTTGTCAGATGTAAAAAAAGAAAAGAAAAAGTAAATGCTTGATATTTTGCCTGGTAAGAGTTCCTTCTTTAATGGCTATAGCCTACTCATTTTTCCACAGTTCAGTGTCTGCAATACATATGGTAGGCGATAGAAGCTTGTTTTCGCCACAGAGTGAGAAATAAAAAAGGTAACTTTTTATCTCACTACTCTGACTTTTTATCTCAGAATTGAAGTCGCAATTGCAGGTTATAAAGTCAGAATTGCGTGATATAAAGTCGCAATTGCGTGTTAAGTCAGAATTATGAGATATAAACTCGCAATTGCGAGGCTACTTGAAATTCTGGCTTTATAATAGCCTACGCAAATTGGAGATATAGGCTAAAGTCAGAATTGCATGATATAAAGTCGCAATTGTGTGTTATAAAGTCAGAATTGTGAGAGAACTATTCTGAGGTAAAATTTGACTTTATAACTCGCAATTGCGAGTTTATATCTCACAATTCTAAGAAAATATGTCAGAATTGATAGATATAAAATCTTAATTATGTGTAATAAATTCAGAATTCCGAGAAAAAAGTCAGAATTTCGACTTTATAATACCAATTGGGAGATATAAAGTCAGAATTGCATGATAAGTCGCAATTGCGTGTTATAGCCTAAAGTCAGAATTGTGAGATATTAAACTATTCTGAGGTTAAAAAAATAAGTCATTTTTTCCCTTAGAATTTGACTTTATAATTCGCAATTGCGAGTTTATGTCACAATTATGAGAAAAAATGTCAGAATTGGGAGACGTAAACTCCCAATTATGTAGGCCTATTATAAATTCAGAATTCTTTGGATATATACCTCAAGAATGGTTAAAAAGAGATAAATATTTAATGAATATATTGCTGGTGGCTGTAAAGAAGAGCTTTACCAAAAAATGGTTGTCACACGAGAGCCCTACCCTAAACGCATGGATGGAAATTACAATGGACATTTACAAATTGGAGAAGATAACAGCATTTGTAAATCATAAACTGGAACAATTTACTTTGTGCTGGGATAAATGGACCAAATATGCAACATCTCAAAGACCTGATTTTATTCTCTAGTTAATATCCAGAATGCCCAGAAAAACTACTCCCTACATGTACATAGTTCTTTCTAATTTTTGTTGTTTTGTAAAAAAAAAGAAAAAAAAGTTTATTTTTCTGATGAATAGATGTACTGCAAACACGACTATATGGTGTTTGTATGGGCATATATTTGTATGTTGTGTACGTTTTTTTTTATTTGAGGATACCCGATACAGTATCTGAGTTACATCTGATTGAAGTGTAATGTTTATATGAAAAAAAAAAAAAAAAAAAAAAAAAAAAAAAAATTCAGAATTCTGACTTTATAGCACGCAATTCTGACTTTATTTCACGCAACAAAAAGATATAGTCAGAACTGCGTTAAATAAACTCGCAATTGTGAGGAAAAAGTCGCAATTATATATTTTTAAATGTTTTATTCTGTGGCGGAAAAGAGCTTCCATACTCAAGTGACCATTTATATTTAACTTACTTTATTCTTCTTGGAAGATCAAAGCACATGCGATCGTTCACCAACTCTCTACTCTCTCTACACCTACTCTAGAATCAATTCTTAATGCGCATATGAACGCCATCAGCGTTTATCACAGGTTCTTAAACATTATTTAAGAACCGCTATAAAAAGCCAAAACAATCTCATTTACCTTAAATTATATGTTTATCTCTGCTTTGAAACAATCTACATTGTTAAAAGCGCTATAAATGAAGTTGACTTGACTTGACTAGTGCGCATGCGTCTATGACGTCACCAAAACACACCTCCATCCACTACGTATTGGACCATCCAGCTACGTCATTGTGCTACAGGCTGCAGCGAGGACCTCTTGTTACATCCAGCCGCAGCCGATGTCGAACACACCTTTTGAGACTGTCTTTTTCACTGCAGTTTTAACGAAAAAATACCCAGCAATAGTGTTGACTGATGAATTTGCACATTTCATTTCATTTATTTATGTATTCTCTTTTCATGGTAATGCAACACGAAATGCCAGAACAGCAATTTAACAAACTCAACAAATACAACAAAAATACATTCCATGACAAGAAGAACAGGAGTAGGATGAAGAAAAAAAAAAGATCTTATAAACTCCTACCCCATTCTTATAATAAAAATAGAATTACAAATTAGATGGCCTCACCGACATGACAAAAGATAACAACAAAAAATAACAAAATAGCCCAGACCAGATATAATCTACTTTCAATTTTAAACAAACAAAAACAACGATGCAATAACAACTCTAGTAACAAAAACAACAACGAGACCATCATTGTTGATATAATTTATCAATTCTCACATTCATCTTTATATAAATTAAGTTTATAATAGGTGTGTTCGACATCGGCTGCGGCTGGATGTAGCTAACTGATCGGCGAGAGTAGCCGCGTGCAGGCGGGGAGGAGCTGCAAACGTATGGCGTTATTATTGTGCCTCAATCCTGAGCGAGTAATTGTACGTTTTGAGCACAGAGAACTATATTTTGCAAGCACATTGCATTATATTTTGAACAGAAATTAACAATCGCAAAAAAAAAATTCGTTTGAGCAAAGAAAAAAGAAAAAACAATTCCGTGCTCAATAAATGTATTTGCTATTATCCATATTAACGTGCAATAATAACCCCTCTCACGCAGTTTACTCAGGTGCTCTCTCACAAACTTATTCTCTGCGCTCCTGTCAAGTCCCTCTCTCTCTCTCTCAACCTCTTAATTCTGTGCGCGCTCAACTCTTGACACACGCGCGCTCAACTCTTGACACACGCGCGCTCAACTCTTGACACACGCGCGCTCAACTCTTGACACACACGCGCTCAACTCTTGACACACACGCGCTCAACTCTTGACACACGCGCGCTCAACTCTTGACACACGCGCGCTCAACTCTTGACACACACGCGCTCAACTTGCAACAGCGTTACAAGTGTGCCACAAAATCAACCAATCGGAAAATTAAAGGTCAATTGTGATTGGCTGTTGGTCTCCAATCACCACGCAGCACAAAGAAGAAGAAAAAGGAATTTTATGGATAGATATCTTCTCTAGTATGGAATGCCAAAGCTGACTTAATTAAAAAATAAATAAATACATAAATACATAAATATACGAAGAAATGCAAAAAAGCAAAAATACATAAATAAATATACAAAGAAATGTAAAAAAAATACAAATAAATGAGTATTTATACTTTTATTTCCTTATTTATGTATAATTGTATTTTTTCACACATTTTTTATTTTTTATTTATACATTTATTTATTTCCACATTTATTTATTTATACATTTATATATTGTATTGTATTATATAACTTGATTTCCAGGGGCATTCAGCATCATATACTGCATGTCAAGTTCTTAATATTAATCGATAAACTACTCAGTTATTATAATAATAAGGCACTATGGCTGTTATCAGTAAAATAAAATTAACAAAAGTCATTAAGTCATTAAAAGTCAAAATCTTAATACAGAGGAGAATGTTTTTACACTGCAATTACAATTGCATAAAAGTCGTTATGAGATTAATGTTAAAAATAAAACATTTGAATATAGAATGATATAGAATGATAATGAATATAGATATGAAATGATGAAATCAATTAAATTGTACGTTTAAATATGAAACTAAAACAGCCAGTAGGTGGCGGTAAGTCACTGTCTTAAACGAGTGAGTCATATCATTAATTCAGACCGATTCATTCAAATACTGATTCATTCAGTTCGGGAAAAAATTATAATAAAATTATCTCATACATGGGCTTTTTTACAGCATTTTTAAATGCAGACATTTTTTATAAATGTTGGTGCCACGTCGCCCCGCCATAATTTTGATACCTGAGCTGTACAGTTGAACATAACACGTGGTGTTTTTTCCCCGAAGTTCAGTATTTGAATGAATCGGTCTGAATTAATTATATGACTCACTCGTTTAAGACAGTGACTTAACGCCACCTACTGGCTGTTTTAGTTTCATATTTAAACGTACAATTGAATTGATTCCATCATTTCATATCTAGATTCATTATCATTCTATATCATTCTATATTCAAATGTTTTATTTTTAACATTAACCTCATAACGACTTTTATGCAATTGTAATTGCAGTGTAAAAACATTCTCCTCTGTATTAAGATTTTGACTTTTATTACTGATAACAGCCATAGTGCCTTATTATTATAATAACTGAGTAGTTTATCGATTAATATTAAGAACTTGACATGCAGTATATGATGCTGAACGCCCCTGGAAATCAATTTAAATAATACAATACAATATATAAATGTATAAAAAAATAATTGTGGAAATAAATAAAAGTGGAAATAAATAAATGTATAAATAAAAAATAAAAAATGTGTGAAAAAATACAATTATACATAAATAAGGAAATACAAGTATAAATACTCATTTATTTGTATTTTTTTTTTACATTTCTTTGTATATTTATTTATGTATTTTTGCTTTTTTGCATTTCTTCGTATATTTATTTATTTATGTATTTTTAATTAAGTCAGCTTTGGCATTCCATACTAGAGAAGACATCTATCCATAAAATTCCTTTTTCTTCTTCTTTGTGCTGCGTGGTGATTGGAGACCAACAGCCAATCACAATTGACCTTTAATTTTCCGATTGGTTTGATATTGTGGCACACTTGTAACGCCGGGTTCACACCGGACGCTGAAGCGACGCGGAACGAAAAATTCACGCGCGGTCCGGCGCGTGCCTGTTCACACCAGACGCGTGTTCTTCGCGGAGGTCGACAGTTGTTTATTCAGAGCTATTTTTTTTTTTACATCATGGGTAAGTAAATAACCTCATAATATAAATACAACATGTTTCTGTAACCAAGAAGTTTGTGCCTCTCCCTCTCGTTGTTTCCCTGTTTGTTTGTTCGCATTTGTCACTCGCGGTATTTTAATTTGAAAATTGCTTTTATTTTGACAATTGACCGGATAGTCGAGTGTTTCTTGGTGTAACTTCCTTCCGGAATTGACGCGGATCACTCGCGGCTCGCGGAAAAAATAGACCAGACGCCGAAACTGGCGCTTCACGGCGCGTGCCGCCTGCGCCGCACCGCGGCGCTCCGCGTCTGGTGTGAACGACACCATAGGTTAACATGGGCGCCGAAAGGAAGCGGCCTCCGTTCCGCGCCGCTTCCGCGGCGCTTCAGCGTCCGGTGTGAACCCGGCGTGACGCTGTTGCAAGTTGAGCGCGTGTGTGTGTCAAGAGTTGAGCGCGCGTGTGTCAAGAGTTGAGCGCGTATGGAAAGCCGTTAGGGCCAAAAACACGCGAATTTTAACGCGTATTTCACGCGTATTTCACGCGTAAAATACGTGTATTTTACGCGTGAAATACGCGTTGATTATGTCACGCGTATTTCACGCGTATTTCACGTGTAAAATACACGTAAAATACGCGTGAAATACGCGTGACATAATCAACGCGTATTTCACGTGTAAAATACGCGTATTTCACGTGTATTTTACACGTAAAATACGCGTGAAATACGCGTTAAAAATCAGTATGAACGGGTCCGTGTCATTGGCTGCTGAAGACTTGGGTCTAACCATTTGTGTGAGCTTAGAGGGGTGTACCTTTCATAGACTAGGCTACCACCAGTTTACATTCTATAGATCAGCTTATTCAGGTTTTTTGTATAACCTATATGAATAATATATTTAAATAGCAGTTTTATGACAATTAATTTTTTTTATGACAATTAATTTTATGACAATTTAGATAAAAATAAAATTAACTTGTTTTTCTCCACTCATGCCTTTTTGTAAATAAACACATTAGTGGACATTCTAGCTTTAACATCAAAGCATTAACGTGTGTGGGGAAATCAGTTACAGTGGAGGTAACCAATGCAGGTTTATGATCACTGCAGGTTTAAGATACAGACCACTGTAATCAATATCTGTCTTTGGAAAACAACGTGAGCTTTTGTTGTGCTTACATTTACAGCTATAGCAAGCAGGGGGCGCTTTTTCAAACCTTTTTGTTCTGAAATTGGGCACTCAGACAAACTGTAATTAGGTATACAGGTGATATTATCAATTTAAAGGAATTTAATGACTTAAAGTATTTAAATATGTTATTTAAGGCTTTCAGGATTAGAATGAGAGCTTGTGCTCAGGTCAGGACAGGTATAAGAACTTGATTTGGCTTTCCTGACAGCAGAAGTATTTTACAGGTCACCTTGGTAATTGGTATTAAAGCAATTTATCTGTAAAAATGATTAGACACTTTGGTAAAACACCATATAACATTTAAGTAAACATATAAACATAAAAATCAGTGACGTAACTTTGTTTTAAAAAGTGGGTGGAACAGGTGGGGTGGGGGTTGCTAATAAAATGCTAAATCAGATTTATGCTACAATAACATTACGACGTCCAGCAATCGATTTAAATAGTAGGCTACATGGGGTTTAATTTGTTGTTTAATGAGATGAAGTATAATAATGTATGTTGTCAGTGTGTTGTCTCTAATATTTAATGTTAGAATATTTACTCTGCATTTTCTGTTTCTATAGAAAACCACACACTAATACACCCACAACTAAGTACAACCATTCAATCCTTGTTAATAACTGAGTTGTTGGGGTGACAAATAAACAGGTTACTCTCAAATTTCCAACATATTTTCACCAAGTCTCTTACGGACACCATGTGGCATATTTCATACCTAACCAGCAGTTTACTGAAATGAGACTGCTATAAAGCCAACTCGTTTTTTTTTTTTTCAGTTCCCCACTTACTTTACCTTCCTCAAGCTGACAGAACACATCCAAGCTTGTGATCATAAATTCATACAAATCATCTGCATGATAAAAGGTACTGTGGGTTAGTTTGTTAACATATTACTATTTTAAATCAGAATTGATTTCACTGAAAATTTATTACATTTAGAAAAAATGAAATGAAGCTGAACTCTGCAGGGCAGAGGGCATTGACCCTTGAGGACCGTGTTTGCCCATTGCATTCGGAGCATTCCAAGTGAACCCTGCTGATGTAAAAAAAAAAAAAGTGTAAAGGGTTAAATTAGCAATTTAAAAGGGTAGTCATTGCAGTGTCACCTGTAAATCTATCTTTGTTATCATGGGCGTCAGTTTGGTTTGAAATGTGCTGGGGACAGAGACGCATTCGGAAGTGCATTTTCAGTGCATTTTCAGAAGTGCTGGGTACAATGACGTATTAATTTTTTTTCTCTCTTTCGGGCAGGTTATGTTTTCAAAGACGATGTCCTGTAGCTCAGGCACGGCCCCACTTTTCAACAGGCCCACCCAAAACTTTCACACACACAAAAAAATCCTTTTACTATATTCTAATTTTGTCAATAATTATAAAAAAAAAATTGCCAAAAGCTCATAATTTGTGCTCAAGCGCACGACCGCACGCATAAAGCTTGCCACAAAGAACCGGTAAAAGTAATGATAATAAATGCGTCTAATACGCTGTGAATGTGAATGTGCATTATACGCCGAGTTTCGGTTAATTTATGAGACGAACTCCAATTCACTCGCCGGCGCCTCCATGTCGTGATTCTGCTATATTTACTTCTTATTTATTAAATAAATCCAGACAATTGGTTCATGAAACATTGATTAAAATTAAGATATAATTAATATAAAACGAAAATAAATGTAAAGAAAGGCAGCTGTTCTGTTTGAGGTCTCTGTGAAAGTTTTAAAGAAGTCTTTTAGTGCCGCTTTCAGAACGCTCACGTCCGTAAACGAGAACTGACACGTTGTTTTTTCCCTCATAAATGCGAACAGAAAAATCAATAAAAAATGTATTATAGTGTTGTTTTTTTTGCTGGGTCAGACAATGATTGCCAAATTTCTCTCTCATATTGCTCCTCATAACCACTGAAAACGGTCCAAAAAATCGAACCAAAAGTCAAATTAATATGGACGGGAGTTAAAAGTGGTGGGTGCAAAATGACTCATGACGAAATCTGGTGGTACGAAATCACCGCATCCCCGAAATCGACGCCTATGTCTGTTAGCTTTATTTTATTAAAGCCTTCTATGATAAAGTTGATAAATGTCCATGTAATGACACTGTGAATGTGGAAAATAAATTGCATAATAGATATAATTTATTGATCCCAGGTTTAAATTTGGTCATGTCACCATTGCTCACATTTAAGAAAAGAAATAAAAGCGTATGTGAAATCTTAAAAATTAAGATTACTTGTACATATACTCTACTTATGAAACTAAACAGTAGAAAATATAGATTTGAGTATTGCACAGTTTAATTTATTGCATTTGTATTATTGTACTATTAAAGCATTGTATGTTTAAAGATATAAAGGATATGGAGCTAAGATAAAAGGATATTAAGCTGCTGACAAGTCTGAGGTAAGTACAAATTGCCCTGAATATTAGTTAATAATATATGACACTGAGGGAGGACTTGAAATTATGACCTGGAATGGTTTCCTGAGGCTGTATTGCAGAAACAACTTCAGTCAGAGTAATATCTTGTCTTAAGTAACCACTGTGATTTCATTTTGGAACCAATTTAAAACACTGAACTTGTCAGATTATAACTTGGGGCTTAAAGGTATAGTTCACCCATTTACACCCTTATGTTGTTCCAAAGTTTCTTTCTTGTGTGGAACTTCCATACTATGGAAAAAAATATTATGGAAGTCAATGGGGACCAGCAATGTTTGGTTAACAATAATCTTCAAATATTAGTAACCAAACATTCAAAGAGGCTCATGCATGTTTGAAACAACATGAGGGTGAGTTAATGAAGACAGAATTTTAAATTGAGTGAACAATACCTTTAAGATAGGACGTTTCTGTAATTTGGTCCCTGCAAGCAAGGTTATGTTGTTTTAACAGATATTCATTACAATTGCATTGATCAAGAACCACAGCTGTAAACTTTTCCACAATCAAATGTTAACTTTTAATATTAGAAATCTTGAGTTGGGTTGATTTGTTTTACAGATAAATTCCTACTTTTCCTGTAGCTCAAACCGTAGAATGTTAGCGCTTGCAAAATTCATGCAAGGGTTCGATTCCCAGGGAAAGCAAGAACTGATAAGAACGTAAATGTGTACATTGAAATGCAATGTAAGGCACTTAGGATAAAAGCATCTGCCAAATGCCAGGGACTGCAGATGAAATTTAGCTCTGTAGCTAATTCTGGGACAGTTCTTTACTGTCCATTGTCCCTGTTATAATAATAATAATAATATGTAAATGTACTAATATGCAAAAGGGGGCAATCTTGGTAAAAATATTTGTTCATAAAAATGCAATCTATCTATTTTCTTTGGGCTACACAAGAAAACGACGAAAAAGAAAAAAAGAAATAGGAGGATATTTAATTTTGGTAGCAGTAAAATACTTCTGCTGTCAGGAAAGCCAAATCAAGTTCTTATACCTGTCCTGACCTGAGCACAAGCTCCCATTCTAATCCTGAAAGCCTTAAATAACATATTTAAATACTTTAAGTCATTAAATTCCTTTAAATTGATAATATCACCTGTATACCTAATTACAGTTTGTCTGAGTGCCCAATTTCAGAACAAAAAGGTTTGAAAAAGCGCCCCCTGCTTGCTATAGCTGTAAATGTAAGCACAACAAAAGCTCACGTTGTTTTCCAAAGACAGATATTGATTACAGTGGTCTGTATCTTAAACCTGCAGTGATCATAAACCTGCATTGGTTACCTCCACTGTAACTGATTTCCCCACACACGTTAATGCTTTGATGTTAAAGCTAGAATGTCCACTAATGTGTTTATTTACAAAAAGGCATGAGTGGAGAAAAACAAGTTAATTTTATTTTTATCTAAATTGTCATAAAATTAATTGTCATAAAAAAAATTAATTGTCATAAAACTGCTATTTAAATATATTATTCATATAGGTTATACAAAAGACCTGAATAAGCTGATCTATAGAATGTAAACTGGTGGTAGCCTAGTCTATGAAAGGTACACCCCTCTAAGCTCACACAAATGGTTAGACCCAAGTCTTCAGCAGCCAATGACACGGACCCGTTCATACTGATTTTTAACGCGTATTTCACGCGTATTTTACGTGTAAAATACACGTGAAATACGCGTATTTTACACGTGAAATACGCGTTGATTATGTCACGCGTATTTCACGCGTATTTTACGTGTATTTTACACGTGAAATACGCGTGAAATACGCGTGACATAATCAACGCGTATTTCACGCGTAAAATACACGTATTTTACGCGTGAAATACGCGTGAAATACGCGTTAAAATTCGCGTGTTTTTGGCCCTAACGGCTTTCCATACGCGTGTGTCAAGAGTTGAGCGCGCGTGTGTCAAGAGTTGAGCGCGCACAGAATTAAGAGGTTGAGAGAGAGAGAGAGGGACTTGACAGGAGCGCAGAGAATACGTTTGTGAGAGAGCACCTGAGTAAACTGCGTGAGAGGGGTTATTATTGCACGTTAATATGGATAATAGCAAATACATTTATTGAGCACGGAATCGTTTTTTCTTTGCTCAAACGAATTTTTTTTTGCGATTGTTAATTTCTGTTCAAAATATAATGCAATGTGCTTGCAAAATATAGTTCTCTGTGCTCAAAACGTACAATTACTCGCTCAGGATTGAGGCACATTAATAACGCCATACCTAACGGAGACGTGAAGTCGGACACTTTCTGGCTCCTGTAGTGACCGCTCACGTGGTGTTTGTATACTTTAGCACAGCTGAAGTGAAATAAATGCAATATTTGCCAAATACACAGATGTTTCAGAGACATTTTCATTCAATTCTAGAATAAAGTTCAACATAAGCCTACAGCTACTATCAATGAAGTGGAATCAACGTTTTTTAATCAGTTTTATTTTGATAAACATAACACAATACATCGTGACTACATGAAAAGAGTGTTTACTGTTATAAAAAAAACTGATTTGTGAGCTTTAGTGGAACTAAAGGTGTGAGAATAAACCGAATAAACACGAAACGCACGTGATCGTTGTCATGCGGTGAATCCGGCCAATCGTGGAACAGCTGTGTCGTCATCAGAGCTCGTGCAGCCCCGAGCAGCCGCTCTTCAGAAGCTGCGCTGGCTGAGGGCGTTGGAGTTCTCCGGCTGCTCTCGAATCGCTCTCGCGGTATTTTGATGCCATACGTCACAGTCACGTGGCGTCGGCGCTGTATCAAGTCGGACAACATTTCTAACCGGCATGCACTGCTTCAAGTCAGCCGCCGATCGGTCTGCGCAGAGCTGCATGAAGTCGAACAAGCCTGAGATCTGTCCGGCTTGCCTGCGCTTTTTTCACTCCTCCCCTCACTGCAGCAGCCGCCTACTCTTCAGGCGAGGCAAGGCGCACCTCCAAGTACTCCTCGCTGCAGACTGTAGCGCGGTGACGTCACGTATATACAATACGTCACGTACGTACGTCACGTATGTGTTACCACGCATGCGCCATATCGCGGCGACAGCGCATGCGCGTTACGCGGTTACGTCACGTGTTTTGACGTCCCGCGTCAATTTGACATAATATTTAACAAAAATGTTAATGTATTAAAAAACTCTAAAGTAATAATGAAAGCAGCAAAAAGAAGTAAAACACACATCCATAGTTTTAACTATGCCTGATTTAAGGTAAACTTATAAGAAATTTTAGAATGTATTATTGTGTAATATCTGTGTAGTATGTTATTTAAAGTTTATTTTCACATTCTATTGAATTGAATTGAATGCCTTTATTGTCATTGTACTTTACAATACAACGAAATTGGGATCACTCTCCACTGGTGTATACAATAAATACATTTAAATAATCCCTACAGTACATAAAATAATATATATAAATAAAACAAAAATAAAAACAGTATAAAATCAGTATAAAGTTGAATTAAAACAGTGCATTTGGAAAGAGGCTATTTTTTAATCTGGTGGTGCTGGATTGTATAGACCTATAACGCCTACCAGAAGGCAACAGTTGAAACAAAAGGTGACCTGGATGAGTATTGTCCTTGATGATGTTTTTGGCCCTTGAGAGAGTGCGACTAAGTGCAATGTCTGACAAAGATGGTAAACGGCATCCTATAATGTTTTCTGCAGTCTTGATGATTCTCTGCAGAGCCTTTTTGTCAGCAGCAGAACACGCAGCAAACCACACAGAGATGCAATATGAAAGAATGCTCTCAATGGTGGATTTATAAAAGGACACCAGCAGCCTTAGATTCATTCTGTCTTTTATTGCACTTCACTTTGTAAATTACAAAATTACTGTAAACACTGATGGCACCTTATATATTTCTTATTTTAATCATTCCCCTTTAATAGTTAATAATTGTTTATTTTTGTGCATTATATAGGCTATCATAAAACATTTATTCCAATAAAGTAGTTTGAAGTTAAACCAACTACATACAGCACATTGTCAATCTCTGTATCCGATATTATGCATGCCAACTCAAAAAACAAACTCATAACTTTTATTTCAAAACAAAGATAATTGTGTAAAAGAAATATGTACAAATACTGATAATCACATACATCTGTACACACACAGACAGACAGACACACACAAGCACAGAGATAGACACACACACAGAGACAGACACACACACACACACACACACACACACACACACACACAAACACAGACAGAGACTCACAGAGACAGACACACACACACACACACACACACACAAACACAGAGAGAGAGAGAGAGACAGACAGACACACACACAAACACACCTACTCAGCTTGAAATTCCCCTCCATCATTGAAAAAACAATCAACTGAGCATAGCCCTCAACCTCCTTATCAGAATAAAATCAACGCAGGACTCCCCTTCTGCCATCACCCATATACCCAGCCCCAGGTGGGCAGTCCTCGTATATTGCAGTGCAAGCACAGAGTTAACGAGTAGGGCACCCGGAACTCTTGCTTGTATTGCTGGAAAATGCACTCCAGTTCACAACACCTAATTTAGATAAAATACAGAACAAACAATATGAATCATTTTGAAGAAAGGCATTAATATAGTACAGAGTCATACAAGAAATTTTATATATATATATTTTTTTTAAACAAAGTTATTGGCTTTGTCTGTAAAGTACCTAAAATACTTTTCTTTATTTATGAACAACATAAACTAGTTTAAAAAAAAGAAAAGTTATGCTATCTAAATGATATAAACAACTAAGGAGAATCACAATGAATCTTATTTGAGCAAAATACAATGTTCAACTCCATTACTTTTTAATTAATTTCACCACAAATGTATTTAACATAACTTACAGTACACTCACTACATTCACGAATGTAACTTTTACAGTAACGTTACGATCTGATACTGAGGAACAACATTTCTTTTGCAATGGATGGAACAATCAACTACATTACTTATATAAGTCTTTCTGCTCTATTTGAAGACATCTTTCAAACCTTAATTTGTTTAAAGGCGAATTAAGACTTATACATATCATTTTAAGACTCGCTGAAACTCGCTGAAGTCATTTTGATAATATGAGATCATAAAACATAAAAATTTTTGTAAAATCTAAAACATTTCTGATGCGCTCTATGGAATCTCTTACAATTAAAAGCCGTTAACACAAAGGAACAATTGTTAAAAGAGCATAAATAATGCGTATTGATTGACTTACTGCCATCGAATCCATCGCCGGAAGTGATTGTAATGAACTGCGCGTGCGCAAATGCGTATAATTTGCGCGTGCGCACATGCGTCTACTTTGCGCATGCGTGGTAACACATACGTGACGTACATACGTGACGTGTATACGTGACGTAACCGCGCTACAGTCTGCAGCGAGGGGTATCTCCGCACCTCCGACTAGACACCACTGGCTCATAGACAGGGGCGCCGTAAAGGGGGGGTAAACGATGACGATTCTCGGGGTCCATGACTAAGAGGGGGCCCACTAGAGAAGCCCCCAATAAAATGATGGTGCTAAAAAAAATATATTTGTAAAAATTCTTAACTTTAAATTGTTCTATTTGCTGTTTCCTGGTGTCAAAAAGATGTATTTGTTTAGGAAACACAAACGTCCGTGGGCCCCTCTCCCCCTCTCGATTTTCACAAAATGGTTCAGTCCGCCCAATTTGTATCCAGGCAACACAAACAGCTTGACTTCACTTATAGCGCGCTGGGCGCTGGCAGAATCTCAACTTGACTGAAGAGGAAGTGAAAATGCCTCAAAAATCTGGAAGTCAAAAACGGAAAGAGAAAAAAATAAGAGAAAAGAAAGAGACAAAGGGTCGACAGTATGTTACCCCAGAGACATAATAAATACATAGACGCCCTATTGGCCGCTGGAGCGTACGTCAACGGCGCCGCCATGTTGGGGATGGCAACTTTCCCATACCTCTCATACCGGGAATTGAGAAAAATGCATGTTTTGTGCGCTGTTTGGGGCTGTACACATCGCCACACAATTGAAAACAGCTTTCGAGGAATTACCTTTCACAAGCAAGCCTGAACGTTTGCTTTTGGTTGTATTTGGTCATTATTTAATTAGTAATAGTAACGTTCAGAGGATACATTTAAAAATACTACTGTTATTGTGTCACGAAATGTAGTTTAAATAGTTTTTCAGTCGACAATGTAGTTGTTTAAAGCTCAAATATGTGGTTTGTTTATAAAGATAGCGCCTATTTAAAAATTTGATCTGACGTTTTCGGAGTTGTAAGATGCGCTCAGCGCTCGTCTACCCCGCCTGGAACAGCCGTCCCTCGGCCAGTGCTTCTGGAGTGTTGCCGCTGACTCGGATGTCTGTAGTCTAGTGGTTAAACATGAGATATTTTTCGTCTTGTGTATATCTAACGGGCGATCTTTGGTCTCATTAAGTTAATCTATAAATGGTCCCCTGGTAAATCGTTTTGGCTGAGGGCAAAGTGAACTTTCATAACTTTATATTTAGGCTATTTTAACGTTGTATCCTGCTGTATGTTTGACTGAAGCTACTTCTGTTATACTGATCAATAAAACTGAAATTTAACAAAAAGAGTTAAATATTAAAGTCACTATTTAACTTATTTTTATTGTGTATATTCTGTAATTGATATTTCTTATTCTATTATTGCTATTAGTATTATTAATAAACTATGCTATTATCAATATTTTTATGATTGTATTATTGCACTTATGATATTATATAATTATACTAATCATTACTATTTTATTTGCTGTATACTATTTGTTTATTTTATTGACTAAACTATTTAGGCTACTATTACTTCTCACTTTATGTTATATTTACTATTTGCATTGCACTGTAGTTGTACCATAACGTATTATTATAAAGGATCCATCAGTTATCTTTGTTATTGCTAAAATCTGGTCAATCACAGAAAATGCTTTTTCCACAATAAGAAAACTTAAATTATATCTCAGAATGGGGGTCTTCACCATTCTTATCCAAGAATAAAAAGCCAGATACATGACAAGCCTGAGCTTAATTGACCATTCTTTATTAAAAAAAATATTTTACAAGTCTAACTATCGAGATTTTAAATAACTAGAGATGGAACTTTTTGTACACCACATACAAACCACTGAAATCGGTTGATAAATGTAAAAACAGTTTGTTTTTATCCAGAAAAAACGCAGCTCCCCCGTTCACAGCGCAGTCTTGCCCTCCGCAAAATGGCGGACCCGTTGACGTATCGCAGCAACGTTCCAAAGCGGCCAATAGGGCGTCTATGTATTTATTATGTCTATGTGTTACCCAATATTTCACAAGAAAAGGTGGAAGTAGGCCTAAATTGTTAGTGGACCGCCCGTGACAATGATCGTCGTCACTTTTCTGTGCGTACGCACGCTTTGTACATGAGGCATCAGGGGCCTCATTTATAAACGTTGCGTACGCACAAAAGAAGGCGTACGCCGCTCTCTACGCAATAATTGGTATTTATAAAAAGCAAACTTGACGGTAAAATGTGCGGTCCTTCACGCAAGCTCTGACCCTGGCGTACGCACAAAAACGGGTGAAATGAGAAACGGCGACACCGTCGGCAGATGGAAGAAACACGTGAAAGTGTGTGAAACTGTAGACCGTTGTGTAAAATAAATGGCAATACTGCCTCTCATAAATAACACGAAGACTTAAAGCAAGTATTACAATTAACAGCCAACACAAACACCCGTTTGATCGATCTGCAACAGAAATGCAAATTAACACATATTTGCAAAAAGAAAAGTGAAATATGTTCTGCAATAATATTGGCATGTTATACAATTCATCCTCATAAATAAGATGGTAAACAGAATGAAATGTACAAAACTGATATTCCCGCCAATGTGTCCGTCTGGCGGAGCAGATATAGCTAGATATAGCTAGTCAGTCAGATAGATAGATAATTAGGGAGAGATAGATAGATAAATAGATAGATGTATTATTTGTCCACTGGGGAAAGTTGTTTTCATAGTAAAAATGTCTTCATCAGCTACGGAATCATGGTAGGCCTATTCATGCAGGTATTTCATGCATATGCCTTTAGTTTGTTTTATTTTTGATAAAATAACGTATGACTTATGTCTCAACCATTCAGAAAGCTGCAAGAAATTACATTTGCGCTGAACTATTTCCCATTTCCAAGTAGATTATAACCGACATCTGTAGCTTGTCATTTCTTTTTTATTTCGGCCACAGTCCGAGGTTGTGAGGCTACAGCATACGGCGTCTGCAACCTTTTGCCACTCAAGGGCCTTTTTGGCATTAGTAGGCTAATGCCCACACTGTGCCCTCCAAACAACATTTTTTCTCCTCTTTTCCACCTCGCCAACGACAACTTCTACTTCACATTGAGTGAAGTTACGTTTTTTTGATTTCCTCTCTATGTTTGCCATGATTTCGCAATCGATGAATATTAACTTGTGGGCGTTTCACGGACTATTTATGTGCAACTATGGGCGTGACATGAAGCCGCAAAAGCTGCGCTACATTTAGAATTGATTGTGATTTATTAAGGGAAAAATGCGTAGGATGTGCGTGCGCACGGTTTTATAAATCCGAATATTTCTGTGCGTACGCACGTCCTATGTTTCATCCCTACGCCACTTCTGACGCAAATCCTACGCAAAGTTTTATAAATGAGGCCCCAGGTCACTACGGTAGCATTTTTCGACAAGTTAGCACGTTTCGATAGAGCAGTGTACAGCCAGCACCATGGTTTCGGTCCACGCTGTTGCACCTGTCTTGAAAGCAGTCTAACTTCATGAACTCTGATAAAAAATCATCTGCCAGCTACTGTACAAACTACTATCAGCTGTTTGTGAGGTTTCAGTGCATCTTTTGAAGATGATGTGGAGTTATATTACTACAATGCCCCTATATTGTCAAATGCATACAGCATGATTAATCTCTGCCAACCATCTTCATATAATAATTTCACATTATCTGATCCAGACCGTCGGCTAAACTCAATTTAAACAGCGCAAAATGATTGCATGTGGACGTTGTAGGTAGAAATAATTATATTTGTGTTTTTATTCACACAATAATTATTTAAACTAGTTTTAATGAAAAATCGTGTAGTTTTAGGAAAAGTCAGGGAGCAGCAAGGCTTTGTGATTTACTTTGTGTAAAGTTATTGACTATGCAAATTTAAAAACAGTCAAAATGACGCCTTGTTCGTTCTGGTGTTAAAGATAATTACCATAAGTTTAAATGTTGCGGTTAAAATGACTGCTGGTGGCCGTTCTAGTGTTAAAAGTGCATTATAAGGGAACTCAATTTTCTCCCAGGTCAAGAAAATGCTGGAAAAAATAACAATAAAACGTTCCATGCAGTCAAACTCACTTTGTCAAATCATGCCTCGTTCCAAACAGAGTCAAATGAACCAGCACCAGCAACTGGTCCGGCTGTCTCCCAACCCCTAACTCCAGCATACCCTGAATCAGCCCCTGCGCTCCCACATGAAGAAGGTGAGCGGCTATTAGTATTGGTTTAATGGCAACACATTAATGTCTGAAAGTGATACACACAAAATATAAGAGGCATGGAAAAGATTGGCTATAGGAAATGCTATATACTTTGTCAGTTCCAGGACCCTCTTCCTGTTTGTCAGGGAGAACTGATGAAGTGGAGGAAGAGATGGAAGAGGGTATAGATTCAAGTGAGACACAGATGGCAGAGAGTGAAGATGGAGATGAGAATTCAGATGCAGAGGATGGACTGAATGTTGAGGGATTTGGAAGGGAAGAGTTTCTGGTTTGTGGCCAGCAGTTTGTACTGATCAGGATAGGGAGGACATAGTAAGAAAATTGGCTGTGACCATGAGAGAAAAGAAAGTGGAAATGCCATGCGATTCAGAGGGGAAGCCGTTCCCTGAATACTTGAATTATACAAAGTCAGCCAATAAGAGAGAAAAAATTAAGAGAGACTGGCTTACTTTTAGTCAAAGCAATCAGTCGCTTTATTGCATACCATGTGTGCTTTTCTCCAATATACAGAAAAAGCCTTCCTGTAGTGCACTGGCCTGTCAAAATGGGTTTAAAATGTGTCATGTGAAGTGGCGTCGCATGTACAATAAACTCCCAATCCATGAGAGGAGTGATGCACACAGAGACTGCTACTTAAGATGGAAAAATCTGCAAAGATCTGTTTTACAAGATAAAGGTATAGACTCTCTGTTAAACAGGGAGTTCCAAGCAGAAATTGAGAAAAATAGGGCCATCCTGGAGAGACTGTTAGATGTTACCCTACACCTGGCCTCAAGAAACCTGCCTTTCAGAGGCAAAACAAGCGACTTAGATGACATTCATAATGGCAATTTCCTAGGCACACTGGAGCTTTTGTCACATTATGATCCTCTGCTGAAAGAGCACTTTAAAAAAATTAGGGAGAACAAACAAAAACAAAAAGAAGGAAAACAAACCAGGCTAACACATTATCTTAGCTCTGAAAGTCAAAATGAGTTCATCAACTTATGTGGCAGACGAGTTCTGAAAAGAATTCTACAGGAAAGGGAGGATGCCATCTATTATGCAGTCATCGCCGATGCCACACCAGACATTTCCCATACAGAGCAAAACGTGGTGATGCTACGGTATGTCAAATATGACAAAGAAAAAGATGAGTGGGACATCACTGAGAGGTTCCTTGAATTCAAGGATTTTTACAAAAAGACAGGGAGTGAGATAGCTGAGATGATTGAGTCTGTTCTTTGTGAGCATGGGATTGACATCAGTGATTGCAGAGGACAGGGATATGACAATGGGGCAAATATGTCAGGGAAGGTAAAGGGAGTCCAAGCTGAAATACTGAGGAAAAACAAGCTAGCTACTTATTCACCTTGTGCCTCTCATACATTAAATCTTGTTGGTGTACATGCTGCACAATGCTGCACCTTTTTTGGCTGCATAAATCGCCTGTACACATTTGTAAGTTGCAGCCCAGAGCGCTGGGCAATCTACAAAGAGCAAACAGGTTGCTCATTGCATCAGCTATCTGATACCCGCTGGAGTGCAAGGATTGAGGCTGTTAAACCTGTGGCAAAGCACCTACCCTCTGTCATCAATGCACTTGATAGCATACTAATGACTTGCAGTCTCACCAATGAAGCAAGATCAGATGCAAATGGTCTCAGAAAATACTTCATGTCATTTGATGCTATTCTTCTTCTCACCATCTGGCAGAAAGTACTGCAAAGCATTGATGACAGGAATGTTATTCTCCAGTCAGGGAAAATCTCACTTGACATAGAGGCAGCCAATGTCAGAGCCTTGACAGAAGAGATGCAGTCTCTGAGAGATGCATGGGGGTCTCTCCTAGCTGAGGCAAAGTTGATAGCTAGAGAAGCTCATGTTACTCCTCAGTTAAGCAAGGAGTGTAGTCGCAAGAAGAAAAGAAAGAGATTCCATGATGAAACCTGTGAAGAGGAGACATCTCAGGAAGATTCAGAAACAGAGTTTCGGAATACTGTGTTTTACACTGCTATGGATCATCAGTGACTTAGACACTAGGTTCCAGAGAATTGCTGATATTGTGAACGAGTTTGCAGCGGTTCTGAAAGTTGGGCAGATTAGTGAGGACAAAATCTCTTCTGTCTGCCAACCACTGATCACTAAGTATTCCAGTGATCTAACTCCTGATTTTGAAAATCAAATAAGACACCTAAACCGTGTATATGCTTCCAACTTCCCCCCTAACTTCACCTCTTGAACTTCTAAATGCTATTTGTAAGCTGCTGCTGCAAAGCATCTTTGGAGAAGTGTGCATTGCTTTGCGTTTATTTAGCACACTGCCAGTGACTGTTGCTGGTGGGGAGAGGGCATTCAGCAAATTAAAACTAATAAAAAACTACTTGAGGTCTACAATGTCTCAAGAAAGGCTTTGCAGTCTTGCTATGCTTTCCATTGAGAGCGAGTTGGCTAGAGAGCTCGACTTCAAAGATTTGATTAATTATTTTGCAGCTGAAAAGGTCAGACGTTGGACTTTTGTTTAGAAATGTTGAGCGAGGACAAGAGATTAGAAAGGATGTGCAAAGAGTAACTCAGGCTCATCTGTTATATACCTTGGCCATTCTTTGATATAGTATATTATGCAAGTTCTGCTTAAATTATCAGAAATTTTATATGGCCATTTTGTTTTATGGTGGTGTTTTCTTGCTGAGATTTTTTTCTTGTAATTTTTTTTGTAATTCCTTTTTTTTTTTTTTTAAGAGTTTTATGTAGAAATTTCAGTATCAGTGTTGACGCAAATAAATATAAATACATTTCATTGTATTAAGAGTGCTCAGTGTTTCCGTTACAGTTTAACTGTCATGTTAAAAATATTAGGTTAGATTAACTTTATTGTCATTGCCAGTGTACAATACAAATATGTACAGTACATACATACAAATATAAACATATGTGAATGCACTATATGACACATGTACAGCTATGCATAGTATTTACATTATACAGTACGGAAGTAGTGCAGTATTACAGAGGACAAATTACAGGTGTGGACATGGGATGGAGTTCAATTGTCTGATTGATTTAAATACATGAGAATGATAGTCAAAATACCATAAAAGCGCATGATTTTATGTAAATTAATATGAAAAAAGTCTCAGCTGTGTTGGGGGCCCTGTCAAGATTCTTTTCATGGGGCCCAAAATCCTTAGCAGCGCCCCTGCTCATAGACAGTATAAGGAGAGCCATCTCATTGGAACTCAGTTGAGACAGTTGAAGCTCATTTTTAGCGATTTTTGAGCATTTCCGTTACTGACGCGCAGACTCAAATCGACTCAAACTAAGCTTGATGACATGAGCAACCTGTCTGACAGACGTTAATCTTCTAGTAGCTGTGCGTGAAAATTGCCAACGTTAATCTTGCAGAGACGGGGAACTTGAGCAAAGAGTTCTTTGGCGTGAGTGAGCAGGAGTAAGTATTCCGTTGCTTTTATGGACTCATTATCTATGGGCTTCTCCCTTGACGGGACATCCCCCCGATTGCCTGCGAGCTTCTCCTCCTGTCTGTACGGTAATTTCTGTACAGCGCGACAGAGAGTCGAGTGGTTATGGCGCAATCATTAGCCTATTTTTACAAAATCTGTTTCTACGGGGCCATAATATAACATAGAAGGTAATGGATCCCTTTATACATTGTCGTGTTTCTTTAGAAATAAATAATGGACAAATGGAGTCTTTAAACGCCTCAGATGTAAAGTTATTCGCTGTCAAAGTGACGCCAAAATGAATGGGAGTCAATGGAAATGCTAACGCAAGTGAAGTTCTGCTACAACATGGCGGCACCCGGCCGGCTTCAACTTCCGGTCGATGGATTACCCCCTTGCACTGGCTGGACACCAGTGGATAGACAGGACTTCCGGCAAGATGGGGACTTCCAGCTAGATGGTGGACCGGACAGGCTGCACATTGTAAGCTCCTGTTCAATTGCCCCGAAATTTACCTGAAAACCGTTGTTTTAACCGTCGAACAAATTTAAAATAGTAAAGCGGACTAAAAAGTACATACACTGTTGTGTGATATATGCTGAGCCCTCAACTAACTTTTGACCGAACATGCCGAGCGGGAAAGCGGGTGCTAGCTTAACTGCTGCTTCGAACCTAACAAACATAAGTGACCACGACTACACGCCGATGGAAACCTCGACTAACAACGCTGGTAAGAGGAAAAATCACCCTGTTTCCCCAACAAAAGTCGCGACACCTCCTGCAAAGTTAAAAATGCCCCAAGAGACGAAAGAAATACCACTTACAATCCTGACTCAAGGTATAGAAAAGCTAACCACCAAAATTGATAACTTCGGTGAGCAGCTAAGAGAGAACTCTATGATGGTGGCCAACATTTCCAAACTTGTGGAGATGAACGCCGCTGACATCAAAGATTGCAAAGAGAAAATACAAGCGGTGGAAAAACAAATGCCCCGTATCATTAAAGAAAACGAGGAGCTAAAGGAAAGAGTGACAGAGTTAGAGAGATACAAGAGGCGTTGGAACCTCAAAATACATGGCCTAAAAGAAAAGGACGATGAGCGCTCCCGAGACGTTGTCATCAGTATTCTGTCCGAAATCGCTCCGCAGTGGGCCTCATCGATGGAAACAGTGGTCGATACTGTTCACCGCCTCGGAAGACGAGAAGGAGGTAGACCCTGACAGATCATCATCCAGTTCGCCATGAGACATCACCGTGATGCCATCTGGAAATTGTCCAAAAACTCCAAGGTCTGCAAAAATATCGGAATCCACTTCAAACAGGACTTTTGTAAAGCTGATAGAGAAGCATGCGCTGCTGCATGGTCGAAGATGGAGCAAGCCAGAGCGGCAGGGAAGAACGTCTACTACAGAGGACATGTGGGCTACATCAACGGTAACAGGGTTACTCTAAAGTAGACTAGATCAAATTTAAATTTAAACATGTCACCCTCTTCATGCTCTCAATTCATTGAGAGCCTCATTCCAGGAGGGGTCTACTAATGTTTACAACTCAGACATTTTGAAGATTGTTCAGTTTACTTAAAGGCGCACATATTGCTGTGCAGTTTAAAAATAGAAGAAAACAAACTTAATTCACCTTCATATGTTCCTAAAGAGAAGGGGGAAAGTATTTTAAGTTGTGTTTACATTAGACAGTTAAAACCCTCCTCTCAAATGAAGGCATGCACTTTAAAGTAAACCTTTTTTTATGACAGTTTATTTTTGTAACTTGCTAATTTAATTTGAGGCGGTTAAAGTTAGGCTGTTATAGGTATATTTTGATACACTTTACAATTTAAGAATAAGAAGGTTTCAATGTGTCGACACTGGTTAAGTACAGGTATTTACAGGTGTTCATAGTATTTATTGTTTGTTGACAGGGGCTTCATATAACGTTCTGTTAAGAACTCTCATTCCTACGTACCTAATCTTTTAACTTTTATTTATTTTTGTCTTACATTTTTTACTCTATTTTCTCTATGTCTTTTCTAAAATCCACGTTATCCTTTGTATCTCTTAATGCTAGGGGGTTACGAGATTCTATAAAAAGAAAATCAATTTTCTTGTTTTGTAAAAACGAAAAAGCACAGTGCTATCTTCTTCAATAAAAACTCACTCTAATAACACAGATGAGAAGTTCTGGTCAAATCAATGGGGAGACAAAATTGTCTTTAGCCATGGCACAAATAGGTCAGCAGGTGTCGCCATACTGTTAAATAATTTTCCTGGGAAGATGGTAACTACCAAGAAGGATTCTTATGGTCACTGGTTAATTTGTGTCTTTGAAGTCGATAATCACTTCCTGATATTGGGAAATATATATGGATATAATAACAATAACCAAAACAAAAATGTACTTTCTGAGATAACCGCTGCTGTTAAAGAACTAAGCCAAAGATATCAAACTGAAAATTTCATGTTTGGAGGAGATTTTAATATGGTGATTGATGAGTGGCTTGACAGAAATCCTTCAAGATATCAAGGGCACCAATACAACCCTATTTTATTTGAGTTTTGTAATTTGTTTCAACTAAGAGATATATGGCGCACACTTAACCCTGATAGTCAAACCTTTACTTGGTTCAAACCGGATGGTTCGATTAAATCTAGATTAGATTTCTGGCTTCTGTCAGATACTGGATCTAACTTAGAGACCAATTCCACTATTTCAACTGCACCTTTAACAGATCACTCCTTGATTAAACTTATTCTTACTCCTACAAATGCACGTCAAAGAAATAAAGGGTATTGGAAGTTCAATTCGAGCCTTCTTAAATGTGAGCCTTTCTGTCAAGAAATTATTTCAGTAATCAGTAATATTAACGAAGACGAATCGGTTACCTAACGTAACCTCGGTTCTCTCTAGATGAGGGAACGAGTATTGCGTAAGCTAGCTTACGCTGCGGGAAAGATTCATCTTTTCTGAGAAATTGAAGCCAAAAATTATCCTATATCCATTGTCAACGCAGTTCAGCTGCAGCAGAGCATGAGCAGGCTAGCTAGCAGCTCATTGGCTCGCTCACAGGGAACTGCTTAAGCCTATGAGGAGACACAAATGAACTCTCGGCCAATGAGAGTCTGACCTGCTCTCATTGCGTCAGAGCCCGCCGAAACGTGCGTGGCCAGAGAGTATAAATTCGCCTCTCAGGCTGCAAACTCTGGTTTTCATAGAATGAAGCGAGAACGCTAGTAGCACAAGCACGGCCAGGAACGCAATACTCGTTCCCTCATCTAGAGAGAACCGAGGTTACGTTAGGTAACCGATTCGTTCTCTTACGAGAGGTTCTCTCGTATTGCGTAAGCTAGCTTATGCTGCGGGAACACCTGGTCAACGCCGTGCGCGCTAAGCATCCACTATGAGTCCCAGGGGGGACCCCGGGGAACCCTTATGAGTGGGAATAAAATATGTACATGTGACAAAGGCCAGCGGAGCGGGCCGGGGATTGTGAAGTACATAAGCACATGATAAGGAGGGACAGAACGAGACCGGTCTGCGTGAATAACTCCCTATAGTGCAGCTCAACCAGAAGAGCTGTAACATACTAGACTGCTAGTAGTTTAGCCTGCAAGGCGGGAACTTCCAGATTGTAAAATCTGATAAAGGTGGAGGGGGAAGCCCATCCCGCTGCCACACAAATATCATGAATGGAAATTCCGCTGGACCAAGCCCACGATGAGGCCATGCCTCTAGTGGAATGGGCCCTGATGCCCAGAGGGCATGGCAGGTCTTTTGACGCGTATGCGGCTGCAATGGCATCAACTATCCATCTGGACAGAGTCTGTTTCGAGGCGGCCAACCCCTTGGTGCGCCCACCGAACGAAACAAAAAGCTGCTCAGCTCGTCTGACCGGAGCAGTGCGAGTAAAGTATAATCTCAGGGCCCTGACCGGACACAGGAGATTAGAGTCAGATTCGCTATCGGATGCAGGCAGAGCCGATAGGGAAATAACTTGTGCCCTGAATGGGGTACCAATCGCTTTTGGGACATAACCATGTCTAGGTTTGAGAACGACTAAGGAGTCATTGGGCCCAAACTCCAGACAGGAAGCGCTACTGGACAGCGCGTGAAGGTCTCCCACACGCTTCACTGACGCGAGCGCGAGCAGAAAGATAGTTTTGAGCGAAAGGTATTTGAGATCCACGGTGTTTAACGGTTCGAATTGGGGGGCTTTCATAGCTTCGAGAACTATGGAAAGGTCCCAAATCGGCACCGACGGGGGGCGTGAGGGGTTCATCCTTCTAGCTCCCCTGAGGAAGCGGATGACTAAGCCATTTTTGCCCAGTGACTGGCCGCGCCGGGGTTCAGCGAACGCCTTGTCCAGCATCTCTTGGAGAAAAACTAGCAAGGAAGGAACCTCGCATGACCGTGGGTCCACCTTTCTGTCGGTGCACCACTTAGAGAACACAGACCATTTAGACGCATAGAGCCTTCTAGTAGAAGCCGCTCTAGCCTGCATGATCGTGTTTAACACTCCTTCTGGCAAAGCAACGGGTAGTCGTTGATCACCCACGCATGAAGCGCCCAGCGCTCTGGGTGGGGATGCCAGGTCGTGCCGCGAGCTTGGGAGAGGAGATCTGTTCTGAATGGAATGGGCCACGGGGCTGTCTGTGACAGCTTAGTGAGCTCCGGAAACCAAGTCTGACCTTCCCAACGCGGGGCTATGAGGAGCACCGAGTGGCGTGTTTCCCTGATTCTCTGAAGCACCTGCGGTAGCAGAGAAACCGGAGGGAATGCATAAAGCGGGCGGCTGGGCCAGGTCTGGGCTAGCGCGTCCTCGCGTTTTGAGAAAAATATTGGGCAGTGGGTGTTTTCTTCTGAGGCGAAGAGGTCCACCTCTGCTCTGCCGAATATTCGCCACAGCTTTGTGACTGTAAGAGTGTGCAGGGACCATTCGCCAGGGGGAATGGGGTTCCTGGACAGACTGTCTGGACCGTCGTTCAGATGGCCCGGCACGTGTGTCGCTCTGAGCGAGAGCAGGTGACACTGGGACCAAACTAGGATGCGTTCTGTCAGCCGGAAGAGATTTCTGGATCTGACTCCGCCCTGACGGTTTAGATAGGAGACCACAGCCATATTGTCCGAACGGATCAGCACATGGTGACCGTGAATGCGCGGCAGAAAGCGCGTGAGCGCGTTCTCGACCGCCAGCATCTCCAAACAGTTTATGTGGAGGAGACTCTCCTGAGCTGACCAGGGGCCGAAGGCCGGTGAGCCCTCGCAGACCGCACCCCAACCCATGTTGGATGCGTCTGTCGAAATGACTTTTCGGCGAGAAAAGGTCCCCATGGAAACGCCCCGCTGAAACCATTCTGTCATGGTCCATGGCTGCAGAGCTGTGATACAGGTCTGCGTTACCTTTATCAGCTGGCGGCCCGTGGTCCACGCGCGGTGAGACACACGGCTCTTCAACCAGAACTGAAGCGGGCGCATGCGCAGTAACCCCAGCTGGAGCACTGCGGAGGCTGAGGCCATGTAACCCAGCGCCTTCTGAAAAGTTTTCAGAGGTGTGAGTCTGTTCATCTGAAAAGATGCGGCGAGACGCTGCACACGGCGCGCGCGCTGTGTAGACAGACGAGCCGTCATTGAGACCGAGTCTAGCTCTATACCCAAGAAGGAGATAGTCTGACTGGGTTGAAGTGCGCTCTTTGTCCAGTTGACAGAGAGGCCCAAACTTTTCAGATGGTCGAGGAGAACTGTACGATGAGACAGTAGCTCCCTCTGTGATTGTGCCAAAATCAGCCAGTCGTCCAAATAGTTCAGTATTCGCAGCCCCTGACTCCGCAGGGGGGCGAGCGCCGCATCCATGCACTTCGTAAACGTGCGGGGTGCTAGGGATAGGCCGAACGGGAGGACGGTGTATTGATAAACCTGGCCTTCGAAGGCGAAACGTAAGAATGGCCTGTGAAGGGGATTTATCTGAATCTGAAAGTAGGCATCTTTCAGATCTAGTGAAATGAACCAGTCCCCCTGGCGCACATGCACGAGGAGTTTTCTGATAGTGAGCATTTTGAACGGTCTCTTCATGAGAACTTTGTTCAGAAATCTGAGGTCTAAGATTGGTCTGAGGCCGCCGTCTTTCTTTGGAACCAGAAAATAACGGCCGTAAAACCCCGACTCGCTCATAGATAGAGGGACTCTCTCTATAGCCCTTTTGCACAATAGTTTTGCTATCTCTGAACGGAGCAGAGTCACTGCTTCTGGGTTCACAATAGTTTCTAGCCGCGCTCGGAAACGTGGAGGGCGGCGGTGAAACTGTAAGCGATAGCCTAGCCTTATTGTGTTTAGCACCCACTGGGAAATTCCCGGAATAGCTTCCCACGTTTTGAAGCGTAACGCTAAGGGGTGAATGGCTACATGGTCCCCGTTGCTGCACACAGCGGGCCGCGCGGGCGCGCTCATCGTGTTTATGACAGCGGGACTTACACTCAGAGATGAGTTTAAGGGCCGTGTAACGGAGTGAGCAGAGGTGGGACGCGCACACAGGCTCGTGGGCGCGCTTATGTACTCTGAAACTCGAGCGGGTTGGAACCGCTTTATGAGAGTGGGCTCTGTGAGACACACGGGAACTGAAATACTTTTGTGTATGAGTGAACACAGTGTTGTGGGCACATTTTCTACACGTGAGGCTTTTATGCTCTTTTTGAGATTTCTCTGGGTCGCTGTGATAACGGCGTTTGTGCTCATGCAAGCGGGAAAGGGAACCGGCTTGGTAATGGCGGGGTACACTGCTGTAGTAGCCGCGTGAGCGGGGACTAACAGAGGGCGAAACTTTGACGGCGGTCCGGCCTCGGCGGGAGAGCGCCGTCTTTTTCTCAGCTGTGCTAGGCAGACTTTGAGTGATCAGGTTTCAGCGTGATCCTGGACCGAGGCCCACGGGGAGGCGGCGGTCTGTGGCGGCTGTCAGAGCGAGAACGAGGGCGGCCGCCCTGGCGTTGCTGAGAAGTCTGACTGTGCTGAGCTGGGCGCTGGGGTGGGGCTCGTGCAGGAGGCTGGTCACGTGAGCGGCCTGCAGAGGAGCTAGCGCGACGAGGCAGAAAAAGATTCATGGCCTGGGAGGCTTTCTGCATTTCGGAGAAACGGTCAACGATACCGTGACAGCAGATCCGAAGAGGCCGGACGGAGAGAGCGGGGCGTTGAGAAAAGCGGCGCGCTCGGAATCTCCCATGTCGGCGAGCGTGAGCCACAAATGTCTTTCAGACACGCAAATGGCGGCCATACATTTCCCCAGGGCTTGAGCAGCAGACTTTGTAGCGCGAAGGGCAATGTCCGTGGCGCTCCTCAAATCCGCGACTGAGGGGGGATTTTTTCCGCTCTCGTCCCACTCACGCAGTAAATCACCCTGTAGAATCTGGAGGACGGTCATGGAGTGAAGTGCAGAGGCTGCTTGGCCGGCGGCTGAGTAAGCGCGCGCGTGGAAGCTCGAAGTCGCTCTGCAGGCTTTAGAAGGAAGCACAGGTGATGAGCGCCATCTCGTGGAGGGCGGGCACAGATGTGCGGCGACCAGGTCCTCTACAGGAGGAATGGAAAGATAGCCCTTTTCTGCGGCTCCGTCCACAACGCGAAGCGGGGCGGAAGAGTCGGAGCGAGTTCTGGCAGAGAGCGGGGCATTCCAGGACTTTGTGAGTTCCGCGTGCAGTTCGGGCAAGAAGGGCGCGGCCCGTTTAGTGACGGGAGTCGAGCGCTGGCGGAAATAGCTGCCGTCCATATGGTTGATGGTCTGCTCGGGGGGAGGAGACCAATCGAGCCCGAGGCGTTCGACGGCCTGTGAGAGGAGGCGCACTAATTCCTCCTCAATTCCAGCGCGGGTCCCAGAGGATTCTCGGGCCGAAGAGGCGTGAGAACCGGAGCAATCCTCACTGTCTGAAGCGAGAAGCGAACATGTCTCCTTGATGTCCGCGGCGTCGTCGGAGGCGACAGAGCGGCCACTCGGCGGCAACTGTATGTCCGGAAGCGGCGGAGAAGGAGAGCGGGAGGCGACAGGCTCCGGCGGGATGAACGCTTCTGGCTGGGGTTCCGGCGGCCTCTGCGAGCGGCGTTTCTTCTTACGCGGCGAAGTCGAAGGCGGCGCGGAAGCAGCTTTAGTGGCCTGAAGTCGAGCCCGCAGGGTCGACAACGGCATCTCCTCGCAGAGATCGCAGCCGCCATCGGCGAGGGCGAGCTCGGCGTGCTCCAATCCGAGGCAGAGAGCGCAGATGACGTGGCGGTCTCCAGTCTCGAGGGGAGCGCGGCAAGAACCGCAGGAGGAAAAACGAGACATCTTTACAAAGACGCTCGGCTCTTTTAGATACACACACACAAAACAAGAAGCTTTTGGTAAAGGATATGAATCCGTCGGATGGCGCTAGCTTGCAGGACGGCTGAAGGTGGCGAAGACGGCCGGCTTCCTCAGTCTCCCAGATGCTCGCTAGAAGGTGCCTTTTCCACGACGGCGGCTTCTCTCAGGATCAGCAGATGCGTGTAGCCTCGCTGAAGAGATGAAAATCGGAGTTTGCAGCCTGAGAGGCGAATTTATACTCTCTGGCCACGCCCGTTTCGGCGGGCTCTGACGCAATGAGAGCAGGTCAGACTCTCATTGGCCGAGAGTTCATTCGTGTCTCCTCATAGGCTTAAGCAGTTCCCTGTGAGCGAGCCAATGAGCTGCTAGCTAGCCTGCTCATGCTCTGCTGCAGCTGAACTGCGTTGACAATGGATACAAAATTATAGGATAATTTTTGGCTTCAATTTCTCAGAAAAGATGAATCTTTCCCGCAGCGTAAGCTAGCTTACGCAACACGAGAGAACCTCTCGTAAGAGAACTGTAACTTAACAAATTATAGGGAGAAATGGGAATTCTTAAAATACAAGGCACGTCAAATCTCCATATCACACAGCAAAAAATTAACCAGAGCTAGTAAAAAAAGGGAAATGGAAATTGTAAAGGAAATCAACAAAATTTGTAACAAACCTTTATTAACTGTAGGTGACAAACAGAAGTTAATCCTTCTGCAGTCTTCACTGGACAGCATTTACATTAATAAGGCAAAAGGAGCATATATCAGGTCAAGAGCGAAGTGGATAGAGGAGGGTGAAAGGAGCTCAGCCTATTTCTGTAGATTGGAGAGAAAGAGACAAGAACGGAATAGTATAAAAACTCTGTTAATTGATAACCAAGAATGTACAGATCCGTATAAGATCTCTAAGGAAATCTCTCAATTTTACAGTAATTTGTACTCTTCCTCCTATTCAAGTACAGCTGCTGATGCTTTTTTCGAGCTCACTAAAGAATGGATCCCTAAAGTGGATGAGTGTTTTAAAGATGTATGTGATGCTGGAATCAGAATGGATGAAGTTGAAAATGCCTTGAAATGTTTATCCTTAGACAAGTCTCCAGGTTCAGATGGTCTAACAAGTAACTTCTATCGACACTTCTGGGATCATATTAAAGATCTTTGTTTCAACATGTTAAAAGAAATTTCCGAAACTTTAACTCTACCAACTACAATGAAGCAAGGAATCATCACTCTCATACCCAAACCTGGTAAAGACCCCAAGCTAATTGACAATCTTAGGCCCATAACCTTACTTAACAATGACTATAAAATCTTAACTCATATCTACGCAAATTGATTAAAAACTGGTATCACTCAAATCATTTCAGACACACAATCGGGATTCATAAAAGGACGATCAATTCATAATAACATAAGACTTGTACTTGACTTACTTGATTATAGTAATTTAATTGAAGACAATGGTTTTATGCTTTTTCTTGACTTTTTCAAAGCCTTTGATACGATTGAACACCAATTTATGTTTCGTACCCTAGAACATTTTGGTTTTGGTGCAAACTTTCAAAATATAGTGAAATTACTGTACAAAGACACTAACAGCACTGTGTTGTTACCACAAGGTGTATCTCCAAGGTTTTCTATTGACAAAGGCATTAAACAAGGCTGCCCCATCTCCCCTCTGCTCTTCATCGCTGCAGCAGAAATGCTCTCCATTCTGATTAAGCACTCAGATTTCGAAAAATTAACAGTGCTAGACAATCAACTAACCATCAGCCAACTGGCTGATGACACGACTATATTTATGAAAGACAGTAATCAAATTCCTAAGGTTCTTCACATAGTTGATTTCTTCTCAAAAGCATCTGGCTTAAAATTAAACCTTAATAAATGTGAGGTTTTGCAGATTCACGATTCCACCCTTACATCAGTTCATAATATCCCGGTTAAATCAGCTGTTAAATACCTAGGGATACACATTACTAAGGATAAGAACTCGCTTGATAATCTTAATATTTGGATAATCTGGATAAATGCAAATCATACTTAAATTCCTGGTCTCAAAGAGATATCTCTATTATAGGCAGAATTTTTCTCACAAAAATGGAATGCATTTCCCGATTCATCTACCCAGCCTACTCCTTATCGCTTCCTAAAAATGCAATAAAAGCCATAGACCAAGCTATATTCAATTATATCTGGAATAAGAAAACCCACTATATTAAGAAAGGTACTTTAGTTAAAGAATATGAAGAAGGTGGACTTAAGGCTATTGACATTGAGTGCATTAACGGTACTATTAAAATAAACTGGTTAAGGTCTTTTTTATTTCACGGAAAACAATTTTGGTTTCATATTCCCAGTAAAATTTTTATGAAGGTAGGAGGCATTGATTTCCTTCTTCGATGTGACTTTGATCTAAAAAAGCTCCCTATCAAGTTATCCTCGTTTCATCAACAAGTTTTACTGTACTGGAGAATGATATACAAACACAACTTTACTCCTCACAACACCCCTATATGGAATTGCAGATATGTGTTGCTTAAAAATAAATCCATATTCTTCCCTCTTTGGCTAGAAAAAGGAATATGGTCTGTGATGGACTTTTTGGACAGTACAAGCAGCATTCTCTCTTTTGAGGGCTTTGCTTCCAAATTTAATCTCTTCGACAGAGACCAGTATGCCAAGGTTGTCAAGGCGATTCCTCAAACTTTAATTGCATCTGTATATAATTTATGTCAAAATACCATGAAACCTAATCTACCTTCGCTTTTGGTGAATGATCACAATTTCACAAACATAAAATTACCAAAGCTCATTATAAGGCAAACTTTCATTAAAGAATTATATCCGCCTTCTTTCCACAGAAATTCCTTTTTTTTAATCTTCTCTAAAAAAGAGGCTGAGACTCTCAGTTCTAAATTTATTAAATTTCCCATTGCACCAAAAGCGAAGGAGGTTCATTTTAAGGTTCTAAATGGTATATACCCATCAGCGGAATTTTTGAGACGTCGCTTTGGTTTGGATCACAATAATTGCACATTCTGTGATGACCATATTGAAACCACTGAGCATTTATTTTATGATTGTATTTTTGTTAATGCTTTCTGGGAAGATATGCATTATTGGTTGTTCCCTAAAGTTTTAAATTTCTCTAGTCTAACAAAGGAAAATGTTATGTTTGGTACAATTTTGAAAGACCCCCTACATGACCTGGTTATAAATTCAATTATTATTCTTGGGAAGTTTTTTATACATAAAAACAAATTCTTGAAATCCAGGCCAAATTTCTACATTTTTCATAAGGAGCTGTGTCTTTACTTCTCTTCTCTTAGACATATTAAGAAGAAGAATGCTATTAAGTTCTCTAAGTTAGTTGATGACCTTAATCTTACAGAAAACCCCTAGCTTTACTCTTTATCTTTATTTTTTGTTGTTTACCTTACTTTCTGTCCTGTCTGTTCCTGTGTTAATCATACACTGGTTTGTACTATGCCACTTTGTTTGTAAATGTTGTCAAAAAGAAAAAAAAAAACAGTGGATAGACAGCTACGTCATTTCCATTTTCTCCGTCATTTCCGTTTCGCCGCTAATTTCCGTTTTCACCGCTGGATTGACATATATTTATTTTATATTTTCACCTCTGGACTGACATATTTATTTTATATTTTCAGCTATGGATAGACAGCATATTTATTTTCTGTTTTCACCAGTGGATAGACAGCATTCTTTGCAGGCTTAATTGCACACGTCTTTTCCGTATTGTCATTTTACTTTTATGACTTAAAATATATAGGCTAATTTAAAAGCTGTGTGCAAATTGAAATATGATCTTTATCATATCTCTTTACATAAAACAATTCTCAATAATATACTTAATATTATAACATCAATAATTCATGCAGACTGCATTCACAAGAACCACCTTGAAAATATATATTGTTCAGATCATATCACTATTTTTTTGTGACTTAAATTCAGCCTAGATCAATGGACTATAACGTTTTGTGTCTGTCAACACAACAGACTTGTACATGTTAATTGACCACAGTTTTTTGCCTTGCCCATTTGGATATTCAATTCTTTTTTTTCTTTTTTTTGTAAATGTAACCACTTCTGTTTTTAAAATATACGTAGATTCACATGATCAGACAATTTACCAAACAATCCAGATCAAATTAACACTTCATGGTTTTGCAATATTTATTGGAAATTACACAATCTAATTAGTCAAATTAGTCAAATCTGGCCATCAGAATGAAGATGCCACAGTCAGGCCCGTAATGTTGTGGGGGAAGTCCCTATTCCAAGAGAAAATAAAACATGAACAGTTCCAAATAAACTATTGCACAGTGTGCACACCACACCTCATTCCTGCCCCCTAAAACTGGCAGTCTGGGCAATGCTCAGGAAATTCAGGGTCTGTATAAAACCCTCGCAGGTCTCCATGTCTTCCGTTTCCACAGTACCCCACCCAGTCTTTGAAAAAACATCTGCAATTTCTGCATTGTACAATTTTAAAAGGGACACACATGTCTTTTACAGCCTGGGGCAGTTTTTTTTGACATTCACCACACCTAAAGCAAGAACAGATGTACAATATGATTAGAATGAGCAAGTGAAAAAAAACGTATTTACAATATTAAATCATACCACTCAAAGAACGAATTAATTGTAAAATCTATTGTAGCAACCTAGCTCTAGAATTGAGGCACACCAGAGTTCACTAATACCTTTAAAAAACACGACACGCCTTGAAAACAAGACGATTTTTTTTAACTAGCTATTTTGTGCATTTGAATTCTGACATTACCTATAAATCATCGACAGTTTATTATTTTTTCTTACCGCTGACATCTGCATGGCGCGTCAAATTGGAAAAGTGAATGACGATATGGAAATGACGTCTGCTGTCCATCCACTGGTGTCCAGCCACTGGTGTCTAGCAAGAAGTGAGTCTGCGGGGCTGCAGGGCTCCCAGCGCTCATGTACCCCGCCTGGAACAGCCTCGGCTAGTGCTTCTGACGTTTGCCACTGGCTCTGATGTCTCTAGTCTAGTGGTTAAACATGAAATATAATTCGTCTTGTGTATATCTAACTGGCGATCTTTGGTCTCATTAATCTATCATTTGTTCCCTGGCAAATCGTTTTGGCTGAGGGCAAAGTGAAGTTTCATAACTTTATATTTAGGCTATTTTAACGTAGTATCCTGCTGTATGTTTGTCTGAATCGTTTACTTTATTTCTTGTCTTGTATAACTTCTTATACCTTTTAGGCTACTTATACTGTTATAATGTCTATTACTGATCAATAAAACTGAAATTTAACAAAAATAGATAGGGTTGTGTCAGTTTATTTTATATAGCCTGTATTTTATATAGCCTTTTCATTACTATTGTATTTGCTGTATACTGTTTGTTTATTTTATTGACTAAACTATTTACTATTACTTCTCACTTTATCTTATATTTACTATTTGCATTGCACTGTAGTTGCACCATATCCTATAGATAAAGAATCCATCAGTTATCTTTGTTATTGCTAAAATCGGGTCAATCACAGAAAATGCTTTTTCCACAATAAGAAAACTATCGCAGCAACGTTCCAAAGCGGCCAATAGGGCGTCTATGTATTTATTATGTCTATGCTTTTGCGCTCTGCACTTTCTTTTCTCTCGAGGCATCGACAACACAGCTGACACAGGTAAATACAAGTGTGAGAGTTCAGTCCGCCTTAACATTGGTCCTGCTTCGGTTGCCACGATGCCATTAAGCGGTGTCTCTGGTCGTAATCAGTCCTTCACTGACCAATCTAGCGTGTTATGGCAACAACAACTCAACCTGTAAGAAATCGAAAGGACATAAGTACTCGTTCATTCAACTTTCGACCTATAACCCATGTTGAACTTGCAAAACCTACAATCAAATCTGAGATTTCTCAACGGCAATCGGGTGAAAGAGACAAATTTAGCCGTCTAGCCCCATAGACTCCCATTCATTTTTGCACTAGGACGATCGCCCCCAGAGGAACTCTGGTGGAACTACAACCAAAATTCGGTACAATAGGACTTAAAGGTACAATATGTAGGATTTTTGCAGTAAAATATCCAAAAACCACTATGCCAATGTTATATATTTTGTTTAGTTGATTACTTACAATATCCCAAATGTTTCAAACTATTTGTGAATCGTGACAAAATTGCGATTTTAACCAAAGAAACGGGACATGTCAGCAGGGGAGAGGAGTCTCCAGTCAATGGCGTCATATCCGCGTTACCCTCGTTTTCCGCTCGTACTGCCATAGTAACCATGCTTAGCAGGACGCTCATGATGTTGTTTTGTTCAAACATTATGGACCATGGCAAACAGACTTTGAGACAAAAGAGGACTAAAACGAAGATCAACATCTTTCGAGATGCCGAGAGCTCCATGTCCACGACTAACTTCGACTTGACAGAGACGCGAGTGTTGCATGTAAGTTACTTTATTAGACAGGTGAGCAAATGTACATAAAACTAATGTTATTTAGTTCAACATGATGAAATGTTAGAATATGATCTGTATGTTATTCTAATGTTGATCTAGCTTACTGCGAGTCTCATATAAAACAAACTAACAACATTCAACACACTCAAATTCCGTTTAGTGTGATAGTGTAACTGTTAGAGCAAGTGAAACAGCCCTGCGTTACCTCAAGTTTAATTCGTCTAATAAACTGACCTGTGTGAGCAGGGCCGTAGCTAGAGGATTCGGGGCCCCCTGAAAAAATATTGATGTGGGCGCCCCACCCTCCACCAATATCATATACTGTACAATAGATGAACATGGAGGCCCACATAACAGAAGATGGTGATGTTGTTGTAAAACCTTTATTTTAAAAGTTATATGTTTATATAAAAATTACAACTAATAAAAACTAACAAAAAAGCAAGAAATTGTTAAATAATAATAAAACCAATTTTTAAAAAGTAATAATTTGTTTTCCCCATCAGTCTGTTTTAATTCATAAATCAAAAAGTAAACATTTAGAAATTGACAAGAATGCAGTCTAATTCAAAAAATAAAACCATTCATTGTCTTATTTTTTAATAAAGATATTATGGAACTGGTAATATTATTAAATAAAGTGCAGTGTGTTGTATTCGTGTTTTCTCGATGTTTTAAATATCATCAGCCAGCAGGATGCATAATGCAATGCGTCGTGACTCGTGTAATTTAGACCACGTAATCATTCGGTCGATTTCGGAAGTTCTCTAATTCCCAGCGAAATAACAATATATAACCGGTCTTTAAGAACGTCTTGATCGACTGGGATACAACCACTCTCCTTGCCTCCCTCTCCGTCTTTTCCTGGCATTTCTGGTTCCCTGATTTGGTTTCTTTTCCCCGACATTTTTCAGTCAGTCAGTCTCCTGCTCTTCCACCAAGTTCATCGTTAACTTAAGCCAGCTGCCGCCTCAACTCTGATTGGTTCTGTTCACGAGCTGGGGTGGGACTTACAATTTTATTGGGTCCATCTGATGTTTGTCACTGACTCTGACTGAATAATTAATAAATACTTTAGGTCGGACTAAACCATTTTTATGGAGGTAAGAGAAGCAGATATTTGGAAAAATATTTACCCAAATTGCACGTTTTTGTGGTTTTCATTTAAATCTCAGGCATACAACTAATATAAATATTAGAATTATTCATACTACAGGGGCCTAAATAGTATAACTGCTGGATTTTGTGGGGCCCCATGGGCAGCGGGGGCCCCTATAATTGTCACCACCTTTCACCCCACTAGCGACGGCCCTGTGTGTGAGTATTAATTCAGCACTTGCGTGTAGTTGTTCGGTAGAATGAAATGTCCTAATTCTTTTATATCCGCGGGACTCGCGTTGTGTGTGGCGCTGGTATACGTTTAGCAATCGTGCTCTGCTTCATACCACAGTATGGCTGCGCTGTGATGGTCAATCTACACTCTGGTGTGGCTTAGCCAAAGGCGAATTTGCGGCATAACTAGTCGATCACGAGTGGCTCAACAGGTCTTCCAGGCATTTGGCCGACCAGGGTTGACACTTCAGCGTGAGAAATCCGGGGTGTGGCGTGTGAAACCAATAAAATGCGTGTGTCTCACGGCCAATGCGTGAGAGTTGGCAGCTCTTTGTTAAAGCAAAAACTCAAATGTTAGGCTAATTTTGACGTTATCCAAAGAAGCTACGGTCAGGTAAGATAAAAAAAAATGATAGCTAAACAATTTACTGTTTTTTTTTTCCTTCAAGGATAGGTAAATATATCAATATTTTAATTTTAAATGCGTTTAAATGATTTTGGGTTTCGACCGTTGCTCTTAGAAAATGAAACTATGCAAAGACAAGATGTGCTATACGTAGCCTTCTGCTATTTAATAGACAATAATGGTACACAAAAATCACGGTTCAGTACGTACCTCGGTTTTAAAGTCACGGTTCAGTACGTTTTCGATACAGCAAAAAGAAAGAAATGCCAGAGAAATTTCCTATTTGTTTAAAGAAAAAATATTTTTAAATAACTGAGTTTTCCTACATCTTGGAACTTTCAGGTTTATAAATGGGGGTCATCTTTGAAGGATGAACAAATAATGTTTTGGTCATCACATTAAAAATAACATTTAAATATATATTTATTTAGCCTATATATTATTTGAGTTTTGAAGTGCTGGAAAAAGATGTGTGAAGTACTTGAAAGCATTTCACTATTCCAGCCAAACTGGTTACAGTTAGTGTTACTATATTAAAGGTGCATTGCGCAACATTTCATGTTAAAAATACCCGTTTTTCTAACCCATACATGCTTAAACAATTGCCTGGTGGGCTAAATGAGCCCTTCTCTGATCACTGCGATTGCCTCTATAATCCTGTACAGTAAAATAAATAAGAGGGATTCGGGCCGGAACGTGAGACTGGGCGTGACGTCATGCGCGTTCACGCTCCCCTGGCTATGTCTGTAAGGTTTGTGTATTCGCCGCCATTCTCCGTATTAGCGAAGACAACTCGAGCGACAAAACTTCAGTCAACTTTCGACAAAAGTAGAAGATGGATTCAAAGAGACCGGCTTGTAGTTCATAAACCCCAACGCAAACTCCACGCAAGACAAAGACAGTAAGGCAGTTTCGCTTGTTGCCAGAGGGGGGCATAGTTCTGCATAAACTCAGAGAGGTGCGCAATGCACCTTTAAATCCATGGTGAATGTTGCTGATCTGTGGAAGCATGACTTAAAGCCTATAACTAGATCAGCGGTTCCCAAACTTTTTTCCTTGCGCACCCCCTTCTATGTCCCAACCGGGTTTGCGCACCCCCAATCCCCACTTAAAAAAAAAAAAAAAAAAAAAAAACGCAACAAAGCTTTGTTTTATTGCCATATAAAGACTCATGTTTTATCATGCTCAAATAACCAGAACACACATCATGACAATAACAACATCAACAAAGTTTCAATATAATGCAACAAAGCTACGCACAAGCTTCCACTTTTAACCATGACTTTAACCCTTTCACACCAATGCGACCGTTATTTAGAATTTGTCACTTTAATGTTTCCATGGTGACGCGTCATTGCTTGTCACGGGACACAACGCAACCACAACACAGCGCTGAATGAATGAGGATCTGCTTTTATGTCATTTTTCCTTTTTTATCAAAAATATTCACAACAAAATGTATTAGCTATACATGAAACAGTGATATTCCGATTGTCAAATATGTGTAAGTGGACGCGTTGTGTTGTTTAAACGCCTTCATAACGATTGCGTTAGTTGAGCTGTATGCGCGATGGGCGGCGTCATGTTAGTTTGTGCCACAGTTCAGAGAAGAATCGGATCTGTTGGATTTACAACATGTCAGTTTCTCCCCCCCTCACGAAATACATGAACGTAGGAGGCTGGTGAACTGGGAGAAGAATAGGGTAAAATGTGAAGCTACGTTCTACACAATCATGTGTAACGTTATCTGATATGAATAAAACGTGTCATCTTATAATGAAAAGGATTATTATTTCCTTATCCATAGATATCAGCAAAATAAAAATCATTGTTTTGCTAGTACTTATGTGTATTTAAATGTGTGAAACTTAAAATAAACATTATGTGGTTGAAAACACTCAATAGTTGTGATATAGGCTATGACAGCACTGGCTAAGCGCCAGCCAACGCGCGAAAGCACATTTGAATTTAGAAGTTGATAACGTGACATATTATAGCATAGCGGCTGCAGAGCAGTGTTTAGAAGATGACAGCAGCTGTCTTATACGTTTCTATTAAAAACTAATAAATAATAGTTTTTTTATTTAAAATTACAGCGATTACAAAGGAAATGTTTACTGTTCATGTTTTTTTTTTTATTGTATTGGAAAAATCCCATTTAAAAAAACAGACCGCCATTGCATTTTTCCTCTCGCGCACCCCCTGGTGACAGCTCGCGTACCCCTGGGGGTGCGCGCACCACACTTTGGGAATCCCTGAACTAGATCATTCACGGCACAATGTTTCTCCTGGTTTCCACGTCAGCGCTGTTTGATCTAAAAGAGATCTACGGTTAATAATGGAGAATTTTGAATGCTTCTCACTAGATCTCGCAGCGATGTTATTTGTATTACTTCAGTGGCGAATTCAAATGTTTTCTTTACTGGATCTCTTAGCGCTGTGTTGTAACAGTGTCGCTTGATCGAGATCGGCTCGCGCTGCACAGATGTTGCTGGTCCGAAATGATAAACGATCCGTGAAGCACAATACAATGAGTAGCGCAGCTTCGTTCCGCTTATTACGCTTGCCATTTGTTGTTGCGCAACGTTGTGGTGGTCGCGCCATCGCGAATTTTGTCGGCAGGAAAAATGGTCCAAGGAATCGTTCGGTTTGTATGCGTACCGAACCGGAAGCCTCGAACCGAAATGGTTCAATACGAATACATATACCGATATACACCCCTAATAGACATTATTATAATGATGATTCTTAAGCAAGTTGCGATCGACACTGTGCGGTGTTGTGAACGGCTGTCACGGCTTAAAGGACAAGTTCGGTATTTTACACTTAAAGCCCTGTTTTAAGATCGTTTCTGATGAAATAGAACAGTTAAGATTAAAATTTGGACACATGCTGCTGTCCCGAGAATTTTTGGTTTCTGTTGCATGCATTCATTTAATTAGTAGGCCTCAGCTAATTCTAGTATCCAGGTCTTTTTGTTAAATTAGTTGACTTAACAATTAGTTAATGATACTAATTATTAATAAAATAATAAAACGAAGATTAAATTAAGATGCTATATAGCATTTGCTTGTTCCACCACAAAATACACTTTTTAAGGTGACAATCCGTTACACATTTGAAGATTTACTGTATCTTGAAGATTGTTGTATTGCATTTTATCTTCTGTTATATAAAGATGAAGATTGACATTTCATTAAAAAAATAAGCCCATAGCCTACTATTGTAGAACATAAACAACTTAGCCTATGTTCTGTTAGATATTCTGCGTTTTGACTACTTTTTGAATTTTGTATAATTATAGGCCTACATCTAGGTAATGAAGATATAACAAAAAAAAAATATATATTACAGTATATAAAATGGGCCTCAAATGGGCCTCACAAATTGGTTTATTTATATCTCACCAGTATCTATCAACATACAACATACTGTACAACATACTCAGTCAAAAAGCTTCTGACCTCTCCAAATCATATTGCAGGAGAAAATTCCATAATAATTTACATTTCTACATTTAGCAGACATTTCATCACATTTCATGTGTAACTGTCGTTCACCACAGGCATTTAGCTTAGAACAAAAAAAAGTCGGTTTAAATTTACCTATAGCTGAGGGGTATCTTTCTCGATTTCTTTAGAGAAAAAACGCTTCCACAACATCATCAAAATCCAATTCCCTCACAAGATCGCATTCAATGGCCATTAAAGACAGTGAATTTAGACGTCCTTGACACATTTTGCTTCTTAGTTCGTTTTTTACTCTTGCCATTAGAGAAAATGAACGTTCTCCTTCACAGTTGCTGACTGGCAGAGTGAGGAAAAGCTTTAGGGCAACATAAACATTGGGGAAAACCGAAGGCAGTCCATAATCAATAATTGTTTTCAGCATTTTTGATGGTGATCTGTCCGGCTCCATTGAAATGAAAGATCTGAACTGAATCAGCTCATCAGCAAGACAGCTGTTCAAGTCATCAGGGTAAGCAGCAGAAAGGTTATGGGCTCCTGTGTTGCTGTCAGATTCTGAGTCTGGCACGAATAGAACACCAAAGAGACTATTCGTGTGTTTATAGGCATCTATTCTGTGATCAAGGCAGTTGACAAGATTGTCAATGGTAGTATTAAATGTGTCCACTTGAAATGTACGGCTTCCACTAAGGCCTGCATCCCCATCTGTGGTCTCGTCAGCAAAAGTTTTTCTTTTCTTGATGCGTTGAACTTCATGCTTATAAGACTGACTGTCATGTGTCGATGCTTTTAAATGAAAGAGGAACCGGTCGTCTTGCCGGGAATGAACTGTTTTATTAACCGACCTTTATTGCTACAGCTAAGCTACTTGAGCATAACACAGTCATATGCCTTCGGCGCTCTCCGAGGCGCCCCCCACTCACGTCACCGTTGAGCGACTCCCACAACCTGTAGTTACATATCACAACATCTCCCCCTTTTCAAAGGTTAAAGCTTCAACAGTTAAACAAGATGTACTACACATCAAATAAAGATAAACATGAACATGACAGTCTCTGGGTGGTTGATGAATTACATCGGCATTACTTATTGTGATCTCAGGCATTTAATTTCTATTTATCCTGTCAATTATCGGATCTTTCCCAAACATAACAATCTATTCCCATGGAACATAACTCGGGAACATAATGTAGCTGTATTAACTATACTTATCACCCAAAACAGAAATACTGAGGAAACAGTGTGAAGATAAGTATCAATAAGTGTTCAAGTGTCTCTATATCTGAGAGGTACTCTGACCTCACGACCTCTGGATGTCACTTGAACAGTTCTCTGAGGGGACGGCTGGTGTGGTGAACACACCACAGGTGAATCTTTCAGTCTCTGGACAGAAGCAGGGTCACCATGACTGGGTCTAGCCACAGAAGGAGGGCTGCTGGGCAGCTGCAGCGGAGATCCCTCAGACTGCTGCTGCTGGTCTGGAGAGTCAGCAAGCTCCGGGACTGCCTGCAGATGTCTTCTATTGCGTCGCAGCACTGCACCGTTGTCTGTCTTTACGATGTAAGACCGGGGCTCACTGCACTTGCTAATGACTTTAGCAGACGTTTTCCACCCCTTTTCTCCATCCAATTTCACTCTAACGGCCTGCCCAGATTGGAGTTCAGGAAGTGGCAGAGCAGAGTGACGGCGATCGTGGAAGAACCGGTAGGCTGATTTAGCCTGAGCATCCTTCTGCTGGATTTGATGTCTGTCCACAGGAGAAGCTTTTAGTTTTCCTTCCAACATAGGAAGTGTGGTCCTAATGTCTCTTCCAGCCATAAGTAAAGCTGGGCTCACCCCCGTAACAGCACTAGGGGTGGCTCTGTAACACATTAGAGCAAGATATGGATCAGGCTGCTTTAGAATACGCTTAGCAGTCTGCACAGCTCTCTCGACAGCACCATTTGCCAGGGGGTAATGAGGGCTGGTAGTCGTATGCACAAACCCATAGCTTTGGCAGAAGTCTTGAAACTCACCCGAGGTGAATTGTGTGGCATTGTCGCTCACCAGCTCCAGCGGTATCCCCCATCTTGCAAACATGCCTTTGAGCCTGGTAATGACCTGGTGGCTGGATGTTGAAGACAGGTGGGAAATTTCAATGTCCCTAGAATAATAATCAGTCACAATGAGATAATTCTGTCTTTCTAGCTCGCACAAATCAGCAGCAATGCGCTGCCAGGGTCCCCCAGGTAAAGCTGTGGTGAGGACCGGTTCACATCTTTGAGTGCGTCTATTTTCAATGCAGAACTTACATGTTGACACTGTCGTTGTGATCTCTGCACTGATACGAGGCCACCATACTGACATCCTAGCTCGAATACGACACCTTGTTAGACCTTGGTGTCCCTCGTGTAGCTGTTTGAGCACTTCTGACCTAAGTGCAGTTGAGATAACCAGTCTATCTTGATACAACACTAGTCCATCGGTCTCAGAGAGGTGAGCTTTGGCAGAATAATATCCCTGCAGGGATGGAAACAGCGATGTCCTTGGTGGCCATCCGTTCCTAATGAACTGCACAATCTTTTGCAGCTCTTCATCCTCTAGTGTAGCGGAGCGGATTTTGTCAAGTTTTTTTTTATGAAACAGGCGCATTTTCTACCACTGAATTGACATATGCTTGAACGTCCTGGTCAGTGTGTTCATCACCACTGTCAGTCAGTGGGTTCCTAGAGAGAGCATCGGCTATGATAAGCTGCTTCCCCGGGACGTGCTCAGCCACTACATTGAATCTCAGTAGGCGCATTAGGAGTCTTTGGCACCTTGGTGGGACTTTGTCCAGGTCGTATGTATTTATGAGGGGTACCAGTGGTTTGTGGTCTGTTTGTAGAAGGAAGTTTTCCATGCCTTGCACATAGCGAGCGAAGCGCTCACATGCCCACACCCCTGCAAGACACTCCTTTTCAATTTGGGAGTATCTCTTTTCTGCATCTGATAATGTGCGGGAGCAGAATGCAACTGGCTTTAACACACCCTCCTGTTCCTGCAATAATGCCGCACCTAATCCGTAGCTGCTCGCATCAGCGCTGATGACAGTCTTGCGGTTAACATCATAATATGCAAGTGCTGGTGCTGACACGAGCATAGCTTTCACTTTCTCAAACGCCGCTTCTTGAACATCACTCCACACCCACTCACTTTCTTTCCTGAGCAGGGCAGTGATGGGATGCAGCTGTGAGGAGAGGCCAGGCAGGAACTTTCCAACATAGTTGACAAGACCCAGAACCTGTTTAAGCTCCGTAACATTGGTTGGGCTTGGCATCCGTGTGATGGCTTTAACTTTGTCAGTGTCAGGTCTCATGCCTTCTGCACTTATGAGGTGGCCAAAGTACTTTATTTCTGTTTTGCCAAAATGACACTTGGCCTTGTTCAACTTTAAACCACTGTCCTTTATGCTCATCAGCACCGCATTAAGACGGGTGTCGTGTTCTTTCCTTGTTGCTCCATAAACAAGTATGTCGTCCATTACTACGACAACTCCATCATGACCCTTTAACAGTATCGACATCTGTCGTTGGAAGATTTCTGGAGCCGATGTGATACCGAATGGCAGCCGTCGGAAACAGAATCTCCCCATTGGGGTGATGAAGGTTTTCAGCTTTTGGCTTGCAGCATCCAAGGGGATCTGCCAAAATCCGCAGGAGGCGTCAAGGGTAGAGAACACTTTAGCTCCGGCTAGCTTGGGAGCAATATCCTCCAATGTTGGCATGATGTACCTCTCTCGCTTAACCGCCTTATTTAAGCGTTTTAGATCGACACACACTCGCACTTGCTCCTTGTTCCTCTTCACTACTGGACCATCGGGGCACACCAGTCAGAAGTCACTGTAACCTCCTCAATTATGCCCAGGGCCAGCATGCGTTTGAGTTCAGCCTCTACTTTAGCCAGAAGGGGGAACGGGATGCGACGTGGGGTCGTCAGTGAGTAGGGCTCACAGTCAGCTTTAAGTTCGATTTTTACGGGGTCGCACTTGAGCAAACCAATTTCCCCAAACACCTGACTTAACATTACAGTGTCTATCCCGTCTACTCTCATGACCAGTCCCATTCTTGTGGCAACACTCCGTCCCAGGAGGTTGTGAGATCCAGAATCTGTACTTTTCTCCTATGTACTCACTTGTTGCCAGGAACTTGCCAATACTCTTAACTTCGCCGGCGGGGATGGTGATGGGTCCTTTCGTTGCAGTGACCAGGCGGGAGCGCTGTGGCTGTCTCATGAATGCAGCCTGTGATATTACACTGATGTCTGCCCCAGTGTCTATTTTGAATTTCACAGTGCTGCCATTAACAGGTAAGTCAACGAGCCACTTATTTTCTGAATCAGGTTGATCCATTATGTCTGACACATGTTCAGTAACTTCTCCAAGAAAAAACATCTCATCTGTGTTAGTGGTGCTGCTAGGCATTGTAACCACCTCTTTCAGCATCCTCGTCTGACAAGCTGCCTCAAAATGTCCAATTTTATTACACCTTCTGCACTTTTTATTCTTGGCTGGGCAAGGATGTATTTTACCATATTGTCTGTTACAGCGGGGACAGGTAGGATGCTGTTTTGACTCACTGTGTTCCTGTTTTTTCTGCCATTGTCCATCGTTGCTGCTCCTTCTGCCATGGAACGGCCGCCTCCCCTGTCTCATGGCGTCTACTGCACACTCCGAGCGCAGGCTCACATTCTGTTGCTTTATTTGTTCGCTCTGGCGCGCTATTTGAATAGCTCGTTCAAGAGAGAGTTCCGGCTCGAGCTGTAACTTTTGTGATACATCGTTGTCAGATATACCAATAACTATTCTGTACCTGATTTGATCATCTTTAGTGTGCCCAAACTCACAGTACTGTGCCAGTTCGTATAAACTTCTCACAAAAGCCTCTACTGACTCACCGGGCTTTTGTGCTCTCTTGTGAGAACATGCTCTTTCATGGATCACATTTCTCTTGGGCACAAAATGATCGGAGAATTTGGCTATCACCGTGTCATAGTCCAACTCCGGTCTACCTCTTTCCTCGTCATCCTCTCCGCCGTCATCGTACACAAAGGAATCATAAATCGCTTCCGCCTCTCTCCCCATTGCGTAGAGAAGCGTGTTTACTTGCACTTCACCGCTATCTTTGTCCAACTTTGACGCCACCCGAAAGCGGTCGAAACGTCGGCGCCACATCGGCCATTCCGCCGGCCGCGTGAAGTCAAAAGATTCCGGAGGTCCGAGCTTCGCCATGCCTTATTTTTTTAGAGCGTGAAGTCGGCCACTTCTGACACCATGTCATGTGTCGATGCTTTTAAATGAAAGAGGAACCGGTCGTCTTGCTGGGAATGAACTGTTTTATTAACCGACCTTTATTGCTACAGCTAAGCTACTTGAGCATAACACAGTCACATGCCTTCGGCGCTCTCCGAGGCGCCCCCCACTCACGTCACCGTTGCGCGACTCCCACAACCTGTAGTTACATATCACACTGACATACACCTGTCACACTTAAAGCACTCCTCTCAAAGTGTTCAAATAGTTCTCGCTGAGCTGATACAAACTCACGCAATGATTCAAGCAGTTGCATCGCTGTTCGAAGGTCCATATCATTTTTTTGTAGACATAAACTGGTCACGTTGAATCGTTCAAATATAGTATTCCAGAACTGCGCCATGAATGCAGTTTCCAGTTTGTCCATCTTTGCGCGCAGTCCCGATGCTTCGTTGCGTTTCCCTTTTTTCGTTCTCATCTGCAGCTATGCTGTTCAAGGCTTCTCTTATATTACTATAATTTTGCCAGAGAGCTTTGGCCGAATCAGCCCTACTGCTCCACTGAGTATTAGACAAATGCTTAAGTGTTAAGTTTGTCTTTTCGAACACTTTTGCCCATCGGCGAGTAGATGCAGAACAAAATGAATACAACGACTGTAGCAGACTAAAGTACTGTTCGACATCTGGACTGCTGTGTATACTGTTTACACCTACTAAATTCAATGAGTGAGCAGCACAAGGTATGTAATAGATCAATGGATTTATCCGTTTTAAGTGAGCCTGCAGTCCATTGTATCTGCCCGACATATTACTCGCATTATCGTACGATTGGCCTCTACAATTTAATATGTCCAAGCCAAGGTTGTTTACCATTTTAATGACGTAATCACACAAACTCTCACCTGTGTGACATGAAATGGGCTCAAAAGCTATGAATCGTTCTAGTACATTCCATTTCTCATTGACGAATCTGAAGATGAATGTTAACTGGTCTGTGTGGGACAAATCTGGTGTTGAATCAACGATTACTGAAAAATATTTGGCATGCTTTAATTCATTCGCGATTACTTGTTTAGTTTTTTCTCCCAATACATCAATAAACTCCTCACATATACTTGATGACAAATAAGATACAGTTCCCCTTCCTTTTTGCCCGCGTGTTTTAATATGCTCCGATAGAAACTGGTCAAACTGAGATATCAGCTCTAAAATTCCTAGATAGTTTCCATTGTGAGGCGAACCTAGGAGTTCATCCTCCCCCCTGAAAGCCAGTCCTCTTTCGGCTAAAAATGTTATTACTGCCACCACACGTTTCAGTACCTCTTTCCAGTATTCCCTCTCTCCAGCAATTTGTTTAACCAGAGCTGAGTCAATCGCCTGAGTGTTTTTAGATCTATGTAATAAGGCTAGCATACAGGACATATGGCCTGGGCTCCTCTCATGTTAAAAAATCCGTTCTGGGTGCTTCCAGTCACTGAATCCATCTGTAAAGGCGTGTCTTTGGACGAGAAAAGTTTGCAAGAATAGCAGAACACCTGTCCCGTTGATGGAGAGTATAAAAGCCACTCTCGTGACACAATCTGGCCGTTTGGTAAGTGAGTGTTTAATAAATCATTTGTAAGGGAGCGAGTCTTGCCACCCAGACCGCTATCCCTTATGGAAGAAGTATATTTTGAGCTTCGGTTATGGAAAGCGGCAGCCCCTTAATAAGAATACTTCTCACCGAATCCCCTTTTATATCTCCCCACAATGCGGGGTCGTTGTTTGTGTCCCAAAATAGGTGGTCATCATCATCTGTCTTAGTGTGATCATACTGACATTGTGATGGTGACGGTGGCTGTAGCGGCGCCGGCGGGTTGTAGTAATCACTGCTATCACGGTTAGTTGTGCTAGCGCCATCTTCACTTGAAGCAGCAGAAACGTTGTTGTTAGCATCAACAGTGTTCGCATTTTTAAAAAAGCTGGAGATTGTTGGTAGCTTTTGTAGAAATTGAGCTTCTCTTGCTTCTTTGTCCTTTTTGTGCTTTCTTTTCATTGATCCACTTGGTTGTTGTTTTAAACTCATTTTTGTTTTGGTTTTTGAGTAACCGTCTTCTACGCGTGACTTTTATATTACGCAATGCTTTTCACTCGCCTCTAGATGTCCTTCTCAACAGCGCAGCAATACATTAAAATTATTTATTTGATTTATTTACTAGTTAATACTTTGTAACTGCAAAAAAATCACATTATTCCTCAACATTTAACACAATTTTACTGAAAAATAAAATAAAAAGAATTATTTGAAAAGAATAGACAGTAGGCTACATTTTACAGGGCCCCCTGCTGGCCCAGTGCCCTGGGCAAGTGCCCAGTAGGCCCGTGCGTTAATCCGTGCCTGCTGAAACATCAGTATGACTGAACTCTCGCAGTTTTACATTACAGGTTTGGGGGTTTCTAAGTCTTGCACCCAGTCGCAGAAGAATTGTTCATGCTTCTAATGACTTAAAGCTTCTGAACTCTTGCATTGTAATGTCTAGGCAGTAACGTTAGCACTGATACCATAAACCAGCTAATTGACTAATTGGTATGTGAAAGGTGGTAGTGCTTCGGGTCTTTCGTCCATTCTGTAGCAGGTCGTGTCCATGTTGTTGATGTCAAGTAGTTTCTCTAAATAACGCTGCTTGGTGTTGTTATTTAGTCTCTCCCGATAGAGCCCCTTTCCTTTTGCTTCCCCCTTTTTCATTTATTCCCAAGAAACTGTGCCTTATCGCAAAAAAATGCAAACAAATATCAAGCTGCTCTCTTTCTATGTCGCAATTTCTCTCGGTCTCACGGTCAAAGTAACCATGACAACGGATAGCGTATCCTTCCAAGATGGCGAATCCTTCCCACAATGCAACGCGGAGTGATACGCGTGACGTCACATTCTCATTCTCAAACCTGTTGGAAAGCATTTTTTGCAGCGATTTTTGCGTGAGCATATCAGTGAACACCCATGACCACTCGGTGAGTTATAACGTCTTTGTAAACTAAAGTTTAATGCGTTTTATGAAGGACTGTTCCTGTGCACCTATGCAACCATGGTGGAGGTGGAGGTGGAGGTAGGTGGGGGGTGCAACCACAGAAACCGAAAATTCTCGGGACAGCAGCATGTGTCCAAATTTTTATCTTAACCGTTCTATTTCATCAGAAACGATATTGAAACAGGCAGGGCTTTAAGTGTAAAATATCGAACTTGTCCTTTAAGGCCATTATAGGCACACTTTTATAAAACGGTTACCACTCAATACAATCATTAAAGCCAAAAAACATATTTCAATACTACTTTGATAAAGTAAAATCACTAAATGACAAAGCTTGTTTTGTTTGTTCAATGGATGGCTGGCTCCGCTAAACAGGCCAATAAGAGACTAGGGCTATTAACTACAGCCCCTTACACACAGCGCTTTGAACCCGGCAAATTGCCGGCAAATTGCCAGAGTGCCTTCTGTGTGAACGCAAACACGACCCGGGACTGATGCCGGGATCGATGCAGGGTTGGGGACCTAGTAACATTCCCGTGTTCAGACCCGGAACGCGCGCTGTGTGAACAAAAGCCGTAACCAATGCCGTGTCGTAATGATGAAGCTGAAGTGAAGTGAAAGCAGGCTAGTGAAACGGTACGTAATGCGCTAGTTTATGATCGAATCAGAGAAAAAAATGCACAAGCGTGGTTTCTCCAGAGAGAAATCGCAGCTCATAAGCAAACTATACACGTTGCTGAGACATTACATGTCACATCGATGTCACGTGTCTTTCCGGAACATACACGGGTTGTGTGTGAACGCGCTCTCTGATTCCGGCAAATCACTGGCAGTGTGAATGAAGCAAAATCAAACGACCCGGGTCAAATCAAACGACATATTTGCTTCAAATCCCGGGTCGCTTTATCCGTGTATTTTCCGGAATCTCTGTGTGAAAGGGGCTTAATATTATTCCTTTTAATTGAACTAATGTCTAATTAAAACGTCTACAAATTAAACTGATCAGAGATCAGGTAAAACCCATAGACACTTGTTCAATGGTTCGCTGCTGGGGGGCGATCTGAGTGAATCCGCATGATTCATGGGTTAACACATAGATCTGTAGCATACATAGATGTCACTGGCAAGTGGAAATACTTGCCTTTGGCTTGACTTGTCAAACAGCTATTAATGTGTTGCCAAAATTACACAAACCATGTTCCCGTTCACCATCTCAGTCTGCCTTTAAAAAATCAGTAGCTATGCTTAGAAACGCTTTTTACAACTCAGAACGTCAGTGGGGAAAGGCATATAGGCCTACTAGTTCATATACATCATACATAATTCACACGCTATATTGCTAAATGTATCAGATTTTTCATTTCAACAGAAAAATATACCTCGATAAACTGACTTCTCTTGAGACTTCCCTGCCTCGCAGCATAGTTAATGATATGCTAAAGCCCGCCCACACGTTGACGTGATTGGTTACAAGGTAGTTTTTAAAGTAAGAGGTGATTTCAAACCGTGTTTTTGAGACTGTCTTTTTTCAATGCAGTTTTAACGAGAAAATACTCAGCAATAGTGTTGACTGATGAATTGGCACATGGTTTGTCTAAAAGCATGGGCAGCGATAGGGAGGGGCTGGTGCTTCAGAACCAGGTCTCACTTGTAAAAGAGGTGAATTAGGTCTCACTTGTAAAAGAGGTTTTAACCTCAATGTGACTTTCCTAGTTAAGTAAAGGTTAAGAAGAACCCCCAAGAAAGACCAAAGCACCCCGATAGCACCCCCCAAAATAATTTATTGAAGCAATAGGATCTATGCACGATCGCTTCCGCGTTTTGTCTCAGCCCGCCCACTTCAGCTGCGTCAGAAGCCGTTTTTGCATTAGGTGGAGATAATGGCAAATTACACTCGGTGTTTACAAGAACTTCCCGCGGTTAACGTGAATGATATTAACAATATTGTGAGGCAGTTAGCTGTCACATATAAGAGTAAGAAAGAGAAGGGCTTTAAATTATATATTTCGAGCTACATCCGACAACTTTGAGGGTGAGTATTCTCTCATATCATGCGAAATCCGACTAGCGAATCAGTTTCTAAAATCGTTGTCTCCGTTTCTGAGAAAATGAATTTTATTAAAGTTTTGCCACTAGTACACTTCGCTATAGAACCAAGGGAGTAATTAGGCCGGGAGCCAGGTCCACTCATCAGGATGTTTTTTGCTACCTTTTTTTCACTATTATTTCCTATTATTTTATACCTTGGGCCATCAAAAGTTGATAATGACCACCCCCAACTCGGCCCCGTTTGGTCTCAGGGGCCAAAAAACACCCTTTTTGGGGAAAGATTTTGGCGGAATGATGTAATTGTGAATATTAAGGTACTGCAGCTACATAAATTGTCATATAACCCCCAAATTTTGCATGGTGTATCCTGACACATAGGGTAAACTAGCAGAAAAAGATTCTGGGGATTGCTGCTTTTTTGCTGTCAAATATCACCCTCAACATACCCCAAAAGACAAAAAAATGTCTGTCCGCCTGACAAATTGTCATCACAAGTGACCATTTTCAAGCATTTTATTATACACATCACTGCCCCAAATGTACATGAAAAACTTCCCAAGTTTATAAGCTTCAATTTAAGTCCAAGATGACCTTTCTATCTAGAGGATTGCAGATGGTATAACCAAAGTTCTCCACTGTACCTCCAATCGGAGAAAATGGAACTTTCAAACATTACCATTCCATAGGGAATTGAAGGTACAATATGCAGGATTTTTCGCCACCAAGGGTCGCAAACCTCTTACAATAACAAAGGCGTATATTGATGACGTATATTCCGCATTAAGCGAAATTATGGATCTTGTCGTCAAGCTGATGGATCTTTTATGGATGAGTGAATACATTGATGTTTTTAACATGACTGTTGTGTGAAGCAGGGCGCGATTGCTAGACGTATACCAGCGCCACACGCAATGCGAGTCCCGCGGATATAAAGCATAAGGACATTTCATTCTACCGACTACACGCAAGTGCTGCATTACTATAGCCTGGCACGCCAGACCTACATCAAGATGTTAGGTCTGGGAACTCATCATTGACAGGGCTCAATCTGATGGGCGGGATAAACGGTTGTCTTTCAAATTCTCTCTGCACGCAATTGGATAGCGCTACAACCAATCAGAGCAACGAAGAAGGGGACGTAGTCAGCAGAGCAAGTTGATATATTAAACTTTTACCGTATCCAGTCCATAGCTGTCAACATTGAACATTGAAAATAAGGGAGATTTCCAGGAATCCATCCCCAAAATAAGGGATTTTTTTTGTTTTTTACACGACCCACAAACTTTAAAAATAAAACAATAATCATTAAAAGTCTAAAGAGTTTATAACTAGCCTATGTGTGAGAGAGAAAGAGACAGTGTGTGTGTGTGTGTGTGTGTGTGAGAGAGAGAGATAAAGAGTCATTAAACATTTTTTTGTCATTAAAAAAATAATATCATAGAGAATGTTTAAATACTAATATCAGCTTACGAGGGAAACGGAGGCGGAGTAGTGGTGCTTCGGAGTGCTGGAGATGATTCGGAGGTCCTTTACCGATCAGAGCGCGCGCTGACACGGAGTAAAAAGCCTTTATACTCGACGCGTCCGCACGAGTGCGGCAAAAATGACAAGTTGATCGTTTCGCCACAGCTTTTTTGTAACAGCGCGCGCGGCGCCGCATCCGAGGATGAATGACTTCAAACCGAATATGTCCGAGCTTGCTCTGACCGTCGCAACTCTGTCGTCATTATGTTAAGCCCGCCCGCCAACTCTATACACGATGTGATTGGCCCGGCAAGGTTTGGGGTTTTCCAGCTAAACCGTCTATGGAGAGTTGCTAGACCACACTTTGCGGCGAAATGATTTTTGCTGCCGCTAGGGTGCGTCTAGATTTCTAGGCTAGCATTACTACTCACACAGGTCAGTTTATTAAACTAATGAAACTTGAGGAAACGCAGCGCTGTTTCACTTGCTCTAACAGTTACACTATCACACTAAATGGCATTTGAGTGTGTTGAATGTTGTTAGTTAGGTTGTTTGTATGAGACTAAGTAAGCTAGATCAACATTAGAATAACATACAGATCATATTCTAACATTTCATCATGTTGAACTAAATAACGTCTGTCGCCATGGTTACTATTGCAGTACGAACTCAAACCTGGCGGAAACCAGGGCTAATGCGGATATGACGCCATTGACTGGCGACTTCTCACCCCTGCTCACACACCCCGTTTCCTTGGTTAAAATCGCAATTTTCTCACGATTTACAAATAGTTGGAAAATTTGGGATATTGTAAGTAGCCTAATCAACTAAACAAAATATATAACATGGGCCTAGTGGTTTTTGGATATTTTACTGCAAAAATCCTGGATATTGTACCTTTAACCCTCTGGGGTCTAAGGTGTTTTTGAGGTCCTTGAGATGTTTGGACATGCCCTGACATTTGTGCTTTTCTTCAGTTGTGCTTTTTTTCAGCAAAGGTGTAATTACACTCTATTTAGCACAAACAGGGCTACCATAATATGTGAGCAACATGTATGTACATGTTTGTATTTTTGAGAGAATATCGTTTATGCATGGTTATTGAAAAAACTAAAAATTAAAGTTTCTGAAATAAGGCCACAAAACACATACAAAATATCTGTCCACAAGACTTTTGACTAATGGATGTTGTCGCCTAGAGTTTTTGCTTCAAAATGATCTGAAAATCATCCTGCCTAATCATTCACATAACACAATAGATTGCTTTAAATTGTGAAAAACATTTTTTTGTTTGGAAAGGCAATATGCGGATGGGACAGCCCAACCACTTATCATGAATAATTAGATGGTTCACACCTGAGAAGACCCGCATAATAATGAGCCTTTCATTCAGGTGTGTCACACAAGAAGGAATGCAAGGGTATATATATATATATATATACACTCACCGGCCACTTTATTAGGTACCCCATGCTAGTAACGGGTTGGACCCCCTTTTGCCTTCAGAACTGCCTCAATTCTTCGTGGCATAGATTCAACAAGGTGCTGGAAGCATTCCTCAGGGAGTTTGGTCCATATTGACATGATGGCATCACACAGTTGCCGCAGATTTGTCGGCTGCACATCCATGATGCGAATCTCCCGTTCCACCACATCCCAAAGATGCTCTATTGGGTTGAGATCTGGTGACTGTGGAGGCCATTTTAGTACAGTGAACTCATTGTCATGTTCAAGAAACCAATTTGAAATGATTAGAGCTTTGTGACATGGTGGAAGTAGCCATCAGAGGATGGGTACATGGTGGCCATAAAGGGATGGACATGGTCAGAAACAATGCTCAGGTAGGCCGTGGCATTTAAACGATGCCCAATTGGCACTAAGGGGCCTAAAGTGTGCCAGGAAAACATCCCCCACACCATTACACCACCACCACCAGCCTGCACAGTGGTAACAAGGCATGATGGTTCCATGTTCTCATTCTGTTTACGCCAAATTCTGACTCTAACATCTGAATGTCTCAACAGAAATCGAGACTCATCAGACCAGGCAACATTTTTCCAGTCTTCAACTGTTCAATTTTGGTGAGCTCTTGCAAATTGTAGCCTCTTTTTCCTATTTGTAGTGGAGATGAGTGGTACCCGGTGGAGTCTTCTGCTGTTGTAGCCCATCTGCCTCAAGGTTGTGCGTGTTGTGGCTTCACAAATGCTTTGCTGCATACCTCGGTTGTAACGAGTGGTTATTTCAGTCACTGTTGCCCTTCTATCAGCTCGAACCAGTCTGGCCATTCTCCTCTGACCTCTGGCATCAACAAGGCATTTCCGCCCACAGAACTGCCGCTCACTGGATGTCTTTTCTTTTTCGGACCATTCTCTGTAAACCCTAGAGATGGTTGTGCGTGAAAATCCCAGTAGATTAGCAGTTTCTGAAATACTCAGACCAGCCCTTCTGGCACCAACAATCATGCCACGTTCAAAGTCACTCAAATCACCTTTCTTCCCCATACTGATGCTCGGTTTGAACTGCAGGAGATTGTCTTGACCATGTCTACATGCCTAAATGCACTGAGTGGCCGCCATGTGATTGGCTGCTTAGAAATTAAGTGTTAACGAGCAGTTGGACAGGTGTACCTAATAAAGTGGCCGGTGAGTGTATATATATATATATATATATATATATATAAAATCAAAATATAAATGAAAGTCAAAAGCACATTTTTAGTCATATCTGAAAACAAATCCTGTTTAAATAGGCTATATGGGCCATTCTACAATTCTGTAGAATGGCCCATATAGCCTATTTAAACAGTTTCAAAGTTAGAGTTGGAAACATCTTGAAAAGAAAATGGTATTTTTCCATTAAAAATGTCTTAAAGTATTATTTTTTAAAGTAGGCTAATACATTATTATACATATTTCGAAGTTAAGTTCATTATTCATTATTAAAATTCATTATTTTGATATAGCTTGCATTGGAACAAACACTAGAACATCTTAGTTGATTAGTTTATTTTTGACAAAACATACTATATATTTAACATATGAGCAGAAACTGCTAACAAAAGCTTATTTGATGTCTATTTTAGAGTAAAAACTTTATAATCTATCCAAAACTAGTCAACGAAATGACTCGCATTCATTCACTCACACACAGACACCCGATTCATATTTAAACAATATTAGTAAACAACAGCGCCCATCTGTGTCGTTAATTCATTCACACACAGAAATGTGATTCAAATTTAAACAGTATTTTTGCGTTTACAGACACTATCTATATCGCGATTAGAACAAAGCACAAAAATAAAAAACTTACACAATTCTCAGCTGGATGCTTTGGATAAACCAGCACTTATTCTGAGGTAAATGTCCCAGGATTATTCCTCACAACCTCGCAAGACGACATAGTACATTAATCTGATTATACTCGATGTGTTTTACCGAGTTTATGTGGGCGTTTACACGTCTCCATGTGATGCTTCAGATAATTTGCGTTTGAATAGTGCGCGCTCTCCGTGGGCATGTCACATTAGCAGAATAATGAGCTGCGAGAACGATAATGAGAATCTCTCTCTTTTTATATAGATTACATAAACAGAGAATATTTATTTTAGTTTGGAATTAGATCATTTAAAAGTACACACTTAAATGATTATAAAGATATATTGCTCATGCCTGGGGGAATAGTATTCGCTGAGTTTTGTTTAAATTTAGAGACGTGCTCCAGAAAAGAGTTAACGGAGACAGAGAGGCAGAAACCACACCCTGTTTATTTTCTTTAATTTACAAAAGCACAATGTTTTATTTCGATTGTAAGTAGACACATAAAAAAATAGACATTTAACAGTTTATTTTTTCATATTTCTTAAGTCTGTATGACCAGAAATTATGGAGTATTTTCAGTCAATTTTTCTGCTATGTGAAAAAAATCGAGCTCGTCGCGCCGGCGCGATAGCCGACCCCAGGGGGTTAAGCATATTTTTTGCATATGAACAATATTTCTGAAACAAGTTGAGACTTAACTTATGTACTGCTATACTATATGAAGTGAATTGCATGAAAAGTGAGTAATGTTATGCCCCTAGGTGGACTGGGGTCAGGGTGCAACATAGGGTACTTTCATACAAATCAATTAACCAAATGTGAGACTTATTAAATAGAAAACATTTCTTTGGTTCTTAGATCTTTTTGCTGCTTATCCATGCTGTACTTAGACGAATGGTCACGTTAGTGCAGGGGTTCTCAAAGTTTTGATAGGTGAGGGCCAATTTAGGAACCCAACATTGAACTGAGGGCCGCCAAAGTGGCGGGGGAGAAAACGAAGAAAAAAAGACTGAAAAGAAAATCCCATTTGAAGTTATTTTAATGACCAGGTTGCATCTCTACAGTTTACATTAGTTGCAATAAACACATTTTAATTCATAACTGAGGCTAAACCTGGCAAAACTTGTGAAAATTTTGGGGGGGAGAGAAAGAAACTTTTAAAATAGAAGCTTACCAAACAAGTCATCATCATCATTCATTTCTATCATTGCTTGTCAGTCGCGTTTCCATTATTGCAGATTTGCATTTTATTATCTATCTTTTTTAACCCGTAACTGAAAAACGAAAAATGAACGGTTGTTGTCTTTTTAAAACGCAAAGTTGAACAAAATTTTTATTTGAACTGGCTTCACCAACTGCTGCGCAAAAAAAGTAGGCCTAAATATCGACAGACTTTTTCAGATTTTTGTTTAAATGACTTTTTGCCCCTTTATTAAACATTTTAAATATTCACAAATTAATATGGAAAACATGTCGATTTTACTGGTTTTCTAAGGCCAAATTAGAACCTGGAATTTATATTTTTCCCGCAGTGATGAATGAGAAGAGCCATATAGCCTGTATGTGTCTGATCTAGCCTGATTTGAGTTATAGGATAATGATAATAAATGTGTCTGAAAAAACAGCGAGGCATTTTAATTGTTTATTAATAAACTATTGTTTTCTAAGTGTCGGCTAAAAACATATCTCCATCTCTGCTGTTAAGCAGATGCGCTTTTAGAGAGAAATCCACCTTTCATACGGATTACATAATCAGGTATTTGCTTTCGATTCGAGTTTGTTTGTTTAAAAGTGCACATTTTAAGCTTTAGCCTACATAGGCTATATTTTGTTTCAGTTCTCGCGCTCCAGTTCACGGAGATCATGAAAGCGCGTAGTAGCCGCTACTGATTGTTTTATTTTATTTTACAAAAGCACGTTTTCTTGTTATGAGTTTACACAAATAAAAGTAGTTGCGAATAATGCATTATTATTTTCTGTATGACCAGAAATGATAGACTAGTTTAAGTTGTTTCCACTGTTGATAGGAAAATGCAAGTGTTTGCGCCCGCGAACATTTTGAAAGGTAATGGAAACGCGGCTATTAATAAGCTTGACATTGTTAAGATTATTATTAAGTCACATTGAATATTGATTACTTGGTTAACATACCCTTTTAAATTGTAATGGGATTTGTGGTGCTGGTTTCGGTTGGCCACGATTCCTATTCCTGTGTAGACAACCACTGTTCCTGGTGGCCTTGGGAGTGAGGTCAAGTGCGATCGGTCGGTCGGACCATGTAATTACCGCTTATGCCTATGGATGCCGCTAAACACCACTAAACGGAGATATTCATTTTTTCAAAGCAAATAGTTTTAACAGTTTTACAGATGTTATCGCGGGCCGCCAGAAATGTTTCGGCGGGCCGCCATTGGCCCGCGGGCCGCACTTTGAGAACCTATGCGTTAGTGTATTGTATTAGTGTACAATATAAACTCTCAATCATCATTTTCCTCCTCTTCCTCCTCTTCACCTATATTCGTATGGATTTCATCAGTCAAGTCCTCTTCATTTGTTTCATTTTCTGCCAAGACATCAACAAGGGCTTGGGGGATGACGTCCCCCTCAAACCATAGTGGTTCTAGCTTGCCTGTCTCTGTGTTTATGTGACATCCATTGAAATACGATTGAAATCATAGAAGCGACACGTGAAGTCTTGAACACCGCTGAGAATCTGTTCATCGAGCTCCCAAGAGTTCCCCACTTCAGCAAAGATCTGAATAAACTTTGAATTCTGACTAAGAATCTTCATCGGACGGACCTTCCCTCTGCCTTTGAATGCTGAAGTGCAGTCAGCACCAGTGAACAAATGCAAGGCCAGAAGAGCTGAATGTGTTCCTGTGAATAATCTTCAGCCAGCTGGTTGATGTTGATTAGTCTATCTCCCATGTCAAAGATGATGTTGACAGTTGATGACTTGGCATAATACAGGAGGATCAAGAGTCTTTTGCTCTAACTGTTCTGATGTGAGGCATTTTGGTTTGGATATACTGCATGTAAATGATCACCCTCACATCTGTTTCTTCATGTTTTGAACAGATCTCTGGTAGAAGTTCTTTTGACATAACTCCATTGCATTCTATCTTGAAAGCTTGACCAGCCTCTATGAAAATGACAGGCCTTCGGTAAAAACTGTAAAATTGTAACAGCCTTTAAAACCTCTGAGCCACCTTGGCCTCTGAGGGCTCATGATCTCCATGATCCAAATGAGGCTGAAATGGGTTGATAAAACTCTGAAAAGCTTGTACTGTTTGCTGCACTTGCTCCTCAGACCGAGTGATTTCACGTGGTCAGAGATCCGTTGCTTCTCTGTTTGTTCGCCTCGGCCACTTGTCATTTCCCACATGGCTTCTACAAACTCTCATTTGGCATGCATGCAGTCAGGAAATGATCAGTAGAATGAGTCTCAGTGTGGCTCAGAGGTTTTACAGGCTGTTACAATTTTCTTGTGAAGACCATGGCTGACCTCTTTGCTCCAATCAGTAATTTCCAACTCATAAACTGAATGCACTGTCCTCTCAAAAGAGAAGTTCATACGTGATCGACTTCAAACAAAAAAGGTCATTTTCTTTGAACCCATCAAGAGGAACAGATTCAAGACAATGTCATCTACCACACCTAAAAGGAAGCTTGTGGCATCAAACCAGAAAGTGATCCAGTACAAGGCCACAAGTGGGTTTATCTTTCAGATCTTCATCAAATCACAAGAACTTAAAATCACAAATAAGCATCTCTGACCTAATGACCTATCCCTTGACGCCATACTCCATCTCAACAATCGATTGCTTTTTTTTTTTGGTCAAGCTTTCAAGATAGAATGCAATGATGAGTTATGTCAAAAGAACTTCTACCAGAGATATGTTCAAAACATGAAGAAACAGATGTGAGGGTGATCATTTACATGCAGTATATCCAAACCAGGAAGAGCAAAGAGCAAAAGACTCTTGATCCTCCTCTATTATGCCAAGTCATCAACTGTCAACATCATATTTGACATGGATTTCACATAAACACAGAGACATGCAAGCTAGAACCACTATGGTTTGAGGGGGACGTCATCCCCCAAGCCCTTGTTGATGTCTTGGCAGAAAATGAAACAAATGAAGAGGACTTGACTGATGAAATCCATACGAATATAGGTGAAGAGGAGGAAAATGATGATTGAGAGTTTATATTCTACACTAATACAATACACTAACATGACCAGTCGTCTAAGTACAGCATGGATAAGCAGCAAAAAGATCTAAGAACCAAAGAAATGTTTTCTATTTTATGCTTTAATAAATCTCACATTTGGTTAATTGATTTTGTATGAATTTTGCATGTTGCACCCTGACCCGTCCACCTAGGGGCATAGCATTACTCACTTTTCATGCAATTCAAAAAATATGCTTAAAGGTAAATCGTGTGAAAATTGCTATTTTAACCAAGGAAACGGGGTGTGTGAGCAGGGGTGAGGAGTCGCCAGTCAATGGCGTCATATCCGCGTTAGCCCTGGTTTCCGCCAGGTTTGACCTCGTACTGCAATAGTAACCATGGCGACACACGTTGACAACTGGGTGCCCAGCAGGACGCTCACGCTGTTGTTTTGTTCAAACATTATGGACCATGGCAAGCAGACTTTGAGACAAACATCTTTCGAGATGCCGAGAGCTGCATGTCCGCGACTAACTTCAACGTGACAGAGACGCGAGTGTTGCATGTTCTTTATTAGACAGGTGAGCAAATGTACATAAAACTAATCAATGTTATTTAGTTCAACATGATGAAATGTTAGAATATGATCTGTATGTTATTCTAATGTTGATCTAGCTTACTTAGTCTCATACAGCCAACAAACAACCTAACTAACAACATTCAACACACTCAAATGCTGTTTAGTGTGATAGTGTAACTGTTAGAGCAAGTGAAACAGTGCTGCGTTACCTCAAGTTTCATTAGTTTAATAAACTGACCTGTGTGAGTAGTAATGCAGCACTTGCGTGTAGTCGGTAGAATGAAATGTCCTTATGCTTTATATCCGCGGGACTCGCATTGCGTGTGGCGCTGGTATACGTCTAGCAATCGCGCCCTGCTTCACACAACAGTCATGTTAAAAACATCAATGTATTCACTCATCCATAAAAGATCCATCAGCTTGACGACAAGATCCATAATTTCGCTTAATACAGAATATACGTCATCAATATACGCCTTTGTTATTGTAAGAGGTTTGCGACCCTTGGTGGCGAAAAATCCTGCATATTGTACCTTTAATTCCCTATGGAAGGGTAATGCTTGAAAGTTCCATTTTCTCCGATTGGAGGTACAGTGGAGAACTTTGGTTATACCAGCTGCAATCCTCTAGATAGAAAGGTCATCTTGGACTTAAATTGAAGCTTATAAACTTGGGAAGTTTTTCATGTACATTTGGGGCAGTGATGTGTATAATAAAATGCTTGAAAATGGTCACTTGTGATGACAATTTGTCAGGCGGACAGACATTTTTTTGTCTTTTGGGGTATGTTGAGGGTGATATTTGACAGCAAAAAAAAAGTGCCAATCCCCAGAATCTTTTTCTGCTAGTTTACCCTATGTGTCAGGATACACCATGCAAAATTTGGGGGTTATATGACCATTTATGTAGCTGCAGTACCTTAATATTCACAATTACATCATTCCGCCAAAATCTTTCCCCAAAAAGGGTGTTTTTTGGCCCCTGAGACCAAACGGGGCCGAGTTGGGGGTGGTCATTATCAACTTGTGATGGCCCAAGGTATAAAATAATAGGAAATAATAGTGAAAAAAAGGTAGCAAAAAACATCCTGAGGAGTGGACCTGGCTCCCGGCCTAAATCCATCAGCTGGAAACTGAAGTCTCCCCGGGAGCATTCCATTGACTCCCATTCATTTTGGCGTCACTTTGACAGCGAATAACTTCAAATCTGAGGCGTTTAAAGACTCCATCTGTTACAATGTGGTTCTGTGTCCTGTCATGTTTAGTGGTTCCCTGTCTTGTCATTAGTTGTTCCAGGTGTTTCCCATTTACCACGCCCCCTTGTTATCCTATCTAGCTCGTGTGTCCCTGATTATTTAAGCCCTGTGTTTCAGCCTTGTCCTGGTGAGTTCTTGTCTAATGTTTAACGTCATGTTGGTTGTTCCTGTTCCCGAGTCCTGTATCTAGTCTTGCCTGTTGTAAAGTTTGTGAATTAAAGCGTGTGCTGCAGTTGGATCCTGTCTCATCTTTAATTCAACCGCATCACGTAACAGAAGAACTCACCCCATCGTGATCCAGCAGCCATGCCGACCTGGAGTCCTGATGTCCAGATCTTCCGTCTTCGCCAGGAGAATCGCGCCATCGAGGATTATGTCGCAGAATTCCTCGAGCTGGCATATCTCGCGCAGATGAACACCCACGGCTTGAAGATCTTCTTCCGCGGGGGTTTGTCTGAACCACTCCGGTCCTGGATGCCCGAACCTGGTCCGCACGGGTCTTTGGAAAGGTACGTTGACCTGGCTCTGTTGTGGAGCGGTTCCCCGTTTACTGTGGGCGAGGAGGAGAAGCACCCTGAACCCGCGCTCCCTCAGACCGCGCTCCACGTCTTGCCAGCAATCAAGCCAGCCACCGGATCGGTCTATGGCCGAACGGGACCGATCTCCAGCGTGGCTGATCCTCCTATGAGGTCTGCACGTGCTGCCAGGAAGACCGTCATTCCAGGGCCCCGCCATGTCGAGCCCGCGCTTCGCCCCAGCCCTGCCGAGACCGCGCTCCGCGAACCCGCGCTTCTCGTCCGCTCGGCCGAACTCGCACATCACTTCAGCCTCGACGAACCCGAGTCAAGTGAGTCAAGTCCCGCCGAGTCAAGTGAGTCAAGTCCCGCCGAGTCAAGTGAGTCAAGTCCCGCCGAGTCAAGTGAGTCAAGTCCCGCCGAGTCAAGTGAGTCAAGTCCCGCCGAGTCAAGTGAGTCAAGTCCCGCCGAGTCAAGTGAGTCAAGTCCCGCCGAGTCAAGTGAGTCAAGTCCCGCCGAGTCAAGTGAGTCAAGTCCCGCCGAGTCAAGTGAGTCAAGTCCCGCCGAGTCAAGTGAGTCAAGTCCCGCCGAGTCAAGTGAGTCAAGTCCCGCCGAGTCAATTGAGTCAAGTCCCGCCGAGTCAAGTGAGTCAAGCCCAGTGAAGCGCCGTCGCAGAAGGAAGAGAGGGAGGACTCGTTTGGCCCGCCAGGCTCCGGAGGGTGTTCCCAGACGCCTCGCCCTGCCGGCCCCGCCTCTGCGCCTCGCCCTGCCGGCCCCGCCTCTGCGCCTCGCCCTGCCGGCCCCGCCTCTGCGCCTCGCCCTGCCGGCCCCGCCTCTGTGCCTCGCCCTGCCGGCCCCGCCTCTGCGCCTCGCCCTGCCGGCCCCGCCTCTGCGCCTCGCCCTGCCGGCGCCCTTCAAGCACTTTCCTGAACCCGTGGATTTCCCCAAGTATTTTTTGGGGGGGGGCCAAGGGTCCGGTGAGGAGACCATGAGGGCTTCTCCACCATGGCCACCCGAGGAGGCTTCACCTCCATGGCCGCCATCTCGTCCTACTCCGCCCTTGCCGCCATCTCGTCCTGCTCCGCCCTGGCCGCCATCTCGTCCTGCTCCGCCCTGGCCTTCGCCTCGTCCTGCTCCGCCCTGGCCTTCGCCTCGTCCTGCTCCGCCCTGGCCTTCGCCTCGTCCTGCTCCGCCCTGGCCTTCGCCTCGTCCTGCTCCGCCCTGGCCTTCGCCTCGTCCTGCTCCGCCCTGGCCTTCACCTCGTCCGGCTCCGCCCTGGTCACCGGCCCAGTCTGGTCCATCCACGCTCTGCGGCCCAGGCCCGCCTTGGCTACCTCCTGGTCCCGTTCCCCTGCACGGGCCTGGCCCTCCGTCCCTCCCCCAAGACCGCCTCCGCTTCACCGCCCTCCTGAACTTTTTTTTCTGTTTTTATGGGCGTCAGGAGCCGCCCATAGGGGGGGGGCTATGTTACAATGTGGTTCTGTGTCCTGTCATGTTTAGTGGTTCCCTGTCTTGTCATTAGTTGTTCCAGGTGTTTCCCATTTACCACGCCCCCTTGTTATCCTATCTAGCTCGTGTGTCCCTGATTATTTAAGCCCTGTGTTTCAGCCTTGTCCTGGTGAGTTCTTGTCTAATGTTTAACGTCATGTTGGTTGTTCCTGTTCCCGAGTCCTGTATCTAGTCTTGCCTGTTGTAAAGTTTGTGAATTAAAGCGTGTGCTGCAGTTGGATCCTGCCTCATCTTTAATTCAACCGCATCACGTAACACCATCTGTCCATTGTTTATTTCTAAAGAAACACGACAATGTATAAAAGGCTCCATTACCTTGTATCTTACGTTGTGGCCCCGTAGAAGCAGTTTTTGTAAAAATAGGCTAATGATTGCTTCATAACGTAGATGTGACGTGAGCAACCTGTATCACAGTTGTACGTCTTCTAGTAGCTGTGCTGAGCGAAATCTGAATCATTCCCTTCCGAATCTTGCAGAAACGGAGATCGTGAGTATTAGCTGTCCATGAGCTAGCAGCAGGATCAACTTTACAACTCTATGGACTTCTCCCTTCACTTTATGCCTCCACGTCCCCCCGATTGCGCGCGAGCTTCTACTTCTGTCTATACGGTAATTTCTCTACTGTGCGGCTGCTCACTCATTGAATTTAGTAGGTGTAAACAGTCAGTGTTGGGGAAGTTACTTTTAAAAAGTAGTGTAACACGTTACTCGTTACTTCTTTAAAAAAGTAATCCGTTACTTTACTTAGTTACCCCATATAGAAAGTAACTTTTTACGTTACTCGTTACTTTTACGTTACTTTTATGTTGCTTGACTTTGGCCAGAACCCAATATCTGTTCCTAAATGTGTAGGCCTACATAAAGTTCTACTATGCATAATGCCATATATAATGCCATAAATGCATAATGCATTTTTCAACAAATTTTATATTTATGAAGAAATGCCAGTTAATGGATAGGCATATGCATGGGCGGCGCTAGGGAGGGGCTAGAAAGAAAGCCCCCAAGAAAGACCAAAGCACCCCGTTAGCACCCCCAAAAATCATTTCTGGAAGTAATTATATTCAGGCTGTATTCTATGGAAGTCCTGAACCGCATGGTGAAGAAAAAATCTTGTTATTTAGACATAATAAGGGGACATTCTAATCTGCATTAAGCCAAATTAAGCGTTCTTATAATGGTTTTCTATGGGAGGAAAATGCTTAACGTGTAAGTAAACACGTTGCGTTCATATTCTGGGCTCATCTGATTTTTTGTACATAGTATAGCCTACTTTATTATGATTTTAGTATCATAATGATTGATAAATGCACGCACAATTATCCGTGAAATTGATAAATGTTGCAGATATGTTTTACTATGCACGTAAACAAATGCCTTTCAACTTATGTGTGCAAAATTCAGAATTAAATGAATGTGCAGCAATATACAAATAGAGAGTCTGTAGGCCTACTATAGCCTACGTGTTGTAGCCATTAAATAAGCGCATTTAGTTTCATATTTGTTAAAATATTATAATGTTATTTTTTTTCTATCTATGCTGATTATGAAAAGTGAACAGCGCGAGTAAGATGATGCGCAATATATCGGGAGACATTGAGTCAATCAGACATGATTTTGACCACTTCATTAAGTTTTGTTTTGAAGAAAACCTTTCTTTAAAGCGAATTTCGTTTTGTATAAATTGTATCTTAATTTTAATCAATTTTTTATCGACCAAATGCCTGCAAGTAAGAAGCAAATATAGGAGACAATATAATCATGGAAGCGCCGGCGTGGTCACTTGCATTGCACGTGAACTGGAGCATCTCATCATAAATTAACCGAAACTCAACGTATAGAATTTAAGCTTGAAATGTCTAAAACGAAACAATTCAAAACGAAAAGAAATAGGCTACTCTCTGATTATGTAATCCATTATGTGCATTTCTCTCTGGGGCGTTCACTACGGAGATGGCGATCGCGGTCAAATCTATCAAATGACGGAGATCGCTGTCAAATCCCAGGGACAGATAATCTGTCCCTGGGGAAAGTAACGTTGCGCCGAATTGAAAAAGGAACTACATTTCGTTACCAAATTTTCAGTAGTAGCGCGTTACTACTTTTTACCCGAAAAAGTAGTTATGTTACTGTAACGCGTTACTTTGTAACGCGTTACACACAACACTGCTTGCATTGCACGTGAACTGGAGCATCTCATCATAAATTAACCGAAACTCAACGTATAGAATTTAAGCTTGAAATGTCTAAAACGAAACAATTCAAAACGAAAAGAAATAGGCTACTCTCTGATTATGTAATCCATTATGTGCATTTCTCTCTGGGGCGTTCACTACGGAGATGGCGATCGCGGTCAAATCTATCAAATGACGGAGATCGCTGTCAAATCCCAGGGACAGATAATCTGTCCCTGGGGAAAGTAACGTTGCGCCGAATTGAAAAAGGAACTACATTTCGTTACCAAATTTTCAGTAGTAGCGTGTTACACTACTTTTTACCCGAAAAAGTAGTTATGTTACTGTAACGCGTTACTTTGTAACGCGTTACACACAACACTGTTAACAGTATACACAGCAGTCCAGATGTCGAACAGTACTTTAGCTAGTAGAAAACGTGATACAGGTTGCTCACGTCACATCTACGTCGTCAAGCTCAGTTTGAGCCTGCGCAGTGCGCTTGGCAATCAGGAAGTGAATGCTTCTAATTGACTTCACTTTTCTCCGTTGAAGTCTATGGGGTCGCTGTGTCCATTTCTTTTACTGTCTATGTATAGAATGCGCTATGCGGAAGTAAAGACGCGTGCTGAGATTCTACCGGAAATACGTCAGCAGCGTTCGCGCATAGAGCCTATTATATTCAGGCAGTATGGAAGCCCTGAACCGTATGGTGAAGAAAAAAAGTGAAGGGGGTGGATTGGAATCCACTGCTGCTTCAATGTATATGTAATGATGAGTAATTATAATCAAGGTATTAATCAATATTTTTCCTTCTAAATATTAAATGAGTTGAATGACTTCTCTAGACTTGTGAGATTTTACTTTGTTATAGAAGTTACCAGTGTGATTACTGAAATGTTCTTTTCATGTATTCTTTAATGTCTGTATTTGATATCTGAATGCAGTAACAGTGCTTGTTCATTTAGCCCGGCTTCCAGAAATTAAATAGGGACTTGTTTTGTGTTTGAGAAAGGTCTTCAACGTGTTAAAACATATAGGGGTCATTGAAGCCAATAGTTTAAGGGACCATTTCTTTGTTAAAGCCTTACTTTCCAGTTAGACTAAAGTTGAGAGAAAGAACGCATTGTCTTGATGTTTTGAGACGACTCTCCTGTTTATAGTTAGAGCCTGGCCTAATCCAACCTTGGAAAAGTGTGTCGGTGTGTGTGTTAGTCTTCTTGGTTACAGGTTAAGGAACCACTGGCATTATTGGAGATTGAATGAATTGTTGTTCGAGACAGGCTGGCGCCCAGAAACCCAAATCTGCGACCTGGAAGGTCATGACGTGCCTAAACTTCAGGGTCTAAGTGTCATCTGCATAATCTATGGAGAGATGCATCAGTCTATCATGTGTGGAAAATCACTGTGTTTATCTATTTCTTAGCCAATCAGAATCATTCAACCTGTAAGCAATGACGTAGCTTAGACCTTGGTGAATGGTATAATTGCTGTGATCTTTGTAACTGTAAGGGGAGCGGCCTACGAACTTCTGTGTGAGTCTTGAAGCTGACTTCTGCTGATGAAACTGTAAACTATCTTCTTTTTTTATAACTCTGACTCCGGGTCTTCATTCTTCATATCTGGTTCTGGGTCTTTGACTGTATACCCCTTACAAAAGGAAAGAAAACTTATCTTGTTATTTCGAGATATTATGTCGAAATAACGACTTATTTTGTCGAAATAACATATATTATGTCGAAATATTTACTTATTATAACGACTTATTATGTTGAAATAACGACTTAATAAGTCGTTATAATAAGTCATTATTTCGACATAATATATGTTATTTTGACAAAATAAGTCGTTATTTCGACAAAATAAGTTGTTATTTCGACATAATATCGCGTTATTTCGACATAATAAGTCGTTATTTCTTCGACATCATGTGTTATTTCGACATAATATCTTGTTATTTCAACATAATAACTCGTTATTTCAACATAATAAGGGGACATTCTAATCTGCATTAAGCCACATTAAGCGTTCTTAAAATGGTTTTCTATGGGAGGAAAATGCTTAACGTGAAATTAAACACGTTGCGTTCATATTTTGGGCTCATCTGATTTTTTGTACATAGTATAGCCTAGGCTACTTTATTATGATTTTAGAATCATAATGATTAATAAATAATTATCCGTGAACTTGACATGATTCAGACATGATTTTGACCACTTCAAGTCAAGTCAAGTCAAATATATTTATATAGCGCTTTTCACAATACAGATTGTATCAAAGATGCTTCACAGTATCAATCAAAACAACTTAACAGTGTTTGTTTATTACTGGAAAAGACATCCAAGTTTGGTAGAGCTGATCAGTGGTATGATGGGTCATTTAATTTGAATATCCCCAACTGAGCAAGCCAAAGGCAACAGTGGCAAGGAACCGAAAAACTCCATCAAGTGACCCGATGGTGTCCTAAAACTCCATCCGATGACCCAATGGAGAAAAAAAAAACGTGGGAGAACCCAGGCTCAGTCGGGGCCAGTTCTCCTCTGGCGTTTATGAAGTAGAGGCCGAATTTTCAGTAACTGTAAGATAAAAAATGTATATGAATGCCTGGCTAAATAGATGCGTCTTTAGTCTAGTTAAACTTCATTAAGTTTTGTTTTGTAGAAAGCATTTCTTTAAAGTGAATTTCGTTTTGTATAAATTGTATCTTAATTTTAATACATTTTTCATGAATTAACCAATTTCCTGTATTTAATAAATAAGAAGCAAATACAGCAGACAATATAATCATGACATGGAGGCACCGGCGCGGTCACTAGCAGCCATATCACCCTGTAGCCCAAGACCGGTTGCCCACTGAAGCTAAGCAGGATTGAGCCTGGTTAGTACCTGGATGGGAGACCTTCTGGGAAAACCAGGTTGCTGCTGGAAGAGGTGTTAGTGAGGTCAGCAGGGGGTACTCACCCTGTGGTCTGTGTGGGTCCAAACGCCCCAGTATAGTGACGGGGACACTATACTGTCAAAGAGCACCGTCCTTCGGATGAGACGTTAAACCGAGGTCCTGACTCTCTGTGTTCATTAAATCCCAAAATTGCCTGGCCAAATTTGCCCCTTGATCTCTGTCCATCATGGCCTCCTAATCATCCCCACATACTGATTGGCTTCATCACTGTCTCCTCTCCACCAATAAGCTGGTGTGTGGTGGGCGTTCTGGCGCAATATGGCTGCCTTCGCATCATCCAGGTGGATGCTGCACATTAGTGGTGGTTGAGGAGATTCCCCCTTCCATGTAAAGCGCTTTGAGTCCCGAGAAAGGCGCTATATAAATGTAATGAATTATTATTATTATTATTAATTGCATTGCACGTGAACTGGAGCGCATCTCATCATAAATTAACCAAAACTCAGCGTATGCCTCACAGACATGAGAAATATATCTATAGAAAGCTTGAAATGTCTTTAAACTAAACAATTCAAAACGAAAAGAAATAGGCTATTCTCTGATTATGTAATCCATTATGTGCATTTCTCTCTATATAGGCGCGTATACGGAGATGGCGATCGTCAACTTCATCTTTGCAGCCGACACTAACTCTGAAAACACTAGTTTATTAATAAAAATCAATGCACGCGTGTCACCGGATTTACAAATGCACACCTTGCTTGTTGCACGCACACATATTATAGATATTATGTTGAAATAACATTATTAATAATAATAAATCTTTAAGAATATTTAATTGAATGCTGAAAGTGCTTGTTCAATTTAATCAAATTAAAACTTTTGTTGTTGTAACCCTCCGGTGGTAGTTCTGCTTATAGGCAGGCTAAGAACCTATTGTAAGAGTTATCTAAATCTAGATTCGATGAGGAAGTCGGTTATGTACTAATCAAATGGTCAAAAGACCCATAGATTCCACTCCAAAGGAAGCACAGGACAATAGATTAAAGATTGGATGTAGTTCTTATTCAAATTATTTCTCTTATTTTCTTATTCAAAAATTCAACATTTAGTTCAGTTCACACAGCATTAGTACCATTGATGTTAACAGATTAGTCACAACTTCTGAGATCTAATGAAACAAAAACAAAAGGGAAAATCTTCCAAAGAAAAATTAGTTACCCTTGAGTGCACTCAAATATTTTAACTGTCCAACCACCCCTTCAATACTTAGCGTCCATATCAACCACCCAATGGAACTGTTGCAGCGCTGTTAGTTGAGGCAGTGGACCAGGGAACTAGGCACCAGGACGAACAGAGAGGAATCCAGCTTCGGTGGAAAGAACACAAGGGATCCGGGACAAGAAGAAGCCTAAAAAAAAACAGCCAGAAATGCCACCTCGAATGCCAGAAAACAGCAGAAGAAGAACGTTTCATTGTGCACTGCCACCTAGTGGCGAACTAGATATTGCACTTTACTCTAATTTTAAGTGTTTGCATTAAAGGTCAGGACTTATTGGGGCAAAATTGACAGGGTTACACCCTCCCCCTCTAGACCACATGAGTCCTTGCATGTGTGTTAAATCTGACAAGGTATCTGATGGTCAGGAATAATGTCTTGGGAGTTTCCCAAAAAACTGACTAAGGGCAAGGATTAGGGGTTTCCCTAGCTCTTAATAGGTGAACTTGGGTGGGGGATGTCTTTCTCTGTGTGAACGTCTGGGCTCACCTTGTTCTTCCCCACAAGTAACTTCTGAGTGCCCTTTAGAGGTTACAGAGAACCTGTTCTGAGCATTGTCCGTGTCGTGAGCTGGTGTCGGGTCTGTGACCACTGTGCTTTGCGATATTTCATTTTCTGGAATGTCTATGATGACATGGTCACTTTGGGTTGGGAAGTGATTGACAGCTGTATTTGTGTCAAGAGGTGCAACTGAGTGATCAGGAATTGGTGGGGGCTCTGGCGATTTGAACTCAGAAGCCATGGGGTTCAGAGAAGACTGAGAGCCACTGACAGGGATAACTTCGAACTCTTGCACATAGGGTCCCCATGTGGTGAACTGTGGAGGTTCATTCACATAGTAGGCATCATCCTCTTCTTCTCTGTCTGAATATTCACATTCCATCTCTTGGTTTTGTCTACTCCTCAGGCGCATTTGAGTTTGTTTGCTTTGGTGTGGCACTGAATCAGGAGTAATCTCAACTGGCAGAAATCCACATGGTAAAAGTAAGTCCCTGTGAAGTGTACGCCGAGGCCCATTTCCTGTTTCTGGCTTGACTACATACACAGGACCACCGTCAATCCGTTTCACAGCGATGTGGATGGGCCTTTCCCATTTATCGGCTAACTTGTGTTTGCCACGGACGTTGACATTCTTCACCAAGACACGGTCCCCTTCTTCTAATTCAGCAGTTTTTACTTTGGCATCAAATCTGTGCTTCTTTCTTTCTCCAGACTTCTTGGAGTTCTCTGCAGCCAGTGCATAGCTTTGTCTCAGTCTCTGGCGCAAATTTTGGACATACTCTGAGTGAGTTGTATGAGTCTCAGTTGGGGGTTTCAGGCCAAGTATGAGGTCAACTGGCAGAGCCGGCTGCCTGCCGAACATCAGATCATACGGTGAGTAACCTGTTGCATCATTCCTGGTGCAGTTGTACGCATGTACAACAGGCTTCACAAAGTCTCGCCAGTGATGTTTGTCCTTCTCGTCAAGGGTACCGAGCATGCTGATAAGAGTCCTGTTAACCCCCTGGGGTCGGCTATCGCGCCGGCGCGATTGTCTCGCTTTTTTTCTTATCAGTGCAAAAGAGACTCAAAATACTCGGTTGATTTTAATCTTACAAATAAGTGTTGTACATCATTAGATCCTGTTAAGTTTGTATTTTTTTTGTGGATACACACAATAAAAACAAAGTGTTGTGCTTTTCGCCAAATAAAGAAAAACAAACATGATGCGAGTTCTGCGTTCCCTCTGTCTGTGAAGTCCATTCTGAAACGCGTCCTAAGATTAACTGGAACTCCGCGAATACTTGTCACACAGGCACGAGAGATTTTTCTTTATGAAGCTTGAATTCTCTTCTTTTAAATGAAGTAATTTATATAAAAAACAAATATTCTCAGTTTATGTAATCCGTGAAACCAAGGAGAGGTACAGTTTTTTTCTCTCCCCCCTCATTATTTTTAATGAGCTGAGGCCGGCACACCCCCGGCGCTGTTCACATGGTAAATAGGTGATCTATGCGTCGCACACGCGGACACGCCCCCCGATCAATGCCATAAAAACCCGAAGTTTCTTTATGAGATTCACTGATAGATCATCGCGTTTTGAGGATGGCACGCTACTCCGGTGATGAAGCCCTTCAGATGATTCTGGACAGCGAGGAAGAATTCACCTTTTCCTCAGAGGAAGATTGCAACTCGGATGACGAACGGCTGCATTTTGAAGAACGAATTGATCCCGCCGAGGATACAAGTTCGGAGTAAGTTGTTTAGTGTTATATAATTCCTTTTCTGATCATATAGAACTCATGAATTTTCAGACGATATTTTGCCTAGTTTTGGCTAGCTTATGACAGCCCTAACATTCGTGTATGCTCAAGTGTAGCTAAACTTTTAAAATGTGATATTATACACTCTAAACATATTTGTATATTAAATATATTTCACTCGGTTTTGATTAGCCTATGACACTGATTATCATGCTAAAATACTGCCTTATGCATAATGTATCTTGTTTGCGAATATCTGCTTAGGCAACACGATCTCATAAAAGTGCGTTTCTAGGCTTAGGTTATATAATGTGATTTAGTGCAAATATATTTCCGGTAAAATATGTGATAGGCCTATTGTCTATGCAATATATTTATATTATGTTCAGTTTTGGTTAGCCTATGACACTACGTATCACGCTTACTGCCTTATGCACAGATGTGAATAGCCTACAGGTGTAAATGTTTGAAATGTGTCGTTCGCGAACGATCCGTTTATTGCGTGTAGACCACTAAATGCGTGCGGATAATGTCTATGTATAGTGGATAATGTGTATGCTAACAGGTTTTTTTTTTTTTTAGGAATGTGTGTAGGCCTACAGCACGCTCTCCTTCTCCAGCAGCTCGCAGAGGGGAACGCAGGCGTCGTTCAGTTCTCAGTGCGATTGAGAATCAAACTGAGTAAGTGCATAGATGTAATATTTTACAGATTTACAATGTAATCATGACATCTTTGCAGACACTGACACACAGAAAACAGTTGATTAATAAAAATAAAATAAAAATTTATAACGATATTCGACGTTTGCTCCTTGATTGTCGAATGCCATTTTTGGCAGAAATGATCAAATACATACAGATGATACAGTTTCATTGATTGTGTTATCAGCATTCTCACTTTTTTTTTCTTTTTTTTAACAGATGTGACAATGAACATGTCCAAGCACCTGTCCCAAAGAGAGCCAAGGCAAACAAGCAGGCAAGCAACAGGCAGACCACTCTGTCATGGAAAACAGAGACCGATGTTGACATGGCTCCACAGACACTGCGATTCCTTCCTGCACGGGAAACTGGACCGCAACTGAGCTCTGTAGACTCGCATTCGCCCATGAGTCTATTCAAACAATTTTTTTCAGAAAGTGCTGTGTCAACTCTGTGCCACAACACCAATGCTCAGGCTGCCAAGGCAGCTGCAAAGGGCTGCAAATACAAATGGACGGATGTCAGCATCAGTGAGATGTACCGCTACATTGGGCTGCTGTTTTACATGGCCATGGTGAAGGTCAGTTCCATCAGAGACTACTGGCGGCAAAGCAGTGTTTTCTCCGTACCCTTTCCTGCTACAGTAATGTCTAGGGACAGATACCGCACCATTTCATGGAATGTACACATGAGTCACCCAGATGCAGATAAGGAGAATGACAGAAAGAGGGGCACACCTGAACATGACCGTCTTTTCAGGGTCAAACCTCTCATGGACACTATCCGTCATGCTTGTAAAGCCATCTATCATCCTAAAAGAAACTTAGCTGTGGATGAAAGAATGGTGGCATGCAAAGCACACACCGGTATGACGCAGTACATGAAAGCCAAGCCAACCAGGTGGGGTTTCAAGCTGTTTGTTCTTGCAGACTCATCGAATGGATTCACTGTGGACTTTTCTGTGTACACAGGAAAGAACAATTTCCCCACAGGCCATGGACTGTCATATGATGCTGTAACATCTCTTTTAGACCACACATTTTTGGGTTCTGGGTACCATGTGTACATGGACAATTTTTATACAAGTCCAAAGCTCCTAAAAGACTTGTTTGCAATGAGGTTTGGTGCATGTGGGACTTACAGGGACAACAGGAAGGACTGCCCTCGGAATGCAGCTAATTCACTCTCTAAAAAATCTGCCAGGGGATCCATCAGGTGGATTCGGGATGGACCTCTTGTATTTGTGAAGTGGATGGACACACGAGAGGTATCTGTCTGTTCTACCATCCATCCTGCTTATACGGGAGACACTGCACAGAGGAGAGTGAAGACACAAGATACATGGAGGACAAAGACATTTCCATGTCCTACACCTGTGACTGAATACAACAAACACATGGGTGGTGTTGACCTGTCTGATCAGCTGTTACAGTACTACACTGCACAACACAAAACAATGAAGTGGTACAGAAAGATTTTTCTACACTTCTTGGACATTGCTTCCACCAACTCTTTCATTGTGCACAAAGAGCTACATGGTAACTTGTCCCATAAAGAGTTTATGGAGCAACTTATCACAGAGCTCTGTGGTGTGTCACAGACAACGGCACCAAAACGGACCAATAGTGACCATGTACCGGTTCCAGGAGCTGAGCTGACATCAGAAGGCAGGGATGTTGCCACAGTTGGTCGCCGCAATTGTGTGCATTGCACAACAGTGCGTGGTAAAAGGCAATTGACACCATGGAAATGCCAGGCATGCAATGTTCACTTATGTCTTCAGTTGAACAGGAACTGTTTTCAAGAGTGGCATAACGATGTGTGACTGTGTGCTCTGCTGCTAACTAACTTTCACTAACCATCAGCCTTCAGAAATCATTCTGATTGTTTATTTATCGCTCACAATTGCTTTGTTTATAGCCGACTGATTATTTATTTTACTCACATTTGATTTGCTTAGAGCCCGCATCAACGGGGCATAAGCATTTACTGTGAGATACCTGCCTTTACTTTTGTTTGTTTATCGCTCACAATTGCTTTGTTTATAGCAGACTGATTATTTATTTATTTTACTCACATTTGATTTGCTTAGAGCAAATTTAGAACATTTAGTTTCTCCACACAGAGGAATTACAATAAAACAGATTGAAAAACAAAACCTTTGAATCTCCTCTCATTCTTTGTTCAGGCTTCCTCACCCTAATGGGCCATTGGGGGAGTGTCTGTCACACCCCTGGTCTGAATCTCATTAATATTGATAGGCCATTACCACTCCCACGCATAAACCTCTTCTGACAAAAAAACTGTCATACAAAGTATAAATTAATGTTTTGTTTTATGTGAACGATTAGGAGGGATGATTTTCACATCATTTTGAAGCCAGAACTCGAAGCGACAACATCCATTAGTCAAAAGTCTTGTGGACACATATTTAGTATTTGTTTTGTGGTCTTATTTCAGCAGCTTTCATTTTTATTTTTTTCAATAACCACGCATAAACATTATTCTCTTAAAAATACAAACTTGTACATACATGTTGCTCAGATATTATGGTAACCCCGTTTGTGCTATATAGAGTGAATTTACACCTTTGCCATTAACATGTTTATAAATAACTGAAAAAAGCACAAATGTAAGGGCATGCCAGAACATCCCAATGGCCCCAAAAATACCTCAGACCCCAGAGGGTTAAAGCACTCCACAGGATTCCCCTGAGGATGGTATGGGGTGGTGTGCACTTTCTCGGCCCCTATCAGTGAACACAGCTCCTTGATTGTGTGGGATTCAAAGTCACGTCCCTGATCACTATGAAGGCGACTAGGGAACCCATAGTAGACCAGGAAGTTTTCCCAGAGAGCTTTAGCAACAGTTCTGGCCTTTTGGTCTTTTGTAGGCACAGCTACTGCGAAGCGGGTGAAATGGTCAGTGATGACTAGTATGTTTCTGATGTCACGGTTGTCGGGTTCAAGGGACAAGTAGTCCATGCAAACAAGCTCTAGCGGGTAAGTTGTTTTAACATTCACCATGGGTGCTGCTCTTTGTGGCGGAGTTTTTCTTCTGAAACAACGTTCGCATGTGTGACACTTCTTCTCAACTGATTCTTTCATTTTAGGCCAATAACATCTGGCACGAGCAAGATTGAACACACGCTCTGGCCCTAGGTGACCAACCTCATCATGGAAGCCTTTGAGAGCTCTTTCTCTGAATTCCTCGGGTAAGACAAGCTGATGAATTTTATTTCCTCTGTCAAAACACTTCCTGTAAAGGACATCATCAATGAGCTCAAGCTTATCCCACTCCCGAAGGAGCAACTTGACTTCAGGTGACTCAGCTTTTACAGATTTGAAGTGGGGCTTTTGTCTTTTTTTGACCAAGGTGATGACTTTCTCAATTGATGGATCATTTCTTTGTGCTTCATGCCAGTTTTCTTTTGCCATGCCAGGTACAGTGTCTTGTCCAGTATCAGTGAATAGATCAGGTAAGGAGGAGGCATCAACAACAAGGGACTCAGCAAGGACAGGTAAGTGCATGATTACTGAATGGCGTTGACATACAGCTGAGACTGCATCAGATGGAATCTCCCCCTCTTTAAGGCGTTTTGTCATTGAGTTGATCCGTTCTTTTTCCTGCAGGTACTCATTATCCTCTTGAGGAGCTGCTTGAGGTCTCCTTGACAGTCCGTCCGCATCACCATTAGCACGTCCAGCTCGATATTTGATTTTAAACCTGAAGGTTGAGAGGGCCGCTAGCCAGCGGTGTCCGGCTGCATCGAGCTTTGCGGATGAAAGAACATAGGTAAGCGGGTTGTTATCTGTTAGGACTGAAAAGTCTGTACCATACAGGTAATCACAGAATTTCTCACAAACTGCCCACTTTAACGCTAGAAATTCTAGCTTGTGAGTAGGGTAGTTCTTCTCGCTCTTGGATAAGCCTCTGCTGGCATAGGCTATTACTCTAAGCTTTCCATCTTGAGCTTGATAGAGAGCTCCTCCTAACCCCTCACAGCAAGCGTCTGTATGTAGCACATACGGGAGCTTGGGATTTGCGAAACCGAGTACAGGGGCCGATGTCAACTTTTCAACCAGTGTTCTGAAAGAGGACTCACACTCAGGCGTCCATTCTGAGCCAAAGGGTGCTCTGGGGCTTATACCAGTGTTGGGTCTCAGGGTTTTATAAACTTTACCCCTCTTTTTAGGTGTATAATACCCAGCAGTGAGAGCGTTGAGAGGCCTGGCGATTTTTGAGTAGCCCTCCACAAATCTTCTGTAATACCCTGAAAATCCGAGGAAGCGTTTCAGTTCTTCTCTGTTTCCAGGGCGGGGCCAATCTTTCAGAGCTGACACTTTATCCGGGTCTGTGTGAACTCCTTGAGCATCAACAATATGGCCCAGGTATTTCACGGAGGACTTGAAAAACTGACACTTCTCTGGGGATAGTTTTAGGCCATAGCTTTTGAGACGATGAAGCACCTTCAAGAGCCTTGCCTCGTGCTCTTCTAGAGTCTGGGAGAAGACAATGACATCGTCTAAAAACACCAAAACCTCGCTCAGATGTAGGTCACCAACACACGTTTCCATAAGGCGTTGAAAGGTGCTAGGTGCGTTGGTGACACCTTGCGGCATTCGATTGAATTCGTAGAAAACAAATAGACATGTGAACGCAGTTTTGTGTTTATCTTCTTCCACCATTTTCACCTGGTAATAACCAGACTTTAGGTCCATCACCAGGGCAGAAAACGTCTCCTCAATGTTAGGAAGAGCATAAGCATCCTTAATAGTGCGGCTGTTAAGCTTCCTATAGTCGATGCATAGTCTGATCTTTCAGTTTTTCTTTTTCACGACAACCACTGGGGATGCAAAGGGACTCTCGGATTCCCTCATTGTACCAGCATCCAGAAGCTCTCTAAGGTGTTGTCTGACAGCTTCTCGATCGCTGGGGTGTATCGGCCTGGATCTTTCTTTGAAGGGCGTCTCGTCCTGCAGACGGATGGTATGTTTCACAGCGATGGTATGGCCAAATGACAGCTCATCGAGCGCAAAAACCTCAGGGATAGAGTTCAGTTTATCTCGAATGCGTGTCTTCCACTCCTCTGGCATTGGGGAGTCATCCAAATTGAATGAATGGTTGCCATTTGATGTTTGTGAATCGACTTGTGCAGAGGAGGTCATGGGCATTACACTTTGAACTGCAGACACTTCACCAATAACACACTTTGGAGGTAGGGTGACAGCGTGATCTGTGGTGTTGCTGAGGACTACAGGGATCTTGTTTGAAGCTCGTGTGTTTATGTTTATTAGTGCACACTGAATGAACAACCCACCCGGCAGGAAGGACGATTCAGGGGGTTCAACGACAAATGTCATATTGGAATTGGCTTTTCCGACTCTAACATCCCCAAAAAGATACATTTTGTGTCTTGCCGGAATAGTAATGGGCTTTTCTCTGTGCAATTTCACTAGACAAGCTTTAGCATCACTTTTGCGTACTCGGGCCACATGTTGGAGTAGTACTGCAAAACTGTCTGATCTTCTGAGAAACGTGGGTTTGTCATAACTTATTCCACGTTGGTACAACTCGAGCAAGACATTTGTGCCAATTAAGACAGGAACCTTGCTATTGAACTGGTTTTCAGGGACAATGAGTGCTAAAACAGACATTTGCTCTTCTGTTCCAGTAACATTCTCAGGGAAGGTTAAGTGTACTTCCACGTACCCCAGGCAAGGCACTGCTTGACCTCCAGCCCCTTCGACCTCGAGAAGATTGTGTATCGACTGAACAGGTAAGTTTGACATGTGCTTAGAATAAAAAGTCTCTGAAATTGTTGTTACTTGGGATCCAGTGTCGAGAATGGCATCACATTTCATGTCTCCAACAGAGATGTTCGAAGTGCAACGAGGTCCCACAAGTCCAGGCGGCAATTTGCAGCCAGAAGAACTACTGCTTTTAGAAGAGCACTCATTGTGAGTCATTGCTATGGGACATTCTTTGTCCTCAGCTCCTGGTCGCCCCAAGGCAGGAGCCTCTAGAAGTTTAAAGATGTTTTGTTGGCTGCCTGCTTGGCCCAGAATTTGCTTCGTTTTTCTTTGAGCTCTGCATTCTTTTTCCGGGCGAGGCCCGGATTGGGTTCAAAAGTGCACTTTGCAGCGATGTGGCCATCACCCCCACATTTAAAACAGAACCAGGGCTTAGGTGGTGTCGGAGATTGGGGGTTTGGGTCTCTATTGGAAACCTGTGCGAGTAAACTTTCAGTCTTAGCAGGCGGTTCACTTTGGGGTGGACGGCTCTGCACTCCCTCATACCTTTCCCCTTTCTTTCCTTGCTGTATTAGCTTTGCAACCTGTATCCTCAACTCTGCAACTTCCTTTTCTAGTTTAGAATCTGTCTCGTGTTTCTTTGTTGTAGTGGGGGCAGCTTCAGGTTCGAATACTGGCATGCTCATAACTGAATGAACATGTACAGCGGCTTTCGTGCTTCCAAGATGCTTTTTCATGCGATCCATCTTTGCTGCTCTCCTATCCTCCTCCGTTCTCAAAAGCAACAACAATTCTGGGAATGAGGGGGGATTGGGTTTCCTGTGTTCGAGCTGCAGGCCAATGATCAGACTCTGGTCCCAGCATCCCCTACAGAACTGCCGAAGTAAGTACTTGTCAGACTCTGCAGCTGAAACTCCCCCTCTGGTTACGGCTTTGGTGAGGAGAGTATGGAGACGGCCTAAATAGACAGAGGGTTTTTCACCTGAGTTTTGGTTCGAGCCCAGGAAGGTAGCAAATAGCTCCTCTCCATCTTCAACCACTCCAAATGCTGACTCGAGCTGGGTGAGGTAAGCTTGAGGGGTTGCATCCGTCCCAAGCGGCTTAACTATGTCCGCTGCTGGGCTGAGGAGGCTCTCCAATATTCTCCTTAATTTCTGTGAATCAGAGACAGACGCGTCCTTAAGAAGTAGGTCTACCTGAGTACGCCAGGAATCATAATATACTTCTCCATTTGGTTTTGGAAGCCGCCCCGAGAATGTACGGATTCTGCTTTGACTGTAGCTAGACGGTGTGGAGTCACTGCGAATGAAATGTTCAACAATAACTTTTTGGACATGAGGTGGGTTAACTGTGCCTTCATCAAGAAATGGACTCCTTGTAGCAGTAGTTGGGATTTTGCGGGTGACTGCATCAATTGGATTAGCAATATCATTGTTGGTTTGCATATCACCATCTGCACTGCTACCATTTGTGGAAACAGCAACAGGATTTTCAGAGGGCTGTGGCTGAGTATCTGGGCTTTGCGGAGGGGCAAGTTCTGTCTGGGGCTGGACACTCTGCAGTTCACTTTGAAGTGCTTCCCAAAAACCAGCTTTACTAATTTCTGCAAGAGAGCTCAATTTAGCTAAACATTTCTGAGCGAGTTCTCGTCCTAGTTCTTCTTGGCATAGCTCACGGACTGTCTTGACACACCAGGTAACTGCTGGATCATTGGGACTGGGCAGGCTACCTAGTTGTACTGGGTCAAGTCTCGATATTGTTCGCTCTGCTGTGTATTCAATGAGTGCACGGCCTCTGGGTTGTTCTGGGTCGTTGGGAACTCTGACTACTTTCTTAATGTCCCCGTTAACTTGAAAGAACTCTGTAATGTCATCATCAGAATAGGCTTCATCTATGCCTGTGACATATAGACAACTAGGCCCATGCACATTATACTGATTGCAAAGATCCATCTTGCAGTAAACACGATCTTAGTGTACTTCAGCTTAGGGTGGAGTCTATTTTACACACTGTACCAACCTCCTGGCTCTGGCTCGCCACGACTGTAACCCTCCGGTGGTAGTTCTGCTTATAGGCAGGCTAAGAACCTATTGTAAGAGTTATCTAAATCTAGATTCGATGAGGAGGTCGGTTATGTAATAATCAAATGGTCAAAAGACCCATAGATTCCACTCCAAAGGAAGCACAGGACAATAGATTAAAGATTGGATGTAGTTCTTATTCAAATTATTTCTCTTATTTTCTTATTCAAAAATTCAACATTTAGTTCAGTTCACACAGCATTAGTACCATTGATGTTACCGATTAGTCACAACTTCTGAGATCTAATGAAACAAAAACAAAAGGGAAAATCTTCCAAAGAAAAATTAGTTACCCTTGAGTGCACTCAAATATTTTAACTGTCCAACCACCCCTTCAATACTTAGCGTCCATATCAACCACCCAATGGAACTGTTGCAGCGCTGTTAGTTGAGGCAGTGGACCAGGGAACCAGGCACCAAGACGAACAGAGAGGAATCCAGCTTCGGTGGAAAGAACACAAGGGATCCGGGACAAGAAGAAGCCTAAAAAAAAACAGTCTACACAGATTTGTGCAGAAAATTAACTAATGTTCAACTAAATGTCCTTTTTCCATCTTTCATCATTTAAAAGTCCATATGTTCAATAATACAACTTAAAATAAAAATCAATAAAATGGAATTGGACAAACAAAAGTACAGTATAGCATAGTAACTCAAAATTGGCATACTTGACACAAAACAAAATTATTTCCTTTCAAAATGCATTCTTCATTGTACCAAAAGTAGAATTTACAACAAAAATGTACCTGTTAGGTAACATCCACTGCTATTGTAGATAGCCAGACTGTTTTTTTTTTTTATCCACTGTAATCCACTGTAACGTTGAAATGTACACCTTTTTAGTCATTTCACCATTTTAGCTTCAAGCTAATCAACACAAAATTATAGTTTTCACTCACCGAGATAACTTTGTTTTACAACAGGTGTCGTCTAATTTTCAATGTAGTTCAACCTCGAGGATATATTTCGTTTCCTAAATCAATTTCATCAATTTTAAGACAATGATAAGACAATCTCAATCTTAATATTTACTTCTGCTCTGGCTCCCGTTTTTCCCAAGGGGGTAATCCACCAGCCGGAAACTGAAGTCTCCCCGGGCGCCGCCATTGGCTAACAAGCCTTCACCTGCTGTTAGCATCCCATTGACTCCCATTTATTTTTGCGTCACTTTGACAGCGAATAACTTTACATCTGAGACGTTTAAAGACTCCATTTGTCCATTATTTATTTCTAAAGAAACACAACAATGTATAAAATGCTCCGTTACCTTGTATCTTACGTTGTGGCCCCGTAGAAGCAGTTTTTGTAAAAATAGGCTAACGATTGCGTCATAACACGTGACTCTCTGTCGCATAGAAGAGAAATGACCGTAAAGACAGATGTAGAAGCTCACGCGCAATCGGGGGACGTGGAGGCATAAAGTCAAGGGAGAAGCCCATAGAGTCATAAAGTTGCTCCTGCTGCTAGCTCATGGACAGCTAATACTCACGATCTCCGGCTCTGCAAGATTCAGAAGGGAATGATTCAGATTCCTCTTGGCACAGCTACTAGAAGACGTACAACTGTCAGTCAGGTTGCTCACGTCACAACTACGTCTTCAAGCTCAGTTTGAGCATGCGCAGTGCGCTTGGCAATCAGGAAGTGAGTGCTTCTATTTGACTTCACTTTTCTCCGTTGAAGTCTATGGGGTCGCTGTGTCCATTTCTTTTACTGTCTATGGTTTTTCCAGGCTTTTTTTTTTAAGACAACGCGAATGCCAGAAAACAGCAGAAGAAGAACGTTTCATTGTGCACTGCCACCTAGTGGCAAACTAGATATTGCACTTTACTCTAATTTTAAGTGTTTGCATTAAAGGTCAGGACTTATTAGGGCAAAATTGACAGGGTTACACTGTAATAATTAAAATAATTGAATATTAAATATTGAGTGGCCAAATTTTGCTAATATATAAATAGTATTAATATATAATTGCGCAGCTCCCCCTGTCAATGATCTAGCACACCCTCAGCACCTGCATTAAAAATTCTCTTTCGCCACCCCTGTCTAAAAGCATATTAAAAACACCACATAGACATATAAACAACAATAATAACTTGATTTTCTCCACAGGGGGTCTTTAAAATAAAAGGTGTTTTTTTTCTCTCAAATAAAGTTTAGTTCAAACCCTAGTGAACATTATTGCTTTTGCCTTCATAGACAGCGTCCTAACTGTCATTGATCCTCACATGACCTTTTGGAAGGCTGTACAGGGGCAGCAACTTCAGGTGTCATACAAATAGCACTTCTCAAACAAATCACATGAGACTAGAGTCACAATATATTTCAGTAGAGTTTGACGTCAAACTTTTAACTGCGTAATACTAGTCAGAGTTAAAATAATTAAACCTTGTTTAATCAATCCTTTTCAGTAATGAATGAATTAAGTTCTGTCCCATTAACTGATCCCGAAGGCGCAGTATCGATCCAACTGCAAACCCTCCACCTTTACCCTCCACACTTAGAAGTGCCAAAGGAGAAGGAGCGCAGGGCGTTTGGCGTTTTTTGTTGCTTGTACAATGCCAACTGACAAAAACAAGCACAACAATGAAACAAATACTTTAAAACAAGAACAAATACTTTACAATGTAATGTATCAACATTTTATATTCATACGTAAAACAGACTGTCTGTGAAAATAGATACTAGTAACACATACGCATATTATATTCTGTATCAACCAAAGTGTCTAACTGAAAAGGCAGTATTTAGGCCTTTAGTATACGATTTAGTTCAATACGATCATTATTTTATACGATTGTTATTTTTATTTCTCATACATGTTGAAATTCAGATTCAAAACACATCTGTTTAGCTGTGCATTTACTGAAAAAGCACTATGCTACGTCCGAAATTTGATTAATGTATCCTCCTTTTTCCTAAATTTTTATTCTCAACTTTTATTGTTATTCTTATTTCTTATGCATGCTGTTTTTAATTCCTATGCATCTGTTGCAATTATTTGTATTATTTTTATTCCTTATATGTAAAGTACTTTAAATTACCATTGTGTATGAAATGTGCTACGCCTATAAATAAACTTGCCTTGAAAAAACAACAACCGCTGTACTGCCGAAACACTGAAGCACCTGCAGCAAAGCATTTTCAGAAGAGTGCCTGGCATTTTCAGTTGCCTAAAAACAATTTGGTGGACAATAAGCAGGATGTGGTGGTTGGTCGGTGTGGTTTTTGTCCAGCCCCTCCTCAGTGATTGGACAGCTGGGTAATAGGCTAAAGCCCCTTTCACACAGCGCTTTGTACCCGGCAAATTGCCGGCAAATTGCCAGAGTGCCTTCTGTGTGAACGCAAACACGACCCGGGACTGATGCCGGGATCGATGCCGGGTTGGGGACCTAGTAACATTGCCGTGTTCAGACCCGGAACGCGCGCTGTGTGAACAAAAGCCGTAACCAATGCCGTGTCGTAATGATGACGCTGAAGTGAAGTGAAAGCAGGCTAGTGAAACGGTACGTAATGCGCTAGTTTATGATCGAATCAGAGAAAAAAATGCACAATCGTGGTTTCCCCAGAGAGAAATCGCAGCTCATAAGCAAACTATACACGTTGCTGAGACATTACATGTCACATCGATGTCACGTGTCTTTCCGGAACATACACGGGTTGTGTGTGAACGCGCTCTCTGATTCCGGCAAATTACTGGCTGTGTGAATGAAGCAAAATCAAACGAACCCGGGTCAAATCCCGGGTCGCTTTATCCGTGTATTTTCCGGAATCTCTGTGTGAAAGGGGCTTAAGTGACAGAATGTTTGCCCGGTAAACACTTCACTGGAAATACTGATGTCTTGTAGGGTGTGCTCTACATTTGTTGTTGAGTTTCAACATTCCTTATTCAACCCTGTGCTCCTTCCTCATTTTGTTGCAGAGACTTTAAAGGGGTCTTGAACTGAGAATTAAAATTTTCTTTGATCTTTTGACAGTTAAGAGTTCGTTATATAGCTATTATAAAAATATCCTGTAAGTTTCAAAATTCAAAACTTCCTTGCTATTCCAAAAACTGCTTTTATTGAAACCAAGGCTAGAAAACACAGGATCTGAAAAGTGGAGACTTATGATGTCACAGGGAAGCGCCTTTGCAGAAAAATATCAACGCATACGTCACATCAGCGCGCCTTTGCTCCGCCCACTGGCGCGTTAGTGAATAGTTACATGAGAACGAGAAAAGATCGACGACGACAGGATCAATACCATGTAGGGATGGCCCGATACCATTTTTTTTCAAACCGATACGAGTACGAGTATTTACATTTGTGTACTTGCCGATACCGAGTACCGATACCGATATTTCTACCGCAAAAGTAATAGGCTCCCAGAAAAGAAGACGACTATTTTAGAACACAGGTTAGAAGACTGTTTTTATTTTCTTCTCTGCTTGTTTTAACAAGTCTAAAAATAAATAAAAATTAGTAAAATAATAAATGTATTAACACACAAACCACTGTTAATTTAACATAAAAGCAAGCAGGCTTCTGCGTGCATGGTCTGGCATGACTGAATGCGCGCAAAGTGCGCTCCCTTAATAAATCCTAAAAGCTGACAGTTCATCGCGATCTCACACATCTCTGTTATTATCAATGAAGCTGACTGCACAATCAATCTTTCATAATATCCACACTTTGTTTGTTATAATTAGAGGATTTGCCAGCATACAGAATTCAGCACTGAATAAAAAAGTCTGTTTTGAGCGGTGAGGGGAGTCTATCTTAAATGCTTCTGATTGGCCATTGCGTTCAAGAAATCAACACATATGTCTGTGATTGGCTACATCGCTCAACGCTGTAACCATGTTATGAATAGAAACTCTGGCCTGTAAATCGTTTCTATTTTGTTGCAGTTGTTCTTGTTGCTTTTCTGCAAGAGATGAATAAAAATCTTTTAGTTTTTATGTTTTATTCATAGATATTTCTAGTTTGCGGGAGTCCCGCGAATCGTTTTATTCTCCCGTAACCCGCACACACAGAGTGAGTGCATTACCGCCCGCGCGCTCGGCCATCAGATCTATGATGCGTCTTCAGATGTTTAATTAGATTGCTGGTGTTAAACGATGTACTTTCTTTCCCTCCTCTCGACACCTTAGCTGAACATAACTCACAGTCTGCCTTGCTGTTGTCATCACCCCTTATCTTGAAATGAGCCCAAACCGCCGACATTATACTTTCCTATGCCTCAGTTCACCTCGACAAAGCACTCGCGGCGGCCAGTTTCGTTTTGCAAATATGTACGTGGTATCGGTGCGTGGTATCGGCGAATTTTTATGAGTACGAGTATATTAGGACAGTATCGGCCCGATCCCCGATGCCAGTATCGGTATCGGGCCATCCCTGTATTCAGTGCATTTCACTGTGGATTATTTGGTAGTCCTGAGGATCGAAACGTTGCCTTTTAATAAATTCTTTTGGAGCAGTAATTTTCAGTGTGCGGACTTCACACTTCTTTATTTGTTTATATTACTTAGTTGTCCTGCACCTGAGCCCAATTTGGGTGTTTGGGATGTGCACACCATTTTTGAATTATTTGGTAGTCGCAATTTAGACGCAGGCTTTTCAAACAGATTTTTACGATATGGATCTGCCAGCAATGCCACAAACATGCAAGTAACCATGTTTATTCTAATGCCTGATCTGTGTATATACAGGTCCTTCTAAAAAAAATTGCATATTGTGATAAAGTTCATTATTTTCCATAATGTAATGATAAAAATTTAACTTTCATATATTTTAGATTCATTGCACACCAACTAAAATATTTCAGGTCTTTTATTGTTTTAATACTGATGATTTTGGCATACAGCTCATGAAAACCCGAATATCTCAAAAAATTAGCATATCATGAAAAGGGTCTCTAAATGAGCTATTAACCTAATCATCTGAATCAACTAATTAACTCTAAACACCTGTAAAAGATTCCTGAGGCTTTTAAAAACTCCCAGCCTGTTTCATTACTCAAAATCGCAATCATGGGTAAGACTGCCGACCTGACTGCTGTCCAGAAGGCCATCATTGACACCCTCAAGCAAGAGGGTAAGACAGAAAGAAATTTCTGAACAAATAGGCTTTTCCCAGAGTGCTGTATCAAGGCACCTCAGTGGGAAGTCTTTGGGAAGGAAAAAGTGTGGCAAAAAACGCTGCACAACGAGAAGAGGTGACCGGACCCTGAGGAAGATTGTGGAGAAGGACCGATTCCAGACCTTGGGGGACCTGCGGAAGCAGTGGACTGAGTCTGGAGTAGAAACATCCAGAGCCACCGAGCACAGGCGTGTGCAGGAAGTGGGCTACAGGTGCCGCATTCCCCAGGTCAAGCCACTTTTGAACCAGAAACAGCGGCAGAAGCGCCTGACCTGGAATACAGAGAAGCAGCACTGGACTGTTGCTCAGTTTTGCATGTCATTCAGACATCAAGGTGCCAGAGTCTGGAGGAAGACTGGGGAGAAGGAAATGCCAAAATGCCTGAAGTCCAGTGTCAAGTACCCACAGTCAGTGATGGTCTGGGGTGCCATGTCAGCTGCTGGTGTTGGTCCACTGTGTTTTATCAAGGGCCCTCAATGCAGCTAGCTATCAGGAGATTTTGGAGCACTTCATGCTTCCATCTGCTGAAAAGCTTTATGGAGATGAAGATTTCATTTTTCAGCACGACCTGGCACCTGCTCACAGTGCCAAAACCACTGGTAAATGGTTTACTGACCATGGTATTACTGTGCTCAATTGGCCTGCCAACTCTCCTGACCTGAACCCCATAGAGAATCTGTGGGATATTGTGAAGAGAAAGTTGAGAGACGCAAGACCCAACACTCTGGATGAGCTTAAGGCCGCTATCAAAGCATCCTGGGCCTCCATAACACCTCAGCAGTGCCACAGGCTGATTGCCTCCATGCCACGCCGCATTGAAGCAGTCATTTCTGCAAAAGGATTCCCGACCAAGTATTGAGTGCATAACTGAACATAATTATTTGAAGGTTGACTTTTTTTGTTGACTTTTTTTGTATTAAAAACACTTCTTTTATTGGTCGGATGAAATATGCTAATTGTTTTAGATAGGAATTTTGGGTTTTCATGAGCTGTATGCCAAAATCATCAGTATTAAAACAATAAAAGACCTGAAATATTTCTGTTGGTATGCAATGAATCTAAAATATATGAAAGTTTAGTTTTTATCATTACATTATGGAAAATAATGAACTTTATCACAATACGCAAATTTTTTGAGAAGGACCTGTATATACAGAAAGCGATCAAAGAACGCTCCCTTTTCAATCGCCCAAGCAGTCAATCATACAATGCGAGTTTATCTAGACACTTGCCAAAACTATGAAATCAATGACACTGTTACACTGCACAACGAAGCTCTGTCTTACTGTATTTACATCGTGTTTGCATTGTTATTTGGTGAAAGTATTCGTGAGAGTGCAGAAATTGCGTTGCAATGATAAGATCTTTTCATTCACATGATCAACAGACTGTCTGTCATCTGCTCAATGCTCATCACTGCAACCTTTCATGTGATGGGAAAATATCTAAATATAATGCTTTAAATACTTCTCACGATTCGTTAATCTCAATAGTTGTAATAGTAAAAACGTAGTAAAAGTATTCGAGAGATTTCCACATGTATAATGCTAGCTATTTCATATCCAAACATGTAAGCCAATCACAGCAGTGGGTGTTTACACTGCAGTCTCACAGCAGACACGTCCCTTCAAACAGAGCATTCAAATCAGAGGCTAAAATCAGGCTAAGAAAAATGCCTTTTATTTCTAATTTATGAAATTGTTTGATGTACAAATAATACTAACATTATAAGGGCATCCAAAGGAAACATTATAAAATAATAAAATAATTCAGTTCATGACCCCTTTAAGGACATTAATGTGTGTCACAGTGTATCCATTTTCAAACAAAAATGAAAATTCTGATAATCCTCATGTTAATTTTTATAAAATCTGTATGACTTCTGCAGATCACAAAAGAAGTTTCTCGGACAGCCTCAAATTAAGATTTTGTGACTGGGTCTGAAATAAAGGTATAGTATAGTATATATATATATGTGTGTGTGTATATATATACAGGTCCTTCTCAAAAAATTTGCATATTGTGATAAAGTTCATTATTTTCCATAATGTAATGATAAAAATTAAACTTTCATATATTTTAGAATCATTGCACACCAACTGAAATATTTCAGGTCTTTTATTGTTTTAATACTGATGATTTTGGCATACAGCTCATGAAAACCCAAAATTCCTGTCTAAAAAAATTAGCATATTTCATCCGACCAATAAAAGAAGTATTTTTAATACAAAAAAAAAAAAGTCAACCTTCAAATAATTATGTTCAGTCATGCACTCAATAGTCAATACTTGGTCGGGAATCCTTTTGCAGAAATGACTGCTTCAATGCGGCGTGGCATGGAGGCAATCAGCCTGTGGCACTGCTGAGGTGTTATGGAGGCCCAGGATGCTTCGATAGCGCCTTAAGCTCATCCAGAGTGTTGGGTCTTGCGTCTCTCAACTTTCTCTTCACAATATCCCACAGATTCTCTATGGGGTGCAGGTCAAGAGAGTTGGCAGGCCAATTGAGCACAGTAATACCATGGTCAGTAAACCATTTACCAGGGGTTTTGGCACTGTGAGCAGGTGCCAGGTCATGCTGAAAAATGAAATCTTCATCTCCATAAAGCTTTTCAGCAGATGGAAGCATGAAGTGCTCCAAAATCTCCTGATAGCTAGCTGCATTGAGGGCCCTTGATAAAACACAGTGCACCAACACCAGCAGCTGACATGGCACCCCAGACCATCACTGACTGTGGGTACTTGACACTGGACTTCAGGCATTTTGGCATTTCCTTCTCCCCAGTCTTCCTCCAGACTCTGGCACCTTGATTTCTGAATGACATGCAAAACTGAGCAACAGTCCAGTGCTGCTCTCTGTAGCCCAGGTCAGGCGCTTCTGCCGCTGTTTCTGGTTCAAAAGTGGCTTGACCTGGGGAATGCGGCACCTGTAGCCCACTTCCTGCACACGCCTGTGCTCGGTGGCTCTGGATGTTTCTACTCCAGACTCAGTCCACTGCTTCCGCAGGTCCCCCAAGGTCTGGAATCGGTCCTTCTCCACAATCTTCCTCAGGGTCCGGTCACCTCTTCTCGTTGTGCAGCGTTTTTTGCCACACTTTTTCCTTCCCAAAGACTTCCCACTGAGGTGCCTTGATACAGCACTCTGGGAACAGCCTATTTGTTCAGAAATTTCTTTCTGTCTTACCCTCTTGCTTGAGGGTGTCAATGATGGCCTTCTGGACAGCAGTCAGGTCGGCAGTCAGGGCTCGAGACTAACGGCGTCCTATCGTCCTGGGGACGATAGAAAATGTGTTTAGGACGAACAGAAATATTCTCCAGGACGCCTACAGGACGAAAGATATTTTTGAATGTGTGTTCATTTATTTCTAGCCTATTGGGCTAACTTACTTAGAAAATGTCAAAATTAACCGACCAAGTGCTGACTACAACGGAGCGCGTCTTCTCATGCTTACTATAGACTAACGTTACTATCACCGGCTACTCACCCAGAGACTTGTTCCGCGATACATCTATCAAATGGCTTAATGACATCGTAAATATGTTGCGCTGGTTAAACAACAGATATTCAACGAATAAAAGCTAGACAAAAATTTTAGATAGTGACGATTTGGGAAGCGATCAAGTCATTACTGATGTTCTGCGTGTAGATGCGCACATTTGTACTGTAACGTGCTGATCTACCCAGCGGGACACGGGTTGACATGCGCTGCATGTTTCATAAAACGTTAAAATATGTAAACGTCTGGGAGAATGAGTAGAGCAGATATATATATATATATATATATATATATATATATATATATATATAATATATATATATATATATATATATATCTGAATAAGAGTGACGACGCAAAGAGCTCTATTCGGTTTTCTGTGCGCACACACACGACCGAAGCGTGCAGCCATGCACATAGACGCCTATACAGCGCGCGAGGACTGATTGAGCTCTCTTTCGTGTCTGAGTGGACAAATACACACAACATTATGTCTAAATGTCCGTTTTGGAGAGTATTCGTGTAAACTATGTCTTAAACAGTTGTGAGAGAATCGGATGTGCATCAGTGCAATTGTATCCGCATGTCATTAGACATGATCCGACGTCTTAAAGTGACAGTGGGCAATAAACCTAATGCGGTCCGTGTCGTTAATATTGATCAAGCAACAAAAGAAAAAGAGAAAAGCATTCACTGCTCGTTAATAGCTTTATATTTAATATAATTAGTTCATTCAAATAACTATGTCTGCTGCTTGAAAGAAAAGAATGATGTGTGCAAGTAGTTATAAAGAATGCATATATCATTAATTCTCGAAGATCTCAGTACAAAGACTGAGACGGAGACAGAATTTTCCCCAAATTCTGTGTTCTAGAGAAGTCATATTACACTTTTTTAAAGCCCTTTCTCTTAATTACACGTTTCCAGATGATCAGCTATGACACATTACCACTTTGAGATATTTAGTCATCACCAGTATGTATTTGTTATTGTTTAATCCAACCAACTCAACCAACTCAAAAACGTTTTGAGCTGTATGTATTTTTCTCTTAATTTTCGTATATGTAAAAAAAAAAAAAAAAGGGAAAAAAATATTTATTCTGCATGAATACAAAAAAAACTACTAACAACTATAACTATAGATCATAATAACAAAGTACAGAAACAACAGTTTTATTTTGGGACGGTTGACATTCACTTTAGGACGGTTCAAATTGGTTTTCAGGACGGTTCCAGGACGGAGGTGAAAAAAGTTAGTCTGGAGCCCTGTCGGCAGTCTTACCCATGATTGCGGTTTTGAGTAATGAAACAGGCTGGGAGTTTTTAAAAGCCTCAGGAATCTTTTGCAGGTGTGTAGAGTTAATTAGTTGATTCAGATGATTAGGTTAATAGCTCGTTTAGAGACCCTTTTCAAGATATGCTAATTTTTTGAGACAGGAATTTTGGGTTTTCATGAGCTGTATGCCAAAATCATCAGTATTAAAACAATAAAAGACCTGAAATATTTCAGTTGGTGTGCAATGAATCTAAAATATATGAACATTTATTTTTTATCATTACATTATGGAAAATAATGAACTTTATCACAATATGCTAATTTTTATAGAAGGACCTGTATATATATATATATATATATATAAATGAAAATCCTTATAGAGAGAACTTTTGTGTTCATACTGCGAATTGTGTCTCTGTTCTTAAACAGGTGCGAAGATGAGAATGAAATACATGGAGACAATAGTGTTAAGTCTCATAGGTGTTGTGTGCCTCTTCATTATCATGAACAAAAACAACACTGAAGACGACATGACATCAAATAGGAAAGACACATATGAGATGCTCCATCATCAAATCCATTTGCCTAGATCTGAAACTCTCCAGCCGTTGTCTTCACGTTGTCAGCAGAATATGTCGGCTTATGAGGTGACTGGATTTTCTACTCTGCCGGGTCACATCCAAGATTTCCTGCTTTACCGACACTGTAGGAATTTTCCCATGCTGCTCGACCTGCCTAATAAGTGTGGTGGACCCCTGAACTCTGCAGATGTCTTCCTTCTGCTGGTCATCAAGAGTTCTCCAGAAAACTACGAGCGGCGAGAAGTCCTGCGGAAAACATGGGCTGAGGAACGACTGCACAAAGGTGTGTGGATCCGTAGAGTCTTCATAATCGGAACAACTAAAACTGGCTTCGAGAAGCGCAGGTTGAATAGGCTATTGAAGCTGGAGAACAATGAGAACAAGGACATTTTACAGTGGGACTTCAATGATTCATTCTTTAACCTCACACTGAAGCAGATCCTTTTCTTAGAGTGGATGGAAAGATGGTGCCCACAGGCTAGATTTCTCTTAAACGGGGATGATGACGTCTTTGCCAATACGTTTAACATGATTGAGTATCTTCAAGGTCAAGAGGACAATGATGGAAGTAAACATCTCTTTACCGGGAACCTCATCCTGACCGAAAAGCCTGCTAGACACTCTTCAAGTAAATACTTTGTCCCAGTGCAGGTTCAGGAGTCTGAGAGCTATCCTCCTTACTGTGGTGGAGGAGGCTTTCTTCTCTCAGGCTTCACGGCCAGAACAATCTACAACATGTCTCACTCTATAATTATAATGCCCATTGATGATGTTTACATGGGAATGTGTTTGGAAAAGGCTGGCCTTAAACCTACATCCCACTTTGGTGTAAGAACCTTTGGTCTGGATATCCCAGCTGAGAACGTTGACAAATTTCACCCTTGCTATTACAGAGAAATCATTTTAGTCCACAGATTTCTGCCACACATGATTTTTGTGATGTGGGATGAAATACAAAACCCACATTTGCAATGTGGAAAGACAAATTCCTCTCTTTAGGGAAGCCCATAAACAAAAGAAAAGAGTGTGTGATTAATTTTAAAGGGAAATATAATAGCTTGCTGGAAGTGATTTTCAAAATTATTCTAATATGTTTCTTTTTTATATCATGAACGTTTGAATTTATAATACTATATGTAACATTTATAATACTATATGTAACATTTATAAAACTATATGTAACAGTTTGGAAAGTATTCTACACGTTTAATAATTACACAAAAACGTCCAAATGTAGTGAACGCGCATATAGAGGGAAATGCCCATTTTAAACAGATTACATAAGAGAATAGTCTGTTTCTATTCGTTTTGAATTGTTTTGCTTAGACATTTCACGCTTTCTAAAAAAAAAACCTCTAAGCTACTTCATCAGGCATGATATATATATATATATATATATATATATATATATATATATATAAATCATGCCTAGTGAAGTAGCCATATACGCTGTGTTTCGGTTCATTTATGAGACGCGCTCCAGTTCATGTGCATGCAATATCACGTCGGCGCCTCCATGTCCTGATTATATTGTCTGCTATTTGCTTCTCATTTATTAAATCTAGGTAATTGGTTGATAAAACATTGATTCAAATTAAGATACAATTTATTTACAAAACGAAATTCACTTTTAAAGTAAGGCTTTATACAAAACAAAATTTAAAGGGCCCCTATTATGGATTCACTTCGCTCTAAGTGAATGAGCACCACTAGCAGCTAGGCCCAGAAAAGTTAAAGACATTGTTAAAATAGTCCAAGTGACTACAGTGGCTCAATCTTAAGTTTATCAAGCAACGAGAATACTTTTTGTGCGAGTATTGCCTCTCTTTTCTCCCTGTACACTGCACGAACACTGCATGACAAAGCAGAAATTTGATCCTATATGATCCCATGATAAAGATATAACAAAATTGAACTGTGTATTAACTTAAAGGACCACACAGGACAGCCCTAAGCAGATACAACAACAAAGGGATACCACCAAAGCGCTTTACATATTGCCTCACATTCACTCACTCATTCACACACCGACGGCGGTGTCAGCCATGCAAGGCGCCATCCAGCTCGTCGGGAGCAGCTGGGGTTAAATGTCTTGCTCATGGACACCTCAACACTTGGTCAGGTGGAACCGGGGATTGAACCACCAACCTTCCGGTTTGTAGACAACGAATGTTGATATTAGCTCACTTTTCAGCAAAAGCTCTGTTGGGTTTTATTATTTGAGAAATAAAAACTTCTGTTAAAGTCATGCAAATGGTTAATTATTTGTACAACTCTTGTTAAAGCATTAGATTGAAAACATTTAAATTTCATAAAGTGTGTAAATAATAGAAACTCAGTTCAAAATGGCCTTTCTTTAAATGCAACTGTTCTTTGAGTATTTAATTTGTGAAGTTAAAGCATGTACTCACTATACCGGTAAGAAGAAGAAAAAACTGCTCTTAAACTGGGTGTGTGACATGCTGTGGAATGGAGTTTGGCCGAGAAATGTTTTTCTTTTTGCTTTAACCCCTGGGGCTCAATTAATGATCAAATAAATTATTAAAAGAGGCGCCGGTGTTTGTAGCTTACACGGTGGCTTGGAAGACATGGGTAATGTGGTTTTTCCATTTTGCAATGCGAACTGGATGTTAAAGGGTTAGTTCACCCCAAAATGAAAATTCTGTCAGTAATTACTCACCCTCATGTTGTTCCAACCCCGTAAGACTTTCGCTCATCTTTGGAACACCAATTAAGATATTTTTTATTAAATCTGAGAGCTGGATCACTCCTCCATAGGCTTCTCAATGGATTGAAACTTACCGGTCCAGAAAAGTTAAAGACATTGTTAAAATAGTCCAAGTGACTACAGTGGCTCAATCTTAAGTTTATCAAGCAACGAGAATACTTTTTGTGCGAGTATTGCCTCTCTTTTCTCCCTGTACACTGCACGAACACTGCATGACAAAGCAGAAATTTGGCCCAACTAAAAAAAAACAGTCGTACAAGTCCGAATTCGGCTGAAATTCGGACAAAAATCACACAGTGTATGTCCGGCCTTATCCCTAAGCTTCAAAAGTAAAAGACAAAGACAAACTCTTCCCTTACTCCCTCTCTATTTAAAAACAGGAGAAAACAGGAATTATCAAAGTAAATGCATCAACCTCCCTATATGATCCCATGATAAAGATATAACAAAATTGAACTGTGTATTAACTTAAAGGACCACACAGGACAGCCCTAAGCATGATACAACAACAAAGGGATACCTTTAACACACTCAACTGGTAACTAAACACAGGGTTACCATACTCACACAGATGTTAGCTCACAGCATATTATTTTGTGTTCACTTAATTACAAGTTAACCAACATAGGCTGCTACACAATGAAAACAATAAGTCAGGGGACTGGAAGATGGCAGTTTCTCAGAGGAAATACTGGTTTTGGTTTGGAATTTTCTGGGTTCGTTTGTAGGCTACTCCTGCTCAGTCGGTCCAACGACAGTTTCCAATAAGCAGGTGAAGGTTTCTGCGCATTACTGTCTTTTCAGTGTGGCAAAGTAATTTAATTACCTCTTTGTTTCTTCTGACTCCAAAAATGAAAAAGGTTTAATTGATGTTTGTTTAATTGATGATTTAGGTGAATGTTTGATTAGCTATTCTATTTAACTCTTTATTGAAAGTACATTCGTTCATCCGGATTCCTATAATGTTTTGAGTCTCACACCACCCGGCGGGTATACGATCTCTTAAACATAAGCTCGTCAGTTTCGGTCATTAACAGAGGCGATTAACTAATATTCTAGACAGCCTACTCACTCAGTCTAGAATATATGATTTAGTCCCCATAGATCTGAACACACTTCATTAAGGTAAGATTATATCTAACCAGAGGTCAAGACCATTAGCCTACCATAGAAACAAGCTAACCAACTTAATTACTTCTAATGGTTTCTTTGTATAATCATGGTTTCCCAAGTAGGCTGCTTTATTCTGTTTGCGTCTTTACAAGTAAGAATCTGTATTTTGTTGTTCTTTTACTGTCATTGCAAAGGTTAGATTGGTAGTGTTTCATCTGTTTAGTGTGGCTAAATGTAAGCTCAGGCTTTCCTGCTCGGCTAGGCCTCGTGTCGTGATGCTTCTTTCTATTGATAAGTTACCACTCGGGCATTATTCTTTGGTTACACATTGTGAAATACCAGTTAAGCACTTTCTGTGCATAGTTTGTAAGCTATAGTGGTGATATTTGCATTCAAACCAGTGAATCGGTTATAGGGCGCGTGCTTCCCGCATACACTGGTCATCACCTGACACCTCTCGGAGCGGCTTGGTTTAGTTATTTATGTGACCAGCAGAGGGAGCCATTGTATTGCGAATGGTTTATCCTTTCTCATAGTTACCGTTGTAGTTGTAGAGTTATAGACACAGGGCGGGGAACCTTGGCGAGGAACAGGAGGTAGTTTGGAGGAAGGACCCTGGGAAAAAGTGCACACCCAATAAGCAAAGTATCTCTAAACCCTTATTACCATTTGGTTTACTTCTGTGGTGACGAGACCATTGTACCAGTCGCACTGAGACATTTTAAATGATACCTAAACATTTCTGTTAGTTCACTTATATTGACATAGAACATTATAATTTTATATAATCTTTCTAAGTGAAGAGACGAATGTGTAAAGGGAAAGAAGAGGGGGGAGAAGGAACAAATGTTAAGGAAGGACAGGAGGGAAAGAAGCTTTCCTGCAACTTCACTCTGTGGGGTGTGTATGTCCACTTCACTCAAATGGCAGTATGTGTTTGTGGTGTCCATATCTCCGGAGATCAAAGTATCTGAGGTTCTTTTTGTCTTACACAAGTCAGGAAACAGGTGGCACTCTTGATCATGCCAAGTGGACATTAGGAGGAGCAAGAGCAACACAGAAACAAGCCCCACATCATATACAAAATCACTAACAAAAAATAAACCCCTACATCCCTATGGACGTAACAACTGACATTAAAGATGTCAGTGAAAACATCTGCCAGCTGTTCTGCACATCCTCTGAGCACTTTGCCAGAAATGTTGTCTGGTCCTGCAGCCTTCCCTGGTACACAGTACATAACTTGGTCGTCAGATTCGGGAGGAGGGGTTGATCTTCCTCGCCATGGTGTCATTCTATGCCTCAAAACGTGTAGTGGTTCGGCACATCTGGGAGGGAGGTATTACTGTCACATGCAGGTGATGTTGGCCTATAGTTGGTGATGGCTTGCATGCCCTGCCACATACGACGTGTGTCACTGCTTTGCCTCTTTGAGATGTAACTCAAAATTGTCTTTGCAATGTCAGCATCTGTAGAAGCTCAGAGGGCTGTGTTCCCCTGCAGAACACTTGGTCTCCCCAGGTGTATGTAGCTTGAGTCCAGCAGGTGGATGAATGCGTTCAGGTTTTCTTCCTGTGATGTAAGCAAAGTTCATAGAGTCAATCTGGACCTTTTGACTTGTTCAGTTGACGTGTCATCCCTTCACCTTCCCCATGATGATAATCTGTCCCTTCTTGACCAATCCTGTCACCTCCAGCGGTGCGGTTGTCTGGGCAGACCTCAGTGGATGAAGGTGTTCTCCTTGGCTCCACACTGCTTTGTGTGAGACACCTGAACAGCATCTTAAATGTCCGCTTCACAATTGAGCACATATGAAGAGTCTTAAGGAAATGCATAAGAACGCATAATGCAACAAAACAAATTCACGTCATGTTCATGTCAGCAAGTGTGAGTGGTACATCTGGCCTCATATGTTTCTCAAGGTCAGATAAGATGGTCCCATTTTTAATTATCCAATTCTTTCACCATTGTGATGATATTAAATGGTAGTAGAATTGAAAATATTATTGGTCTTACTCAAAGGAAATGCAGCAAGAAGTCGGTGCAACTCAAATAAACAGATAAATGGTATGCATCAATACGTCTTGTAATAACAATAATAATATTTAAAAAATATATATGAAGAATCACTGTTTGTTCAGGAATCTTCCAATGTAAGCCACTTATGCAGATATAAGAAGTGACTTGGAACATGCTTATTCATACAAGGATGGAGATTGTTCATTCCTTGCAACAGGTGTGTGTGTGTGGGGGGGGGGGGGGGCTAAGTCACAGTCAATGACAGGGTTAAATTGTACAATTCTGTAATTGATTGAAGTGCTCACACTTCAGATCTATTTGTTATTTATGATGTTTCTGTTATTAGTGGTTTGTTGAGAAATCATTGGCCCTATGATTTTCCAACCACCCTAACAACAATCAGAAAGTTTAAACATTTTTAAATTTAATAGCAGGTCTGCCTCTGCTTTAATTTTGTTTTTGCATCATTGATTTGTGACGGTAGCCATTCATATGTATATTACAGTGTTTTCCCATGAGTTGGCAGAGTGTTGTGTATAGCGTATGCTATGTCATGGGATCAGCTTTCCCATCCTATGTGTGTGAAGCCATTCGGTTCTGTTAGTGTGAAGATGCACAATAGATCTTTAGTGAAGTGACACTTTTGGATTCTATGTCATCTTTATCTTCTCATGATGTGTACTGTTCAGCCTGGATAGACTTGATCTATTCCAGGTGATGATGCTGTGAGGGTGTAGTGATGGAGGAGTGTGTTCAGTGTTCATGTCTAGGAGATGGGTGGAAACTACTCTATAACAATTGTGTTGCAATTTTAGTTCCAGTTCTATACTGGGAGGCCAAGCTAATGTAGTGATGTGCTATTGAGAGATGTAAATGGCCTCTTGAATTGTCTTTTCACCCATCTCCCGAATCTCAGGTTATGTTCTAACAATCGTGAGGTCCGGCCGTCCTGGGATCCGTCCCCTGAGGAATTGCAGAAGTAAACCTGACAGAAACAAATACAGAGAGAACCACAGTTAATTCTGATGTTTTCAACAGTTTCAAATTCAGACATGTGGAATTCTTTTGCTTGCTCCATTATCATGTCCATTGCAATTTTAATTCCAGCTGTCACATGAAACCGAGTTTTCATTGACCAGGTCTGAATTATTGCTGTTGCTTCAGTGCAGTGTGTGACACCTAAAAGCTGCTCTTGCAGTCGAGCCTTCACAGTCTGCTGTGTCACAGCTTTAGAGATCCCAGTTTTCGGGTTTTACGTCAAGTTGCTTTCATCACAGCCAGATCTGTGGGCATGAATTAGTTCACCTGTTTCGGTGTTGTGGTGTCGTTCACACATTTGGTTAGTGCAGGTCAGTTACCTGCAAAAGGCTGTGGTCTGTCTGATGTTTAGTTCACACCCTCCTTCTAAATTTGCTTCCTTGATCAGTTGGCTATTACCTGTGCCACACTTCTGGGAGTGTTTTTTTAAAGGCAAAAAATTAAAACACACCTCCGCCCTTTTGGCACTGGGTAGCAGGTCAACGAAATCGAACTGTAAGGATTAATGTCACACTTCTCCAATTAATGCCTGCTTGGCGATTACAATATAATGTATATTAGAATTTAAGAATATAAATGAAATTATATTGTTTGTGGTCTCTGAAGAGTCTCTGCTCGTTCTCGTGTCAATACATTTGAAGGAAAAATGTGACAGATTCAATGAATTTAGATGTTAAACTATTAAGTCATTTGCTATTGGGCTGCTACCCGACTAGCAAATGACGCTAATAGCTGAAGGCCTTGAGTGACCAAAGTTGTTAGCTCAGTGAGGGATGCATTTGAGCTTTGGTTACTTGCAGAGCGCTGGTTTGTGTCATCAGAGTGTGGTTGTCTGCGTTTTTTTAAATAGGGTGGAGGTCTGCCTCTGCCCAATGACCAGCACTTTTCCTCTGTATGGCCTGTTTTGTGACAGGAATTACAGAGTCTGCTCAGTTTTTCACCGTATGGTTTTCTGAATTCTCCTGTAAATGGAGGATTTTCATGACATTCTAACACAGCTACCTCACCATGCATCTGTTTTCGTGACTCAATTCTTGTTGCCCAGCTAACAATACCTTCGAATGTATTTTTTGCTGGAGAAGCACCATACATGACCGATTGCTGTACACGCGGCCCTGCATTTGTAAGTAGTAATTCAAAGAGAGTTACATTGTTGTGGTTAACACCTTCAATTCCAGAATACTCCTCAAACAGTTCAAACATTTTTTCTGCATATGTCTCGAACGATTCTTCAGTACTCTGTTTCCGATTGAAAATCAGTTCCCATCCAACAGGACTACAACCACGTAGATCGCGAAGACATTGTTTTAGTCTATTAAAGATTTCACCCTCAGGCTCATTTTGATACATTGACTGCACAATGTTGCCTGTCATCAAAGCCTGTGGTATCTTGTAGTTCAGAACATCTGGAATTGAGCTGATAACAATTTGCCAAATATCTTTTGGTTCAAGCTGAAATGCATGTTTTAGGCTAACAATGCGTCTCCACCATGGTTCGAATGGCCCTTTCAAAGGCAATGGTCCGATCTCTGCTTTAAACAAGCTACATTCAGTTACCGTTAGAGGACGCCGAATGGTTGACTCGGTGCCGTTTGGGTGCCGTATCACCTTAAAGGCTGAAACAGGCACTCTGTTCAAAACTCTATCACATGCTTCACCTGTCTGAAAAGATACAGGATTATTAGAGCAGGCTGGCTCATTTAAGAAGTGCACATTTTTAGTCCCATCGCTGTTGAGCGTTTTGGGAGACATGGACTTTTTAGCATTTAGTTGAGCCTTAAGATCTGCAATGGTGTATTTGTGATTTTTACACTTTTCAGTCAGGGCTAATTCCTCAGCTAGTAATTTATCTAGCTGTGTTTGAAGATCTTGAATCTTTGCCTCAGACATTTTTGCCTCTGCATTTTTAGAATGCACTTATTCACATTTAACATCCATAAGCAAAGATAGAAATGTTGTTGACTTATCTAGCCGTTTATAACTCATGAATTTTAAAGCCTCAGTTATTTCACCATGTTTTGATTTCTTCTGCTTACTACCCACTGTTTTCCACCAAGTGACAATTTCATTGTCAATAGCGTCCATGTTAAGACCTTTTTTACTGAGTTTGTACAGTGTAGGCTCGACCTTTTATTGCATACGTATGCAATAAAATCACAGGTTTTGCATACGTCACAACTTGGCTGTATACAAAATGCACAAAGATAAGGGAATCAAGTTCAAAAGTCTTTAATAATCTAAAGTGAACATAATCAAAGCCAGGCAGGCAAACAAAACATAATCATAACATAGACGGGACCAAACAACTAACAGAAACGCAGGAACTTAAATACAACAGTCAAACAAGGTAATTAATCAAACACATCTGAACAGAATGACAAATCAAATTAACATCCATGACAACAAACTAACCAAGAAAGTTTAACCTGAACAAATCATAACTCTTTATTACAGTAATAGTCTCTTGAGTAAGTTTGTAACATATTAACTCCGTTACAATGCACATAATTATGAAAAAAAAAAAAAAAAACTCATTTCAGGTGATGCAAGTAGCTTGACTCTGACACATTCTGACTGCATGTGTGAAGTGTTGTCCATCCTGCATGCTCTGAGTGCACTCTCTGTGATGCTAGGCGAATGACTAGCTGACATCATTTGGTGTGGCTTCATGAAGTGGTGAATACCTGTCCTGTCTTTAAAGAGTGAAGATCATATTTAAGACGTATATTTTGTGATATCTGCAGGGTGTACTGTGGTATGTTCTCTTTCTTTTGTTGTTGGTTTGTGTCTCCTGCTCTCCTTTGGCTCCTCCCACTCCTCCACGCTGACAGGAAGCCTGATTGCTCCCCCAGCTGGACCTGCTTAGCAACCGGGAGGGAAGCAGCATAAAAGCAGAGCAGAACTCATTCAATGAGAAACCTTTTCTCAAAAGTGTGATCTGTGTCCTGCCTAGGCCAGTTTTTGAAGCTATTGTCTGCTCCTGAAACCATTGCTTCCCATTAAGTTATTGCGTGTCTAACTACAATGAAGACAGGAATAGATACTGCTTTGTACATTTACTCCAGAAACATCTGACATTCATTTGATATGACATTGGCTGACAGGTTATTTCAGTATTCATTTATTATAGTGCCATTAAAAGATACAGGAAAAACTGGTTTGCCTTTTTACAACACTTAATTAGAACTCCTTTGAATAGGCCTACACTCACTGCCAAATAAAATTACAAAAATAAAAAGTGATGCCTTAACTATTTCTTTGTGATAGAGGAAATCCAAAGCATTTTATGAAGGAATATGACTAAAAGGGTAGTGCCAGCTCTGTATGTGTGCTGGAAACTGCTAATATACAAACTTTTATATGGTCTGAAGTTCAACGTACTAAACAGTAAAATTACTACTGTAAGAATGTCCTAAAATTACTCAATTATATTTTAAATATACATACATGTTGAAAATACAGTGGTCTGTTTAGGGTAACTCTGACTTTACCCCTTACATCCCTCTCTCTCATCTAACAGGATATTCTCAATCAGGTCCTGTAGAGTGGAGAAGCTCGGTCTGTCCTCGCTGTTGAACTCCCAACACTGCATCATAATATTGTGCACCTGAAAAAAAAATAAAAAAAAATAGTAACACTTTACAATAAAGTAGTTTCATTTGTTAACATTAGTTGACTACATTAGTGTCAGAGTCATGTTTAGTCTTATTGTGTTTTCGTTCATGTGTCTTGTGTTTCCTTGAGGTTTAGTTCCTGTTTTCTTAGATACTGATTCCTCCCTGGTTAGTTTCACCATATATATATATATACTCCATATTTGTTTTGATGGCTGCAACACACTCCAAAAAAGTTGGGACAGGGGCATGTTTACAACTATGTCACATCACCTTTTCGTTTAATTTAATTACACTTTTTAATTTTTGGTTGAGGATACTAATTGTTGCATTTTTGCAAGTTGAATTTTTGCCCAATCTCGCCTGATACAAATCAGCTCAAAAGTCTGTGGTTGTCTGTGGTTGACATCCATACTGGATGTCTTGCTTCCTAGGAAAAATCTTGATGGCAGTATATGTCTCTGTACAATCCCAATATAGGTTACGCCTCCATGTCAATACCTTCACACACATGCAAGTCACCCATGCTGTTTGCACTGATGCACCCCTATACCATGACAGATGTTTGCTTTTGCACCTGTCGCTGATGAAAGTCTGGATGGTCCTTTTCGTCTTCTAGGGACTAAGAACCCGAAGCCAGTTTTTCCAAAAAACAAGCTGAAATGTGGACTCATCTGAGCACAGCACACATTTCCACTGTCTTTTGGATAATCTGAGAGGAGCTCACGCCCAGAGAACTTGGCAGGATCTCTGCATTGAATAGATGTATAGCTTTCTCCTTGCGTAACAGAGACTCAAGTGGCATTTCTTGATACAGCGACAGACGGACAGACAAAAAAAAAAACGGTTTTCCAAAGAACTCCCGAGCCCATGTGGCTGTATTTAACACCGTAGCATGATGGTTTCTCATGCAGTGCCATCAAAATTCAATTAATTTGGTCAGTGGAAACTTTTGTCAGTTAAATAAAGGTTCAAGAGAATTATCAAATCAAAGATTCTTGATTTACAAAATGTTCCAACTTTTACGGAAATGGGGTTGTATGTATATGTTTGTTGCTTGGACTTGCTGTCTATGTACAATGTATCAAAATTCGATTGGTTAACGTGACCATAACAAATGCATTCAAATCTGTTTTTATTTGTACCTTTGGTGGACACTGAGGGGGCTCCGGTAACCTCCAGTTATTCTTGAGAAGATTAAGAAAATGGATGGCCATGGATGAACTCTGGACATAACTTCCAATCTTCTGGATACACAACTGCATGAAATGATTTACAATAAAGCAGGTTTATAAAGTTAATACATTTAAAGATTTGGAACAACATCCAGCGAGTCTATGATGACAGAATTTATTTATTTTTTAATTTGAAATTAAACATCAAAAAGAGGCCATTGAAGCTCACGGTGACAGTCATTCATCTACTCCTCATACAGTAATACCATTACATGGAGTTTGATTTACTCACCCGTTTGGGGTTTCGACTGATGTCACAATAAGATAAGAGCTCATGTAGAACAATGCCGAAACTCCATACGTCTGACTTGTGGGAGAATTTCAGGTCTGAAATGGATTCAGGTGCATACCTAAACAGGGAACAGCACATGGAAAAACAAAAGGAATGAAACGCAACGTTTTACCGATTTAACTAATAGACCAATCAATCTCTGTGCAAAAATGAAATAATGATGCTGCCATCTTTCTAAAGTAATTTTTATACCCCTGTAATTGGCTCCAAAACTATTAAATGGTGGATTACTCAGTAAATATACATCCATGACATTTAACATTTTGGCTTTCCTCTTTATGCATTTCTTTCTAAAAATTTTGCCGGGGACCTCTGGTTGAGCTGACACGGAATGACACGGTTGCTGTCTGTCGGCACAGTGTGAGTTGGCCTTTATGTGTACTTGTTGTTTGTAAAAAAAAATACAGTATTTGTGCAATTAGAACATTAACATTCAGTGCTATGTTCACTGTTGGGTTAAATGCACACAAATCAAGGTAACACTTTACAATATGGGTGCACTAATATGCATGATTTCATGCTTAACTAATGCCCAGATAATGAGTTAATGTACAGTAGCCTATAACTCATGAAGAACTAAGACATGATTGCCACATCAGCACCTGTTAAAGAGTCTATCTGATTAATAGATTAAGTCATATATGAATTGTTATTAATTAAATGTGTCATCACGGATTAATTCCCTATAAACATCTAGTATGAACTTATAGTGTAAATGAATGTGTTAAAGGAATAATTCACCCCCAAAATAAAAATTCTGTTATCATTTACACACCCTCAAGTTGTTTCAAATCTGTATGAATTTCTTTCTTCTGCTCAACACAAGAGAAGATATTTTGAAGAATGTCAGTAACCAAACAGTTGATGACTTCCATAGTATTTTTTTTCCTACTATGGAAGTCAATGGGGTCCATCAACTGTCTGGTTACCGACATTCTTCAAAATATCTTCTTTTGTGTTCATTAGCTGATGATGACAGTTTTGATTTTTGCAAATCATTAGCTGATATCATGTTATGATTACTTGCTGAGACACATTATTAAGTAATGTGGCATTATGGTTATGGTATTGACATCCACGTTAACGTTTGAGATTTGTGGGACAGTTGCACAGTGAATGTAATGTCAGAGAATGTGTTTCAAGGATGGGTAAGTTGGGCTGCACACAAAAATCAGCATACAAGAATCATATGAGTCATACATTAAAGGAGAACTCCGGCGCAAAATGAACCTTTGGTCTAATTACACATTGTTACCTAGTCAACCGTTATCTGAGATTTGTTTTCATGATTATCGAATGTAAATAGTTTTATCTCTAAAAATAGTTTAGCCTATAAAGCTAGTATAACGCTAGTATATTGGGCATAGTGTAATGACAAATAAAAATCGCTTGTTAAAACCACTAACAAGGCTCAAAATAGCCCCACACTAGCACGGAAGCATAATGAGGGTCCCTACCTTCAAACCGAAGCATTGAGAACTTTGTAAGTGTACAGACAGTTTAATAAGAAGATATTTTAAACATACAGTCAACTTCGCGTATACAGGCAGAAGCCATCTTTGAAAAAGAGTCTCTACCAGTCGATCTACGAACGCCGATCCAAGTGCGCTGGTGAGATGTGAACGAGCTATAAGTTGTGATAAGGTGAGCGCGAACAGCAGGCTTGGATCGGCGTTCGTAGATCGACTGGTAAAGGCTGTATTTCAAAGATGGCTCCTGCCTGTATACGCGAAGTTGACTGTATGTTTAAAATATCTTCTTATTAAACTGTCTGGACACTGACAAAGTTCTCAATGCTTCGGTTTGAAGGTAGGGACCCTCATTATGCTACCGTGCTAGTGTGGGGCTATTTTGAGCCTTGTTAGTGGTATTAACAAGCGATTTTTATTTGTCATTACACTATGCCCAATATACTAGCGTTATACTAGCTTTATAGGCTAAACTGTTTTTAGAGATAAAACTATTTACATTCAATAATCATGAAAACAAATCTCAGATAACGGTTGACTAGGTAACAATGTGTAATTAGACCAAAGGTTCATTTTGCGCCGGAGTTCTCCTTTAACTCAAGATTATCGGTACATTAGTCTAATATGCATTAGAATTAATGCATATTAGTGCACCTGTATTGTAGTGTTACCCTAATCAGTTATCATGTTGTCTGTCTGAATTCCCAAGAGATTGAAGTAATTGTCACCAGAAAATAGGGCTTTCTCCTGGCTGCGTGACACGGTAGTACTCTTTATCCACTGGGATGATCTTCGTAAGCCCAAAGTCAGCGATTTTCACCAGTGAGTCGCTGGCGACTAGGACATTGCGAGCAGCTAGATCACGGTGAACATAACGCATGCTTTGCAAGTACTCCATTCCCTACAAAAGAGAGTTACATTTCTGGTTAGATGTGTAAAGTTCCACAAATCATTTCAATTGAGCTAATCTGACCTGTTATCTGATTTTAAAAAGTCTGTTTGTACCTTACAGATTTGTGAGGCAAAGAGCAACAGTTTGCGGGTGCACACATTCTGTCTGTGTTTCTCCATATATCCGATCAGACTGCCGTACGGAAGATATTCCATCACCAGTTTTGTGCTAAGTCGACCTGTGACGAGTTCAAAAATAAGGAATGGGCAGGCTGTACAGATTGGTAATTGGTTGGTAATTATCAAATGTATAATCTGACCTGCACTGTAGCAGATGCCCTTGTATTTGACAATATAGTCACAGTGCAGGGAGCTGATGGTCTGGATCTCTCTCTGAAAGTCTGCCATGTTGGCTTGTTTGTTAGCCTGAAGTTCCTTGACAGCAACCAGATCTCCAGTGTTATCACCGAACGGATCATATCGACAAAGCTCGACGCTGCCAAAGTTACCCTAAACACACACCATGCACACAGTTAAAACCCATCAATCTTCTTTTCTTTTTTTGCTCAGAAAACCAATAGTCATAATCATCACGTTTAGTTACATGCGAGCTGTAATGTATGAAATAGCAAAGTATATCAGCCAGTTTCATAAACATAGCCACTATGTTAAGACTGTGTTTTAAGAACTAACCAAGGGGTAATCAATGGGTCTTACTTTTTGGATTCAAATTAGACCAATCTACCTTTTTATGTAACTGCTTTAAAAAAGTTATGAAAGTCTTTTCTAAATGACTAACTTGTTAGATTGTCAGATCATTACGTACATTAAAACACTTAGTTTATTATCACTAAGGCTATTCTAAACTGCTAGGCTTTGCTGCAACCGGCTGCAGAGCTGTGTTATTAAATGTACAACAGCGCCCTCTATGGGTGGAATATTTCTCCACATTGTACCTTCCCCAGAATAGAGATGAATCGCAGGTATCTCTCCTCAAAAACATCCTGTTGTTGCTTTTTGAAGATGTTCGGTCTTCTACAGAAGCCATCGCTCTTGGGGAGTGTGCCAGTCGCATGAAGGATCTCATAATCTACAGAATGACGATTAGAACTGTCATGACGGCTGATCATAATGTTCCCACATGTTTTAGGACAAATCTAACCCAGATGTAGGAGTCATTTTTTATAAACAATAAAATAAATAAACTTCCTCAATAAAAAGCTCAACTTCAGAGTAGCAATGAAATCTTTTAATTAAAATTCATGGAAATAATTATTATTAAAGTAATATCAACATAACACAATAATAATAATGATAATGGATGTATTCAATAAAGTAAATTGATTGCATATTTCATATTTTAATATACCCCTTAAATGTCAAACATTAATAAATAACACTTACTAATAAAATCATTATGTATTAAATATTATATTTAATATTGACATTTTATTAAATTGCTTTTGTATTAGTTAAACATTTCATATTTATTATATAAGAGATGTATATATATATATATATATATATATATATATATGTATTATGTATATAAGAGGACTATATATTATTTAATAAATAAGTGGAAAATAATAATTCATTTAAAGCATGTATTTAATGATAAAATGATAATATTAATTACATTTACATTTATTATATTAGAGATTTATTACTTGCATTCATTTTATAAATGGGATAATAACTTGCATTCATTTTATAAATGGGATAATAACAGTTTCATATGTGAAAAGGAAAGTGTTCTTCCAGATCACAAACATCAGTGTCATTGTGAGAAGGGAGCTGATGTACATCTGTGTGTTACCTGAAGTGATGAGGCTGTTAAGTTGTCGGATGATGCTCCGGCAGGACGGTCTGAGCTCAGGCTGGTACTGCATACACTGAGCGATCAGCTCGGCCAGCTCAGTCCACTCCAGCGCAGGCAGGTTTGAGAAGTGCTCATAAAACTGCCGCTTCTGGATACAAAAAAGGACAGCAGCTGTTCAGCCACAGAACAATGGTGGAGTCACATTGCCTGAGTATATGCCCAGCTAACAGAATTTTGTTATAAGAACGTTCTCCAAATATTTAGTGTTGGTTCTGGGAACGTGAAAAATTTCCAGTTTTCTTGACGTTAGAGGAACGCGTTTAAAAGGTATAATGTTCCTCAAACGTTCTTTAAACGTAATTATCGATAAAAAAAATTCAACATGATAATAATGTTGATTTCTAACATACCAAGAACATAAAAATGTCCAGTTTCCCAAAACTCAAGAGTGTTAAAGAGTCAAGAGTGTTAAAGTATTAAAATCACATTTTCTCTTTGTTCATCTGGCTGTCATAACAAAAAATCTAAAGTTAAACATGTAAAGGTCAACTGCCCAACTAAACCAAACACTGATCCCCATAATGGTGACTAAATTCGACTTTTCTTCTTCAGTGATTCTGCTTGTTATCATCAGGTGTCTTCAATAATGCTCAATCATCACTCAATCAATAACTTAAATAGCACATTAACTTTAACTCTCTTCAGTGTTAATTTAAAACTCAAATTTTAACACTCTTGAGTCTTTAACACTCTTGAGTTTTTGCTGTGTAGTAACATTTAGGAAACTGGACATTTTTATGTTCTTGGAATGTTAGAAATCAACATCACTATCATGTTGAATTTAATCAAATTACGTTTAAAGAACGTTTGAGGAACATTATACCTTTTAAAACACGTTCCTCTAACGTCAAGAAAACTTGAAATTTTTCACGTTCCCAGAACCAACACTGAATATTTAGAGAACGTTCTTATGACAAAATTCTGTTAGCTGGGTGCGTAGCTCTCAAATTTTTAAAGGTTGTGGTGATCTTTATCTAGAATGTGTAACATCGTAACATCGTTTATGATTCTATATTAATTGTGAGGTGTATGTACTTGTATGAGGTCCTGGCCCTGCAATGGAGCTTCTCCACCATTGAAAATCTCCCACAGCGTTGTTCCAAAACTCCACTTGTCACACTCCAGTTCGATCTCAAGTGTATCCAGAACCTCCGGGGCCACCCATGGGATTCTGTCCAACACCACTGGATTCACAGAAATGTGCATTTTATTCTTTTATATACAATCATGTTAGGGTGTAATATAATATTCAGCAAGAATTAGACAAAAAGCACACACATCCAGTGGGCAAACAGCTCAATGATTGAGAAAAATGCTTAAACTAATTTTTACTAACAATTTACTTAAAGCCTTTATGTATAATACATTATAAAGGTATTCATATATACGTTATAATGCATTATATATTTTCATTAGTAATTGTAACCATGATCATAATACATTATGCATTAAAACACGACAAACAACCAATTTCAGATGTAACAAGAAATCTTCAAATATTATAATGCCTTGGTTACACTTATTTATGAAAAGATATAATGCATTATAACATACATTATGCACATTTTTTATTGCATGTTCTTACCGAAAGGGAATTTTCGAGCCATGCATGGTGAAATTAATTCTTAATGAGAGCTAAATAAAGAATCTATTATTATTCTCTCTAGTATTCATTTCAAATGCAAATTATTCTAGAAGAGTAAATTAAATTGATTTTGTTCAACTTCATTGGTTTGATATTGATCTAGTTGTTCAATATAATTACCCTCTTTTCCCAGCATTGCCATGCTGATGCCAGGGTCACTCAGTTTAATGAAGGGTGAGTTATCGGAGGAAGAGTCACCCTCTCTGGCCAACAGCAGATTCCTTGCACAAACATTCCCATGTGCAATATTCTTCTCCTCCTGCATATGACAGACAAACGAAAAATGTTTTTTTTAAGCACTGCCGAAATCAGGGCTGGGATGCATCCCCTCAAATACTGAGAACTGAAGTCAATCAATATGAGTTTTTGAATGAAGGATTCTTGACTCTGCAACTTTTACATTTGGTTCTTCTCAATTCTGTATATTTTGTTGCATTCTTTCCAGAATATACATACCATAAATACACTTTTTTTTTTTTTTGTGAAAGAAATTAATAAGTTTATTCAGCAAGGATGCATTAAACTGACCAAAAGTGACAGTAAATACTTTTACATTATTACAAAGAACTTTCTATTCATCAAAGAAAACTTTACTCATCCACCCTTTTATTGATAATAATAAGTTCTGTCAGGTCCATTAAGTCAAGAACACACAAACAAAATAATTTAGAATTTAATTGAATAGATTGCAAACAGGTTGATGTTCCTGAATTGAAATTTGGCGGTATGGCTCTGTTCAGGGAGTCCTCTGACCTTTCATGAGCACCATGAAATAGCAGAGAGTCAGAGGACAGCAGCAGCAGCATTAGGGAACACTCACACGGTTTTAGACTGTGAGAGCTAAAATATCCCCCTGTGAACAGAGCAGGCAACATGACCTAAGCAAATGCCACATTATGCATAAGGAGGAGCTGGGGAGGTGGCGGACAGCAGAAGCGAGCAGCGAGCCAGCAGAAGCGAGCCAGCAGAGCGAGCAGCAAGCATGTATGAGCAAGGTGAATGAGCTTTAAATAGGGCGCCTTGTTTGAGCTTTGGCCATTGTGCAGCGAGGGGAGTTAACCAGCTAATGCGGCTCAGCTGGAGCAGATCAGCTGACGGGACAGTGTTGATAGCAAATAGCATAAGCAGCGGCTTGACTACCTGGCCTGCCAGAACTGACGCTGACGCTCAATTTCTGTCAGGTCCATTAAATCAAGAACACACAAACAAAATAATTTAGAATATAATTGAATAGATTGCAAACAGGTTGATGTTCCTGAATTGAAATTTGGCGGTATGGCTCTGTTCAGGGAGTCCTCTGACCTTTCATGAGCACCATGAAATAGCAGAGAGTCAGAGGACAGCAGCAGCAGCATTAGGGAACGCTCACACAGTTTTAGAATGTGAGAGCTAAAATATCCCCCCAAACAAAACCACACCTGGCAATCCTCTGTGATACAGAGGATGATTTATTTGACTACATGAGCTATTCCCCCCAAAACAAAATTTAGTGTCTCGAACAGTGTCGACTGAGCCGCCCTAATTTAGCGATTTATAATATTTATAATAGTAAAAATATTAATTAATACTGAAATGACTAATCAAGACCGCAATAGCTAAAACATGCTGTTACCTAGATTATCTGTCTTTAAACTGTTTGATAGCTCTGTCTTACAGTGTAAGTTCTATGGATAGATGACTAATCCACCTCTGAGAACGAGCTAGATGAATAAATTAACAGCTGATAGCGCATTCAGGGGCGTTAACTGAGCAGAGCGCGAGCAAAATAATGATCAAATGTGTTTTATTAACGAAACAAATCAGAGACTTGAGCTCATGGCTTTCTGGGCGTCAAGAGTATCCCGAACATCGGGACGGAGGTATCGTTCGTAAGCAGCAGAAACCACCGCCCCATAGTTTAAAGGGTTAAACCGGAGCGAGTGTCGCCGCCATAGTTGCTGCACAATGCGTAAGAATGAGCTGTATACGGTCCGGAACCGGAGCATGGTCCGGAGGCAGTCCATCCTATCACAGCAAGCTGCTTGAATCTGCGCTGCATAGTGGTAAAAGCCAGCGTGAGCAACGCGATCAGTTGCCAATGACAACAATAGTAACGCACATAGCCAATATGATCACATAGCATTTTTACAAAAACGACTATTAGATAAGCCCAAATGCCACACGGATAGCATTAACAACAAGCATGTTGCCAACACACTGATGCTTTTAGCAATGAATATTAAAAGGAACTTAGCTTCGTGAAACTTCAGAGATGAATGGAGAAACGAATCACGTCGAATCCTGTGTCAATATTGCAGCAGCAGCGAGCCAGCAGAGCGAGCAGCAAGCATGTATGAGCAAGGTGAATGAGCTTTAAATAGGGCGCCTTGTTTGAGCTTTGGCCATTGTGCAGCGAGGGGAGTTAACCAGCTAATGCAGCTCAGCTGGAGCAGATCAGCTGACGGGACAGTGTTGATAGCAAATAGCATAAGCAGCGGCTTGACTACCTGGCCTGCCAGAACTGACGCTGACGCTCAATAAGTGTTTCTTGAGCAGCAAATCAGCACATTAGAATGATTTCTGAAGGATCATGTGACACTGAAGACTGGGGTAACGATGCTGAAAATTTAGCTTTGCCATCACAGGAATAAATTACATTTTAAAATTCATTCTAATATAAAACAATTATTTTAAATTATAATAATATTTCACAACATATTATATGTTTTATATTTTTGGTAAGTACCGGTAAGTATAAGAGACTTCTTTCAAAAACATGAAAAAATCTTATTGAGCCCAAATTTTTTAATGGTAGAGTATATTGTATCTTAGATTATAGGGGCTTGTTCTCTACCAATATTAAATGTCTAGCTGAAACCAAAAAGACATTATTTTTATGTTATGACTGATAAATGGCCAATATTCAAAATCTCCTTACGGATTATTTAACCCAAAAATAACAGTTTTCAATGTTTTAAAAGTTTTTTTTTTTTAAAGTTCTGTATTTTGTCATTAGTTTATCATGCATGGATGGATATGTCTCACCAGGAAGTTGAGAGCACAGGCCAGTTGCTTGGCCACGTCTAGTTTCCAGCTGACTGAGACAGACGTGCTCCTCTTCAGGTACAGGTCCAGTGCCCCGTGCTTCACAAACTCCTGCACCATAATGTCTGCGGGGGACAGGGAGGACACACTTTAGTCACATGGTTGCATTCACAGGTACTTTGACAGGCAACCAGCATCACCAACGACACTCCAGACCTACTCAAGAGTTCAAGAAAATGTAAAGAGCTGAGGTCATTACACAGACTTTTAATTGCTTTTATTTGTCCTCTTGTGTTTAGACTGATAAAAGAGTGACTCCTAAGAGTGCTTTTACGTGACTTACTTTTGGATTTGTGCACGCTGATGCCATATACCAGGAGAAGGTGCTTGTGGGAAATTTGACTCATCAAACTGGCCGCCTCAAAAAAAGACTTTAAAACAGGGAGAAAAGGCATAATTAAATGGCTGAAAATACAAAATTGCTGTAATTAGGGTTCCTACACCTTTTCCATCTCAATTTTCACATTTTCAGACCATATTTAACATAAATGGTTCTTACAGCATTCTTTTCAGCATAATATTTGGTATAGTAGTCAACTGTAAATATTATTTTCTCAGGGTTTCATTGGTTTTCTCAAAGTGACAACATCCATTGTCACTTTGAGAAGAAACCTAAAACACTTTATGCCCTGCATATATTCATCAGTTTGATACTGCAAATGTGGTTTGATTTTGCACAATTACCAAACAGCAAAGTGCAGTCTGAGTAAAGTTCAAAAGATGGTAAAGACAAATTTTGCGTAATGTAAATTTTGTGTTTGACAATCATTAAATGACCACTAAACTTTTGCCATGAAAACACCCAGCTTGTATGATACACTTGTATTTAGAAATTCTTAATTTTATATTTTAAAAAACTGAATAGGGGCAATAATCTAAAAACACAAAAAAAAATTCCATACTTCTCCAGACCTGGAAATTACCCAAATCAAAATTCCATACCTTTCCAAACTGCATAGGAACCCTGTGTAATCATTATTTACACAAGCTCTTTATTACATGTCACAACCATGTTCAGCATATGTTCCAGGAATGAAAACACACCTCCCAGCAGTTTTTATGATTTGCATCCAGGACCTTCAGAAGCACCTCTGTGGAGTGTGTCACTCCGTCCCGCTGGTCTGTCTTACTCCCTCTAAAGATATGCGTGAAGGAACCTTGGCCTAAGCTTTCCCTCTGTTAAAAGAAAAGGAAGGAGCTTGACTTGAGTCGTATTGAGGTTAGACATTTTGTTGTTAAAATTCATCTTTTGACCTCCCTAAAATTCAATACAAAAAATTAAAAAATTAAAAACACTTTCAGTCAATTTTGAAAATAATAAATAATAAAGATAAATTTAAACTGCCCCTATTGTGCTTTTTCAAATATAACCTTTCACACAGTGAGGCCTGGAAAGGTTTGGTTTGTCGACATGTCGAGAAGATGCTGGTTGCAGCACTGCAAATTCACTTTTCATGCATTTCAAAAGGATGAGGACTCATGCTAGCCAGGTCCCACCAGACTCTCGTACATTTCATTTGTACAAAGAGTCTGGCCTCGCTCCATTGACAAGCGTTAACTTCCTTGTAGGCGGGTACTCTGTTACAGTTTAAAATGATTGGATCTGCCCAGAGCCACTCTGGATCTGCCATAACCAATCGCTAACGTTTGGTCGTGACGTATGACGACTCAAACTAGCGCAAGACATCATCGTTCTCAGCCACTCCCTCTGTTCGCTGATTGGACCAGTAAAAAATTGACGGAGAACACCAAAGAATACACCACAAACCCAGACGTAGTACTGAAGGAAAATGAAAATTGAGCGGAAGTACGTAGGAGGGAGGAGCCAGGCTAGACTCACGCTGGAATTGATACGGAAATAACAACGCCATAGTTAGTGTTTGTATCACTGTATCGAGTGCTAAGGAAGCCTCTGGAGCTGAAATTCAGATAAAGTAATGGCCGTTTTGTTTCCGACACACGCTGTAAGCGATAGACCAATCACAACAGACTGGGCCATCTGACCAATAAGAGGAGAGTGGGCTTGAGGAAAGAAGGGGCTTAGTGAGACTGAATCTTCTAACAAACCATTTTAAAGTGTTTTTTGACCTTGGATGCATGTAAACCTATAATTGTAGGAGATCTCCAAATCCAAAACAAAATCAGGAACCTTTAAAATAGCATAATAGGGGCACTTTAAAAAAATAAATAAAATAATACATTTTTATGCCCTCAAACGAGTGGTGATACCTCTAAACATTCATGAAAATGTATTTAAACCCTTTATGAATTTGTATAAATGTACCCAGGTGATGTCATCGTGTTTAATCATGTGGAACTGCATGTGGCTCGGGTTTTGTCTCTGTAACATGGGGGAACTGGGCATCTCAGCCATACTGCTGTTACGAACAATGATCATGTTGGTAAGTTCTGCAGAGAAGACAAGAAATAGCACATAAAAAAATCCTTGAAATATATATCAATATTCTGGTGAAGTTACTTTATTATTTTTCGATTATTTATTTGATTCAATATTATATGTAGAAAAACACAAAGCACAAAAGCAAATATTTCACAGAAATGTTCTACCTTTTGGTCTGGGTGGGCAGCACTTGCCCAGGGTGACGGGGATGTCTGACATGAGAAGTGTACTGTGCTGATAGAAGTCTGTGAGCTGTCTTAGACTGCAGAATGAGCTGTGGATCCCAGCCAGGCTGAACTTCTCATTTTTCTCTATCAGGCAGTCCTTGTAATCCATCCCCAGAGGAGTCTGGTGGAACATCCAGAAGTTAAGAAATATATCACTGGAGTTTAGTCATTAACAATGTGTATAATTAAAATAAGGTTATGCTGGAGTTGTTTTAAAATTCACATTATAATAATACTAAGGAGCAATGTTGGGGAAAGTTACTTTTAAAAGGTAATTCATTACATTATTTAGTTACTTTTTTATGGAAAGTAATGTGCTACATTACTTTTTCTCACCTGGTTGAGGCTTGCTCTTTTTCTAGGTTTTTTATTTTTATTGTTTTACTTTAATACAGCAAAGCATTCAACAACATATCTTAGATAACACACCATCGGTTTCTTTTAAAAATACATTTAGAATATTATTATATTCTGCCCACTTGGAATATTTCCTAACCTCTAGAGCTATGTATGCCGTATAAAATATATCTTCACATTATGGATTATAATGCCTAATGTATAACTCTTTTTATTGAATTATTTTCTTTATTCTTTTCTTTTATTTGTTTTGTACTTTTTGCCTGTTCCTGTGCACACATGAGTGTGCATGTCTAAGTGACTACCTTATGGAGAAGAGAGCATTTTAATTCAGCGGTTTAAATACATTTTCAGCAAATTAATTAAAATGAAAAGTAATATGCATTACTTAAATAAAAGCAACTCAAATATTAATGTGTAAATTTATTAAGTATTGCATTACTTTACTCATTTCATAAAAATAAAAAAAATCTGATTACGTAATGCATGTTACCTCAACACTGCTAAGGAGTGATAAATAAAATGTAGTTCTTCATGAATCCGATATAAACTCATTTGAAGCTTGGAGTTATGAGTCATGTGCTGTTTTTTAGTTACTTACTGTTAGTGAAAACCCAATGCTTGGTGCTTTATAATGTTTGTATGAGTCCAGCAAATCTGGTACCTGTATGCAAACAGTGAGGAAGTACTTGTCAAAGTCCTTGGGACTGTGACGTAACAGGAACATCCCATTTTTGGCTCCAGCTTTCTTAAGCTTGTGCACTGCAAATTCTGACCTTTAGGAAACACAACAAAAATTCTGCTTATAATTTAGTTATTTCCTTTCTAGTTTTACCAAATGGGTATATATGAAATTGTGTAGTACGTGATCGGGCCGTGGCAGTAATTCTGTATGTCCTCCAGTAAGCTTGGCGGGGCCACCTCTGCGCAGAAATAGTGAGTCGAATCTGTAGTCAGTCTAAAATATCCATCAACCAGAGATACAAAGGAAAGAGCCTCAGTTAAGGTGTGAAACTCAGCCTCCTATTGGTGGAAAGAGAAACAAAATAAAAAAATGTTATATGAATGGCTATGTAATGTAGATTTCAACAAAGAACTTTGTAACAAACACAAGGTACAATTTGTTATACTTTCATAAACCTTGGTTAATCAAAATGGTAGATTAATTTTTAATACAAAAAAAAAAAATTTAATAAATGAATGCAATGCCTCTACCATGCACTGGTCGTCCTGGCGTGTGAGGGTGACCACCCTTCCTTCCAGGGGCATCTGCTCTTGACAAAGCCGCTTAATACTAATGTCTGTGATCTGGGGGAAATCACAGAACGTCTGCCATTCCTGTGAATGATACCAGAGGTAGCTCAGTAAATAACAGAGTGCAAGTCTAATGTACTGTACATACTGTTTAAATGTTTGGAGTAAGATTGTTTGTAAGATTTTTTACATTTTTAACTTATGCTCACCAAGGCTAAAATTGGAATTTAAAAAATATATAATTTTTTTTTTAAATGTGTGAAATATTATTACAATTTAAAATATTTTTTTTCTATTTTAATATATTGTAAAATGTAATTTATTCCTGTGATGGCAAAGCTACATTTTCAGCATCATTACTCCAGTCTTCAGTGTCACATGATCCTTTAGAAATCATTTGAATATGATGATTTGCTGCTCAAGAAACATTTCTGATTATTATTAATGTTAAAAACAATGTGCTACTTAATATTTTTGTAGAAATTGTTACATATTTCTTTGATTAATACAAAGTTTTTATTCTTTTGTAACATTATAAATGTCTGTAACTCTTGTCCACTTTTGATCAATTTGATGCATCCACAATTGAATAAAAGTATAAAAATGAATTAAAATGAATGAAATAAAATTAAACAAATAATGTAGTTTTATAGATATAGATTTATGAAGAGTTAACAGTCTCAAGTTAACAGCCACTGACTAGCGGATTGTACATTTTTGAAAGCGTGACAAAATAAGCAAGATCGCATGTTAAATTAATTAAGATTCTCCAATTTTTTTCCAATTCAACACTTTTGATATTTACGTAATTATTTATATTTTTACAACCGGTTAACTCCGGTATAGGTGAAGACAAGAGCAAATGACAAATACATTTATGAGTACATTCAGGAACTAATCTATTGGCTTTATGGGGAGTCATTGAATCATTCACAGAACCGATTTGTTCAAATCACTTATTCATTCATGAACAAATCAAGAGGCTGCGTTTACGAGTGACTCAATGAATCATTCACTCAGCAGTTTCGTTCAAAAACACTGATTCGCCCTACTGTGTTTTGTCCATGCCACTGTGGCTTTGTTAGGAACTATTTTCTTTGGTGGAGCAAAAATAGACAAAGTAACTGGCAATATTTTATCTAAAATGTAAGTTACTCAAAATTAGCCTCTTGTTTATTGAACTTTTGTATTAAAACATCATCACACCGGCAGATGTACTGTCTAAATATCAACACGGCTACGCTTCTAGCCTACCTGGCTCTCCGTGGTCTGTATCTGAATCCCTCCCTCTCCAGACACCTGAACGGCTCTGACCCTCTGCTGCTCGCTCTGCTCTAACCATCCAGAGTGATGCAGAGTGAAGGTTTCTGAACCATAAGCCGGCTCCACCACATTCAGCTCCATCAGATACTTGAGCTTCAGGCTGCGTTCTCCAGCTGAGCATCTGCCCAGCTTCTTGAGGAAGCGCTTCAGGGTTTTGCGGATCTGATACCTCGCTAGGCGACTCATGCTCTGTATATCTCGTCTGTGAGTCTCTGGGAGGCAGGACTTGTAGCTGGAATAAGATTTTTTTTTTTTTTTTTTTTTTACCATGGTCAATGCAGCTTAAACACTTCAATTATGTTGAATGAACAGAAAATCTCTGCATAGTTCTATCCATCAATTTATTGGAGACTTTCTCCGTTTCTCATGTTGTAGCATACCTTGTTGTATTGCAGATCTCACCAAGGCTCTGGTTCCTCTCTTTGGCCATACGCCACAGATCTAGTACTGCCATACCCAAACATTCCTGCTGCAAACTCAAAGCAGGAGAAATCCCGCCACACCCAGACACAAAATCACTGCGGGACTGAAACAAGGAGGCAGTACATTTTAATGCCAGCTTTTTTTTTCTTTTCTTTTTTAATTATATCGATACATCATTAGGATAGAGGCACATAATCCTGGGTGTACATTTCACATTCACACATGGTTTTTAAAATAACATTCAATTGCCTTTTGAGAAGGCAATGATAAATGATTGTGCAATACTGTATACCTGAGCAAAAAGGTAATCAATGACGCAGTAGTCCAGCGCAGCACAGATTCGTCCTCTGCTGAGTCTAAAGCGGTACGATGCTCTGGACCCTTGACCAAACCAGCCTGAGAAGAAAAATCTTTAACACAGAGAGAAAAGCTTTACAATCACACAAACAGATTATCTCTTATAACACAACTTTCACTCTCTCGCTGTTTAATTTGTCCACTAGCAATCAGTGTTATTATTTATATGTTTCATTTTAATTTTAGTTTAAAGCTGCAGTCCACAGTTTGTCCTCTTTGTCGCCATCTCTGTTCGAAATCTTCAATTGCAGCTATTCGCGGAATTATCAACTTTACTTGAGTTGTGCCTCGACACCCTCGACACGGCACAGCGCGGATGAATCCAATGTTTGAGGAGAGCGTGCAGCTGTCAGTCGCCGCGCCGGTGTGGATTCTGTCATTATGAATCACAGATTCTACTTTTTGGAAGTATGACCAACATAATAATTTTCACCGGAAAATGTCATCTGGACAAGTAAGTAACATCCACTTTTATTCTGGTTCTGACCAACTAAGGGAAAAAAATAATTGCAGTAAATCGCGCTGATTAAATATAACAATCGCTTATCATAACACGTAAAACCGTGCAAATTATACATTGTTCTCAAATTGTTAATGTTCAACATCAGCATTGCGTGACTACATTTAATGCCCTTCCGATATTTATCCTTGTTTTCGCATGGGGCCGGTTGCAGTCTCTTTTCTGTAGCCACTCCGAAGTCTTTTGCATTTTACACCGAGTGAATCTCTAGTTGTCACTGGTGATTGTTGTTTGAACCTTTCTGGATCCGCCATCAAATTGATAAGTTTAATTATATCAAGTGCTGTGAGAAAAGGCTATAAATCTCCACCTCCCACATCCTCACACTCATAGCCTACTAGCCGAGACTCTTTCTTTATGTGTACAGATGTGACGTAATGACGCAAAGACATGCTCGAATCTCCCGCGGAAATCCACAAGCAATGGCCAACAATGCATTTCAGTGCACCACAGAATAATTCTGTAATTCTTTACATAGACTGTCTATGGAGAAACAGAAAAAAATATTATTGATTTAAAAATATTAAAAATATTTTAATTTGTGTTCTAAAGATGAACAAAAGTCTTACATGACATGAGGGTGAGTAAATGATGATATCATTTAATTTTTTTTGGTAACCCAGTAACTTCAAGTATGCTCTTCAAAGACACTATCGTCTTCTTGGTAACCAAACATTTTTGTTTGTGATGGAAATGACACCACAAATAAGGGTGTGTGAACATCAAAATAAATCATTTTCAAACGATAAATATTGACATTTTAGTTTATTGGAAACAACCAATATTCAGTAAGAGGAATCTATTTATAAATAAAATATGATTATTGCAGCAGTTTCTATACCTCACTCTGTAGTGAACTTTGATGGTCTCCTCATTCTTAAATACATGAGTTGGTGGATACCAGTATGAAAGATCTTCTGATGCCAGAGCAAACAGGTTGTGGAACACAGGAAGAATTCCTAAAAATATAAATATTCAATTCAGGTTATTGTAATATTGTTGATGCACAACTATTTTAAAATTTTATTATAAGATTACACATGAGCAGATTATTGCTTAAAGTGTAACTTATGCTTTAGTCATACTGAATCATCTAAAAAAGAAACCTAATAAAAGGTTATCATCAGCAACACCTCTGCAACATTTTTTAAAACACTTTGTAGATGTTATAAAGGAAGCAGATAAAAAAAAAAATGAAAAGAGTATATACTTAAAAATAGAAGCTTTTGACCTTTAAAAAACAGACATCATTATTAATCATGTTAAACGTCTCACCGCTGGCTTTTGCTGCTAGCATACACACACTTTCAGCTGTGATGTATATGGTGGGGATAGTAAAAGTGGTCTCTGAATTTAAGCAGGGGCTGTAGTACAGATGCACTTGCAGGGCAGAGTCACAGCTGGACTTCTGACTGCCGGCCCTTTCGCTCTTCATCAAGGGCACCTCCTCTTCACTCATGGTGTTCTCACCAAAGCAATCTCCTGATTGGACAAAAAGAACTGGAATTTTTTTTCTCAACAGATGCAGGTGTTTATTGACTGTTCTTTCTTGCCAAAACAGTGCATGTAATTGAAATTAGGATGTTATTAAAATAAGACTAATGGTTATTTCTGACAGAAAGTTAATTATTCTGATGTTAGAGGCATTAAGAAAGTGATAAAATAAGATAAATAAACCTGCATGTTCTGTTTGGAGCTTTTTTGAAGCTTTTTCAACTTTTACAAGAATAACATTGTTAAGGTATTAAAGTGCCCCTTTTATGCTTTGTCAAATATTACCTTTCACACAGTGTAATATAGCTGTTTGTGAATGGTTTTAAAGATCAGGGTACACAACAAATAAAGTTATTGTCTCCTAAAAGAAAAAATCAATTCTGAACTGCCTGTAATGAGTCTTCATTGACTGCCCGCAAACAACGTCTTCTTTGACAAAAAAAAACAAGTCACCATTTTTTCTATCACTGTGTATCGAGTGTTAAGGAAGCCTCCAGAAATTAAATTTAGGTATAGTAATAGACGTTTCGTTTCAGACACACACTGTAAGCGGTAGACCAATTACAACAGACTGGGCTGTCTGACCAATCAGACCAGAGTAGACCAATCACAACAGACTGGGCTGTCTGACCAATCAAAACACAGTAGACCAATCACAACAGACTGGGCCCTTTGACCAATCAAAACAGAGTAGACCAATCACACAACAGACTGGGCCATCTGACCAATCAGACCAGAGTAGACCAATCACAACAGACTGGGCCATCTGACCAATCAGAGCAGAGTAGGCCAATCACAACAGACTGGGCTGTTTGACCAATCAAAACACAGTAGACCAATCACAACAGACTGGGCCCTTTAACCAATCAAAACAGAGTAGACCAATCACAACAGACTGGGCCATCTGACCAATCAGACCAGAGTAGACCAATCACAACAGACTGGGCCGTCTGACCAATCAGATCAGAGGAGGCCAATCACAACAGACTGGGCCGTCAGACCAATCAGAGCAGAGGAGGCCAATCACAACAGACTGGGCCGTCTGACCAATCAAAGCAGAGTAGTCCAATCACAACAGACTGGGCCGTCTGACCAATCAGAGCAGAGTAGGCCAATCACAACAGACTGGGCCGTCAGACCAATCAGAGCAGAGGAGGCGAATCACAACAGTCTGGGCCGTCTGACCAATCAGAGCAGAGTAGACCAATCACAACAAACTGGGCCATCTGACCAATCAGAGCAGAGTAGGCCAATCAGAACAGACTGGGCCACCTGACCAATCAGAGCAGAGTAGACCAATCACAAAAGACTGGGCCATTTGCCAATCAGAGCAGAGGAGCCCAATCACAACAGACTGGGCCGTCTGACCAATCAAAGCAGAGTATAGGCCAATCACAACAGACTGGGTCATCTGACCAATCAGAGAAGAGTAGACCAATCACAACAGACTGGGTCATCTGACCAATCAGAGCAGAGGAGGTCAATCACAACAGACTGGGCTGTCTGAGCAATCAATCAGAGCAGAGTAGGCCAATCACAACAGACTGGGCCGTCTGACCTATCAGAGCAGAGGAGGCCAATCACAACAGACTGGGCTGTCTGAGTAATCAATCAGAGCAGAGTGGGCTAATCACAACAGACTGGGCCGTCTGCCAATCAGAGCAGAGGAGGCCAATCACAACAGACTGGGCCGTCTGACCAATCAAAGCAGAGTAGGCCAATCACAACAGACTGGGTCATCTGACCAATCAGAGAAGAGTAGACCAATCACAACAGACTGGGCCCTTTGACCAATCAAAACAGAGTAGACCAATCACAACATACTGAGCCGTCTGACCAATCAAAACAGAGTAGGCCAATCACAACGGACTGGGCCCATTAACCAATCAAAACAGAGCAGTTGACCAATCACAACAAACTGGGCCGTCTGACCAATCGAAGCAGAGTAGGCCAATCACAACAGACTGGGCCGTCTGACCAATCAGATCAGAGGAGGCCAATCACAACAGACTGGGCCGTCAGACCAATCAGAGCAGAGGAGGCCAATCACAACAGACTGGGCCGTCTGACCAATCAGAGCAGACCAATCACAACAGACAGGGTCTTCTGACCAATCAGAGCAGAGTAGACCAATCACAACAGACTGGGCCGTCTGACCAATCAGAGCAGAGGAGGCCAATCACAACAGACTGGGCCGTCTGACCAATCGAAGCAGAGTAGGCCAATCACAACAGACTGGGCCGTCTGACCAATCAGAGCAGAGGAGGCCAATCACAACAGACTGGGCCGTCAGACCAATCAGAGCAGAGGAGGCCAATCACAACAGACTGGGCCGTCTGACCAATCAAAGCAGAGTAGGCCAATCACAACAGACTGGGCCGCCTGACCAATCAGAGCAGAGTAGGCCAATCACAACAAAGTGGGCCATCTGACCAATCAGAGCAGAGTAGGCCAATCAGAACAGACTGGGCCACCTGAGCAATCAGAGCAGAGTAGACCAATCACACCAGACTGGGCCATCTGCCAATCAGAGCAGAGGAGGCCAGTCACAACAGACTGGGCCGTCTGACCAATCAAAGCAGAGTATAGGGGTGGTGATGGCGCAGTGGATAAGACACATGCCTTTGGTGTGAGAGACCCGGGTTCGAATCCACTGTGAGACACCAATGTGTAGCAGCAAGACCCCTAGTTGCTCCAGCGGCGTGCGACCAATCAGAGAAGAGTAGACCAATCACAACAGACTGGGCCGTCTGACCAATCAGAGCAGAGTGGGCCAATCACAACAGACTGGTGCTGCGTCCCAATTCGCCTACTTATACTACGCCCTAAAAGTATGTACTCTTTTTGTGAAGAAAAAGTACATACTTTTGAGTGTGTAGCAAAAGAGTAGGCAAGCTTTGGGACATACTACTTCGTCATCTTTAACGGACAGATCTGTCGCGTGCATCCTATCACGGATAGTATGCGAATTGGGACGCAGTATGGGTCATCAGGAGCACGTTCAAGTTCAAAACGGTGCTGCAACGTTTTGCTACGGTTTCCGGGTTGAACGTCATGTTTCCTGGAAACGGCGTGTACCGGTGTGCAACGGGTTTTCTCTTGTTTGGTGGGTGTGTCAGAACTGCAGTCCAATCAGCAGCAACATGTATATAAAGCATGCGGTATTAAAGTGAACTCACACAATGGGTTCAAGCAAAGTAATTTACAAATGTGTTCGATGTAGCTCGGTATACGCAACAACTCTGAGGATATTAGAAGACATGTTTGTCGTAAGTTTTATTGTAAAAATATAGGATTATCAACATAATTATGTAGTTGTTTATATTTTTAGCTCCATTGCAAGTGTATGACATTTGGTATAAGGGCTGCCAACTCTCACGCATTCAGCGTGAGACTCACGCAATTGAGCCAATTCTCACGCTCTCACGCCACACCCCCGATTTCTCACGCTGAAGTGTCAACCCGGTCGGTCAAATGCCTGAAAGATAAGTTTATCTATAGATCTACCAGTAGATCCATTCGTGATCGACTAGTTTTACCGCAAACTAGTTGAAATATCCTGTAATCTAGAGCGAGCGTGCATGCGAGACAGATGTGTTGAGCTCCTAACGGCGCGGTCTTAACCGCGCACGCGCAGTATGGCAGAGAGGTAAGCGAGCGAAAGAGCTTGCGTGTTGACAAAAGTTGGCAGCTCTGACAATGGTAATTGAGTGCTTTTCCTAAAAATGATAAAGAAAATACAGGGTATTAAAACAGTATGAACTACAAAAAAAGTCAGTATATGAGGCTAAATAGATGTGTTTTAGTCTGATGTGGGTGCTTCCATTTCAGTTTCAGCAATCCCTTCACTCGATTGGGATGTTCTCTAGCAGTAACTGTAACATCGGGCTTATTTTGTAGTATTAAACACATATTTATACCGACTTCATCAGGCTCCGAAAATTCTTTACAAAGAACACAAAGAATGGCCTACTCAGCTACCATAGTTGCAACTCTTGCGTCATCAAAACAGTGTGTTCAACGCATCACCGTTTCTGTTTAAAAAACGTTGTGCAATGTTTTTGTCGGGGCTGAACACAGCTCTGACCAATCTGAGCAGAGCAGGCCAATCACAACAGACTGGGCCGTCTGACCAATCAATCAGAGCAGAGTGGGCTTGCAGAAAGGAGAGGGTTAGAGACAGGGCCGTAGCTAGAGGATTCGGGGCCCCCTGAAAAAATATTGATGTGGGCCCCCACCACCCTCCACCAATATCATATACTGTACAATAGATGAACATGGAGGCCCACATAACAGAAGATGGTGATGTTGTTGTAAAACCTTTATTTTAAAAGTTAAATGTTTATATAAAAATTACAACTAATAAAAACTAACAAAAAAGCAAGAAATTGTTAAATAATAATAAAACCAATTTTTAAAAAGTAATAATTTTTTCCCCATCAGTCTGTTATAATTCATAAATCAAAAAGTAAACATTTAAAAAATTGACAAGAATGCAGTCTAATTAAAAAAATAAAAGCATCCATTGTCTTTTTTTTTAATAAAGATAATATGGAACTGGTAATATTATTAAATAAAGCGAATACATTTATTCATCCAAGTGCAGTGTGTTGTATTCATGTTTTCTCGATGTTTTAAATATCATCAGCCGGCAGGTCAGATGCATAATGCAATGCGTCGTGACTCGTGTAATTTTTTTTTAAACTCTAGTTACAATACTGTAAAAAGACCGGAATTTAGACCACGTAATCATTCGGTCGATTGCGGCGCGCACCGATAATAAAAAATGACTGTACACGGCAGACTGTAGACGGAAGTTTTCTAATTCCCAGCGAAATAACAATATATAACCGGTCTTTAAGAACGTCTTGATCGACTGGGATACAACCACTCTCCTTGCCTCCCTCTCCGTCTTTTCCTGGCATTTCTGGTTCCCTGATTTGTTTTCTTTTCCCCGACATTTTTCAGTCAGTCAGTCTCCTGCTCTTCCACCAAGTTCATCATTAACTTCAGGCTGCCGCCTCAACTCTAATTGGTTCTGTTCACGAGCTGGGGCGGGACTTACAATTTTATTGGGTCCATCTGATGTTTGTCACTGACTCTGACTGAATAATTAATAAATACTTTAGGTCGGACTAAACCATTTTTATGGAGGTAAGAGAAGCAGATATTTGGAAAAATATTTACCCAAATTGCACGTTTTTGTGGTTTTCATTTAAATCTCAAGCATACAACTAATATAAATATTAGAATTATTCATACTACAGGGGCCTAAATAGTATAACTGCTGGATTTTGTGGGGCCCCCTGGGCAGCGGGGGCCCCTATAATTGTCACCACCTTTCACCCCACTAGCGACGGCCCTGGTTAGAGAGACTGATTCTTTGTCAAAAGAGGTGATGTGCAATGTATATGATGAGAAAATTAAAGTGTTTTTTTTACCTTGGATGCATGTAAAGGATAATAGGGGCACTTTAAAGTTCACTTTTGCTATATGAATACTGATTATAAATTAAACTTCCACTTTATCGCACATCCTAAATTAAAAATGTTACATTACTTTTTCTGGGGGTCTCTTAGGCCTCAGCTATATATATATATATATATATATATATATATATATATAAATATATATATATATATATATATATTACCCCAAACTGAAGCAACGTTGCTATTTTTGATAATGTTGCATTTTAGAAAAGTATATAGGCCTAACCTTTTGGCATTTAACGGAGGGTTACATTTCAACAATATCTTTCAAATGGGCTTTAAGTCAAAAGAACATTTTTAAAGGTGAATTTGAAAGGCCAGATTTGCAATTGTTATTATTATTTTTAGACACAAATCATCAGGGTCTTCAAGATCCCAAACATAAATACAATTAAGCCCATTTTAAGAGAACTTGAGGCCTACTGTAAGTTGACGTTGTACTTTAAAGCAGTGGATTATTATTAACACCGGTTCTTGGAACCATGGTGGTCATACCAATGATAGAAGTGAGGTCATCGTTTCTCAAGTTGACGATCTGTACTTTCCGTAACAAACTAATTCATGGGTGTTTTCCAAGAGCTTTACCAAATTAAGCCACAAACAGTAAAGGATTTGATATATATTAAGGATTTTAAGTTAAGGTTAGGTAACACAAGTTTGGTTTGGTTTTTATAATGTCATTTGCTGTTAAATATTATAGTTATACATCCTATTACAAAAATACATCTATTCATTATCCAATAACACAATAACAATAATACATACAAGCAAACATGAAACAACGCCACACTCAAAAAACATATTTCATTGGTAGTCACATGACTTCCACTGGCATATTCTTTGAAATGGCAAAGTTACAAGTTGTTTTTCCATATTACGATTCTAATAAAGACAACTAAGAGGTGTTACCTTATTTAAGAAGAAACATTGATGATTTGTTCATGTTGATGTGATGTGCTGCATAAATATAACTCGGGCTTCGCTGTTGTGAGTCTCTGGTAGGAGGGATCAAACTCGTTTCCGGCAAGAGACAAACCACAAACGCACCTCATTTCCTGACAGCTTTAGCAAGATCGACACCACTTGGTGTTTCTTCACTGGTTGGCCTCATCTGACATCTCGGTTTCTAGAACTGTGATCGGGCCTTAAATTGACAACAGTACCACCCCCACCCCCCGTGCATATTATGAAGTACAAGAATAGTGTATTTATAACAGTATGAGAGCGAAAGAGAAGGGGGGGGGGTTTGCTGAAGCTGCTGGGGTTGTTGCTTTCTTTACGTGGGAAGACTGAAACTGTGGTTTCCTCTTTCTCTGCTAGTGAGCGTCGGGTTTGTTATTTCCGCCTGCAGAGAAAAACTGAGTAGTTTTTCTTCCGTTTGGCCTGATACAACCCAGTGGCTTATGAAACTTTCATTTAAACTATGTTGATCAGAAAGTATGTGCACCTGATAGTGTTGACAGCAGTTTATTGTGAATGTGCATTATTCTACTGCTCATCTCTGCAATACTAATACATATTCAAAATATACATGAATTATACAGCCAACATCATTCAATACATAAACACTGAAACAGTTTCATCTCGATTCTGGTGACTTAGGACTTTTCTATGTACTTTTCTAGGTCTAGGACCCTGATCTTAGAAGGGCTGAGGAATTAATATCCCATCAATGAGCCTTGTTTTATAGGTTTAGACAGACAAATAATATTCCTGTCTGCCAAAAAACTAATGAAATGCATTATTCTCATTGTAGGTATGGTGTAGTTAAAATCTATTGTAGCATGGTCAATAAAATGGATCTTTATAGTGTAACAATTTAAGCTACATTCTTTTAATTAATTCATACTAATAATCATTCATACTTTTCAGAGAGTTATTGGATCATAGTGATATATCTCCTTTAAAAGCATTCTGTTAATTAAACAAATTTCAATGTGTGCGTCCTTATGCTCTCTTCTCTTCTAAACTTGGCTAGGAATGAAAGTGAACTGACAAACAGGTGCGATGCAGGTGTGTGATGAACAGAAACGTATTGTGCATGAGTTTGTACTATGAAAGAAAGCACTATTGTTATATACAGATCAAAGAATCATCCTTTGAATCAGGTGGTGATGGTCAGGTATTCAGTAATGCCAATCAAAAAGGAAGATAACCAAATCAGTATGGCTTTGACATATTTCATATGCGAGACTGTACAGAGAGCGTACCTTGCATGATGTAAATAGTAAAGCTGTGTCTTTCAACATTTCATTTTGCAAAGCCACAGAAGTTCTTCCACAAAAAGTCATTTTAAATTTGAATTAAGCTGCATATTTCTTGGAAATTTAGTTTGAAACCTGACTTTTAAAGCGGGTCCTGCACCTGTCTAAACTTCACCTTTGTTCAGTAAAACAACTTGTTTATCAGCTGTGGCAAATAGTTATTTTGAACTGAGAAGGATTTCGGTGGGATTGTGTGCTGTAGTTTCATTCTGTAGAGACAAGAATAATTTCAGCAGTGTTGGTATTGTTAACTAAAACTTTTCTTTTTTTTTATCGTTAGCAGAAATAAAATGAAATATTAGATAAAAACAGACTAAACTTAACCAAATTAGAAATGTTGTCTTGGCAACTAACTGACATAAAAATAAATCTAAATAAGAATATAAAAAATAAAATAAAAATAAACCAATGAAAACTAAAAATATAAAAAATATTAATAAATAGTATACATTTATAAGTAAAATAAGTAAATGAACGGCTACTACCATCTAACTTACCAAGTTATGACAGGACGGTTCGCAGGTTTTTTGTTCCAAGTTCCACCGTAATAAACCAGGACTGATAGAATCCTTCTTGGTGGGTCCTGCAGTAATTCAGCACATATTCATTTGAAGGTAAAATAACATCTGTTGATATTTTCATTTGTTTTAATTATTAAAGCGTTAGTTCACCCAAAAATGAAAATTCTGTCATCATTTACTCATGTCGTTCCAAACCCTTAAGACTTTCTTTCATCTTCAGAACACAAATGAAGATTTCTGTCCTTCCATTGACAGCTACTCAACTACCATGTTGATGCTTCAAAAAGTTCATAAAGAGATCGTAAAACTAATTCATATGAATTGAGCGGTTTAGTCCAAATGTTCTGAAGAGACTCGATCGCTTTATAAGATGAACAGATTGAATTTAGTCTTTTATTCACATCTAAACATTGATCAGAGAACATAAACATTAGCTGCTTGATGCGCGAGAACAAACCATTTTGTTCATATATGGATTTTACAATCTCTTTATTAACTTTTTGAAGTGTCAGTTGCGTGGACTGTCAATGGAGGGATAGAAATCGCTCAGATTTCATTATAAAGATCTTCATTTGTGTTCCAAAGATGAACGAAAGTCTTACGGGTTTGGAACAACATGAGGCTGAGTAATTAATGACAGAATTTTCCTTTTTGGGTAAACTACCCCTTTAACAATACTGTAAGCGAGTTTCTCTCACCTGTAATGTAGCTAACCACCACACCTACTAGCATGACTGCACTAGTTGACAGGGCTCCGAAGTACAGGTATGATATTGAATAGATATTTTGAAAGCTGCATGAATTTAGTTGGAAAAAGAAAACTTAACTCTTGTGCTATATTTCACAAGTAATTCACGTCACAGAGCAGTGAAATACTATGCAATTATGGTTCATATAAAATGTGAAATAAATTCTAGAATCTTACCCATAATCCCGGGGGACTGATGATAACAAGATAGATGATTTAGTGACTGCTGTGGTGCTGTTGAGCGTTGCATTAGTTGCTAGACAGTGATCAGCACTAGTGGGTAAAACACCCATTATTTGTGGTGTAGGAGGATAAATTGTGCTTCCAACAGCGAGCCATAGAGACAGACAAAAACCCACAGCCACACCTGAGAAAACCCCCTATAGTGTGAGAAATAAATATTACATGGCTAGTGGCTACTCATCGAGTGGAGGGATAGAATAATATATGGTGTACACAACAGTGATGTTTATGGAGCCTTACCGGTTTATTTGTGGCTGGAACAAACATGCCCAGCACAAACGCTCCCAGAAGTGGACCATTCACTACACCCATGACTGTGAACGAACCCTGAGGTTATTAGAGTTAAAAGACAGCTGGTTAGAGCACAGACACATAGACTGAAATACATCCTGATTGAAATCAGTTATTCCAGTATAGTTCACACCTGAAGGACTCCCCAGTCCAGCAGGGAGGAGAGCGCAGCCATTGTAATGCAGCCAAGCCCGTACAACAGAGCTGTTTTACACATGTAAACAAACAATAATAACATTAGTCGACACTGTAGTTATATTTCTAAACATTATCATGTTGATTCCATCAGATATTTGCAGAATCACATCATGGTTTGTTAGCTAAATAAGTGCTATATAAAAATCTCACCAATAATCTCATTTTAATGCATTACATATCCAGCATTACATTTAATTAAGATAGAATTAAATGTAAATGTATTTTTATGACAATTAAGAATATTTTTTTTATTAAAGTCAGCATATATTAAAGGCAGCAAATTTAAAATACAAACATTATATAGTTATATATTTATAGTTAATTCATTTGATAATAATTTATATAATATAACATTAAATATATAATATTATATTTATGTAAATATAATATAGCATTATGAAATATATTCAAATAATCTTTTTCCCTTCATTTCAAATAAATACATATCAGCATATTTAATAGGCAGCAAACAAATACAAATTTTATATAATCATGTTATATAACATTACATTTATTCTATATATATATATATATATATATATATAATGAATATATATACACTACCGTTCAAAAGTTTGGGGTCGGTACGATTTTAAATACTTTTAAAAGAATTCTCTTCTGCTAACCATGGCTGCGCTTATTTGATTAAAAATACAACAAAAATCAGTCTTAAATATTATTCCAGTGTAAATCAGCTGTTTTCTGTGTGAATATATAGTAAAGTGTAATTTATTCCTGTGATCAAAGCTGAATTTTCAGCATCACCAGTGTCAGTGTCTTCAGTGTCAAATGATCTTTCACAAATCAGTATAATATGAGGATTTGATGCTCAAGAAACATTTATTATTATTATCAATGTTGAAACAGTTGTTGGTCTGTCAGTTGTACAGTTTTTTTTTTTTTTAGGATTCTTTGATGAATAGGAAGTTCAAAAGACTTTTGTAACATTATAAATGTCTTTACTGTCACTTACGATCAAATTAATTATTCCTTGATAAATAAAAGTATTGATTTCTTTCCTCCAAAAAATAAAAATAAAATTCTCACTGACCCCAAACTTTTGAATGGTAGTATATATATATATATAATAAGTATATATTATATAACATTACATTTATTATATATATATATTCATTATATATATATATATATATATCCGACTCTAGTTTTACTTGCACCACAGGAAAGAATAAGAAGTGGCTTTTGACCGTACATAATGATTTGGAGAGCAAGAGCTGTTTTCTCTGTGAAACAGTGATTAGCCACGGCTTCATTACATCCTCCATAGTAACAGCTGCCATTGCGTTAATGCTGGTAGAGACAGTACTGTGGAAAAAGAAGCAGGTGGTTTATCCACATTTGTACGTATCAGTAATCAACACCTCACTGAAGATAGTTTCAACCACCTTAAAGTTCCACTGTAGGCACAGGCTAGAAAAAGACCCGGGAAGCCTGGATGATTCCGGAAAATGTCCAAAACCAAGTACGGCATGTACTGTGATAATAAAGATAAAGACAGATTTTTGGTTTAAAATTGAATAGTGATTAGTAGGATACAGTAGGTACAGTTAATTCTGTTCATGCATGTATTCACTTACCTGGTCAGGTGCAGATATTCTGCCAGTCTTCAGCGGGTCACAGTTGGAGTATAAAGCAAACATCACAATGCCACAGGTGGCTGCACTGCTCACAATCAGACACAGACCCACCTGATTTACCAGCAGCGCCCTGCAGAACAAGACTGACACTCAGTGGATCTCTATCTCAGTGAGCAGTGGCAGAAAATACTGCATGTGAGTCACTCAACAATCATTATTAGGAGAAATTGAATGCCAAACCAAACTAAATTTAGTAGACTGAACTGAAAAAAGTTATTTTAGACAGATTTGACTGATTTATTCTCTCACAGTTGGGCTTGTTTCTCAGTCCTGCATGATATGTAACGCTGTACTTGGGCCTGATTGGCTCCATACATGGATAACCAGACCATTGTGCCGCCCACTGTGAAACTCCAGAACGAGTACCGCCTCTGAGGGTCTATGGCAAAACTGTAACACAGAGAGGGAATGAGCAATACAACACTAAATAAACATTTAATTCATTTGAGAATTGAACAGATTTCAAAACATTTACTGTTCGTACTCATTAAAATTGATGCGGGATCCATTGTTGGCGATCTCTAAAACTCTGGCAGGCCCTCCTGCCAATACGGTGCCCTGAATGAAGACTGCAATGAACCCAGAGAGCATGACTACAATCTGAAAAACATCTGTCCAGATTACAGCCTTTATACCACCCTGCAGGAAAACGGAAACACGTTACGTTCACAAACAAACATTTACACACTCATGCAACTGTTTTACTAATTAATCATTCAAATACATACACTCAAATCATATACAAATATTCAGGCCAAAAGTGATATCCAGACTAGGGAAGTTGACATCTTCCCCCTTTAAAACAAATATCCCCTCCGGACATCACTTTTGGTGACTACAGTTATACACAATTTATGAGAAATAGGATTTGGTCACATTAAAAGGGTCAAAATAGTCCACCAATAAAGCAAAGACTGTTTTGGACACCAGTCCATTTGTATTATTCAAATCAGGCAAGATTTCACAACACTGGCCTACCACTGTTGTGTAAAATGTGCAGATGAGTCCAGTTGAGAAAAGAGACGCCCACATATTTAGGCCTGTGGCTTGATTCAGAAAAGAAGAAAAGCTTGATAAGAATAAGGGCAAAATCAAACACCCAGTCATATATATGGGATCCACTGATGGATTTGTAATGACTCACATATGGACACATGAAGCTAAGAAATCAGTTTATTTCTCTTACCCTGATTCAAGATGACTGCAGGAGCAAAGATCACTATTCCAGTGTAGAGAAGCTACAGGAAGAACAACACAATATCAGCATTATGTATCCTTTAGACACAAATCTAAAACTAAAATAAACACTTTATTATTATTTCTAATACATATTTTGTGCAAACTAAATATTGGAATTAAAAGTATACAGATACGATTCAAGGCTTCATCGATCAGCATTCCACATTTTAATTTCAGGGTATTGCTTTAATAGTATTAAAAATAGTATTATATATTTTTTATGATTATATGAATTGCTCTTACTGTGGCTACAATGAACTGCAAACTTCCCAAGAGCTGCATCCCTCTTCCAAACCTCATTCCTAAATACTGACAAGTAAATTTCACACACACACACACACATGAAAAAAACAGTGTAGTCCAAAAGTATGTAAATGCTTCTAGGGGAAAGCATTTTGCTTTTCTAGATTTTGCTTCTACTAAATACAGAAAATTAAAAGCATCAAAACTGAAATTGGGAAAATGCCTTTTAATTAGAAAAAAAGTTAAATAGAAGGAATTTCACTAGTGGCCTAAAATCTTTGCATGTGTCTTTTTATCACATACTACAGAGAAATGACTCGTCCTCACATTCTTTGTGAAATCCATGAAATTCAATGCGACTCATGGTATGCAATTAATATATATATAGAGAGAGTGTGCATATATATAATCATATTGCAAAACTAAAGAGATAAATGGACAAAAACCCAAACCTGATGTGCGCTGGTGATTTTGAGACGATAAAACACAGGAACGAACACAACTGCAGTAATGAGGGAGTTGAGGGCTTGTCCCAGGCACATATAGAGAAACTTAAAGCCATATAAATATGCCTCAGATGGCACACCGAGCACTTGGACAGCTGACATAAAGCTGGCACAGAGCGACAGTCCAACCGGCACAGCAGAGAAACCCCTGCCCCCTGTGAAGAAGTTGTCCACATTCGAGCGACCCTGGGTGTTTCTCAGAGACTGGAATAGCCCGATGGCCACCGAAACCCCCAGCATAGCAGCAAATACCACATAGTCCACCAAACAGAAGCCCAAGTTGTCTGAGTCCAAAGCCATAGTGCTCTCTGTTTAGACTCTGCCAGAGCCTAAATGAGTAGAGTCCTTCTCTTCAAGAGACTGTCAGCTGTAACAACAAACTCAGAAATCACAATGCATTCTTAATCGACTCCCTGTTATGTTCTCTTGACTTTCAGAGGTTAGGGCTCATGCAGTGCAAAGTGTCATTTAAGGTAAAAGCAGCTTGAGTTTTTATTTTTTACACACTATTTAAATATTTGAAAAACAACTTACCTTTGACCAAAACAATGCAAAATGAGTTTATGAGTGTATGAAAAAAGACCAAATTCCACAGGCCAGCATGTACAGTAATCAACTCATACAGGATAGAAAAAAGTATTGGTTTAAAGATATGTTCACTATCACTGACCAGTGTGGAAAGTGAATGAGCATTCTTTCAAATAGAGGTGGATTTATTTGTCTGGGCTGATAACTTGGATAATCGAAGGCAGTCTGATGGGAGGGGAATTAGGAATTAATGTACCGGTAATATGTGGAGGGAGGAGTATGTTGTGATTGACAGCAGAGTCATTTGACACTACTGATTCTTTCCTTAATTTTTGTTTAAATCTTAAAACATTTTCTTTAGTCATGATTTAATATTTTGATTACTCTGACAGATTTAATAAGCACTGAACAAAAAGAAACAAAATGTACCTGTTGCTTTTTTGCTTTGTTGGATTCCATCACATTCTTTGTCATACTGTACCATGTAAATACAATGATGTATGGGAATATTAAACATGTTAAGCAAATTACCATAATGTGGTATTGCTTGTAAAGATGCACAGTGTTGTTTAGCAGGATTAAGAAACATCTATTCTGAATGAGTTCTTTTCCTTTCTTGTTTTTTATAGAAGTCTAAGATCACATTGAAAATCTGGTATTTTCCCTTGGAAAATAAACGGAAAGTTTTATATAAAAACCAGGGCTGTCAAATGATTAATCACGATTAATCACATCCAAAATAAAAGTTTTTTTTTACATAATATATGTGGGTGCACTGTGTATAATTATTTTGTATATATATAAATACACACACATGCATGTATATTTAAGAAAAAAATATTATTTATATATAAAATATTTATATTTACATATAATATAAATTATATATAAATCTATATACAGTATATACATGAAAATATTTCTTAAATATATACAAGCATGTGTGTGTATTTATATATATAAAATAATTATACACAGTGCACCCACATATATTATGTAAAAAAAACTTTTATTTTGGATGTGATTAATCACGATTAATCATATGACAGCCCTAATAAAAACCCAACATGAAATAGGAATAATGAAGAAATATTTTAGATTTTGAACTGGTCACTAATCAATTATATGTAAAACTGACCATGTAAACTCCTTTGTACAAAAGGTCAAATATCCTAGATTCCACTGAAACACAAGATGCTGTTTTATTTTCAAATCATGCTGAATAACAAGTCCTGAATCAATGAAATACAAAAATCCAGAAATTCAAATAAAGCTTGTTATAGCCCTACTCATTATAACTAGGATTTATTTCTTAAATTAAAAGGCAATTGTATTGTTCATAATAAAAAATATCTATAAAATAATTCACATCAAATTAGAATGGAAAGTAGGCTAGCCTGCGCAAACAAAGCAATGATTTGATATAAAACCGAAGACTTTCTCATGACTTTGTTTTGGACCCCACTGTTTATCTCTGTTTACTGTTTACACTGCAATTAGACTACTAACAGAGTGACTCTGGATGTTGTCGTGTAGTATCACACGTATTGCGATTTTTCTGTACCTGTATACATTCCGGCAAATCACTGGCAGTATGAATGAAGCAAAATCAAACGAACCCGGGTCAAATCCCGGGTCACTTTATCCGTGTATTTTCTGGAATCTCTGTGTGAAAGGGGCTTATGTGTTCGCTGTTTACACTTACAGTAAGCGTGTAGTAGACTGACCGTCGAGCCTCCAGAGGGCGCTAAATAAACCGCTTCAACTGTGGCGCAGCGGCTTGAGAAGAAGAGCGAACATCATCCCTGTGCAGGAAAAGGTTGGTGCTGTTACATTATATATTCGATTCAGTGCCTGAAAATGACTTCGACTAATAAAATGAGATGTTTTAAACGCCCCCGTCTAAATCTACTTTCATTATTCAGCTGACAGTATCTGATACAAGCTTGTACATGAATACTATCACTCTCTGAAACCAGAGTGATTAGCAAAGATGCTAACGAGAAGGTTTCTGAAAAGAAAAAGTAACTGTTACAGTTAAAATGTTTACTAAAGTTCCAGAATCTTCCCTTTGCGACACTCTATTTTAGGAAATGAGAGAATTAAATCTTCTAGCCACGAGACTTGTCAGATGATACGTGTGCTGTCAGAACACAGACAAAATAAAAACAGGAGCAGGTGTAAAATTTATGATAAAGTTAATGATATATATATATATATATATACTCACACACATAGTGCTGCTAAATGTACATCATAATATATATAAAATAAATCATAATATATATCGTAATAATTATAATATATATATATATATATATATATATATATATATATATATATCGCAAACAACATTAGAATAAAGTATATAAGGTAATTAGGAAAAAGTGGATACATATTTTACCGTTTACCTTGTTAATCTCCTTCTCTTTTGGAAGTGCTGTAAACAAAATATTTAGAGTTTAACACTGCCTAGTTAATACCAGATTATGTTAAAGGGGTAGTTCACCCAAAAATTAAAATTGTGTAATCATTTACTTACCCTCAAGTTGTTCCAAATCTGTATGAGTTTCTTTGTTATGTTGAAGAAAAAAAAAAGATTAGAAGAATTTTGGTAACCAGACAGTTGACGGTAACCATTGACTTTCATAGTAGGAACAAATAAATACTATAGAAGTAAATAGCTACCGAAAAAGGGCCTTAAAAAATCCCTTATTTTTAATTTTATTTTATTGAGGTATGTACTTTACTGTGAAATGTATGAGATTCACAAAACTGAATAGAGAGCCCAATAACAACTGGTCCTAAATAAATACTATGATTTAGCCTCAGGTCATGATTGCCATGTGTTTAGTTTTTAATCTTTCTCTCATTAGTATGTTTATACACTACACATTAATGCCCTTTGTGATCTCAGCACATACAGTATTCTTCCACTTTTAACTGGTCATCATCTCTACCTTATCTCCGCAGGGAAGTCCCAGGAATGCCGAAGAAATTCCAGGGTGAGAATTCCAAATCGGCCACAGCGAGGGCCAGGAAGGCTGAGGCCAAAGCAGTCGCTGATGCACAGAAACAGAAGGATCTGGAGGATGCGCTCTGGCAAGATAACGACAAACATGTCATGAAGAAAGAGCAGAGGAAGGTAGGACTGTTTTTTTTTTTTTTTTGGTTTAACAACTTGTGTCCTTCAAAGCAGGAAACGCAGGGTTCCCACGGGTCCTTGAAATCCTTGAAAGTTTGTGAATCAAAAAAAAAAAAAACAGTCAAGGCACTGGAAAGTTTTTGAAAATAAACATGCATAGGTCCTTGAAAGTGCTTGAATTTATTTTGTGCAAGAAGTTTTCTCGAAAAAATTCCATATTCCCTCCGGTCCGCTAATGTGTTATTTCGCCAACACTTCGTGGCCTATGCATACTCGCTTGCTTTATTTATGTTAGTTACGCGCATTTACGCGTTACGTTAAGTGTTTCCCACGTGAGGTACTTTGTGTTGTACGTTGCCATGATGTTCACGTGCGCAAAACTGTAACAATGTATCTTACAAGGTAACACGATGTAACCTTGCTCTCACTTGAAATGTGTCCCCACATTAAGTCCTTGAATTTAAGCGTATTGGACCTGGAAAGTCCTTGAAAGGTCCTTGAATTTGAAGTTAACCAAGGTGTGGGAACCCTGGAAATGTGATCTGCTTTGGGATTGTTTGAAATGTACCATTACTGTGATTAGATTTTTGTCACATCCACACCTAATTGGAAGCACATTCTATGAAATGCGTGCATACAGACAGAGTGTAGAATAAACACAAGGTGGCAGTAAAGATCTTCCTCTCTAAAGACTGTTCCTCCAATCCACTTAAAGGGAAAGTTCACCCAAAAATTCTAAATACTATTATTACCCACCCTCATGTCGTTGCAAACCTGTAAGACTTTCGTTCATCTTCGGAACACAAATGAAGATCTTGTTGATGAAATCGGAGCTATTTCTGTCCCTTCAGCTACGCAACTACCACTTCGACGCTTCAAAAAGTTCAGAAAGAGATCATAAAACATCATTGGTTCTCGCACGTCAAGCAAACATGCTTAAGCGTTTACCACAACTGATGTGTGCGTTGATGAATGTTTAAATGTGAATAAAAGCCTAAATTCAATCTGTTGTTAATCATATAAAGCGATCGAGTCTCTTCAGAAAATTTTATACTAAACCGCTCGAATCATAAGGATTAGTTTTACAATATCTTTATTAACTTTTTGAAGAGTCAAACTAGTTGCTTAGCTGTCAATGGAGGGACAGAAAGCTCTCAGATTTCATCAAAAAGATAAATGATGAATTTGTGTTCCGAAGATAAACAAAAGTCTTATGGGTTTGGAACAACATGAGGGTGAGTAAATAATGACAGAATTTTCATTTTTGGGAGAACTAACCCTTACCCTTTAAATTGTTTGGCAGTGAAATAGTTTGCCTTAATCAATGCAGTCAGTAGTACCCGGATAGAGATTGCTATCCATTAGAAGCCACAGGAAAATGATGTCACAACGATAGTTGGCTGATGGCACCATACAATTACGAACATCTTAAACTGTGACATCAAAGGCAGCAGATAGGGAAAAATATTAGTCCATTTCACACTTTTGAATTCTTCAGAATGAAAATAGTCACTGAAAATATTTATTATTTGGCATTTATACACTACCATACGAAAGTTTGAGGTCGGTAAGATTTCTTAAAATATTGATTAAAATACAGTGAAAACTGTAATATTATGAAATATTATTACAATTTAAAACATTTTAAAATATATTTAAAAAAAATCCTGTGATGGCAAAGCTGAATATTTAGCATCATTACTCCAGTCTTCAGTTTCACATGATCCTTCAGAAATCATTTTAATATGATGATTTGGTGCTTAAGAAACATTTCAGTTGTGCTGCTACTTAATATTTCTGTAGAAACCGTGATAAAGAAAATCCAAAGGATTTAAAAATATCTTTTTTTGTTACATTATAAATGTCATTACTGTCACTTAATAAAAATATTAATTCAACAGCAAAATTGACCGAAAAATTTTGATAGGTAGTGAATGAAAAAAAACCCCGACACCGTCAAGATGCTTTTTGCTCATATAATGGTCCAGTATAGTTATAGCATCTACCAGCTGGAGCGAACTGGATGCTAACCACCCAAACGTTGGCCCCTTTGGTCCTAATTGTCTTTATGATATTGAAATGTTTTTGAGTTCTGTAATGAATGTACAGAAAATTGATTCCCACCGTGCCCATGTTATGTTGTCTAACATTCCCGTCATTGGCTGCTAATCTTGTATCTAAATGACACAGCTGTCTTTCTCGCTAAAGCTGCAGACATATGAGTCTGAGTAGCACACAATAGATTAATACATTGCAAGTCAGGTTTAGGGTTGCTCAGGAAATGAGGTCCCCACGAATAAAATGAAAGCTGAAGCCTACTGGGTTAAAGTAACACCATCACAGAAGCTCTGATATCCTCTATCAATTATGCCGCATATTGATGAGTGTTCGTTGTCAGTAATGGAGCATGATTTTGGATGTTGTGACTTATGATATGCATTGATTGTTTGGTTATTATGTCTCCAAAGCTATTTTTTATGCCATGTTAAGTGTCAGCAAACCAGATTGCAAGTGATCCACGTTAACACATGTAACAAAGGCTTATAGCAGGGGTGTAAAACTCAGTTCTTGGAGGGTCACAGCCTAAAGAGTTTAAAGTGTGTTTAGCGTTCACGTCCTCGTAGAACTCGTAATTACGCGTTTTCTGAGAGCTCCTACTTGTGACCACGTGACCACTGTACCACCTTACCGCTTCAGATTTATTTAGCATTGATAGTGTTGCCATAGAAACACATAATTCCCAATCCATGGACGCAAACAGCTTCAAGTAGAACGTCACGTGTTGTCATCATGAAATTACGGTACTTACGACATGGCATGAACGCAGCACAAGTTCCAACCCTGCTCCAACACACATACCGGTAGTTTTCAAATGAGCCTGAAGGACTTGATTAGCTGGATCAGGTGAATTTAATTAGGGTTGAAAGGCTGTTGTAACACATGCATAATCTTAAATCAGTATTTCACCCAAAAAATTTGGGTCAGTACGATGCAATGCAGCTTGCAAATGTGTTAAAGGGATAGTTCACCCAAAAAAGAAAATGTTCAGTCAGCATTTACTCACCTGTATGTTTTTCTCTTTTTCTGTGGAATACAAAAGGTGATATTTTGAAAAATGCCTTAGTTTTTTCTCCAATGTTGTTTTGGACCCCATTGATTTTCATTATATGGAAACAAACAGTTTAAATATCTTCAAGAATATCTGCAGAAAGAAAGAAAGCCATACAGGTTTGGAATGGCATGAAATTGAGTAAATAATGCCAGGATAATTTCATTTTTGGGTGAACTATCCCTTTAACACATTTGCAAGCTGCATTGCATCGTATTGACCCAGTTCTCAAATTAATTTGTTAAATATTTTTGGAAACAAGCTTATAGCAAAGTGCCATATAAATTTAAATCCCCTTTACCTATTTTGATATGTTTTTTGGGCTGATATAGATTAAATATTTTAATTATTAGAAGATATTTTGGTAGTCTAAATATTTGAAAAGCAGTCTTTGCAGGCTATCGGTGCCTTTTCTCCCTTCCTGGCTCTCTCCTGCCTCTATTTCAGACATTATTTAGCCAGTGTTGGCATATGTAGTGAGAGTCAGCAATACTGGCATGATGTGCCAGTCTACTTGGTAAGGCACTCTGGTGAGGAGCTCCTCACACCCTGTTCCTTTCCTCCTGTTTCCTCCCATCTCTGCCATCTGATCCCCGACGTCCTATCAGACCCATGCCGTGCTGTTATCCCACTGCAGCCATTCTGCTAATTATACCCCATGTCACTGGGACCGCTTTGTGTGTTCGGGAAAGCTCACCTGCACTGGAAACACACTGATTTATCCTTTACATATTCTAAAGATCAGCCACCGACTCGGACTCGGGTTTGGTGACTATAATTTATCACCAGTAGATATGTGAGAATGTCAAGAGAGAGGAGCGTATCTTGGTTCGCTCTTAAGCGCGGCCTTCCGTGCGTCTTATCTGTGTCATGCGAATGACATTTCAGCCTCTGCTCGACATCTGAAGGTGTCATCTCATTATGCGTATCTCCTTACTGTTGTGTCACCATTTCTGGGGATGTTATCAACAAGAAGGTGGCTGGGTGGTTAGGATGTGGACAGTTAAGACCATGTCGGAACCTAGTAACCATTACTTACTGCCGCGCTGACACAGAGTGACTCTGAGCGAGCAGGAGGCATCTCTAATTTCTTTACTCTGCTCTGCAGTTTACACTTACATTTGCTTAATGACCATCAGGCTGCCTTGATAACATCGGTCCTGTTGTAATTTAAAAGAGTGTGTGCGCGTGTGTGTGTGTGTATAGGATGATAAGGAGAAGAAGCGTTTGGAGGCTCTGGAAAGGAAGAGAGAAAAGCAAAGGCTTCTTGAGGAAGAAGATGCCAAGATAAAGGGTAAACTGACAAAAGAAGCCCCCAGTAAAGTGACTCGAGCTCAGATCGAGGAGAACCTACAAAAAGGGCAAAATGTTAAGGAAATCAAGGAAACCAAGGAAAAAGGTAAGGCCAAATCCAATCCAATAACTCTGCTCCAAAATGTACAGTGCTTCCTATGTAGGCAACATCTTAAACATCATGAAACCTCATAAGTGACTGATTTCCAGTGCTGTATATGGCGTGTGTCACACAAAAAGCCCTTTATACTGTGTGGGAGATTTGACACACATTGACTTCAGAGGAGTTTTACATTTGAATGTTGATAAGCCAAAACCATGACATTCTAATAAACATAAAACACACAAATTAGGTAAAATATAATTATTATTTTTTTTACATTTAATACCATGGGTTATTGTTTTACTGTTTTTTTGTCACACTATATTATTCCAATCGTCCATGAAGGAAACCCTGACAAGTTAAAGTCACAATGAAACTGAAGTTGCAACTGATCTTTTCTTCTGTATCGTGTCATGCATCGGATTGTGGAAAAAGAAACAAAATGTAGAGCAGGGACCCATTGGTTGATGATTGGATGGAGGCAGATCTGAATACGAGCTTGCGGTTGATTATAAGAAAGGGGCGGGGTTTAAGCGGACTACAGTAAATGATTGGAGAAGTCTGACATGGGTGAATTGTTCACATTAAGATCAATAACATTACATTAGTAAAATAAATAGGGTGTATTATCATTTTATGCTGACATTCAACCCTATTTATAGTCACACAACAAAATTTGATTGCTTGTCAAAATTCCTACCGAGACTGTTCACACCGAGCCTCTGAGCAAGGTGTGCACACCTGAATGACAGCCACATGTTGCACTTATTTTTGTGTCTCTATATTGTTGAATTGTTTTGAATGTACTTTTTCTGATCGTTTAGTCTAATGTGTCCTTTCAAATCTACAGAAAAAAGCCACTTGGATATGCCACTTGAGGAGAACATCAATCGGATAGTTCCAGAAGAAGGCACGGTGGAGGCCCGAACCATAGAGGATGCCATCGCAGTTCTCAGGTATCATGCTCTCTGGAGAAATACATTTTTAGAGTGATTAGGAGACTCTTTTATTCTACAAAGAAAATGCAAATATGTTTTTTTTTTAAGTCACAATTTTTGAACATTTTTTGCTGTTGTCACAGGGTCCCTGTGTGTTCTTAAAATGTCTTTAAATGTATTAAATTCAGTTGTATCAAATTTATGGTGATAAAAAGTTTTAAATATCTTAAAGGTACCCTAGTGAAAAAAACCTATACCAAAATGTATTTAAAATACATTTGTTGCATACTAAGTATACTACAAAACCATTAACATATTTACTGACATATCGCTTGAGCCTTACTGATATAAGAATTATAATTCAACTTTAACTGGAGTACTTCTTTATTGCACAATGCACATTTCTTAATATTAAGCCCAACATGTGTTTTAATATCACTATTAGTAAAAAACTAACTTTAGCTGGACAATAACTTTATTCTAGAGCTGCTGTAAACCCAAAACAATCTAATTTCCTATTATCACTGTAAAGCTGCTTTGAAATAATCTATATTGTTAAAAGCGCTATATAAATGGAGGTGACTTGACTTGACTAGTAAGGATAGTATGATCTCTGTATAATACCAGTCTTTAAATGCAAGATATTTGTTAGTTCCACTTTAGCACAATCAAATATACTTTAGTTATCCAGAAATAATGCTGAGGTCCAACTAAAGATATACTTAAGTATAGGGATGCACGATGATATCGGGACAACATCGGTATCGGCCGATAAAAGCTTAAAATGACCATCATCGGCATCGGCCGTTATGAATATTTCTGCCGATGAGCCTTGCCGATAGGGTGGCATGTTTCCTATGCGCACGTGACGCGAACGAAGCATGAGCGCCAGCAACTTAAACTTCCAACTAGGGGTGTGCGTCTCACGGTTTTTGATCGTGGACGATTAAAATGTCTCCACGATCTGCTTTTGAAGAAAAATCATAGTATCGTGCATTCTATCATTTCAATTCTGGCGCCTTCATCTCAACATACTGTACAACGCGACGTACATTCACATCACATCACATGTAAACGCAGAGGTAGAGTTACACTCACGGTCACGGGACACCGCAATTCACAAAAGTTCATTATTTGCATGTGCGTCAAAGTCTTGCTAGGTAAACATATCATTCACGTGCTGATGCGCTGTTCTAACATCCGCTTTTCTGAGCGCGTTACACCCGACGCTCACAGGAACTAAAAGCCTGTCACAGAGTCTGCATACTGGACTAATCTTTCGAGTCTTATTGCGCTGATACTGTCAAATACACACACGGTTTACATAAACAAAGTTGGTTATGTCTAAAGTGAAAGCAAACAGAGAAAATCTGCTTGTCAAATGCGTGTATATTAGACGCGTCGCGTGCAGTTCTTAAAGAGACAGTATAATATGCTGCCGCTTGTCCTTAAAGAGATACTGCACCCAGAAATACAAATTCTGTCATTATTTACTCACTCTAATGTTGTTCCAAACCTGTATTCATTTCTTTCTTGTGCTTAAATATACTATGGAAGTCACTGAAGTACAGCAACTGTTTGGTTAGCCACATTCTTCCAAATAACTTTTATAATTTCAACAGAAGAAAGAAACTTGAGAGAGTAAATGATGACAATTTAAATTTTGGGGAGAACTATCTCGTTAATGTTAATAAAACAACAAAACACAAAGAGGAAATCACTCACTGCTCTTGACTGAGAACTTTAATAGAAGCTTTAATAAGCTTTTTTTGCACTTAAAAAAAACACACAAATATATCGGTATCGGGCAAAATTAGTCTGAAAATATCGGCATATCGAATATCGGCCAAAATCCTATATCGTGCATCCCTACTTAAGTACATTAAGTACAAAATTAGTTTAACAGTTTTCAAGTATACCAATTTAGTATACCAAAAGTTCAATTGCAGGGTATTTATATTAAGTACGTAATATGTAAATGTATTTGTAGTATACTTAGCATCAAATAAATGTATTTCAAATATATTTTAGTATATTTATTTTTCACTAGGGTAGGCAATTTTCAGAGCGGCTAGCAATAGCAAGCTAGTTTTGAAAGCATGAGGTCCCACCCTCCCTTCAGAGCGTCTCCAAAGCCACGCCGCCTTCAAAACACATGAACGTAACAACACACACAGGCAGAGTCTGAAAAGCGTCAGAAGAGATGCTGTTAAATTACCTCATGCCTCAAAGCACATAACATTACAGTAAAAATGAGCATAAACAACTTAAAGAGCTCTGACCTGTACCACCTGACTGCTGCAGATTCATTTTGCCGTTGATAGTGTTGTTATATAATTCGAGTCACAAACCACTCAGAGTATAATGTTACGGGTTTCCATCTCTTCCAAATTGCAGTAGTTATGGCATGAACACAGCGAAAGCTCATTGTTTTGGTTCATGAGTAACAGTGTAAGGTGGCTGCTGTTGCTCGTATGCCTAACTCTGCATAACCTTGCGGAACATGCTGATGACGTGTGATGTCTGCGCTATCAGTGTATGTGGAGGTGCGAAAATATGTACATTCAGACCAAATGCAATGATTGGGCGAACATTTTATGGTCCTACTACACCTTCCACAGACGATATATAAATATAAATATTTAGACCATTTAACTTAGTGATTGCTATCAGTATGTGAAGAGACTTTCAACCAGCATAACAAAAAAAATATTCTGGAACAAATCACCTATCCTGCCTTTAAATGTACAACATAAGGCTTAATTATCATTTTAAGAGCTCTTGAATTTGAGGATGGAGATTAGGAATCATGACACAGCCTAATGTGATTAAACTTCAGAAGGTATGATTTAATTAATAACTGTGAGTTCAAAGTTCAAAATGGGGCACTGTTGCACGTTCTACAGGCTTGTGGTTTCAGAGCAGTTTGCGATCAATTAATACCGCACATTTATAAGCGAATGCTTATGATTTACTGTTGATGATTTATAACAGTTTTTACTTTATAATTTGTAGATAGTTGTGAGAATGCATATTGTATCTCCCTCAAATTTTTGAATAAGCAGCTGGAAGTAGTGAAGCATATACATTTCAAAATAAGAGTCACAGTATATTTCAGGTTTGTTTATAATTAAAAGTCCCACATTATACATAATGTTCTGATTTTGGTTGTTCAATAAACTGTATCTGGCATTAACTTTGACGTAAGCTATCGTGGCTTCTCTCTGGGCCGCCCTGTCACAGGAAGGAAAGACTTTGAACATAATTTAACCAAGATTTTACCAGTATCAATATCAACACAATAATCTGTGCATTGCCTTTCTTTAAAGCTAGATTCCATTCTACTTTTGGTTCATGCCTGTTTTTTCTGTTTTTCAGCACTAAGGAAGACCTGGATCGACACCCTGAGCGGCGTATGAAAGCCGCCTACGCTGCATTTGAAGAAGAAAATATGGCACGCCTTAAAATGGAGAACCCCAATATGCGACTTTCCCAGCTAAAACAGCAGCTTAAGAAGGAGTGGACGAAGTCTCCGGAAAACCCCCTCAACCAACGCGTGGCCTCCTACAACTCCAAGTAAACCAACACAATGGCACTTAAAGACTGACCCTCGACGCAGATCCTAATGAATACAAAAAAGGCACCATGATTAATTTGGACACACACAATTAACACATGTACTGGTGATCTATTCACACCCCTCGCCTCTTACATGAACTCATAGACAAACTTGGATTATTTAACTAATTATTCAATAAATATCTCATGATGTATGAACAGCATACAACCTAATTTGCTTATCTGCTAGACCACAGACTATCAAGAGCTGCTGGGAAGTTTTTAGTTTTGGTTTGGAGTGAATGCAGAGTGGATTCTTCTCAGCTAGCACATGTTTCTTCCACATAACATGTTTTACTGCAGCAGTGTCAAGCCCATTTATTAATGTCTCCATCTGATATGCTGCACATGAGCTGGAGTGTGGTTAACCTGAGGCAATTTTTTTTTTTTTTTTAAGTGTCTGTGTGAAGATCTTTAGGGTTCAGCTTCTGGTTTGAGATTTACGGAGAAGAGAAAGGTGGTCTGATAATTGCCCTTAGTTAAGATGATGGTAGGGATTTTTTTTTTTTTGATTGATTGATCTTACATGACTCCTTGTTTTGAAACTGCACTTTGGACCCTGGAACGATGTCTCCACATTCCAAAAGCGAGTGGACTAATAACCGTTGGATTCCCATACATGCGTGTCAAGTAGTGTTAACACACTCAATGCTTTGCTCCGCATCTGGAGGAGGACAAACACTTGGAAAAAATAAATAAAGAAGGAAGAAAGAGTTCCTTTCACATTTTTTTTCTAATTTCCTTAAAAAGAATTGGCCTCATATGATGGAAAGCTTTTTAGCTCTAGTTTTTTGGGCTCCCATTTCATTTATTTTTCTGGAAAAAGTTGCTGTCTGTTTTGACTATCCATAGTTTATTTAACTTTTACAAATATTGGATTGTTGACTGCATTTGTCAAGCTGAATCATTTAATCCTCATACCCAAGTTATGGTAAAAAAAAATAGATCAAACAAATACTTTTCCTAAATTTAAGGGAAACTGAGAACCACAAACCAACCTTGGTCCTAAACTAGCTAACTTGTTGCAGCTTAATTTAGGCTAGCTTTACAAGGTTAACTTTACAACCCTTACTTGCAAACCTTGTTATATAGATAAGCATTTTATATATTAATTTAATTATATATATTTGTATTATTATTATTATTTATTTATTAATAATATTTTTTATACTAATATTTAAATGTTTAATATTTAATTTGTTAAAAATGTTTTTTTTAAAAAAAGAGTTTCTGGTCTTATTCTGTGTATGGAAAGTGCCATGCTATGATGACATTTCCCCTCGTTCAACCACGTTTGCTGCTAATGTGATACTTCAGACATACTGAAGGTAGATTTGCTTTTAATAACGCCTCTGCAGGTACACAATCGATGGACATAAACGGTCACTGACCCCTATGGGACGTTCCAGATGGAAAGGAAATTAGCCTGCAGGCTGGATAATTCCCAGTAGCCACCTTTATCCTCGGCAAGAACACTCTTTACCACTTAAGGTAATTTATGACCATAATGTGTCATCAAGCAGCGTCACAGTGGAAGAACTGTAGGTCATCTAGAGATTATGCCATGCGATAACCTCTCCCGTTTACTCACCTTCTATTAAACATCTCTCCCATCCACAATGTTTTAATGAATGTGTCCTTTTCATAACTTCGACATGACTTCCTATAAAACAATCATAATGACAACATATGAAGACCTCAAGTACAATTGTGAAACAATAGCTGTTCTTAATCAACCTAAAAATCTCTGAACAGGGGTGTTTAATAGCAAAGATATTACTTGCGTAAGTATGTCGTTTTATTTTTAAACCTATTTGCACATTATTAGTTGTGACCCACTGAGAGTGTTAATTAAAAAACATCCCCTTCCTGCACTCAAGGGCAATGACTATATTTGGCTAATCTTTATTAGCAGCGCTGGTTCGACTCGTGATCATTTTATCAAGATCGTTTTGGAGACCAGGTTTCTTAAGAGCAAAATTCTTTGCTGAATGAGTGGTTATGTCGTAGGATCAAATTCAATAAAAGAGCTGATAATCTGCGCAGCATGAGAAGATGAATCTAAAGGCACCCACACACTACAAGATAATCAGGCCGATTCCCGAATCAGCTCATCCTGTGGTGTTAGGTGTGTTAAGAGTAACTGAATCTGCTTGGAAGAATGTCGGGACTACGGTGTACATTTTAGGACATCCTCAGACCAGTCATATGATGAAAAGGCATCATGCATCAAACTAAAAGGCTTCAGCCATTGGACGAAAGGGGATTGCACCTCAGACTGAAAGGCTTCAGGTCTCAGAAAAAACAACGTCAGGTCTCATACAATCGGGCATGAGACGAAACAGCCTTTTATTAAAAGGCATCAGACATTAAGGCATCGGGCGAAATGGACTCATACAAAAAGGCGTCAGACATAAAGTGCCACCTACTGTCAGAGAGTGGATTTGCATTTTCATGCAACCGCTTCAACTCGCAGACTAAAAATAACAACTGTGTAAAAGTAGCCCAATTCCACAGTAAAACCCCGGATTTGGCAACACTGGTCTGAGGCGCGATGCAGTTTCTGAAGCCTTTTAGTCTGAGGCATGATGCCTTTCAGTCACATGACTGAAATGTCCGCATGTACACCATACGGGGCCGCACCGATCTCAAATAGTGACTATCCAACATGTTGAAAATTGCGATCAGAAATTGAAACGTGCAAGCACTCTGACGATTGTCACGTGGAACGAAAACGTAAAGTCCATGTTCACGCCGTCTCCATGACTTCATCCAAACCTTTTTCTTTTTTTCCTGCAACGTTTTCCGTAAAAAGCAGTCCAAACACTGTTATCGCCATTTCTTCTTGCCCATCGTCCGCCATCTTCGTTTACTCTAAGTCACGTTTGACTGGGAGAGATTTTGCAAGATTTCCCGTGTTCACAGTCGGGATTCTGGTTGTTTGTGAATGGAATCAGTTAAGCCGGGTTCACACTATGATTTTGGCTGCGATTTGGTCGTCTGAGACAAATTCCTCGGATCCTAGGCCAATATCTGAAGTGTTTGATCGTTATTTTGACAGCCGATTATTGACCATTGTGATCAAGGTGATCAAGTTGTACCTCAGAATAAATTCTGGAAGTGTCAGAAGATTTGACGCACAGTCCTGTAGTGTAACTTCTATGACAAACATCAAATCAAAAACCAATAGGAGCGCTGAACCTCATGACACAATTAGTGAGGCGACAACAACAAACCACCACTTGCTCCACACACATCGTCTTCATTTTTTTTCCAAGAGAAGCCATGATAAAATTAATGCTAGTGATTGTTTTTGTTTCCTAGCCACAATTTCTATCCCGGATGTAAATGCAGCTCACATCACTGAATGTGTCCTGGATTGATGATGTAAAACTCTGGACAAGTCTTCTTGCGTGCGTCCGTTTTTAACCCGTCTTGACTGCCGTACAGTCTGACATTAATGACAGCTGACATCCCACAGTGTGACATTGCTTACAGCGGGATAATGCTTGTACAGCAAGCAACAGTCGTAAAGGACTATAATAAATCATACAGTGTGCACTCGGCTTTAGTGTGTGGTGTGCTGATTTTCACATCGTGGCACTCCACACATACTATAGGAACAGTTCTGTTAAATCTATGATTTTTTTCATGTGGTCTCTCACATTTTGAAAATCTGGTAAGTGTGGGCCGGGCCAGCCATTAGAGAGACCCTGCTGTCTTAGAGAGCATCAGGCCCAAAATAGCACGGAGTTCCCTTATCTGCTGAGTCTCAGAGCATCAAAGATTGATGACGGTCGGTCCACATATGTCTATAAGGCAAGATGCAAAGTCTCATTATTCTTTCTAGTTGGAGGCATTTGAAGAACTTTAATTATAAGTGATTTTGCACCGATTTTGATCAAATCTGTGACGCTGAAAATGTTACCTCGGATGTTTTTGCTTCCATTACAGCCCAAGATGCTCTGTGGAACGTCTCAAATCATGCTGGAGAACATTATCAGGTTTTGTTCAAGTCTTGAATGCTGCTGTCATTGACACTAAAGGGGACTGGAGAAACACTAGGAAATTCATATACATTTTTCAGTTTAACTTTCCACTCAAAATGTGTTGAATCATTTGTAATGTTATTTAAAAACAAAACAATGATGACTTGTTTAGAAAATGCTAAGCATATTGTTATATAATTATATAATATATTGTACATCATTATTTTATTTTTAATTAAAAACATATATTTATGTGGCAAAACAAACATTTTCATTAATGGGTTTTAGTTGACATTTGGGGCCCACTGTATTTGTCCACATTTCGTACCATGCCCTTTATAGCATTGCTACATTATTTAGTGACAAAGAATAAAATAACAATGATTTATATACACTCACCTAAAGGATTATTAGGAACACCATACTAATACTGTGTTTGACCCCCTTTCGCCTTCAGAACTGCCTTAATTCTACGTAGCATTGATTCAACAAGGTGCTGAAAGCATTCTTTAGAAATGTTGGCCCATATTGATAGGATAGCATCTTGCAGTTGATGGATATTTGTGGGATGCACATCCAGGGCACGAAGCTCCCGTTCCACCACATCCCAAAGATGCTCTATTGGGTTGAGATCTGGTGACTGTGGGGGCCATTTTAGTACAGTGAACTCATTGTCATGTTCAAGAAACCAATTTGAAATGATTCAAGCTTTGTGACATGGTGCATTATCCTGCTGGAAGTAGCCATCAGAGGATGGGTACATGGTGGCCATAAAGGGATGGACATGGTCAGAAACAATGCTCAGGAAGGCCGTGGCATTTAAACGATGCCCAATTGGCACTAAGGGGCCTAAAGTGTGCCAAGAAAACATCCACCACACCATTACACCACCACCACCAGCCTGCACAGTGGTAACAAGGCATGATGGATCCATGTTCTCATTCTGTTTACGCCAAATTCTGACTCTACCATCTGAATGTCTCAACAGAAATCGAGACTCATCAGACCAGGCAACATTTTTCCAGTCTTCAACTGTCCAATTTTGGTGAGCTCTTGCAAATTGTAGCTTCTTTTTCCTATTTGTAGTGGAGATGAGCGGTACCCGGTGGGGTCTTCTGCTGTTGTAGCCCATCCGCCTCAAGGTTGTGCGTGTTGTGGCTTCACAAATGCTTTGCTGCATACCTCGGTTGTAACGAGTGGTTATTTCAGTCAAAGTTGCTCTTCTATCAGCTTGAATCAGTCGGCCCATTCTCCTCTGACCTCTAGCATCAACAAGGCATTTTCGCCCACAGGACTGCCGCATACTGGATGTTTTTCCCTTTTCACACCATTCTTTGTAAACTCTAGAAATGGTTGTGCGTGAAAATCCCAGTAACTGAGCAGATTGTGAAATACTCAGACCGCCCGTCTGGCACCAACAACCATGCCACGCTCAAAATTGCTTAATTCACCTTTCTTTCCCATTCTGACATTCAGTTTGGAGTTCGGGAGATTGTCTTGACCAGGACCACACCCCTATATGCATTGAAGCAACTGCCATGTGATTGGTTGATTAGATAATTGCATTAATGAGAAATTCAACAGGTGTTCCTAATAATCCTTTAGGTGAGTGTATATATATATATAGGGCGGCAGTGGCTCAGTGGTTCATGTTGGTTGTCTACAAACCGGAAGGTTGGTGGTTCAATCCTCGGTTCCACCTGACCAAGTGTCGAGGTGTCCATGAGCAAGACACCTAACCCCAGCTGCTCCCGACGAGCTGGATGGCGCCTTGCATGGCTGCCGTCGCCCGTCGGTGTATGAATGAGTGTGTGAATGGGTGAATGTGAGGCAAATTGTAAAGCGCTTTGGTGGCCATTGGGTCTGTGAAAGCGCTATATAAATGCTGTCCATTTACCATTTACCATATATAGAAAAATGCTAAACAGCATTTAATTAAAAAAAGAAATAAAAAAATGCCAAACACGCATTATCATTAGTGGCCTTTTGTAGTAAATTCAGTGGCCCCATGGTATTTTTCCACATTTTATACTGCGCTTTTCTAACATTGCTAAATTATTTATTGACAGACATTAACCAAAAATAACAATACATTTTTTTACATTTAAAAAAAAATGAAATAATATTATATTAGAAAAATGTTAAACATTATTTTTTAATTATTGTTAATTTTTTTTTTTTTTTTAAATGCAAAACAAGCTTATTCAATTGTTGCCTTTTCTAGTAAACTTTTGGGTCCCACTAGCACATCCCTCTCTAAATTATTTAATGACAAACATGAAACAAAAATTCAAAAATTACAATATTTCAATCCAAAAACTTGCCTCTTCACAGCATGTAACTGAATTTGCTATAGACTTTTCTTCCCTATTGTGACGTATATGGTATATCCGATTGAAACGGCTTGTCGAACATGAAAGAAATGTTGGGCGGGACTTGTCCATCGGGAATTGATTGGATGGTTGTGATTTGCTGTAATGTAATGTGAATGACAGGTTGTCCCGCCCTTACGGCATTAAACACGTCATCAGAGAAGAGATGTCACTGCAAGAGGGAGGGGAAGTTATTTTGAGTAAAAATTACAATAAATACTGCGATATTCCAACAAAGAAGTACATTTTGATTTCATGGTGACTTTAAATTAAAGCATAAATAGAGGACTGTACACACTCTTTAATGCACTGAGCACTGCTGTTTGTGTACATGTACATCTCTAACATCCATGTTTCAGTCCAACGCTTAGTGTGATGTGTGTTCGTCTTTTATCCGAGCTGCCTCTGTGGCGGGAAAGATAAGAGGGTTTGGGAAGGCCTTTGAACTGCTGAGCATCAATCGCAGATTTCTCTCTCCTCGATTTCCTCATCTGCGGACCTCAATGTATTCGACTACCTCAGCCAACCTGAGCAGTGGACGCAATAATGATACCCGACGCTTAAAGCAGAAAGTGTTGTGTGCAACATATAGTGTTTTGCTCTCCCTCTCTCTCTCTCGCTGTGCTTCTTTGTCTCCTTATCCATTTGCATGCCAACCCTTATCAAGCTGGGCTGTCCTTTCTTCAGCCTGCATCCTAATTATGCGTCTCAAAGAGAGACCGGCCGGCCCCCTACATCTGACAAGCGTCTAAGGAAAAAGCTGCATGTCTGATGACTAAATCCTGTTTTCTCGAAAAAGCGCCCATCACTCAAACCTCATAAATGTCTGGGGACCCGAGTCTAACGTGCTTGCCGAAGGAAAGAAGGACGCTGCTTTAAGGTAAGGATGTCTCAGTTTACAATTATTAATGCTTTATGAAAGTTTTGTTTTATCTATATGTACCCCGGCTTAATTCTAAATCTTGTATGCAGAGATTGGGCTTTTTGGAAACTTAATTCAGCAATTACAGTTCTAATAAACAGCTGGCATTCCTGAGCAAATGCTCGGGAAAAAAAATTACATTTTTATTTTGAGTAGTTACTGTGCAATGTTTTACATATATTTTTGGCATTATGGCTTAACATGGTAGATTTTGCTCCTATTTTTACAATAATGCCTCATTTGTTAGCATTAGTTAACATGAACTATGTGCAATATGTTTTTAGAGCATTTATTAACCTTTGTTGATGTTAGTTCATAAAAATACAATTGTTCATGTCAGTTCACATTAACAAATGTTAACAGATTCAAACTTTTCATTTTAAATATGTATTAGTAAATGCTCTAGAAGTATTGCTTTTCGTTAGTTAATGTTAACTAATGTTATCATAAAAATAAAACCTTATTGTAAAGTGTTACTGTTTAAACAACCCGTTTGCTCAAATCAGATCATCAGGCTGTATCTTTAGACATCTGTAATGTATTGAATGACGCATTGAAGAAATGTCCTTTATATTTATGACAGACATGCTATTCATCCTTTTTAAGTTTGTTTTAACATCTACCAATTTTGATCTGTTTCATGGTATATGGGGAGATATTAAATCACAAGTTACCGGTTATGCTAAAAATTGTGTTTGTAGGTGTGATTAAAATAGACCAAAGGGTTATTAAGGGTTTTATGGTCAGTTTGTTTAATATATATTGTAAATGGTTAAGGTGTCATCCCACAAATTAGTGTGAAATCTCTTTCCCGCTGCCCAAATCCCCCCCTCAAGGAAAAAGTAATGAACACTCATCTGCTTGTGACAGGGCCTCTCCATCTCTCTCTCTCGCTGTTAGACAGGAACATGCGCTTCTTCATACAAAAGAGCATCTGTAATAGCAACAGTTAGCTTAGCACAAACAGAAAATAAACACAGGAGCAACCATTTTGCAATGTTTTCCTGAGCCGTTCTCACGGCATTACTAATCAGTTTTATAGGCTTACTTGAAATTAACACATTTTAATTGTTCAAATTGACTCCATATCAATTTAATTTAACTGTAAACTCTTATTTTGCCATCCCTGAAACTGAATATAACAATTCATTTCAATCTACAGACATTTGCTTTATGCAAATGAATCTGCATTAACACAAACCGCTCTAGTGCATTTACGGCTATTGATTGGTGCTGATCTGGAGGCAGTGTTGCTTTTCTTCAGGCCTGGATTTTTCCAAGGAAAATGATCCAAGATCAGCAGAAAGGCAATTAAAGGTAAAAATCTATATTTAGGATGTGTGTTACTTCCTCGTAGCTGTGGGCAAGAAGTTCGAATGCAGTTTAATGAACAGGTGGAACGGCAGGAGGAGATATATAAATAATGCACACTGAGAGGCCTTTATATAAGAGCTGTCAGTTTGATTGCTAAAAGAATTACTTATGTTCACTCTCTTGTACAGGTTAAAATAGAAAACAGATGGCCCTCCTGTTGTAAAAGTGATACCTGGATATTAAATACCTGATAGCCCATAAAATTGCTCTGTTTGTACGGTGTGCTGTTTCTAGGCCCTAAGTGGTTTTACAAATTACAGTCTGGTCGCTATGGGAGGGTTTGATTCTGATGTCAGACTACAGAAATGTGTTGAGATTTCATTTACTTTAACAAAAAGAAATTGCTGTAAATGGTTCTACAACTTTTGTCTCCTAAAAATGACATACTATTTGGTTAATGCTTTACATTCAGGTTCAATTTGTTTACATTAGTTAATGCATTAAGTATCATGAACTACAACATTTTTAACAGCAGTTGTTGATTTATTAATATACTATTATTCATTGTGAATTACTGTTAATTCGTAATGCATTAACTGTTAACTCGTATAACATTACAAATGTGTATGTGCAGAAATTAACATTAACCAAGACCGATTAATAAATGCTGTAAAAGTATTTTGATCACTTGAATTTGTTCACATTAGTTCAAGTAAACATGAATGAACAATATTCACAGCATTTGTTAATCTAATTTCAGAATTTTCAGAAAAGTTGTACCTGTTAACATTAGTTAATGCACTGTGAACTAACATGAACAATGATGAATTGTACTTTTATTACATTAACAAATAGTGCTCATTGTTTATGTTAACTAATGTATTAACTAAAGTTGATGAATGGGACCTTATTTTAAAGTGTTACCAGTATTTGTCATTGTCAGTTCATGATACTTATTACCGAAGGTAAACAAATTAAATCTCAAGTATTATTATTAGGCTATTTATTTATTATTGAAAATGAGTAGATGTATAATGTATTAGTTTAATGGTCAACATTTCCCTATTTACTTCAACTAATACCCTTTTGGTTTAAATGTTCAGCCTGTAACCCCACAAAACAACATCTAAATAGCATTGACAACTGAGAAGATTTGGTTTAGCCTAATTTAAATGCGGTTTGTAAATGCCACACACACTGGGGTCATTTCAACAGGCAATCCCATTCACATATGTCACTGAACATGGGAAAGGGAAATTAATAATTCATGTGGTTGTAAGCAACATTGCCTCCAAAACCAGCAAGCAAATGATACTTCATTCTGCCCAGGGACCCATACAGGTCTCCAGGACTAATTACTTAATGAAAAAGATCAAATTACCAGTTTCCTTCATTTGCGCCCCAGATCCACTCCAAAGTTCAACTCCAAACTTTGGCATCACCTTCATTGACATCAGCACTCAATCCTGTGAAAACCGAAACTACTATCCTGCATCTAAACAACTTTACTCTTGAATTTCAAGGCTTTTTTGATACTGGTTTATGTGCATGTGTTAACCAAATGAATAAAATGTAATACAAGTATACTTTATTGTTTGAGAACAGATTTCAGTGGAACTGATGTGCATTTATTCTCTGATATTTTTGCAGGTTACTAGGAGTTTCATGACTGCCTGACCACCAGATTGACCCAGCATCGCATCACATTAAGATTAGATATGTGATCAACTCATAAAAAAACTAGCTGATCACAATAATTTGACCATTTTTACGCAATTATTTTGAGTTAAAAAAAATTATTTTATTAAAATGGCCAAGCTTAAGTTGCCATTAAGCTGATAAATCTCACAAAGTAAGGACACTTACATGGACAATTGCCCTTGGCCAACTTCATATAAACATCATGAGTACAATGGTGCCAGATCAGGACTGTGATTTTAGTATTCCTCCAGTTCCTGAATCACCTCTACTGGGGAACGAACCAGCAGGATTGAACGAGCACCATGGATGATGGTTTTAAATGAATTATAGCTACCATTTTTGCAATTTTGGCATGCCGTGGTCCATCTCGCGCAGTAATCTGGCGAAAGTTAGCTAAACGTAATTGACGTCCTAAATTTATTTTCAAACACCAATGGTTTTTGTGATATATAAATCTGAAAGTGTTCGGAATAATGACAATACTTCTCACGCTTTATGGACATATCACCAGAATCTGACTACAATAGACCCTTTTCACATTTCCGGGTTTCTCAGAAGTGGAAGTCGTCATAGATGGGTAAACCTCTATAGCGGTGAATGAATACCTACATTAAATATATTTTTTTGTGTTCCCATTTGCTTAAATAGCAAAAGAAAAATTCCACAATAGTGTTTTCAGAACTTTCAAAAGAGGAAAAACCTAGAGAGAGATTGATAAACGGCTGTCGGGAGAGAGAAATAGGCCATGTCATTTTTACCGTCACTTGAATTCCACAGCCGCTGAAACACCCTCACGGCAGCGTTTACTAGTTTTTAGTATTTTGATGCAAAAGTAATATAATACAAATTATAATGTTATAAATGTACATCATTTTTTTAAATTGAAGATATATAAAAAGCTGCAGGCTGTACGATGCTGATGACGCGTCATCACAGTCTGGCCTCCTGTTGCTATGGTTGCACTATCAGGCGAACACAACTTTTATTCGTTAGCGTTTGTTAGTTAAACCTATACCTGTATACAAATTTAAACTAAGACCCCCAACCTTTTGTTTTGATTTCCTTTAGGGGGTTCGAGTCTTAATTCGGGGAGTCTGGTTTCGCCAACCTCCCCATAATTCGCACCCTCGTACTGTGCACTTCCCTTAGTATAGGCTACTCATTCATATAAACACTTCGATTGTCACATGTAGGTGGGGCTCCCTGTAACACCATAGTGACGTGATGAGGCTGGTCTTGGTTAAACCTACCAATGAAACGGGCCTTCTTGACTCCACCGGGGCTGCGCGCAGCGAAAGGGTGCCGGATCATTGCAACGCAAAGCGGCACTCCGCCGCAGGTGAGGCGGGGATGCAGCATCGCTACTCGGGAGCCGTCCATCAGCAGCAGCACCACCACCAACACGCGGAGCACAGGGGTGGCCTCAGACAGACCGCACACCCCTTGCCAAAACAGAGCCAAGAGAACCTGCCTAGCCCTTTCGGTCAGGAAGCACCAGTCAAAAGCCAAGGAAGCAACCCAAGTCTCACAGACTGTTTCAAACCCTCCCTAAGTCGGCAGCAGAGTGTTGGAGGGGCTGCCAAAACTGCGAATTGCCAACCAGATCATTGTTCGTGCAGCTGCGGATTGCAAGAGCATCAACATCTGTTGCAGCAACAGCAGCATCCAAGCCAGCGTCACAACCCTCCACCTTCCCTCCAGCTACAGGTTCAGCAGCAGCGAGTGCTGAGGAGTAGCCTGCCCAACTGCTGCGCTCGAGGATCCGGGGAGCTGAGAAGCCAGCAGCCGTCTCTGCTGCAGCACCGTGAAAACGACAGCCTGAGATCAGGCGAGCAGCGGAATCCAGTTCTTCACGCCCGTGCATGCACGCCTGATAGATGCCAGGGAGCCAGGAACTCCGTTTCTCCGCGGAGTAAAAGCAGCCTGCTGTCTTCTGACAGTCGCGTGTGCCTCGAGGAGAATAAAAATAGACACGAAGGATATAAGGTAAACCTGCATATACCAACTCATTTTTTGTTGTTGTTGCGCACAGACCGCATGAAATACGCATCGTTTATGCGTGCACTCTGAAGTTTATGCTTAACAGGTGGCCAGTTTTATCAATGCACCCGATTACGCAGGCTTCAGCTCGACTCTGGGAGGTCATGCTTGATATCGCTTCCCATTTTTAACACCACATTTCGGCCGTATAGATGCAGAAGGCTGTTTTGTAGTTGCTAGGTGTTGGTATTCGTGCTAACCTCGAAAGCATGGAAAGAAAGAAAAAGGCGGGGGTGCTTGCAACAGGCTGTCCATGATTCCCATGATGGCGTTTAATAGTAAGTAAACATCATGAAGCATTCGTTTATTCCTACACCTGCATCATTCATATTTAGTCTAGCCCTGAATATTTTTAGCCTACCTCATTATGTGAGCCACAGCTTAGAATTATGCTTTAAATCTATCTATCTATCTATCTATCTATCTATCTATCTATCTATCTATCTATCTATCTATCTATCTATCTATCTATCTATCTATCTATTCTTATTTCAATGCATCCGTTGCCTGAAAGGACCAGGGACAGAAAAGCAAGGCAGAAAGGCAAATCAGTGTCATTCATTCCTTGTGGGAGAGCCGACCCTGTTTCTGCCTCGCTGTTCCATTTTCTGCCTGTGCAAGCCAAGGGAAAGCCCCCCTGAGTGGCACTAACATGTACTTCAGGCCTGTATTATTCATGATGGGTTAGACATCACTGCCAGAGTGAAGAGACATTAGTATTAGTTTAGTTCACAATGCACAGCAGATGGAGGTAAAAGCCATCACCGATCTCTTCTCATGAAATCTCCCATAAGTCTTTCCAGTTGTTTGCGTCAGTCTGTTTCTTTCTCCGCTTGACTGGTTCTTCTTGTGTTTGACTGCATTGTGCTTGTTCTAAAAAAAGTGATTGTTCAGCCTGTGCCATTTGATTAATTTGTAATTGAATTAATTGTTTTAATGCACGGTTCAGAAACAGCATTGGTAGGAAGTAAAATAACCCTTGGAGCTTTAGCTGGTTGTACAAATCACTCTTTTAGGAAAACCATGCTGAATTCTCTCCGCGGAAGGGTTGTAATTATGTAAATGTTTATGCAGAGTTTACAGTTAGGCTTCTTCTTGAGTGGAAGCACTGGGATGTGCTTGGGATGTTGAGGGAATGACTGGTTCAGTATGAGCGAGCAGGCAGAAGGGAGAATCTCTGGGTGTTGTTGTTCTGCAGCTGGTGTTCTGCTGCTTAATCAAGGGTAATTTGTGGAGAGTATAATTGGCTGAGCTCTCTTGTCTCTGTGTGTATTCGAACTGAAACTAGCCAAAGGCTCTCTCTGTAATACCTACAGTGTGTGTGTGTCTGTCTACTATGTCAAACTGTTTCAAGTCCTATTGCTGGGATAGTATAGATGGTCATCGGTTTGAATTATTGAAACTACCAATTAAAACAGTTATTTTGGAATAATTCATCCATCCATTTTCAAATACCTGATCATTCTCCTGTTTTCTGTTGTCGAATGACAACAACAACAGCAACAAAAAACCTTTGATTTGAAACAATGTTCTTGATTCTGCAGTTTTTGTTCTTGTTGTTTTCTAGCCCATGAGAGTCTCTGCAGTTATTTGTGTGATAGTGCACTAAATTTCAGTTGGGGAAAGGATGGAAGTGATGTTATGAAGTCAGTTGTTTGAGGATGTAAATGCTGTCTTTTTAACCCTAAACTGTTTTGCAAGTGAAACATTATAAAATCAATTTTTTACTACTTTCCATGATAATGGAGTTAGCTGGAAAGCTTTCCCAGTATTCCTTGTTTCAATGGCATTGCTAGGTTATTGCTATGTGGTCAATAAGTTGTTGCTAAGTACCTTTTAAATGTAAATCTAAAGATTTTTTTTGCTCACAGATTTTATCATCCGCCATGCATGCAAAAGCCATGTCCATTACCTTAGAAATGTAATTAGGCAATAGGCATGATTTTATGGTGTCGTTCATATTCATATCTGTATCACTGTAGCAAGATGAGTTGCACAGACTCTTAAAAATAAAGGTTCTTCATTAGCATCTATGGTTCCATGAGGAACCTTTAACATCCATGGAACCTTTCCATTGCACAAAAGATTATAGTGGAAAAAGGTTATTTAGATGTTTAAAATGTTCTCAAACTAAAGGCCAAATCACACTGCACTGACAGACGCTGACCAATGCGGACTATGGCCAGTTTACAGTCCGTCACTTCTCAGACATTCCACGACCCAACAAACAAGCGAAAACAAGAGCCGACCAACAACAACAGACACTGACAGGGGGAACACACTGATCTGACAAAACCTGGTTGCGTTTGTTGCAGTGTGAATTGGCCTGAAGAAAAAAAAGGTTCTTGTAAGAAGTGTTCACTGAAAGGTTCTTTAAGGGACAAAAATGCTTCTTTTATGGAATCACTGTGAAAACCTCCCTTTTGGAACCTTTATTTTTAAAGGCCAATTCACACTGCAGCGATAGACGCAACCAACACGGACAACCACCAGATTACAGTACGTCTTCTCATACATTCCACGACCAGACAAGCGCAGATTTAACATGTTCAATCGGCGAAAAAAGCTCAGACGGATGCCAATAGACGCAGATGGGTAACATGCAGATCCAACAAAAACCTGACAAATTGTCTGTTGGCGTCTGTCGGTGAAGTGTGAATTGGCCTTAAGAGTGCACTAAAGGTTTGGAATAATAATAATATCTAATTTAAGGCACAGTATGTAAGTTTTGCCGCTAGAGGTCGCAAAACAATAACAAAGGCGTAGCTTGATGGTGCTGTGAATGAGCGTGCCGTGGAATCATGGGAGTTGTCGTCTTCACCTCCATATAGCTGATGGAAAGCAATCCGACGGGACTCAGACAGAAATCGAGTTTATGGATGGGCTAATGAAGCAGGGCGGGGCCGAGAGCGTGGGACATTTTTTTATTATTCTTGTATGCCGCTGCCGCTCCTTTCGTTTTTGTTGTTTATGCATATTTTACGATTAAAGTTACGATTAACGTTTGCCTCCTTCCCTGAACTTGAACTTTTTTACAGTTACGTTTGATAACTTAAATTCACATTATTTTATTTCATACTAATAAAACAGCCTACTCAATTACTATTCAGACAGGTCACTTTATTTGACAAATTAAAATTGTGGCGTAACGCAGCGCTGTTTTACTTGGTCAGAAAAATAATCTAAAAAATACATGAGTGTGTTGAAAGTTATTTTATAATGTTACTCTGTGCGTTCGCTTGGTGGCTGGTATGACACGTTGCACACTGCAGTAAGCTAGATCAATATTAGAATATCATATTAGTAAAAGCTGGATGATTGCAATTCATTTTAAAACGTATGGTGGAGAAGATGCTGTATTACTGTTGCTACAAATAAAGCTCTTTCTGATTATGCTATAGTCACTTGACTAAATAGTGTTGTTTTCGAGGCATTATATAAACATGTTACTCGCGGTAAATAAAAAACAACAACAATAAGACTAAGCGTGTTGAGCTATATAACATTGATTCATTTTCTGTCGATAAAGGTATCCAAACAGTTGCTCACCTGTCTAATAAAACACATAATATGTTAAAGCATCTTTGGTGTTTCCATGGTTTCTAAGGATGTAAAACGGAAATCAAGGGTAATGCCGATATGACATCATTGACAGGTGACGCAATGACACGGGATCTAACACTGGTTACAATAACGGATTTCACAGCATTTAAACTTTGTTAGAAACATTTGGGATATTGTAAGTACACAAGTCAACAAAATATAGGCTATTACATAGTTTTTGGATATTTTAATCCAAATATCTTGCATATTGTGCCTTTAATAATAATTAATTAATTTCAGTATTTTTTCCTATTACATCTCTGGATAGCTGCTAGTGAAGAAGTGTTTGGGATGGTGTGTTCTTGTGATGCCATCACCATCTAGCAGCTCTAGTGTGATCAAGTCACATGGTCTTTACGGTTCATTTGCTTGACTCAAAAAATTCTGTGGTTCCCATGAGCAAAGATGGCAGATTTCTTATTGCATTTTTCCGACCGAGGGTCCTGAGTGAGCCAGACAACTGGCATTGAGATGCTAACTGATAGCTTTCTCCAGGTATCATGATTCAATCTACATAAAAATCACAATTGCTGAAACAAATCACATACAAATGTTTTTCTTATTTTGTCTCCTACATCGTACATCGTATGAGGTGTACATTTTTGCGACACGAGACGTGGGAAGATGTCTGGTTGTAAAGATCACATTTTGATAGTGGTGAGCAGTTAGAAAAGATTTTCTTGAATAGTGGGATCTGTAATCAGCTCTCAGGTCTGCTGCAGACATTTCATTACAGAAGGAGACCTGAGGAACAGAGAGAGTCTGATGCCACATCTGAATGAGTGCAAATTCAATGTCAAAATAGATTTGCTAAATTGGATTTGTACGGACCAAAGCTTGCAGAGAGGGGAATGAAGGAGCAGGGGAGGGTGAAGTCTAAGGGCCCTTCAGTTTTGTCACGCACAGAAGAGAATATTGGTTAATATGGAAAATCTGTGAAATTGGGAGGCTGAGACAATAAAAACGCCATTGCAATGTGTTAAATGCTTAGCCTGTTGCATCAAAATTTAGTAAATGGAGATGGTGCAGATGTTGTTTTTTGGGACTGATATATGATCAGTTTTGTAGACGTATCCCAAATCAGCATAAAATTGTACCCGGAGTGTGCAGCTGTGTGTTTTTATTGACTCTTCCAAGGTCATGCGAAGAATTTCTAGCTTTGTGTGTCATGTCATTACAGCAGCTGTGCTGTCATTTGTGTTGGAATTTACATTGTGATGCATCCCATTGGAAAGAAAGATCACAAATGAGATCTCTGCAATATCCCAATTGTTTCTCTTGACAGCAATGTGATTAAATGGAGAGCAAATGGAGACTTTTGCTTAAAAAATGCAGGAATCAATGTGCCTCCTCTGAGCTTCAGAAGAGATCAATGTCACTAACTGCGCTGAGATTTAAGTCTGCAATGAAAAGTCAGGGATTTCTCTGTATGGTATTTATATATTTTTTTTAAATGTGAATAGAACAGCTCATTTGGAAATTGGATAAGAAATATGTATAGAATGTATAAAATACACAGTATAGCCTACAGTACAATTCAAAAGTACTTTTATTTAGCAAGAATGCATGAAATCTGGTCACACTTTAGATTAGGGTCCAATTCTCACTACGAATAGCCTTGCCTCAACAAACTCCCACAACAAATATCACTGTTTTCCACAAAACTTTGAAGCAGCACAACTGTTTTTAACATATATTAATAATAAGAAGAAATGTTTCTTGAGCAGCAAATAAGCATATTAGAATGAACATGTGACACTGAAGACTGGAGTAAAACTCAGCTTTACCGTCACAGGAATAAATTACATTTTACAAAAGTTATTTAAAATGTAACATTTGTTTTTGATCAAATAAATGGCTTGGTGAGCACAAGTGTCGTCTTTCAAAGAAAAAATAATCTTACTGACCCCAAACCATTGAACAGTAGGCCCTATATAAATTGCTTTCACTTTCTAGCTTTATACTCTTTACTGTACGTCAGCAATAGTCTCAAGGATCCGAGACAAAGTTTATATTTAATTTAACCATAACTAAGATCCTCTTGAGTATTTAAACTGCTATGAGATTGGATTATTTTAAACCTCAGGATAATGTTAATATTCAACTTTATCTTTCCGGAACAGATTTTAGTTTATTGTACCTTTTAACATTTACAGGAAGAAAGACCAATAACACAATTGACTGCTGGCTCTCTGTGGACATTGATAGAAAAAAGCACTAGAGATTTGGCAAGTGGCAGACCATGTTGGCCTTGTAAAGAGTGGAAGTTTTGACAGACGCTTTGCTATGTATTGCAATTGATCCCTGGAGCCTTTTCATCAGAGAGATCGTCACTGCTTGTTGGAAATCAGTTCTGGGTCTGTTTTATTATGTCTATTACTCCTCCATTGTGTTTGAAGTACTATACTACGGTGGCCCAGTAGTGCACAACACAATAAAATTTGAAAAGCAATCATAAGTTCACAACACAACGAAATTAAGCCACAACAGAACGAAATGAATCCACAACAGAAAGGAAAATGTACAACACAACGGAAATAAGCCACAACACAATGAAATAAAGCCACAACACAACGGAAATAAGCCACGACACAACGAAGTGAAAACACAACACCACGAAATAAAGCCGCAACACAACAGAAATGCTCCCGGCCACCAGAGGGCTCTCAGAGCGCATTAAAGTTAGTTCCCTTTCAAGGCGGTCACTTCGACATTTACGTCGATGACGTAGTATGGGAACTCCTCCCCTTCTTCACTTCTGCTGAAATCTTATGGGCTAACGCCAGCTGGAGACAGCTGGCCAATTGACGCAAAATATGCAAATACTGACACGCCTGCTGGCAGTATAAATTGCATACGCTTCGAATGTGCTTCGAATTGGAAGATACTCTACAAATCTCGCCATCGTCGAAGGTGCATCTAAAGATACCTCACTGTCTTTGGCATCACAAAATAAATTAGTTAGGTTGATTTTAAACATTAATAATAGGAAACATGTTGGTTCTTTTGAACTTAAGAATTTAAAGTGGTTGTCAGTCGAAAATAGGGTGAGACAGCTGAAACTGAGATTAACAAGAAAGATTTTGCATAGGAATGAGCCAAGGTATTTTAAAGATTATTTTAAGTTTATTAGGAACTCTCATAGCTACTCAACTAGAAGCAGTGCCACAGACATAGTACCTTGTAGATTTAAGAGTTGTTCTGGGCAAAACACCTTTTTGTACATGGCAGCAATTGAATGGAACAAACTCCCAGTTGGGATTAAGTTAAGCCAGTCAGATCGCTGCTTTAAGCAAGCATGTGGTGAATGGTTGCAAAAAGCTAATCAGATTTAGTTTTTATGTAGTCTTAAGGAATATTTATTACTGATGTGTATGTATTTGTGTGTTTGAGTGTACAAGGTGCTCTATTGTTATCTGTGGCTTGCTTGCCATCTTTATCGGACTACAACGAGGACCACAATGGAAATAAGTTTTGTAACTTTCTTGTGCTATCCTCTCAGCGTCGGAGAAGGACTGGGGATCCCAGCAGGCCGCACCTCCCGAGCAAGGGAGCCCTGACCTCCAGGAGGAGCTCTTTAGGGTCCTTACTAAGGCCGTCGCCGAGTTGGACCTTTCGTGGGACGCACCGGATGAGCCAGCTAAGAGCAAGTTGGACACGTGGTTCCTTCAGTCGAGCCGCCGCCAGGCCGCGTCGAAGAGGGGAACCCCGTTTTTCCCGGACGTCCACGAACACGTGGTTAAGGCGTGGGCTGCGCCCCAGTCGGCGCGCACCCACTCTGCCACTCAGTCCTTGTTCGCACATGTAGACGAGGCTGTAGCCCACGGTTACGTGCGCATGCCCCCCGTCGAGGAGACCGTCGCCACTCACCTGTGCCCATCGACGTCTGCACTGGGCGCGGACCGCAGCCTGCCGTCCAAGCCCTGCAGGTTCACGGCCCACCAAGCGGATAAGGCGTACGGAGCGGCGGGAGAGGCAGTATCAGCTCTCCATGCCATGGCTATTCTACAGGTGTTCCAGGCGAAGTTGCTTAAGTCCCTGGATGGCGTCGCCTCTGTTGACGCTGACGTCATCCGGGATCTCCGCTCAGCTACGGACCTTGCGCTGATGGCCACCAAACGCTCAGCGCAAGCCATCGGTCGCTCCATGGGTTTTCTGGTCGTCCTCCACAGACACCTGTGGCTGACACTGTCTGATGTCAAGGATTCCGACCGGAAAACCTTGCTTAATGCTCCCATCACCCCAGCCGGTCTCTTTGGGAACGCGGTGGAGGCTGTCACGGAGCGTTTCTCGGAGACCCAGAAACGCGCTAAAGCTATGAGCCACGTGATCCCGCGTCGAGCGCCCCCAGCTCGTCAGCGTTCGCGCTCGTCATCGGCTAGCCGGAGCCAGCCCCAGAGCTCGGTGAGACAGTCGGCTGCGCCGCGCACCGAGCCGGATGCTCGCGCTTCCCGGGGCAGACAGTGGCCGGGACCCGGGAGAAAGAGCCAGGGCCAGAGAAGGAGCCCGCGCCGAGGGAAGGTCAGCGCGCCCCCCTCCGCGTCAAAGCCTTCTTCCTGACGGAGCGGCCAAGAGGAAGAGAGAGCGCGAAGGAGGACCGGACTCCAAGCGCCGTGTTCTTATGCATCGTGTCCCTCATGTTCAGTTGAGCGACGATGGCATATGTGTGAATGTTGTTTGTTCAAACAAAAATTTAATAAAAGCATGTATCCCTTCACAAAAAGAGCTTTTTCTTCCTCTTACACCTCACATTGTGTCACCCGCCCTTTCACGAGACAGCGCAGGGTCACACTCGATGACTATAATGGCATCTCATGGGCACGAGATCGCCAGCACTACACTCAGCCCACTGCGAGCCGCACTCCCACCAGGGCTATCAGCCTCGCGGGAGTGCCGCTCCAGTCTAAACACTACACTGGGGGCGGCTATGACCGCAGTTCGAGCACGCACTCTGAGTCATTTTCTAGGTGCGTGGGAATCAATTCCGGGCATTTCACCGTGGGTATTGGGCTTAATTCGACACGGGTATTCGCTTCAGTTCAGACGCAGACCACCCCCTTTCAACGGCGTGATCCCGTCATTAACTTTGCCCCAAAACGTTCCCGTTCTGAGACAGGAAGTTCTCAGTCTGCTCGAGAAAGGAGCGATAGAACCGGTTCCCCCGATCGAGAGGGAGAGCGGTTTCTACAGCCGCTACTTTGTGGTACCCAAGAGAGGGGGGGGGTCTCCGTCCGATCCTGGACCTGAGACCCATAAACCGAGCACTTCACAAGCGCGCATTCAAAATTAGAACTTTGAAGCAGATTCTGGCGCAAGTTCGTCCCGGGGATTGGTTCGCTTCAGTGGATTTAAAGGACGCGTACTTTCATATCCAGATAGCAGCGCGTCACAGGCGCTTTCTGAGGTTCGCGTTCGAGGGCACAGCTTATCAGTACTCAGTACTCCCGTTCGGATTGGCTCTTGCCCCCCGCACCTTTTCGAAGTGTGTGGACGCGGCGCTTTCTCCCCTCAGGTCGAGCGGAATGCGCATCCTAAATTATCTGGACGATTGGTTGATTCTAGCCCACTCGCGAGAGGTGCTAATCGGTCATGTGGAAATACTACTTCGTCACCTGGACTCGCTGGGGATGCGTGTAAACGAACAGAAAAGCGTGTTCACACCGAGTCAGACCACAACATTTCTGGGAGTGTGCTTGAACTCAATAACGATGCGAGCCCATCTCTCTCAAGAGCGCATAAGGTCTCTGACATTGTCTCTGGACCGTTTCAGACCGGGCAGGTCTGTGCCACTAAAGGAATTTCAGAGGCTGTTAGGTCTGTTGGCGGCAGCCTCCCCAGTGTGTCATCTGGGGCTGTTGCATATGCGCCCTCTTCAAATCTGGTTGAAGCTCCGAGTCCCTCGGGGGGCGTGGTCGTCCGGACTCAGGCGCATCACGGTCACCCGCAGCTGCATTCGCACTTTGGTACCGTGGAAAAACCCAGCGTTATTCAGTTCAGGGGTTCCGATGGGCAACGTGGCGCATCGCACCGCAGTCTTGACGGATGCATCAACCTCAGGCTGGGGAGCAGTGTGCATGGGCTCGACTGCCTCAGGCTTATGGACGGAGTCGCAGCAAAAGTGGCATATAAACCGCTTGGAATTGATGGCGGTATCCTTAGCCCTCGAAGCCTTCCGGTCACAGTTAGAGCGCCAGCATGTACTGATTCGGACCGACAACACGTCGGTGGTCTCATACATAAATCGCCAGGGAGGCGTGCGCTCCAGACTCCTATTCGAGCAGGCGGCGAGTCTCCTGCTGTGGGCAGACCGGCACTTTCTATCCGTGAGAGCAGCGCATATTCCCGGTGTTTTGAATCGCGGAGCGGATATGCTCTCGAGAAATGGGATTCCTCATGGAGAGTGGAGGCTTCACCCGGGATCGGTGCAGATGATCTGGGATCGGTTCGGGAGGGCGGAGGTCGATCTGTTCGCCTCGAGCGAGAACACGCACTGCCAGGCGTTTCTTCTCGCTGTCTCGTTCCCCCTTGGGACGGACGAACGACGCCTTGACTTCGCGCTGGCCGAGAGCCAGACTTTACGCCTTTCCTCCGGTGAAGATTCTGCCTACAGTGTTATGCAAAATCAGGGAGGAGAAAGCGTCTGTGATTCTCGTAGCCCCGAACTGGCCGAATCAGCCCTGGTTCGCGGACATGATGGAATTACTGGTGGACTCCCCGTGGGAAATTCCGCTCAGGAGAGACCTGTTATCGCAGGCGAACGGCACGGTATGGCACCCCAACCCCGGGCTGTGGAACCTTCATGTATGGCCGCTGCGGGGACTCTGAATGAGCGGGACGCTCTGCACTCTCGAGCGATGAGCACTATCGCTGAGGCGCGCGCCCCATCCACTAGACGTTTATACAGATTGAAATGGGAAGTTTTCTCTAAATGGTGTCAGGATATCAGTATTGACCCGGGTAATTGCACTGTGTCGGATATTCTACGCTTCCTTCAGCACAGGATGGATAATGGGAGTTTACCGTCCACTCTGAAGGTGTATGTGGCTGCTATTTCTGCGTTTCGCCCCCCGATCGAAGGACAGTCGATCGGTAAACATGCATTGGTGATCAGTTTTCTCAGGGGAGCTAGGAGATTATGTCCGTCACGGCCGCCTTCTGTGCCGCTGTGGGATTTAGCCCTAGTGTTGAGGGCTCTGTCTCTTCCACCGTTTGAGCCACTGGCTTCGATTGCGATCAAGGAGCTTTCCCTGAAAACTGCTTTGCTTCTCGCTCTTGCTTCAGCGAAACGTGTGGGGGACCTGCAAGCGTTCTCGGTTCACGAGGACTGCATTCGTTTTGGACCGGGAGATTGTAATGTCACTCTTCGGCCAAGACAGGGTTACGTTCCGAAGTCACTTAATTCTCCGTTCAAAGTGCAGGTTGTTTTATTGCCTGCGTTGTCTTCTGAGTTATCAGTCTCGCGTGATACTGATGCTCAGAGCGCTGTTTGCCCAGTCAGGGCTTTACGGATGTATATGACTCGCTCAGCCGCTTTTCGTCAATCGGATCAGCTATTTGTATGCTTTGGTGGTTGCAACAAGGGACGTGGAGTTTCGAAACAGAGGCTTGCTCACTGGATTGTGGATGCTATTGCCTTGGCTTATGATTGCCAGGGGGTGGTCTGTCCCCTCAACATTAAGGCTCATTCGATGAGGGCGATCGCCTCTTCGTGGGCCTGGTCCAGAGGTATGTCTATAAGGGACTTGTGTCTTGCTGCTGGCTGGTCTTCTCAGAATACGTTCGCCAGATTTTATAAGTTGGATGTACCTTCTGTTGCGTCTCAAGTGCTTTCGGTGAGCTGAGCCTTCAGGTTGTGCATGAATGCTTGATTTATGTATTGTGCTTATGCAACAGTCGCCGCTTCGCTGCTGACGTGTATTACACTTGCTATTACTTGTGTTGTTCTGCCCTGAATGATTCAGTGCAAGACTTCCCTCTATTCATTTGCTTGGGAATATGCAAATTTTGATGAGGTTTAGAAAGCGCTATTGGCTCGCTTCGCCCTATCAGGAGCTCGTATTTCTAGTAGCACAGCTATTGGATAAGGGTTCTGTCATTCTCGAGTGGGTGGGTTCTCTGCTCCACGGCGGGATTTGACACAGTTCCCATACTACGTCATCGACGTAAATGTCAAAGTGACCGCCTTGAAAGGGAACGTCTCCGGTTACTTTCGTAACCTCGGTTCCCTGAAAGGCAGGGAACGAGACATTTACGTCGAACGCCGTGTCGCTTGTTCATTCGAGCGTTCAGTCGTATTCTGATGCAATTGACGTGCGTATGCAATTTATACTGCCAGCAGGCGTGTCAGTATTTGCATATTTTGCGTCAATTGGCCAGCTGTCTCCAGCTGGCGTTAGCCCATAAGATTTCAGCAGAAGTGAAGAAGGGGAGGAGTTCCCATACTACGTCATCGACGTAAATGTCTCGTTCCCTGCCTTTCAGGGAACCGAGGTTACGAAAGTAACCGGAGACGTTTTCCTTGCCATTGTTCTATAGAGTCGGCAGTCTTAAGATATCAATACCAGGATTAGTTTTGACAGTATGTAACCATTGTATATAAAATATTACTTCAAAATCCCCTACATGAATTATAGCTTCGTATTTATACTCGAGAATGCTTTGATCCGCTTCCACAGCGCATGATCCCTAAGGGAACGACTGGCAATTCCACCAAGTGGTTAAAACTTAATTTATTATAATATAATCAGAAATTTTGTTCCCTAAAACAAAATATTAGGTATTGGAAAAAAGTCACCTGTAGTAAGTCCAATACAATCAAGCTTTGGATTTTAAACATGTCTGTTGTTGAATGTTAAAAGTCATTTTAATTAATGCAAATTATAAGTTTTAACCACTTGGTGGAATTGACCGACGTTCCGGATCATGCGCCGTGGTAGCGCGTCAAAGCATTCTAGAGTATAAATACGAAGCTATAATTCATGTAGGGGATTTTGAAGTTATAAATGTCGATATACACTGGCATGAAAAACTGTTCTGTTGCGGCTCTATTTCGTGATGTTGTGGCTTTATTTTGTGGTGTTGTGGCTTTATTTCGTTGTGTTGTGGCTTATTTCCGTTGTGTTGTACATTTTCCGTTGTGCTGTGGCTCATTTCCGTTGTGGATTTATTTAGTTGTGTAGTGGCTTAATTTCGTTGTGTTGTGAACTTATGTTTGCTTATTAAATTTCGTTGTGTTGTGCACTACTGGGCCACGGTACTATAGGTTCACATAAGCAGCTATATTTTTTCTATAGCCTACAGTATTTCAGAGACATCTGTTGAAGGAGAAGTTCTCCAAGTGTGTGTGTGTGTGTGTGTGTTCCTTCAGTAAGTGTCCTTTCTGTCTTAGAGTTTCATACTTCTGCAAGCTTGTTTTTCCATCACACTCTCATTAAAAATGCGTACTAATTTGTACGCCTTGACATTGTATGATAAAGTTATGATTTTGATAGTATGAAAACAATTACAGTTCTGTAACTATTTCCTATTACAATGATGATTTCGTTTAGGGGATGGGTTTTGTTACATTTAAGTTTAGATTGTATGTTATTGTTATGTTTTTTATAGGTCGTACACTGCAAAAATAGGTCGCCAGCAGCCATATCACCCTGTAGCCCAAGACTGGTTGCCCACTAAAGCTAAGCAGGATTGAGCCTGGTTAGTACCTGGATGGGAGACCTTCTGGAAAAACCAGGTTGCTGCTGGAAGAGGTGTTAGTGAGGCTAGCAGGGGGTGCTCACCCTGTGGTCTGTGTGGGTCCTAACGCCCCAGTAAAGTAACGGGGACACTATACTGTCAAAGAGCACCGTGCTTCGGATGAGACGTTAAACCGAGGTCCTGACTCTCTGTGGTCACAAAAAAATCCCAGGATGTCTTTCGAAAGAGTAGGGGTGTAACCCCGGCATCCTGGCCAAATTTGCCCAGTGGCCTCTGTCCATCATGGCCTCCTAATCATCCCCATATATATATACCAATTGGCTTCATCACTCTGTCTCCTCTCCACCAGTAAGCTGGTGTGTGGTGGGCGTTCTGGCGCAATATGGCTGCCGTCGCATCATCCAGGGGGATGCTGCACATTGGTGGTGGTTGAGGAGATCCCCCCTTCTATGTAAAGCCCTTTGAGTGCCGAGAAAAGCGCTATATACATGTAATTAATTATTATTATTTAAAAAATCTTAAATAAATTCACTCAGAAATGGCTAGTACATTGATACAAAGAAACAGCAAGTGTAACATTGAATTTTGATTGCATTTTTTTTCAAGACTGGTCCCAACTTTCAGTTACATATAAAAGAAATCAGTTACATAAAAAGTTAGATTGGTCTAATTTGAACTCTTATCTAACTGCTGGTTGGTCAAACTATTTCTTAAGACACAGTCTTAACATAGTGGCCTAGTTTAAGCAAGACTGTACTTTTGGAGAACTTCCCACAATTATTTTAAAAACAAACATAAAAAGTGAGACAAACAAAAAGCAGTACAGAATAAATATTCTCTGTTGCCATGTGAGCAGAAACCCTTGTGAAAGACTGCATGAGAAGTGTCTCGCATGAGGGGCCTTGATGGAAATATACTTTTAGGGGTCCTAAATGCTTGTTTTTCTAGTCCTGAATTGTATTATTTCTAAGCTCAGCTTATCACCAGTAGTAGCAGTGCTAATTCCTGCATATATATAGACAGCCTAATGCAGTAACATGGAGAAACAGAATTTTTCAACGAGGAGGATGGAGGTTCAAGCAGTGGTCGTGGACTCAATGTGATCTTTAAGAAGGTTCAGGTAAACCAGCAAAACCAGGTTTGTGACAGGAACGGGTTTCCAGGTGGTGCCACAACTAGCTTTGGTTAACTATGCCTAATCAGGAGTGATAATTATGTATGTTAGATATGTATATGTTATTTAGGATTTTTTTTTAAAGAAGCTGTCATTACTCTTATTTGTAATCCATTGGCGTCTCTCTATTCGGTTCGAATGTGGGTCTACGTTGTGAGCTGCCTATCAGAAAATGACATTACAGAAGTAGGTCTCTGCAAATGAGTTGGCATTGTGTCAGCCCAGCAGCAGTAGCTAGATAACAGAAACTGATCCTTATTGCCACGAAATGTAGAACAGTAGAATAAAAATTCAATCCAGAAATAATTTAATAATGTGAGATTATTGTGAACAAGCTTTTTTATGATCTTAGGCATTATCGCAAGTATTTTGCCACATGTATTGGTCTAATATAATTAATTTCTGGACAATTTGAAAAACTATTTCCATGGTCCCATTTTTTTCCATGATCCCGTGCTTTTAATGTTACAGCTTTACATTGTTTTTTTTTTATTATTATTATTGACATTTTTAACAAGACTAATTTTAACCCTTAAGGCTCGTTCACACCAAGAACGATAACTATGTATTTTTTCATCGTTCATAAGCTGGATAAAATCGCTCTGAAAGTGATTCCAACGTTATAATTTCTCTGTGCTGTTATCGGTATAGCTGTGGTGTGGAGCTATTCTTTAATATTGAGAAAGATTTTTAGAACTATATCTTTATCGTTATTTTTGTAGTTGTCGTCCCTGGTGTGAACGGGCCTTTATGGGCCATTCACACAGAACACGTTTCTAACAGCAAAAGGTTGTTGGTCAGTGGAGTGAAAAGTGGAGTGGAGTCAATATGGAGAAGTAGCGCAGTCGAATGGAAAAACTCCTTCTGTGTGAACGGCTCCTGGGAATTTTAGAAGCACTTTACATGTTAGACTTGTGTAAATACCCTCTGTTATGATTGGCTATGGAATTGGTCCTACTTCCTTTAATAGTATTTTACTGGGACTGGAAGAACTAGTTGCTGATAGTGATTGGATGATATTTGGCCACTCGTCAGTTAAAAGAAGTGTTTGTCTCTCTTTGTTCAATTCCTAGTGACAGCTTTGTCTATGTATTGTAAACAATTTCTGTTGATGTTTTCATTTTGAGTAAATGTTATGTAAAATAAGTTTTCATTTGCGCGTTTGAGTTTATCTTTAACTAATTTGTATTCTCAGAATTACACTACCAATCAAAAGTATTTTTGTAATGTTTTTCAAAGAATTCTCTTTTTCTCACCAAGGCTGCATACTTGTACAGTAAAAACAGTAACCTAATATTGTTAAATATTATTGCAATTACAAATAACCGTTTTCTGTTTGAATATAATTAATTTCTGTGATTTTCATCATCATTACTCCAGTCTTCAGTGTCACATGATCCTTCAGAAATCATTCTAATATGCTGATTTGGTGCTCAAGAAACATTTCTTATTATTATCAATGTTGAAAACGGTTGTGCTGCTTAATATTTTTGTGGAAACAGTGATACACTGTGTTAAATAGAAAGTTCAAAAGAACAGACTTTAAAAAAAAAATAGAAAACTTTGATCAATTTAACGCATTCCTTGTGGAATAACATCTCTGCCACCAAACTTTTGACCCGTAGTATATATTGGCCATCAGCTGTTTTTTGTTGAAAATTTCAGTGATATTACTGTACAAGTTTCAGTTTTTCTTTATTTAACCCTGTGATGCATTTCATACCAATTAACCTGTTATGTATTTTTTAAAGTAGATGACCTGACCGAAAGCTTTTTCAGTAGTCACGGTCAGTAGACAACCCTCTTCCCGCATGCATTGTGAACCCTGTAGATGCTGGCATTTATAATGTAATTTTCTAAAGAAATATCCATTAAATCAGGCATTGTTGTGAATTGGCAGTGCTCTCTCTCAGCCAGTACACAAGATCCTGGACACAAAAGACAATGATACAATCTATAAAACATCTTCTTGTTTCTGGCAGGTGAATGCGGATGCCAGCAGGCTGAGCCATGCTGGATCGGGGCCTTCCCTGTCCCACGGCGGCCCACAGTATCCTCAGATAGCCATGAACAGCTGCAAGTACAATGGGGGCATAGTCAGACCACACGGCAGTCTGGGGGCATCCCGGAGGAACCTGGCAGAGCTGGACTCTGAGACACAGCCTTTGCAGACCCTGCACTCTTCCAGCCTGGAGGTGGTGGTCTCCAAAGGGAACGGGGAAGACCCTAGTAAGCAGTCCAGCGAGAACCTTGTGAGGCAAAGACCCTGCAGCACTCCGCATAAGAAGAACAAGGACATTGGCTATAAACTCGGCCACCGGAGGGTGCTGTTCGAGAAACGCAAGCGCCTTAGCGACTACGCCCTGATTTTTGGGATGTTTGGGATTGTTGTCATGGTGACGGAGACTGAACTCTCTTGGGGAGTTTATACAAAGGTAAAAGTTCCTCAGACATGGATATTCTGAAGTTTTGAGTTGGCTCAAAGAGTTTTTGCACACTTAAAGGGATAGCTCATCCTAAAATGAAAATTAAGTCATAAATTACTCACCCTGCTGTCTTCTCAATGCTGTTTGCCCTTCTTTCTTTTATGGACCAGAAAAGGAGAATTAAGCTTTTTTTTAAAGTCACAAAAGTATCACAGAATGATCCCAGGCAACACATGCCTTAGATACAAATGTGTTCTGGGAGTATACGATAGTGTTTGGTGAAAAATGTAATTTTATGTATTATTTAGGCTAACAAAATCCTTGACCTTGGCCGTTGGTCTTCTGTGCAGTGCACGTTCATGAGACTCTATTAGCACTGCAGTTCACTCCAACTCACCCAGAAAAAGCACACAAGTTGTGAGAAATCAAGATAGACAAAAACACGACATAACACCTAGAAATCCCTAAAAAACTATCCGTGTACTTTATTCACTGAGTCAAATATCACCGGACTGGAACTCTGTTTGTCTTATGACAGTCAGAATGACAGGTGACAGATGCGAACTCGATAACTTCTTGTTTCGACAAATACAACGGATATATTCACTTCAGAGAAGAAGGTAGGCCTACATGGTTTGTATTTCATGTCGTGTTTTTGTTCATCTTGATTTCTTGATAACTTGAGTGCTTTTTCTGGGCAAGATGGAGTGAATTGCGTGGAGCTTCAGAGAAGCCCAGCGGCAATTTCGTTAAATAATACATACAATTTTGTATTTTCTCCAAACCCTATCATATACCCCCAGAACACTTGGAATATACAGCACGTGTCGCATGGGATCATTCTGTGACACTTTTGCGTCTTTTTTAAAAAGGACGCTGGTTGCTATTCACTGCCATTTATATGGACTTTTTTAAATTCTCCTTTTGTGGTCTAAAAAAGAAAGAAGTGCATGTGGCATTTGAACAACAGCAGGGTGAATTATGAGTAAATTATGACTTCATTTTAGGATGAACTAACCCTTTAAGTCACTCTGAATTTCATTGCATTAGATGAATTAGATGAATGAATGATCAAACCAAGTGGCAAGTAACCATTTGCAAGCAAATGATGCTAAAGATGTTCTCGGACTAACCTTTAGCCAACTGGTTCGTAAGCTGGTTTAAGCTGGTCTCCCTGCCTGGCCAAGGCGGTTTACCCAGCCGTTCTTTCCTGTCTGACTAGCAAAAAAGTACAAAAAAATCCCAAAAACCTAAAACTAGCCAACAGACCATCAAACCATCTTAACCGGCTGGTAAAAGATGGTTTCTTCAGCAGGGTGACCACAGGTGTAGTTCATCACATTAACTGTTATAATGTAACCACTAACATTCAACAACCAGAAACCAGTTGCAGCGCGGCAAGTTCAAACTAGACGGACATTTACGAGATACGGTATACAGTCATACCACTTATTACACAGCATTTCGCCATATAAATAATTATGGAGATAAGAGATATTGATTTCCGATTAAACTGTTTTAAAATCGTACCTGTTTGTATCTTATAATCCAACAGTTTTCAAAACAATAGTCACAAAATGTTTCTTGTAAAGAAAGTTCCACAAGTTAGACCAGCGCTCAACAGCATAAACCTGAACCACCATTAAAATTCATGCTTGTGTAAGATGGTCTTTTTTAGGAGGTCAGTGTTGTATCTGGAGATATTACATGTTGACCTCTGCAAGATCAGCTTTATACAACTTATTTCATCCTTACTACTTTGATTCATACCATGTAATTAAATGCTGCAGCATATTGAAGTCTGGGATTTATCTATTTATGATCATTTAAAAACACTAAAGGATGCATTCATCATTGACATCTGCTACTTTGTGTGCACTTGCTTAACGGTTAGAGGCATCAAAGAGCGTCAATCAATCAATGAAATCTTTATAACACGTTCTTGACCATTACATCGTGTAATTGTTCATATATGCATTTGCACACTTTCACTCCAAGGTTTAGCTTATATACAAAAGGGCCCGAATGAGCTAATTGGCCTTAATTATATCCTTACTTAATTATTGAAGGGAGCTTAATGGGCTCAGTTATAGTAAGAGCAAGAGATCTTTAATTTGAGGTTTTCTCCTCAGAGACATTCAAAAATGCTATTTTTGAAAGAAAAGATGATGATTGTATATTATCATTGAAGACATTTAAAGGGTTAATTCACCCACAAGTTATCCCATAATTTACTCACCCTCAAGACATCCTAAGTGTATATGACCTTCTTCTTTCAGTCAAAATCTGAGTTATATTAAAAAATATCCTGGCTCTTCCAAGCTTTATAATGGGAGTGAATAGAGTCTGAGTTTTTGAAGCTCCAAAAAGCTCAACCATCCATCATAAAAGTACTCCACACAGCTCCAGGGGGTTAATAAAGACCTTCTGAAGTGAAGTGATGCGTTTTTGTAAAAAAAAAAAAATCCATATTTATAACTTTAAAACTTTATAGTATTTTTGGGTCAACTAACCCTTTAAGCACAGTTGGCCATCTTGTCAATCCAAAGGACTTTGGGTTGGTTCAAAGTCTCTGTTTAGCTCGTTTCCAAGCCGGACCATTAAAATAGTCACCTACAAGTTGTGTCATTCTCAAATGGTGCTATGGTAAATCTGTTTGCAGATTCTTTTGCCCTAAGTGAATGGCTGGCTCTGTAGTTAGTTAGACATCCCTGGGGAGTGATTTCTTTTTTCTTTTTTTACCTTCCCCTAAAGCATAGTTCAATACCTTAGCCAGCACAGCATGTTCCAGTGTATCAGCAGAGTCAGAAAGGTTTAATGAGCTCCAATTGCACTGATCTCATAATGAGGATTGTCACCCAGAGAGAAAGAACAAGAGCTTAGATTGAGGGACAGAAAGAGCTGATTGTTGGTAGTTCCTTTCTAGTCACGATTGTGTGTGAAAAAAACTCTATATTGAACTTATGGGTGTGCTTTGTACAGTAAAATCAGTGTTTGCTACATCTGTTGGAATTATATGAACACATGCTATATTTCCCTGCTGGAAGAAAAAATCAACAAGCTGGTTTTAGATGGACTACCGGTAGTTGGCCTGGAGCTCCTAGATTGACCAACTTAAAACTGGCTAAATCAGTCTATAACCAGACAACAGACCAGGTTGGAAGACTAGCTTAGAATACAGGCTGGTTTAAGATGTTTTCAGCCTGTTTGGGAGATTTTATATATATTACTACCGATCAAAGTTTGGGGTCTGTGCGTTTAAAAAAAAAAAAAAAGATTTAATACTTTCATTCAGCAAGGATGCATTAAATTGATCAAAAGTGGCAGTGCAGACATTTATAATGTTACAAAAGATATCTATTAAAAATAAATTGTGTTTTTGAACTTTCTATACATCAAAGAATCCTGATATATATATATATATATATATATATAATTTTTTTTTTTTTTTTTTTTTTTTTAAATGGTTTACCCAAACATTTTAAGCACTGCAACTGTTTTCAACATTGATAATAATAAGACTGGAGTAGTGATACTGACAATTTAGCTTTGCATCACAGGAATAAATTACATTTTAAAATATTTTTATATAGAAAACAGTTATTTTAAATTTCAATAATATTTCACAATATTACTGTTTTTACTGTATTTTTGATTCAATAAATGCAGTCTTACTGAACATAAGAAACCCCTTATACAAACATTTTTAAAAATATTACCGACCCCAAACTTTTGAACAGTATTATATACTAAAATCTCCCAACCAGGCTGAAAGAACATCTAAAACCAGTCTGCATTCTAAGCTGGTCCTCCAACCTATTCTGTTCTCTGGGTTTATATATATTAAAATATTCAGTCATGATGTGAATTTCTGGGCTGAACCTGGAATGCTAATTTGCCATATTGGTTCCATTGGGGAATTTTTTCGAATAGCAGTTTTCGATTTTCTGAGTAACAGTACTTTCAAAGCATAAGTTGTATTGTATACATAAACTACAACTTCCACAAGTATCTGAGTTTACTTGATGGACAAATCAGCAAAACTGTTGTAGTCTTTATGTGACAACCTCTTAGCAACATTGGGGCAAAAACTGTTTGACGTTTACTTTTAAAGTGGGACTGCGTGTAATTTCTGTTAGAACAAGTAGTAATATTAGCCACAGACCTTAATGTACTCTTCAATTATTGTAAGTAGTGGTATTCCAAAAATTCCATTCTCAAAGGAATCTATAACTCAAAAATGCTAATTATTCCTGGTTTTTAGGACTAAAAACTGAACTGCTCTATACAGTTAGCTTTCATGCATCAGAAATAGAAAAATAATCAATCCTACAGTTGAAATTCCACAAACTGCTGTATGTTGCATATAGCACATGTTCAAGACTTGTGCACACTATACTGTAGCTGTCAAGAAATTGTGTTTGTCTATCCCTCATGAATACATTTGCTCTTGTGGGCAACATTAAAGTAAAACATAAAGTGCATTAAAGGCATACGTTTTCTCAGTATGCGTGTTCCCTGGTAATCAAACTGTCATTACTGGCATTTCTAGCATACACACACTCTCTCTCTCTCACACACACGCACGCACGTACATACGCCCACACACACACACGCCCACACACACAAACACACACACACACATCAGCAATATGAACATAAAAAATTTAAACTAATGTTGTTGTTTTTTTCCACTTTCTCTGCAGGAATCCTCATATTCATTTGCACTGAAATGCCTTATTAGCCTCTCCACTGTAATTCTGCTCTGTCTGATTATTATGTACCACGCACGAGAGATTCAGGTAAGTAGCCGACTCAGCCTTGGAAGCCATAAACTAGAGTAGAGACTGAGACAGGAGCCTAAAAGATTGCAGAGGAAACACTTATGCCAATTCCTAATGACTTATAGTAGCAGCAGAATGAAAACTTGCCCTGGCTTTTGTAATTCCTGATATCTGCATTCAGTGTCTGTCCCATTTTACCTATCCATTAAAAGGTCTTTATAGAGAAGACACTGATTTTGATTAATGATGGTATTACAAGTGGGGCTTATGGCTAATAGGAGATGTAATTCAATACAGGCCTGTCAATCAGTTGGTTTGTGGGCATTATTTAATGACTTGGAACATCAGATGATGGTCAAATTACAGAATGGATGAACAAATGAAAACCTTTATTCCTGATTGAAACAAAAGAGAAGAAAAATCCATATCATAGTCATAATACTAAAACCACAAAGAATGTTTTTATATCATTTATGTGTTATTATATTAGACTACAATAAATTATGGTACATTTTATACAGTATAATTTTAATCTATTAAATAATATCTAAACATTTGTTAATTACTGAACACACACACAATACTCTCATGTAAATCTGTCTTGTTTTAAAAATGTTGGCATATTTTAATGGAAAATAAGGTAAAAATGTCATATTTTTTGCAGTGAATATCATAGTCCTGTTCAGAGAATCTGTTCATTCCTTAAAAACATGTCCCTCTCTAACGTCTAGCTCTTCATGGTGGACAATGGAGCAGATGACTGGCGGATAGCCATGACATACGAGCGTATCTTCTTCATTGTTTTGGAGCTGCTGGTGTGTGCCATCCACCCTATTCCAGGTCAGTACGTCTTCACATGGACCGCCCGCCTGGCCTACACCTACCTACCGTCTGTGGCGGATGCAGACGTGGACATCATCCTTTCCATCCCCATGTTCCTGCGGCTGTATCTGATTGGCCGAGTCATGCTCCTGCACAGTAAGCTCTTTACGGACGCCTCGTCACGCAGTATCGGAGCCCTCAATAAGATCAACTTTAACACACGCTTTGTCATGAAGACTTTGATGACTATCTGCCCAGGCACAGTCCTGCTGGTTTTCAGCATATCATCATGGATCATTGCTGCCTGGACAGTGCATGTCTGTGAGAGGTGAGATAAACCTTTGATTTCTTAAGAAACACTGTTTTGTACCTGGAGTATTAAAGGAATATTCCCTCACGCAGCCCTCACGTTGTTCCAAAGCTGTATCATTTTCTTTTGTCAATGGAACACAAAATGTGAATTAAGAAAAACATTTAATTAAAAAAATCCTGGCTGCTCTTTTTTCTCATTTCCATATAATGTAAGTGAATGGGGACTGGGGCTGTCAAGCATTAAAATGACAAAACAAGCACCATAAAGTCGTCAATTTGACTCATGCACTATTTTCCATGTCTTTCGGAGTCATCAAATAATTTGTGCGATGAACAGATCGAAATTATAACCTGGAGCCACTGATGCTGATATACTGTTTTTGTTGTCCGTACGGCTTTTGTTGTCCATTTCAGAGTTTAGTAGAAGTAACAACGTCTTAAATGTCTGTCTTTTCTTCACTCAAAGCTATCAAATGGCTTCAGAAGTATTGAAATATGGCACATAAGTCATATTGATTACTTGTATGGTATTTTATGTTGGTTTGTTTGTCATTTTAAAGGGTTAGTTCACACACACACACAAAAAAAAAAAAAAATCTGTCATAATTTTACTCACCCTCATGTCGTTCTAAACCCGTAAGACTTTCATTCATCTTCGGAACACAAATGAAGATATTTTTAATGGAATCTGAGCGATTTATGAGATAAAACGAATCCATATGAATAGAGTGGTTTAGTCCAAATGTTCTGAAGAGACTCGATCGCTTTATAGGATGAACAGATTGAATATAAGCTTTTATTCACATCAAAACACTGATCATAAAACCAGAAGCTCAAACGTGCTGCATAACACACGAGAAGGAACCTCATTGGTTTTCGCACGTCAAGCGAACCATAACTGATGTGTGCGTTGATGAATATTTTATGAATAAAAGTCTCAATTAAATCTGTTCGTCATATAAAGTAATCGTGTCTCAATTTGGACTAAATCGCTCAATTCATATGGATAAGTTTTACGATCTCTTTATGAACTTTTTGGAGTGTCAAAATGTCAGTTGTCAATGGAGGGACAGAAAGCTCTCAGATTTCATCAAAAAGATCTTCAGCTGTTTTAAAGATGAACGAACGTCTTATGGCTTTGGAACGTCATGAGGGTGAGTAAATGATGGGGGAATTTTTATTTTGGGGTGAACTATCCCTTTAAAGAAAACCCTTTTTAAGTCCCCATTCACTTCCTATTACATAGTAAAGAGTGGCCAGGATATGCTTCCACAAAAGAAAGTCAGTTATGGGTTTGAAATAACATGAAGGCGAGTAAATCTTTTTTATTTTTGAGTGAATGATTTCTTAAACTATTTAGGTATTTTTTTCCCCCCCATCAAATGCAGTTGGTCAAGAAGACCCTATGTTGTTGCTTTTTTAAAATGTGATGTCAGTGGCAAGCGAATGTGTGCGTGTTTCATTGTTCACGCGTGTTTTGTTCTATGTTTCTCCCACATGGCTGCTGCTGGATAGGGGTCCAAAGTGAGTCTGTGATCTGCAAGGAAAAACTATTACTTGGCTCTTAGCTTCTGCTCATCTCTCTTGATGAGCTATACTGGCAAAACGGCAATTTGCTGGCATCCTGGAAATCCCAAATTCTTTTCTTTTCCAAATTCAGATTCATTTGTTTTTTCCTATAAATGGTCGGGCATCTTATAGCCTTTGTTGTAGAGGGTTCTTAGTGTTAGGTAATTACATTTTTGAGTCATTCTTTGGATTTTGGGATTTTCACGCGGCTGACACCATGTGTCAACATGGTGGTCATCATGTTCATGGCAGCCTGTTCTTTTCCTAAAGCGCTGTCAGATATTTGACCTTTTCTGGTGCTCTAAAGTGCTATTCTTACCAAGATACCATCTTGACCTAGACCGTGGGGAAGAGTAAAGATCCAGTATGTTGTCATGACCCATAAACATAGAGAGAGCAGCACAGCTATGCTAATCAGGTCATCCTGAGCCCTTTAGCCAGGTTCTGCACCCACTTCTTACCCATTAGACTATATATGCTACATCATCTGATATTTCTTCACTGCACTGCACCACAACAATAGTCCATTGTGTATATATGGGTTTTCTTCAACTATGGGCACTTTTCACTTCTAGAATATAGACACACTATTCACTAATAATGTCTGACAGCTCACATAAATGCATCACAGCCAGGAGGTTTTTTTTCCCACAATTTCCACAAAGTCTTATTATTTAATAGCCACACATAATTACAAAATGGTTAAGTTGTCAATTAAAAATATGAATTGTTAAAAATTTTTGTTTGATTATTATAGATTTAAATGGTTTATGATGGGTTTTCATATTTTATGACTGAAAATAATTATTTAAATGATCCAACTAATTCATTAATGTAGTTTTTTACCTAAACTCTTCAGAATCTCTTCTTTTTAAGTATTTTTTTAACACTTTCACTTCTCATACGTTTTTTCCCCACTCAATATTACAGCATGGTTGTGTTGTTCGTTTTTTTGTTTTACATAGTAATTTAGTACACTAAGGTAAAACTTTATCAGTTGGCCATGATGCAACTGAGGACTGGTCTATTTTTTTTACATAAAATAAATAAAATAAAAGTATTAAAGTGTATAAAAATGTAAGAATATTGTTTTTATTTGATTATTATATTTTTTTAAATACTATATGAATGATGGTTGTGCATATTTTATGTCTAAAAAACTTGATCTGGAACAAGGTTAAAAAAAATACAAAATAAAAGTCTCACCATTTACAACAATAAAAGCGCCCATAGTTGTGAAACACTCATATCTCCAATGAAGTAGATTCTTTCCCTTACCTCATTGACTTTTTTCTTGTTTTGAGAATAAATCTGAAAAAAATTGTCGTGTTTATACTTAAAACAATTAAAAAAAAAACATCATGATACAGGTCTCTCATTATACAGTTTTGCTTCTCAGATACATTTATTTTGTTTTAAGCATGCCTACATATCGTTACTGGAAAGCAAGACAAAAATACAGATTTAGACAATGATTTTTTCCACTGAGGTTGAGAAAAAGTGATGAGGACACCAACTAAGCTAATGTGCTAGCCAGGTGTCATGCTAGCTTGTTATTTTTCAGTATTGTCATGTCCTGTGTAAGAGTTACAGTGGATGAATCTGTTGAAGTAATGGAGAGGTGCTTTATCAGCACCTTTGGAACCCTCTGAGACTGTATTTCCCTTCGCTTCGCCTCTAAATGGCCTCAGTTACCTCCTCGCTTTAAATCATTTGTCGGGAGGCTAGTCGACAGGCCTCATTTAATAGCACTCAAGCTAATGAGTCCTCAGTTAAATTCATGGACATAGAAGCTGGAAACTCACTGATTGATTCATTTGAACATAAATGTAGAGTTACCCCATAGTCAGCACATGGTTCATGCTGTTGGAAGACGGATTTGAGGCCAAGGAAGTCCTCGTTTTGAAACGTTGACATAATCATCATCCTCATCACTTTTTAATTATTTTATCCTTTATGTTTGTTTAAGGGTGTTTGGGGCGAGTGTTTCTTGAAATGAGTAGACTGTTTTGTTATGAATGTTTTTATCTGAAAGAATCAACATAGGTGGCATTCTGTTTCCTTAACAGAAATTTACCATGGTAACTAACCACAGTATCACCAAAATACCATAGTTACTGTAATTTTTGCTTCTGCTGTACAAACTATAAGAAGCTTTTGGAACATTTCTGTTTACTTCTGATAATGGCGGTGGCGAATATCAAATTAACACAGTTTTATTCCAGTAGCAGTTACTGTAGTAAGTGGCGGGAACTGTGGTTACCGTGGTAAAATTCTGTAAGGGTTGAATCTATGTTTAAGATTCTTTGATGTGTACAAATGAAGCTCTCGGAACAAGTGTTCTCTGATTTGAGATAATGCTAAAGTGCCTTTGTTGAAATCAACTGCCTGAATGCTCTTATGTGCTCCATACTGTCAGAGCAGTGCATTATCTGAGTTCATGGCAGCTTTGGATTTGGTTACACTGCCAGCATGTTTTTCCATATACCCTCTTTATGCTTGTGTAATGGACTGTGACTTCCACAATAGTTTTACACAGACGCATTCTCCACACAAGACCGAGCTAGAACACTGGGGGAAGAAGAGCAAGCCATCTAATGGGCCCTGGCTGCCCTCTCGTTCCTGCGAGCAGAATATGGACACCACTGCTTTGAAAATATGTACACAAAGGCACCTTGATTTATATTTGAGCTGTCCGCCTTTTATCCAGTGCGGTCAGGCCTGAATATTGATATATGCTGCTGCATTCAATACTTATTGATATTCCACTTTAGGTCATTTTTAAGATTACCCTTCAAATGTGATTGGGCTTCTCAAAGACCCCTAATGTGAAGTGTACCTGGCCGCTGATTCGGACAGGTCATTCTTTATGCTTGAGCCATGCTACAGTGTCCATGTGCAGCGCTGTTCAAATTTCAGGGGAATATTTGTAAATAGCTTTTGTAAATATATAATTTAGAATAGGACAAATCTATGAAAATATGATTGCAGCAGCAGCACATTGTATCAAGTAAAACTGTCCGAAAACCTGGAATGAGCTATGATAATTATTTTTTGTCAACATAAATGTAGCTACAATTGTATTTATTCATTTATTTCAATGTTTTTACATTTTTATTTTTTTTAATTTAAAATCATTTTTATTTTTTTGTAAACAAATAATTTCTATTACGTTTTTTCAAGTTTTATTTTGTTTGTCAGCATAAATGTAGCTAGTATTATATTTAATAATTTGTATCAATTTAAATGTATTTAAAATTTCTATATTTTTAATTAATTCGCTTTTTTATTTTATAAACTCATAGAGGGGTCACCTTTAACTTTTTCTCTTTTGAGATTGATTCTATGAGGTATTAATTAGTCACTCTTTTGAATTAATCCCAGCTTTTTTTTTTCTTGTTATTTTATCTCATCAGATACCATGATAAACTGGAAGTCACCAGTAACTTCTTGGGAGCCATGTGGTTAATCTCCATAACCTTCCTGTCTATTGGTTATGGTGACATGGTCCCTAACACGTACTGTGGGAAGGGAGTGTGTCTCCTTACTGGAATCATGGTGCGTCTCTCTTTTACCCTACTAATTATGTACAAGTCTTACATTAAATTCTATTTTTAAACATTTATGTCCTTGTGAGTTTATCTGCATATATTTTACAGTTATTAGTGTCCACTCAGCCATAACATCATTAGGCCATAAAGCCATTTTGTGGAGGAACTTTTTATAAAAAACAATGCATCTCAAGTCTTGCATTAAATTCTGTTTTTGAGACATTTACATCCTTGTGGGTTTATCTGCATATTTTTTTACAGTAATTAATATCCACTCAGCCATAACGTAGTCAAGCTGTGAAGCCATTTTATAGAGGAACTGTATATATAAAAAGCTTTCTGAATTATCTCTCTATGGTCCTGTTTACACCTGGTATTAAGATGTGTTTTGGTTGATCGGATCACAAGTGGAGGACGCTAAATCCAGGTGTAAACGGGGTTTAAAACGTTTTGAGCTTATCCACTTTCGACCACTTCCAGAGGTAGTTGAAAATGCATTCGACCAGATTGCTTTCATAGGGTAGATGCTCATGTGTTCGAATGCTTTCGAACAGACAAAAAAGTCCGGCTACTGTCCGCCTACTGACCTAATGCATAAACATTATGGGACAAAAAAAGATGAAAAACATACCAAGCACCATTTCTGATTTCTAACACGCTCTCACCGCGTTCAGCGTGGTCTTGCGGCTGTCGGAGCAGAAACAAAAGCTGCTGCTCTCAGTTTCTTCGTCATCTCCATGCACGTTCATATGTAAATTGCATAAGCTTACTTTGTACATTAAATCGAAAGATCTGAAAAAACCCATACATTTACCGCCGATAGACCCCCCCCCTCGAAGAAAGTGGACAAAAGAGACAGGTGTTAAGAGACATTAAAACACCAGGTGTAAACGAGGATGTGTCTCCCTCGTCTACTTGTGATCCGATCGACCAAAACACATTTTGTGTAGACAGGGCATAAGATTATTGTTGTGGTCTGTGTGTTTTTTTTTTTCAGGGGGCCGGCTGCACTGCCCTAGTGGTGGCTGTCGTAGCCCGGAAGCTAGAGCTCACCAAGGCTGAAAAGCATGTCCATAACTTTATGATGGACACTCAACTCTGCAAAAGAGTGAGCATGTTTTAATATACAGATTTAACTGACATAACCCTATAGCTAAGTGAAAAACAAGCAAGTATAACATAAGTGTTAAATGGAGCAGTCAAACTCACTGCAAAAAGCACTTAATGCCAAATGTTGACGGTGCATAAGCTGTGGGAACTAGCCAACATTCACTTGATGATATAATTTCTAGACAAAATCTGGCAAGCATATCTCACCCATATCTCTAATTCACCAGAACATGCAGTGTCTACAACTAGCACTTAACACTGTATTTCAGGAGTATTCACTTTAAAATTGTAATGTTGCTGTAAGTTCCCAAACATACTGTACCTGTACCTCTTTCTGTCTAGCTGTACTGATGTTTTAAAAATGAATATTTAATATAATCTTCTTAACTGGACTTCATTTGCTGACAGGTGAAAAACACGGCTGCTAATGTACTCAGGGAAACATGGCTAATCTACAAACACACAAAGCTTGTGAAGAAGGTTGACCATGCCAAGGTCCGAAAACATCAGCGGAAGTTTCTACAGGCCATTCACCAGTACGTATATTCGCAACATTTAATCTTTGTATTTCTACGTTTGCTGTCCACCTTTTTTTTTAAATGAGATGAAAGATTAATCTAAAATGTATGGTTATATAAACCTGGATTTAGTTCAAGTTTACTCTTTCCAATTTAGGGAATCTTTTCGCATACAAAAATTTATATGGAGTTTTGGAAACTGAATTGAACCTTATAGACTGAATAGAATGAACCTCATATTTCCTTCCTAATGTATTATAATTATTTACAGCATTTTTTTGTAGGGATGTGCCCGAAGCTGAATATGTTCAGAAAGGAAATGATGTGTACTACGGAGCCCCTAAAGGGACATGGTGATTGAAGAAAAAAAAATTAGATTGAAGGCGATTTTGTGTTCTCTCGCAATTATATAGTTGGGTAATAATATTGTATATAATTTTGGGTATCAATATGCAGGGTTTTAAAAAAATGACTTTTGAATGCTCGCTTTTTACTTTCACTTTCTAATTTCCAATCAGGCGCACTCTGTGTATAGGGAGCGCCGGTACTGACCGCATATTTTACAAGATAAGATATTTGTCAATGACGCTTTGGATCTGTTGCGCACTAAATCCTCCTCCATCGCCCTGTCAGTCATCTCTGATGTACTGTAGTGTAACCGACTACCACAGTAAGCCAAACCATGTCCCTTTAGGGTCTCCGTAGTTTTCCATGTCTTTGGGCACATCCCTAATTTTTTGTGAGTTTTACCTGTCAGATTATGGGCTGAAATCTTGAGAATGGCTTAGACTAGGATTTCCACAGTACTTCAGTACCAAGATGATGTTGAATATAAAAGAAGTGAGGATTAGGGTTAGTTTATTGAACAAGCCACATAATTGTGGGTCTTTGTCTTGGCGAGATGTTAATGTAAAAACAGTCGGGTTGTATTAAGTGAATGTAAACAGGCAAAAAAAAACAAAAAAACAAGGTTTGTCTCAATATCCGACCAGTGCAGTGTAAATGCCTCTGTCTATTATGATGTTATTAATCAAACAATAATACTGGCAAGAAAAAACCAAACCCACTCACTGCTGTTAATTATTTCTTTGTTCTTTATAACCGACTGTTTACTGGAATAATTCCTTGGAAAAACTTGAAGCAACAGTAATTGAGCTTGCCATTGCTTTAATTTAATTTGTTTATATTAATCTTTAACTTCTTATATAAAAGAATGTTCAACAGAATATTAGTTTTTAGTGTGAAACTGGTATTGAGCATAATGAAACATCACTGGTGTTGAAGACAGTAACCTGGATACATGACTCGCTCTCAGCTCACCCAGAATATGTGCTGGACAGAATAGGGTTTACCTTCAGCTCATGCAAAAGCAATAAAGCATTTTTCACTATTTATGGAAATACCATGAAAAATTGAAGGGAGACAAAAATGTTCCTAAATGGTCTGGCGATGCAAATCAAATGACTTCTTTTTTTTTTTTTTTACTTTTGGTGTGGTGTGCAACTTGAGGTTTTTAAAAAATGTATTCTGTGTTCCATTTGTTTTGCCTTAAATCACTGCAGAGCTCAGAAGTAAGTCATGTCTTCTCTCTTTCCTTACCATTGGAACCTCTTTTCATTTTTACAAGTCTTATTCAGCAATATCAACCAACATGATGAACATTTGAACATTCAAAAACATTTGAAGCTGGGCATCATTTTTGTTTAGACTTGATATCCATTAAGGATATTTAGACAAATGAGACTTGAATGGTTTACCAACCTGTTAAGGTACTTGAAAGGAAAGGTTCTTCGCATCTTCTCAGCTTCAAATTGATCAGATGCCACAATGTCCGAAATTCATTCATGTAGCCTGTACCAGATTTCCAAAGAACACTGCACTTTGATCCTTTTAGTCGTACCACCATGTACAATCTGCTAGTCTGGTGGTCTGCAGTGTTTTCTTGCAAACACAAATCTATTGCAAATCATTTTTATCGAGATGAGTTTAGAGAAATACCAAAAGTGAATGTTGAGAGACTGCATGAGACTTTTAGACACAAGTCAGCATTTGGTACTCGTTTCCTTTCACTTGGTTAATTCACTTTTAAAAGGGACCGTTCACCCCAAAAAAATCTAAATTCTGTTATTATTTACTCACCCTCATGTTGTTCCAAATGTGTATGTCATACTGATTTGTGAATGAATTATGAATGACTCTGAATTAATTGAATTCAATTGAATGATCTGGTCCTTATGCATCGTATTCACACAAAAAAAGAGTGAGCGGTGCATTATGCAAAATTTGTCAAAGAAAGCCATATAGGTTTGGAACAACATAAGGTTGATTAAATCATGAAAAGATTTTTTTTTTTTTTTTATTCTAATCCTTTAAGTGCAGTAACATTTTCTGGCCGTGTTATAGGTTCTCTGATGTGAATCGCCAGTCCTGCTTTTGTTTGGCACGCAGTCAAAGTGAAAGCGCGACTGCTGAGCACAACAATTCATTTATAATGTATTTGGCCTTTATTTTTACGGGACCACATAAACATTCCCTTGCCTAATGCATACAATCATAAAATTCTATAAATATCTGCACATGAAATGCTTCGTAAACTCAAATCGGCCTGTGTTTCTCGAACTGCGGAGAAGGTAACGATTTCATCTGGAGTGCAGGGAACTATGGAGGTCTGGGTACAGAAAAAAAACAGACCAATTTTGGCCCTCCCAAAATTGAGAGTTCATCTTTAAAACAGTACAAGCACATGTGGAAAACTACAAAGTGTCCACCTTTTATTTTCCATAAAGCTTGCACACTTGAGTTTTTCACACTTGTTTTTAATTTTTGCGTTGGTAGGGAGAGTTTGAATTAAATGGATGGTTGGGATTGGTTTAGGTTGCTTTAACTCTGTAGAAGACATTTATGGTATTTTTGAAGAAGCCATCATGTTATGTTTATATTCTGCATGCGAGTATCATTGACAAGCATTTTTCTCAAGACATTTTCTTAAGATCTGACAAAGTTCCTCATTCTACTCTTACAAAACTCTCCTCGCCGTCTTCCCTGTCCCTTCCGGGTTTTGTCCATGCTTTCCTAGAGGAAAGCCCGGCTAGAGAGTTTCTGGTGTCAGCTTTCTGAATTCATTGGCACTGAAGCATTAGGTTAATGCTAATTCATCACTACTAGCACATCTGTCATTACCATGGACCACAGACCATGTGTCCAGCACATTCACTTCATCTGTTTGCACATGTTACACTGGCTCCATTCTGACATGATATAATGAATGTTTTCAGCTACATCTCATTGAGTTTTATTGTCTGTAGTCTCAGTGCTGACTTTACAAAGGTGGTGTTCGAGGTGTGTTTTCACACATTTTACACCGTTCTTGTTACAGTAGAGCTGTTTTGTCTTGACGTCAAGTTGTACTGTAGGTCTGCCTACCAGCTGCCAAAAAAAAACGATAATGTGTTACATAGCAATTTATAGTTTATGATTTACGATCACAAGTCTGGTTAACATTACCCTACTTGAATATCAGGTTTAACAATATAAAATACACACAGCCATAACTCAAATGTGAATTCTGCACCCAAGTATGTGAGTTACTTGTGATTTTATAAATAATTTATTGTTAAGGGCTTGATTCAGGACTACAGCGATTGTTTTGTCAAAAATGTAAACATATATACATACAAATTTAGTCTCAATCTCAAACAAAAATCTCTTGTTGACTTTAAAGCAACTTCATGGTTTTAAAACATTTAAAATGTATTTATTCCATCCCTTTATTACTTCATAATTGTCTAACTGCATTTCATTACTGTCCATTCCACTTTGCTGAAAGTTTCTATCTGCATCAGATCACCATCTAAAAAGTTCTGCTGCACAGTTTCTTGACTTTGAGGTAGTACTACAGAATCCATATCCATATGCTTATGGAGTTTTGGACGATGCCTCAATTGTTGTTCTTTTCAATCCTTTCTTTTTCATTTTACCTCCTGTGGCTGAATAAGTTTGCATGTCTGACTGGACAAAACTGGAATGTAAATGTTTGCATGTGGGCATATCATGTAACGGGGGAAACATTCATAATGCGACACTTTAGACCTTCTAGATTTCAGCCTAATTATCAAACTCTGTTTCTTCCTCTTTTCCCTGCTCTTTTCATTGACACCCCATCATAACCTCCTGCACTTCCTTTTGCACTCCTTCCTCTATAAACTCCTGTCTCCCTTGTATATCTGTGTGTCTTCTTTCCTTGCGGCCCATCTTGTTTTCTCTGTCTGTCCACCTGCTCCCTGGCTTCTTTTTTCCCAGACTGCGAAGTGTGAAGATGGAGCAAAGGAAGCTGAATGACCAAGCAAACACGCTGGTGGACTTAGCAAAGGTGCGTACTGTATTGCTTGTTCACCTTAGTAGATTTATAGTAATTGCACACTAATTGTTTAACATGGTCTTGTTCTGTAGTGATTGTGTGGCTGTGTGTGTATCCGACTATTAGATTTTATATGTTTTAGTAATTATAATTTCAGCAAGACAGGCTATATTATCTACTCTACCATGCAAAAGTTTGTAGTCAGTAAGATTTTTTCAAAAGAATTGAACTTTTATTCAGCAAGGATTCATTAAATTGATCAAAAGTGACCGTAAAGACTTTTATAATGTTACAAAAGATTTCTATTTGAAATAAATTCTGTTCTTTTGAACTTTCTATTCATCAAAGAATCCTGAAAAAATATATATATCTCGGTTTCCACAAAAATATTAAGCAGCACAACTGTTTTCAACATTGGTGTCTAAACCAATATAAAATGTTTTTATAAAAAATATAATATAAAAATAGAAATTTTACTCCTCTGAGTGAGTTCAAGTAGTGTAACAGCGCAGCGCTTCTGGGTTGTACGTCAGAACGTAGGCTCACTATTGGCCAGCATCACACACATGACCAGCTTCGGCCAATAGTGAGCCTACGTTCTGACGTACAACCCAGAAGCGCTGCGCTGTTACACTACTTGAACTCACTCAGAAGAAAATGAATAGTTGAATAAAGTCGTTATTTTTGGGGGGTTTTGCGCACAAAAAGTATTCTTGTCGCTTGATAAACTTAGTCACTTGGACTATTTTAACAATGTTTTTACTAACTTTTGGGCCGGCAAGTTTCAATTACAATAGAAGCCTATGGAGGAGTGATCCAGCTCTCAGATTTAATCAAAAATATCTTAATTTGTGTTCCGAAGATGAACGAAAGTCTTACGGGGTTGGAACAACATGAGGGTGAGTAATTACTGACAGAATTTTCATATTTGGGTGAATTAACCCTTTTACTACTCCCCTCCAACCATCAGTTTTCTATGAGCGAGGGATAGAGAGGAGAAGCACTAAAGTAAAACCCTGCCCGCTATTCAATATTCCGTTTTACTTGGAAATCCGCCACAACACTGGAGAAAAGTCGAGTGCAACTCCTAGACATTTTTACTCAAAATGTAGTTAATCTTCTCTTTTATCACTTTAGACTGAAACAGTTATGTTTAGATTTTTTATATATATATATATATATATATATATATATATATATATATATATATATATATATATATATATATATATATATTAATGTTATGGTTTAAATATTTCGTTATTAAAATCTGAATGTTTCCTCTTTTTTTTTTGTCAGAAAATTTCCTTATACTATGTGCAGGTTTTTTCCATGCCAGTGGACACCATTTGTATGGGTAAGTCTTATTTATTCATGTCTTTTTATGTGTATTTATTGTGATTATCACTTCCTCAGACGCAGAATGTGATGTACGACCTGGTATCAGAGCTGCAGGAGCGCAGCGAGGAGCTGGAAAAGCGGATCGGTAACCTAGAGGCAAAACTGGACTCCATAAACATCAGTCTGCAGGCTCTGCCTGGCCTGCTCTCACAAGCCATACAGCAGCAACAGCAACACCTGCTGGACGGGCTGACCCAGCGCGGATTCACCTTCACCAGACCCTCCTCGCAGACCTCCGAACGCTCCTGGGCGTCATCCGTGCACCGACGGAGATCACCTTCTACCGCACCACACACGTCCTCGGATAGCGGCTAGCACGCTCCCACACACTCAAAACCATACTCTAAACCTACACACACACTCCTACACACCTCTGTCATCAACTAACACTGCTAAATATACTTTTAGTACTAAAACGTTAACAAGAATGACAACTTCAACACACTGGAATAAAATGTAATGAATAACACATCATGGTAGAGATATGGTTTATGTTTAGCCATTGTATGGCTGTTTAAAGTTAGCTTTTTTGTAAAGCCCTTGTATAGTATGGACTGGATTCAGACTGCAGGGGGTGGAATGGATTTATATATAGAGAGATATAGTTTAGAAACAGAGCATTAAATGGAACTAAACCCTTGAATATAAAGAGGACTGAGAAGGAAGGAAAAATGTGTGAGAGAGGAAGTCACAGGAGAGACTTCCTGTCCATGGCAGTTTTTGAAGATGTAGGCTACGTTCACTTTAGCATACTAGCATACTACTTACTGTTGCTGCAGTATATATTTATATACAGTGTACAGTATGCAAATTTTCTGTGTGCATTAAATACCCTACTACATTTGCCAGAGTGCACTGCATTGATGCCGTATTCCAGACTACAATGCGCTCGACTTGACCTTCTATTTTCAGCGTAAACTAGAACTCCAATATAAGACATTTTTACTCAAAATTTAATGAACCCTCTGGTGGTGTTCGGGCACTTTAGACCGAATCATTTTACGTTTTTTAATTTAAATTTTTCGACGGAATGGTATGAAACTTGGTCAATTTTGTTGCACTTACTAGATTAATACATAAAATGTGGGCATGACCAAAAAAGGCTAAATGCTCACACTTGTGATCGTCGCAGTCAAAAAATGAGCCATAGGAAATTAATTGGAAATATATAAACTGTGAAAATATAGAGCATATTTTGGGGGGCAATCAGCCACGATGAATATATCTATATATAATACACCAATTAACTGAAAATAATAAAATATTCTTTCTAATATTATTTTATATAAAAAATAAATATGAATAGTTAAGGTGAATATAATCATATAGTCTATTCCTTCAAAATACAAAATATGAAATAATTAATATTATTTCAACAAAACATGGTACATTCATTTAATAATAATAAAAAAGTGTGCTTATGGTCTGCTTTGACTTCCGAGGATCAAAAGTGTGCAGTGAAGTCGAAGTGAGAAATTCCAGAGGGTTAAAAGTGCTATATGTATTCCAAAATGATAACTGGTTGCTACTCCGAATAATGCAAGTTCAATGGAATTTTCAAAAATAATACAGTATATTCTGTGGAGTATTCAGTAAGTACTAAGCTGGTATTCTATTCTGTTGACTAGAATCTCATAGAATTGTTGTTGAATTGTCGAGCTCATAGGAGGTGAGGAAGGGCCTTTGGAAGACCAGTGATCAGGTTGATTAATCATTACCAAATATTAGTGAATACTAAAAACAAGCAAAGCTTACAAATTATATTCAAATGCATATTTTGCACAGACTAAACACTTCAAGCCAGTCTAATTCATTGGATAAATGTTTTCATGACACTCACCGAACACTTTTTTTTTTTGTTGACTTTCAAGTGCTCTCTTTATAGCAATAAACAATACAGTGCTATAGGGATTCAGAGACCTTTTTCCAGGAACAGCTGTGACAGACTCTTTTGTGTTTTACAGGAGCCTGCCACATAATAATAGATGTCCAATCAACTTTAAACAAGATTCAGGCTGAGCTTCCAAGGGTCCTTCTAGCTCTTTTAGCTCCAGCAATCTTCAAGACAGCCTGGGGATGTGATGTGAAGGGAATACTGTACACCCAACCCCCTTGCATGTTTCAATGCAAATGATGATGAAGATAGGATGGTTTTCTCTTCATTTTTCCTTTCTTTTCCTTTCTCATTTTTTTAACAGAGATTCCTTTTTTATTATTTACCTAGATTTTTATAGCTTGTAGAGGATATACAAAATGTTTCCGCAGAGTGGCAACTAGTTGATAACATGCATTCCTTGACCATGTCCAAAGACTTCAAAAATTCACCTAAACAAAATGTAAAAAGGAACAACAGGAGATGAATCCAACACTTGGATATCATTACCACTTACATGAATTTACCGATTTGGTTCACAGTTCTAGGTTTAGAACGAAAATGTCAAGATGTGATTGTCATTACGGGTTTGAAAAACAGCAAACTGCCTTTACTGTGTGTCTTTGGCCTTGTTGACCAAGCTGTAGCGGATTTACTTAATGCTGGGCTCCAACATAAAGAAATAAATGAACAAATCCACTACCTAGTCAGTGCGTTTTTATCTACTTTGTCTTCATTGGACATGTTGTCTTTACATTAACCCTTTGGTCCATCTTAAGACAACAGCGTAAGCAGCAGTAATGTGGGACACAACCTGTAAATAGCAGTTCCTGCTACTCCCATTTAACCATAAAGAACTTTAGTGCTGAAGAAAATGGACAGCATTTTAGCTCACTCTGAACGAGGCACTCGAGTGCTTTTTTTTTTCTCTCAGAATTCATCCATCCATCTTTTCCTAACTCTGACTTGGCACAAAATTAAGTTTGATTAGTCTATTTGAAGGCAAGGATTGCAACCTTTGTGTAATATTGTGACGTTATTATTTATTATCTATTTTAATGGTTTTTTTTTTTCTTTTTCATTTTTCAAATTGCAATTCTGGCTCTGACTTGATTCTGATTGGTTGATCGCGCCAATTGGCTGACAGCTTGTATTTCCTAAATTGTTGTAAAAATGTCATCAGAGCACTTAAGTGTAATTACTGAATGTTATGGCAGTGTTCTTGTTTTGTACACTGTAGTGGGTTTTTTTTTTTTCTCACAGCGGAAGCTTTAATGTCATATAGCTATAGGCTTTAATGTGATATAGGCCTATAGCCTAATCATTAGGCTACCTTATGCCCACACATTTATTTAGTTTGCTAGTTGCCGTGTAATAAGCGACATAGTTATATCGGGTCGAACACCGGTGATTATCGCAAAATACAGTGATTTTGTGGTATTAGCCGGCAAAATACATGATCTCTTACATATGCAGTTGTGAAAGTTGATATATTCCGTCGGTACAAAGGAGTGGGTGCTGTGATCTGGACAAACCTGTCTCATCTCGCCCTCATTAATATTCTTTCTTGTATTATGTCTTGTTTTAGTAATTGACTTCAGCGCTACAAAGCGCTTCAGTGACACACACGGCATGCATAAACATGTGATCAAAATACAGTTAAATGCAAATGAATAGCTACTCAGAATGAAGATCACTTTCCCAAATGGTTGTAGGCCCTACAATCATACAGACTGCCCTAGTGGCATATCACTATGAGTATAAGCCTACATTTAAAAATGAACTGCAAAATGTTGTAAGGCTGAAAAATAGGGTTTTTTTCCTCAGAAATCACTGCCTTTTGATACGATTTATTTTATGCATAAAAAAAATTGCTCAGACAACGATAGCTGTGAAGAATTTGGAAAATTATTTCTCCCTGCATTTTCCCTCTCATTCAAATTAACTCTTTTTTTCTCTCTCTCTCAACAACATAGGGAAAACTGGGGTAAAATGAGCCACAAGGTAAGATGACCCCTTGTTTCTATAGGCAGCCAAACACCAAAAGAATGTGAAAGCATTTTCATAAAGAGGCAATAATTTTTATCTGTGAGGGGATTATGTCCAAAAATGTAATTATTTCCTTTCCACATGAGTTCCAGTAATGTTTGGATGATTTGGAGGAAACTTGTAAACATCACATTGCAGTTTAGTTAGACCTTCAAGCTGATAAATAAGTGAGATGATATAGGGAATGCTGTTTGTGGTTCATCCTCCAATTTCTGTCAAAACGAAACTTGCATGAAACTTTCACAGCCACGAAGCTGTATTACATGATAGAATTCTTCTGTGACAAAGTTGTTTTACCCCAAGTGCTCTGGTTTGGGGAAATGCCATCTGCATTAATATTTAAAAAAAAGCACTTTCTGTGTTTTCCCCGAGCGTGTCTTTATACTCAACACTCCTCCCAGGTCCAGCTTCGCTCAGAGAGTATTTATTAATATTTAAGAACCAAAACAAATAAACCTGGCACATTTTTCATGCAGGTTTGTTTAAAAGGGGCCACTCTCAGTACAGCCAAGGGCACAGAAATAATGTGAAGTAACGGATTTATCAATTATTTATACATACTGTAGGCCTATAAAAAAATTTTTTTGAATAGTGGAATGGTCGTAAGTTTGCTTTTTGTTCATAAAGGGTAAAACAAGCAATTTTTGGTCATGTTGCTGTCATGCTCGTTTTACTTTTATTGTCACAACAATAAAAGAGGCTATCGGGATCCCTTAATCTCATTTAAAATAATTTTAACAGTTATATGAGAACATAATCTGGTGCATGAATGTAATTATATGATTGCTTTTATTATTTTACAGATGTGAATGTATTAAGTGCAGGTTAAAGAGAACTGATGTCATTCTGACATTTAACTAAATAACTATGAAAAATAAGGCCTAAACTAAGAGTCACTTGTTCTTTTGTCCACAGATGGCATGCCATGGTGAATAATTTAGCGCAATACCTATCTATTTGTTTTAAAATGATATCACAAGTCTGGCCAAATATAACAATTGGTTTGTATCAAATGTAAGTTTACCAGGCTTAAATTTCTTAACATTGTTTGCAGTTGTTAGTTTATTTTTAAATATACATTTGTATATGTACAGCCTTTACATTTTGACATGTAGCCAAACAGGGCAACAGATTATTGCATAGGGTAGGCCTACCTATAGTTTATTCCTATTTGCCATATTTTATTATTAGCCTATACTATATTAGTCATTCATTGTGATGAATAATGTAAATAACCTCAACCAGTAAGACATTATAATTTGTAGCACTTTATTTCATAGGTTGTTTGCACAAGTATTTAGAATACTGTTCACTTCTCACCTCGCTTTATTCTCCTGCCATCCTTCGATTCTGCGCAAGAGGGCGCTATTAATGTGCTCTATGCTATGAAATATTGCTCTTTAAAAATGTAGGCTACCGGTAACGTTACTTGAAAACTAAACTATTCGCTCGTGTAACCTGCTTAGCCTACTTCTCAACATCAAAACCACGCTCAAACGTCACCAACACGCGCTTTATTAGTTATATACCTGATTATTTACATAATGTCAAAGAAAATGAATAGAATAGCGTCGAACGGGATGGAAATAAACAGCTGAAGTTCATGCGCAGTGAATTATCTTAGCCTACATTGGACTGTCAATTTAGTCTACATTTTGATATTTATTTTATATTTAACTTTTGAACTGTTGATAATATCATACCAGTTTCTATAATTTTATCAGACGGGACATAATGTGTTCATGATTCTTTCATTAAATCCTACTTTGATGTTTTTTCTTTGTGATGTTTTGCACTTGCTTTCGCTCAACAAATGCTCACTTCTTGGAAGGTGAAATCATTAAGGAACAAACTACTTTTAAAAAAAATAAAGAAACGAATGGAATATTTGTTTAAAAAATAATAATTTTCGCGTTAGCCTACGTGGGGGGAAAAATACAACACCTGCTCGAACAGTGAAATTATCTAAGAAAAATAATAACTTTGTTCACTTGTGATCATATAAAACTAAGATAATTTCTATCCAAGTTAAAAATTAAAACTGGGTGTTGTTGTTGTCGTTGTTGTTGTTTTAATCCATAAGGAGGAAATGTTGAAATACTTCATGACAAGATTGACCCGCCCTCGCAGCTTTTGTCCAATGGAATTAAACCTGGTCTGACTAACAGTCCCTAGATTATATCGAGTAAACTTCTTGTTCTCAAGGAAGTTTATTTTCACAGCCGTCCATGCATTTCCACCCTCATCTTTTTCAGGGGGCTCAGGACTGGTGAGTCCAAACAATCAGACCTCTGATACAGAGAGACACATAAAGATGTGCTTCACTGCATGCAGGCGCAGGTGGACCAGAGAGATTTAACCGAGAGAGGAGAACTCTCGACCAACACCTTTACTTTCACCTGCTCAACTTTTTTATATATATTATAGACGTCAACAGCAGCTAAGAACTGAATTTGAAGACGAAGAAGAATAATCTGGGATAATAATATCTTTTCATCAGAAGACAGATTCAAAAAGGTAAACAATGTTTTTCTTTCTTTATTTGAGATTTTAGATAGGCATACATGCTTAAAAAATTTATCTTTATGGTTTAGATTTTAATTTAGATTAGCTATTTATAAAAACTATTTTATAAAAGTTATTTATAAAAGCTTCTTATAAAATTAGAAAACTGTTGTCTAAAATTAATGAAAATAATTAGTGTGTTATAGACATGCAGCAGTTTCACGACGAGAAGCAATAAGAGATTTTGTGAACTTCGCTCCTACTTTTTGTGTCTGGAGTTCATACATCATTATCTGCTTCAAAAATACGATGGTACTATTACGTTTGACTCGGTTTGAGCATTAAATTATGGTAATACCATACTTTTTTTGAATGTACCATGTTGTTTTTTACTTTTATACCATGGTATCATTCTACAGTAATACCATGTTTTTTGGCCATGTTATGTGTTAGTATTAAAAAAAAACTTGTACTAGGCCTACCATGCACTTACCATTGTATATACAACCACTTTACCATGGCACTGTTATAGTTTTTATGTAGGCTAAGACCGCACAGTTTCAGCCTAAATTTTTTTTTTTTTTTAAATCCTCTTTATTTAACCCTCTCACCTGTTGTTGGTCATTCAAAAGATTCATTAATGATTCATTAAATCAGACCTGTGCCGGGATGGTAAATAAGAAAGGATTCTCTTGAGGACACCTGATCCTTACAACTGTATGTGCCTGCGTAGGCACCCCCCTCTCAGAGCGGCCCAGACACTGAAGCTCTTGTGTTTTTCTTTCCAAACCTCTCTTTTTTTTTATCTCAGGCCTTTATTACCATGGTAACCATGCGCAGACAGAGTGCAGCCTTGACTTTTTGCTATAACAAAGGAGAGAAGTTGGGGGAGGCTGGGTAGTAGGTGAACACATAGTAACCAGGCAAACGAAATGGCTTATCTGCCTTTGCTAAGTTCTGAAAGTGTTGTATGCATTCTTCTGTTGTTTTCTACACTACAGTAGATACTAAGACAGAAGACTTTTGAAAGTTCTGTTATTAATTATACTCACCTTCATGTCTTTCCAAACCCATAAGACTTTCGTTCATCTTCGAAACCCAAATGAAGATCTTTTTGATGAAATCTGAGAGATCTCTCCCTTCATTGACAGCTACACAACTACCACTTTTATGAACTTTTTGAAGCGTCAAAGTGTCAGTTGCGTAGCTGTCAATAGAGGGACAGAAAGCTCTCAGATTTCATCAAAAAGATCTTCATTTGTGTTTCGAAGATGAAACGTGAAAGTCTTACGGATTTGGAACGACATGAAGGTCAGTAATTAATAACAGAACTTTAATTTTTGGGTCAACTAACCATTTAAATAAATGATAAATATATTATATTGAAGTCAGTAAAATCATGACATTACAATTTATAACATAAGGCATACGTTTAGAAAACAATACAAGGACTTTCATATCACATCTACAAATAAATCAAAAGGTATAGCAAGAATTTTTCAGGAATTTACATATTAAAACTGAGTATTTGAGTAAGAGTATTTTTTCGAATGCAAAATATCTCACTGTAGATTGTGCTGTATTTAATTAGAAATATGTATCTATCTATGGTAACATGAAACTACAACTAACATTCGACCATAATATAATATAACCTCTGATTATTAGACATATTGTAAGTCCTGTTTGTCTAGTTTTGCCCTGTTTGTGACCTCATCCCTAGACCATATGATTTGAAATTAAACAAACGGCATATTTGGCAGGAATTGAAATCTGTGCATTTCAAAGTCAGTGCTGGACAATGGCTGAGATTGAGTTGAACTCCCACGGTCGGGCCTGTAAACAGTGGCTTTGTGTGGACAGACTCTGATCCCTGGTGCCGATGTCTCCACTCTACTCTCTGTTGTTACCTCACACTGATAAACAGCACAGTGATTTCACGGCTTGTGGTTTTGGATAACGTCATTTTGGCCTCTCCATTAATTGATGTCACTGACGACGTGCTGACCAAAGACATTTAAAGGGACAGTTCACCTATAAACGATAATTCTGTCATTGTTTACTCACAAATAACCGCATACGGGTTTGAAACAAAATGTGTAATTTTTTCCAGAGTACACAAAAGGATAATTACTGTCCATAGTGGCCATGTCTGTCATTTCTGTCAATAATAATAATAATTATATTCAGCAAGGATGATATATTATATTCAGCATTACTTTGATCAATGTTATAATGTTACAAAACATTTCTGTCGAATAAATTGTTCTTTTGAACAGCACAAATGTTTTAACAAGAAATGTTTCTTGAGCAAATCATCATACCAGAATGATTTCTGAAGGATCATGTGACACTGAAGACTGGAGTAATGATGCTGAAAATTCAACTTTGCATCACAGGAATGAATTACATTTTAATATATATTTAAATTGAAAACAGTTATTTTAAATTGTAATAACATTAAACAATATTGCAGTTTTTACTGTATTATTGGTCAAATAAATGCAGCCTTGGTAAGCATAAAAAAAAAAAAAACATTTTAAAAACTGGCCCCAAACTTTAATACATTCTTGTGTAATGTAATTTCATATAATTTATAAAATAATAATATAATTAGATATAATTTAAGTTGTCAGATATTATAAAATTATTTATTTATTATTTGTTTATTTATTTCTATTCATTTTTTAAGGAGTTTCCATGGACTCTTTTCAGTTAATTATTACTTAAATTTCAATCTGTTCCATCCTTACACGAAGCTATTGTATGCCTTAGACTGGAATATAGTGCATTGTTTGAATTGGGCCTTTTATGGTGTTTTTTGTCTTAAACAGTAAATGAATAACCTAATACATTTTCTGTTTGCTTGCAATACCTGAGTGATGCTATTCATATTGACATATTCAATTGCTTCTTTTAGCAAGGTCATCATTGAGAGATGTTTGAGAAACAACCCTACGATAGTCCCCCGATGTACACTCCCCCTTCCAATGGCTTTGGGCCTCCGGGTAGCTTCCATGACCCACGGAGTGAATTTGATCCCTACCCTCCACCTCCAGGATCCTACTATATTGGCGAGGAGGTACCACAGCATTTCTACAAGTGGTTCTCCCCTCCGGGAATTGTAAAGATTATGATGGGGATAGTTATAATCCTCTGTCTAGGAATCTTCGCCTGCGTGGCCTCGACTCTGGTTTGGGACATGCAGTACGGAGTAGGTTACGGATCTGGATATGGAAGCGGGTACGGATACGGAGGCTACGGATATGGAAGTGGTGGATATGGAAGTGGTGGGTATGGAAGTGGTGGATATGGAAGTGGTGGATATGGTTACGGAAGCTACAATTCTTACCCGACCCCTTACTCGGCAAAGACCAGCATGATCGCCGTCGCTGCCATAAACTTCATCATCGCTTTGGGATTCTTTGCAGCCAGCTTCTCCAAAACAAACACGTTCCGGAGCAGGAAGTTCTTTCTGGTGGTGCTTATTGTCGGTTCCATAATGGCAGTGATTCAGGGCATTATAAACATTGTGTACATTGTAGGAGTGAACCCAATGGCCCAAAGCTCCACCAGCTCATACTACAACCCCATGCTTATGATGTGTCAGAACCTCTACGGAAGCAGTGTGACGGGAATGGGGGCCGGCTTTCCTGTCTATAACCAGTACTTGTACCACTACTGCTACGTGGACCCTCAGGAGGTACCATTTAAAGTTACAGGATGTTTGGAAATGTCTTTATTTAATTTGTGTTTTCTTTATAGTCTACAATCAAAGGATTACAACAGACCATAACTTGTCCCTTATTGTGTAGAATCTGGCAGGAAGTGCATGTACACCTACAATGGAAGCCTGATCTAACCCTAACATTGCATTTTGAAGAGCAATGTGTAGTAGACTGTAAAAAAATATTTTTCAAAGTTCGAAGTTTCAGTCTTTCTACTTAAAAATGTCATGTTTAATTCAATGCTATTCGCCGATTCTTTAATTAATTGTGAAATGTACTTGCAATTTGTGAAAAGTACTTCTACATTTTTTTCTCAGTGTATTTAGGTTGATTTAGTGATGTTAAATAGTATTTCTGGCATCATTTATTTACCCTCATGTCGTTCTAAACCCATAAGACTTTTGTTCATCTTCAAAACAGAAATGAAGATATTTTTAATGAAACCTGCCAGATTTGAAAGTCCATGTAAACAAAACTCTGTCTCTGACGAAAGAAATCCATATGAATCGAGCGCTTTAATCCAAGTCTTCTGAAGAGATACGATCTCTTTATATGATGAACAGTTAATTTAGGATTTTATTCACATAAAAACATTGATCAACGCACATACATAGAGCACATCAGATATGGTAAACAGAAGCTCAATTGTTTGCAAAATGAAAGTATAATGCATTTGGAATGACATTGGTGAGTAATTGATGACAACATTTTTCTTTTTGTGTGAACTATTCTTTAATGATACAAAATGGAATATATAGAATTAATTAAATTAATAAATAGATTTCTTTCTTAAAACAATTAAGTTGTTTAATTTAGCACAGGATAAAAAAAAATGCAGTGTATTTCGTAAGTAAAACCATAAATAAAAGTAGTCTTTCATCAAAACAACTATTTTGTTTGAGAACAGTTACGCCTCAAATAAATAAAATGTACATTTTAATGGAAAATTTAATCCAAATGCTTTAAAAATATGAATTGGGATTCCATTGTGAGTGCATTACTGTAAACACTTTTTCTGTTAATTTTAATTTTTGGAAGCTAAGAAAAAAAAAATCAGTGAAGAGTATAATATGTAGTTGTTAATAACCCAGAACTTTCATTTTAATATAGAATATTTAATTATAAGAGGGAGATGATTATTAAGATAATACTTGTAGTATACTAAATTATTATGATAACACTTTACAATAAGGTTTTATTAGTTAACATTAACTAATAATGAACAGCACTTCTACAGAATTTATTAATCTTTGTTAATGTTAATTTCAACATTTACTAATAACATTATTAAAATCAAAAGTTGTATTTTAACATTAGCTAATGCACTGTGAACTAACATGATCAAACAATGATCAACTGTATTTTTATTAACTAACGTTAACAAAGATGAACAAATACAGTAACAAATGTATTGCTCATGGTTAGTTCATGTTAGTTAATACATTGACTTATGTTAACAAATGAAACCTTATTGTAAAGTGTTACCATTATTTTAGCTCAGTATGATAAAAACATTTCTGTATGCATTGGACTTAACGATACAATTTCATCTTTCTCAGGCAGTTGCAATGGTTTGTGGGTTCATGGTTGTGTTGGCACTGGCTGTGGCAGCCTTCTTCTCCTATAGAACCAGAAGTAAAATCTGGCACTACGGGAAGCCAAACATCTACTGGGACCGACCACTGATGGGAGGAACCGAGGGCAGAGATGTGGAGGATTGGGTGAGTTTCCATATTACCACTTAGTCTTCTAGGCTGAGTCGTGCTGCATGAAAGAAGAATCACATGGTCACTAATTAAATGGCACACCCAGATCAAAGTGGCATGAAGTGTCTTGCCTAAGCTGATGAAAATGAAAGGCCAGTGTCAGGCTTATTGCTAGTCTCTAAACTTAAAGCAAACAGTATTCCAATACATTTCAATGTGCAAGTTATCCAGCATCCAAGCTCCAGCATCCCTGTGACCATACATAGGACAAGCGGTTTAATTCTGCTAAATTGTTTGTGATAGTTAATCAAGACCTTTTGTTTAGGCATGGGATCGGTTTAAGGATGTTTTGAAGCCTTTAATAGTTTCAATGGCCTGTGTGACACTGGTGATAATTCAGTCACAAGGTTGAATGAATCGCTGATACGGTCTGTTTGTTAATGGCCAGCCTAGTTTCGCTGTGATTGATCATTAACCAAACTGAAAGAGTCGAGTAGCTTTTAACTTCTTGGGACTGTGAACTGTTCAACTTTTGTAATACCCAGACGGTTTGGAAGCATACTTGAATAAGTATATTTGTTTACAATTCATTGAATAAATAAAATGATGAAGTATACACACATTTTATTAGAAGTGTTTTTAATGGTCAATATTGATGGAGATATTGAAAGAGTGTGGCAGTTTCAAATTAAAAATATATTTCGATTAAACCTTGAAATTCCGAAATACATTACAAAATATACTTCAAGGAGTAGCAGGGACATACATTGCATTTACCCAAAATGTATTTTAAGATTGTCAATCTATCTAGATTGAAAACATATTTATAAAAATATTTAAAATGGATGAAAAATAATAGATAGAAAGTAGCTAAAACTTAACAAAAACAGATTTATTCATCTACATCTATTTTAACAAATTTTTTTGCCATTTTTTTTTCGCCAAAGATTTCTGAAATTAGATGAATACTCATTTACATAGTGTTAGGGGTAAACAGTTAAAGACCCAGAACCAGATATGAAGAATGAAGACCCGGAGTCAGAATTATAATAAATTAAAGAAAAGATTTACTGAAGATAGTTTGCAGTTTCATCAGCAGAAGTCAGCTTCAAGACTCACACAGGAGTTCGTAGGCCCGCCCCCCTTACAGTGACAAAGATCACAGCAATTATACCATTCACCAAGGTCTAAGCTACGTCCTTGCTTCAGGTTGCAGTATCTGATTGGCTAAGAACACATATAGTCTAAGTAATATTCCTCACAATACAGATAGACTGAAGCATCTCTCCATAGATTATGCAGATGACACTCAGACCCTGAAGTTTAGGCACGTCATGACCTTCCAGGTCACAGATTTGGGTTGCTGGGCGCCAACATGTCGAAGAAAACAACTCAGTCAATCTCCCATAATGCCAGTGGTTCCTCAACCTGCAACCAATAAGACTATCACACACACCGACACAGCTTTTCCAAGGTTGGATTAGGCCAGGCTCTAACTATAAACAGGAGAGTCGTCTCAAAACATCAAGATAATGCGTTCCTTCTCTCAAGGATAGCTAGACTTTAGTCTACTGTAACTGGAAAGTAAGGCTTTAACAAAGAAATGGTCCCTTAAACTATTGGCTTCAATGACCCCTATATGTTTTAACACGTTGGGTCAAGGGGCGTGACATTTCAGAAAAACATTCGAAGCGGTTGACCAATCACAACACACTGGTTCAGAACACAGTGTGCTTTCCGGAAGACGGGGCTTCATAGAGACAGGAAATAAACAGGGATGTGTTTCCCAAAAGCATTGTAAGCCTAAGGTTACGTTAAAAACGGAAAACTTTTTATGAATTATGGCCGTTCATTTACACAACAACAGCGTTTTGGGGGCCTGAAAATGCTAAATTTTGAAAACGAGATTCAAAGTGCAAGTTTTTGATAACGATACTGTTATTGTCTTTGTATAAACTACAAAAACGCAAATGTATGAAAGCGGTGACATCATGCACATTACGTGTTCAGTCTATAGGTGCGTAGTGTTTTTACAAAGTGACATCGCCAACTACTGGCCTGGCATGAATAATACAGTGTTTTTAGTCGTTTTCGCAGATTTGTGTGAACAGGGATTGTTTGGACAACCTTGTCGTCCTTTGCTGAAAACGCGAAGGAAAAATTCTCTGCTTTTAGTACATCGTTGTTAGGTAAAACAAACCCTAAGTAGATAGTAGAAACTTTGCCACCAATGGTGTCTACGATCAACTTAGCTCACGATGCTTTTGACAAACACAGCCCAGAGGAAGAGTGCTGCAACAATGTCAAATATAACATTTAAGCATGAAAACCTATTCTAGTAGACCCTAGTACCTAGTCTAGACTCTAGTAAAGGGCGTAATGTGGCCTCTTTAATTGTTTTTCCTAGACAGATTAAATGGAGAGCTAATGGCTACTCAGATTGTCTCCCGAGACCCTAGAAAAATGTCTCCTTTAGCATTTCAGAAGAGATCACACTGTTCTCACTGCTCAGATTTACCAAGATACCAAAGTCTGAGATCTCAGTATAAACTTTTCTGATTACATTTCCAAAACCATCCATAATTCTAAAGCTCTGTACTTTTAATGCAGGTTAAAATGGCCTCATTTGTTTCTATTTTACTTCTGGGAATTTTAGGAGAAATGTCTAAGACAAAGTTGCTACGTGCTATAACTGAAAATCCTCCTGAGCTATAAATGAGCAACTTCTAAGCAATAAATCTTTCGTCCAGTCTGCAGGTTGTTAATGAACCTGTAGCTGCTAGTAGAGGCTCCGTAGGGTGCAGTTTGATTTTGGATTAAGTCCATTGGAAACATAATTACTACAATCTTGAGACTGGTCTGCCTCTCTCTCTGCCCTGGTGCTTTCAGTAGATCTATGAACTCTGACAGCGTTCCACACACTCCCTTTGAATACCTTTCTCTCCTTGCCTTTCTATCTCTCCTTCACCTTTTTTCTGGTGCAAAAGGAGGTCACGGGCATGAAACGACCCTCTTTTTTGTTCTCAAGCATTCTTTCCCTGCTTATGTAGCGTGATCACGGATCAGTGGTTGCAGAAGCTCATGCAGGGAAAGCATTGTTGGAATTCCTGGATGACTTGGGCTCTTCTATACAGTGGCTTTTCCCATTCTCCCCAGCTGCAAGGAAACGCTCCTCCACCCTCTTTCCTGCTGCGTCTTCCCTCCGAACACACACACGTACATTCACATACAACCTCTCCAGAACAAGACAAACAATCCCCCCGACACATACACCTGCTTTCATTGTTATAGCCGTGTACATGCTCGGCATAGTTTTCCCTTATATTCACATGGCCACTCCTTTTTACACCCCTGCATTTTAGAAACAAATATTATAAATAGGGAGTTTTTTTGACACTCATATTGTACCAGACGTCATAACTATAATTGGCATTGTGTGTTTGTCACAAAACTTACATGCCGAGAACATCCTCTGAAATCAAACTTAAACAGGAAGCACTTTTGCTTCTTATTCGCTGCGGACTTTCCTGTACGTTAGCAGAAGGAAAATAAAGTCTAAACAATGGATCCAAAATGGTTTCTGTGTTTGTAATGTTCTGCTCAGAATTCCGTTTAAAAAAACTGCATTCAAGACAGATTTATGATTGAATAATTTAGTATTACATTATAGCAATATACATAACATAGGTAGGCATAAATGATCTTTATGTATTTATTTTAAGTAACTTTTCCAAACCTCCTTAATAATGTTACAAAAGATTTCTATTTCAAATGCTTTTCTTTTGAACTTTATACATCAAAGAATCCAAAAATAAATGCATCATGTTTACCACAAAAATATTAAGCAGTTTTCAACAATGATAATAATACGAAATCAGAACATTAGAATGATTTCTGAAGGATCATGTGACACTGAATACTCTAGTAAAGATGCTGAAGATTAAGCTATAAATAAAACTGATCTTTATTTATTTATTTTATTTAGCCACTATCAAATATTCCTGTTAATCTTAAACAATCTTAATGCTGAAAAACGCAGACCTTTTGCCTGTCATTATCTAAAAAATGTTGCTTCCTGATTTTACGCACGTCAGACTCTCTGTTCAGATATGTATCGAAGTTTGCAGACTTTGTACTAAACAGGAAGTTTGTTCCTTTTTTAGGTCAACCGTGTACAGGATGGACAGAGCGTGCGGGAGGCGTCCATGGTGTTTTCAGAGAAGATGGCTCCTGTTCTGGTTTCTGCCCCCAGTGTCGGCTCCATCCCCTTAAAGACTGGCAGTGTCTTTAGCTCTGAGACCCACAATATTATCGGGTGAGTGAGTGAGTGATCCGGGCCGGCCCTGGCCTAGCTGGAGAATTTAATGCTGAGCTCCATGTAAACAGGCAATATTGCATGACCCTGCTAAGGAAATTTCGGCGCTAACTTTATTGCTTAACCCTTAAACAACATGTACCACGGGATACATACTATTTATTCTCTTGGAGGAGGCACGAGAAAAAATCTTTAATCCAATTCTGTTATCCTTATCATAGTTGAGTCTGTTTGGAGCATGTGGCTCACATGACTTGGTTCAAATCATTTCTCGTTTTATCAGTATGACCTAAAGCCAACACGCTTTCTGGATATTCTGACTTTGTAGAAAGTAGGCATATATTAATCTATCTTAAGCAAAAAATGCAAAACATTGTCTTTGTTGAAAAAGAAAATTAAGCCATATGTTACTCCTTATGTTATTTACTTCATTTTGAGTCTGTATGAGATTACGTAGTCAGATTAGGGTAAGAAAAAAGGATTATCCACAGTATTGACAATGAGTGGTGTCTCAAGATAAACTGGGCCCCCTGTGTATTATTGTGTATTATTACTGTGTTATTGTATTATTGCCAGGGGTGCACGTCACTTTTTTTGGTCTGGTTCTCGAGGGAGCACCTACATGCTGCTTGGCACTCACACTCGGCACACTCACCAGCTGTCGTCATCACTTTCCTCCTGACTGCTCTCCTCTTTTCTATCTTCTTTTCTCTCGAACATGGTAGATGATGTCTTCAGGATTACTTAGAAAATTCTATGTTGTATCATCAATTAATTACATTATATGATTGATTAGGGATGGAGCTAAACATACAAGAAATGTGTATGCCGTAATTTTAGGACGCTTAGACGTGTCATACATGCAGTATATTTTGCATATTACATATTTTTTTGCATCAAATAAATCATAGAAATATTGATGATTTTGACTTTTTTATACTCTAATAGGGCAACGTATCCTGGGAGATACATCTCATAAAATCCAAATTATATCAAACATTTCAAAAAGTCCAGATGATATAAAAAAGTGACATGAAATGATATTTTTGCTGATCATTTTCCACTCTTGCCCATTTAAAGGTTAAAGTCATTTGAAATTGCATTCCAGTTTTTCATACACTGCTGATCAAACGTTTGGGGTCTGTACGGTTTTGAAAAAATGTTTTTGAAAGAAGTCTCATGGTCAGGGCTTAAGTTATTAGATAAGATAATGTTATTAGAATTTAGCTGAATTTTCAGCATCATTACTCCAGTCTTCAGTGTCACATGATCCTTCAGAAATCATTGAAATTTATCAAAGGATTTCACAGAAATCCTTCAGAAATCTATGTCTGCTGGTTTGCTGCTAAAGAGCCCAAACTTTGGAACGATAGTGTACACTTACTACCGAGTCAAACTAGCCTGTGCTGTGGTATTTTTAGACTTTTTTTGTGACTTTTGCTAGATGAAGTTAGGTCAGCAGTGCTATTGTGCTTTTAAATTAGTTTTCCTTATTGTGCCTGATGAAGACCTGATGGTCGAAACGTTGCCTAGCTAATAAATTCTTTGGAGCAGCTTTTTCAGTGTGCGGACTTCACACTTCTTTTTTTCGCTTTTAAATTAGTTATCTTGCCCATTAGTCTGGCTAATGGTCTGGGCCATTAGTTTCATGAAGTCAGGTTAGATTACACCAGATATGACGTGTCTTGGCCTGAGATCAAACTAGCTGCATTTTTTAATCAGATGTTCTTTCACTATAATTTGTTTTTAAATTAAGTCTCTGCCTCTATGTCTGCCTCTGTCTTTCTCTTCGTGGCTCTATGAGCTTTTATGGTATTGATTCAATATAAATGAATGAATTCATATCCTTTTTCTATAGACACTGACAGTGTTGGCAAAGTCCCTGTTAAGATTTAACAAACAGGCAATGTCTCTGTAAAAGATGATTGGCTCTTCATTTCTTTAAATAGTCAACATTTATTGGAAAACAAGCTAAAAAAAATCACAATGAGGTACAATAATAAAAGCTATTTTGCTAAATACTGGGTTGGCTATACTTGTGAGGGCCATGTTTTCTAAAATGTCCTCACGAACACTAATTTATGAGGCCATTTAAAGAATTCCTCAATATTTGAAATGCTTATAAATTGAGCAAATAATATTTTACTACAATATTGCCAACAGGTTTCTGTTAATGCTATATTTAAAAACAGGGTATAGTAGCCTAAATATGAAAAAAAAAGATTTTTTTTTAAAAACCTTCTCATTAATATTGTCCTGATATGCATTTCCTCGTTCAGCTCATTAATTTCCTTATAACTACACAGTTTTAAAACCCCTTTCTTCAGATTGTCATACAGTATTCTGAAGAATATTTTGATTCTTGCCTTGATTCTCTGTTCGGATACAGTAGTAACGTTGTTTTTTCCTCCCACAGTTACCCTGAGCGCTCTTTCAGCCACCCATCTCACTCTACATCCCCGTCAGGAGAAGTGAGCTCCAGCCCCTCCGACCAGACCGACACCATCCGCAAACCGTCCGCCTCCAGGGGCAAGAGACGCAGGAGGAACCCTGAGCTGGACGAGTCCCAGTACGAGACCGAGTACACGACGGGAGGAGAGACGGCCAACGATTTTGATGAGGATCTATGGGCACGGTGAGGAGTTGTTGTAGGCTCAGTTTTAGTAATGCATTCCCTTGGACACTGCATGGAAGTCTTTAGGAGAGAATCATCTCTGCCACGCATGTCCACATGCTAACATAATAGACTAATTTTGGGTTATAGGGTCAAAGGCTGTTGCAAACGTGTGCATGTTTACATGTGTTGTTTGGTTTGAAAAAAAAAACAGACCATGTTGGACCATGAAAGGAAAATATCTTAGCAAACAATAAACCTATGGTCTCATTTGTTTTAATGATACATTTTACAGCATTTATTGACATTTGTTAATGTAAGTTTAATGTTCATTTTAGTTCACTGATGGTAACAGATACAACTGAGTGTTGAGTGCTGAATGTTGAGATTAACATGAACTAAGATTACTAAATGTCATTGTTAGTTCATGTTAACTAATGTTAATAAATAAAAACCTTTTTTGTAGAGTGTTACCCAATATAAAATACTTGTATTCACTGCATTATAACTAATTCTAGACATATTTTCTCACTAGTTTGCTTTTTATTTCCTTTTTTCTTTTTACACAAATAAAGAATATAGAGTTGAAAGTTTGGGTGGCCACATTACTCAGAGAGTAAATTTGCGCAATTTCAGCAAATACTGATATTTCATATTAGCAACATTTCTGCCAATGGTGGTATTTCACTTTAGCGAAATATGTCACATTACCTAAATTTCTGCAAATAGTGGAATTTTACAAAAGTGAAATTTTGGTTAATGGTGAAATTTTACAAAGTGAAATTTTGGCGAATAGCAGAATTTCACATTGGCGAATTTGGCGAATGGTGATATTTTACATAAGCAAAATTGTCTGGGATTGGTGGAATTTTACAAAAGCAAAATTATATTTCAGATTAGAGAAATTTCTTTGAATGTTGATATTTCACTTTAGCAAAATCTTGTAAAATGGTAGAATTTTACAAAAGCTGAATATCAGTGAATGGTAGTATTTCACACTAGCCAAATTTCGGTGAATGTTAGTATTTTACATTAAGTCACATTCATTTATATAGCGCTTTTAACAATATTAGTGAAATTTTGGCGAATGTTGATAGTTCACATTAGCAAAATGTCTCTGAGCAAGGGTAAATGTGTGCTCCTTTACTCTGTTAATGGTGGGTGTTTTTCTGCGTTGTGGCAAATAAAAGGCTGTCAGCTCAAACTCCACAGCAGTTAATCCATTAAATACCATCATTGTTGCCTTGATGATCAAAATGCTTAACTCTAGGTCGCTCCAAAGGGATTGTTGTTAAAAAAAAAGTGGATAACATTTCTTTGGATAAATGTTTATTAAATAACTACCAAATGACTAGTGATCCCCTTTATCGTTTTCTGCATTAAAGCTAAATATACATGTTCCATAAGTGGCAGCAAGTAACATCACAACATCCATGTTAACTGCCTTCTGTTTCATTCCCAATCAGTCTGTATCCAGAGATCACGTCTGATGCCCAGCGACACGAGTATAAGAAAGAGTTTGACTCGGACCTCAGGACCTATAAGGAACTGTGTGCCGAAATGGATGACATCAGCGATCAGATAAACAAGCTCAGCAGAGAGCTGGACACACTTGATGAGGGAACGTCCAAGTACGAGGTGAGTGACTGAAACATTTTGGATTAAAAGTTCAACTCCCTGTTGTTCAAATGCATGACTTTCTTTTTTCTCTCACGTTATAGGCTGTAGCAGAGGAATATAATCGTCTGAAAGACCTAAAACGGGTGAGTCTTGATCATAAAACTAAAGAATGACTAAACATTCGCATTCATAGTAATAGATGCTCTGCTTTTTTGATGTTAATATGAGGCTCTCTTTCCTTTATTCTCTCTGCTTAGATGCCAGATTATCAAAACAAGAAGCACCAATGTCGCAAACTGCGCCACAAGCTTTTCCATATTAAACGAATAGTTAAGATCTACGACCGCGGTCAGTAATAAGCTACCAATGCTCTCCTTTTTCCACATTTTTGCATTTAATTAATCATGGGCTGCCATGACGAAGCCTTTAAATGACTGTGTGACCAAAGCTGCCCGAATCCTAAACTGCTGTAACATTGGCTTCACCCGGTGCTTTTATGATTAACCTGAGCCCTAAAGATGGTTGCCTTGGAAACGAGGTCCTTTCAAAGTCTTTCCATTTCCTGGAACATGTTCTTTCACTGGAAACATCTGCTTGACTTCATATAGCCTGTAAAATGCCATAAAGCATTGAGATATTGTCATTCTGTTGTTTGTTTGTGTGTGTGTGTGTGTGTGTGTGTGTGTGTGTGTGTGATTTGGGTGTGGTTGTGAGTTCTAACCTCAAGGTCAGCTGATTACAGCGGTGCATGAGTTTGTTGCAAAAGAAATGTACTTTGGACAATCCTTTTCGACTGAGTAATTTGCACCTGCATTGACATCAATACAGTCAGTGTCCTTGTGTATGACTGTAGGTGAGTTAAGTGTGTTTTACTGTGAATGCTTGTAATTGTCAAGGTGTAACTGTTGGTCACTGCTTGTTTTCAAGTCAGAAACCATGAAAGTTCTCATTTCCGAGGTGTGCCGGAACACCTTTTTTTAAACAACTGACTGCCTCTGTGAAAGAAGATAATATTTGGAATTTTAAATCACAAAGCGAAACTGGAATTATAAATTCAGTAGTGATAGTAAAAACAGTGCCAGTGGTACACTATGCAAATTTGTACAAATATGCAAGAATTCTGGTCATGTAGCTTTAGATGTTTATGATTCATTTGGGGATATTGTGATTTTCACACTGTTTTTGAAACAAATAATAACTGCTTATTTCTAACTAATCAAATCTATGCAAGATCAAATATTGAAGCTCCATTTGTTTTATGTTGTTATAGACATCAAATAAGTTTTGTTCAGAGGTTTTTTATTTTACCCTTTTGTATGAAAACTGAAAAGATTTAAAAGTGACCTTTATAGGGCATTAATTTTCAGCTGTTAATGAGATAATGCTTTTTTGTTTTTCTCATGTGCATAACAGCATTTATGTTTATCTATATTTTTTGTCCTTTCTATTTTCAATAAAATTTTGTATTTTAAGTTTGATCTGTTTTTGAAGGATAGCTAAAGCTACAGCCAGGTTATTTACTGAGTAAAGTTTTGTTTTCATTTATTAATGCAGAACAATATGAAAATATGCAATAAATAACATCAATAGCAAAGTAGAAATGTAGTAGAGGTTCAAATTTAAGGTACTATAAAATATAATAATTATTTACGTAATTTAAAAAGTGTAAGATGAATTGAATATCAATGTCACATATAAGATTATGTATGTATTTAATAAATAAAGTACATTTTTCAACTTAGGACATGCGTCGAATGTATAAGAGCAAATGGGATCAGAAATGCTAAACAACCGCGCCCTCTGCTGGATGTCTTTTAAATAGCAAGGCCAGAAAAGGCTCTCCATGGCACTCGCCCTAGTTCGGTAATGTTACGAAAATATACGAGGAGTCCTTCGGCTTCGTTCGGAAACTTTACGGAAATACACGATCGATGAACAAGGCTTTTGCTAAAGTACCAAAAAGACGCGAGCGCCTATTGGTCACCACGAGATACAGCACACTCCAATCCTGACTGCTGAGGCGAGGCCATTCGAGATGCTCAAACATGAAATGAGGTTGTGTTGTAGAAAAACTTTCTGAGGATATTTCGAAAGGTTACACAGAAAGGTACGTGACTTTCATCTTAGTACAACTTCTGTCATTAGCAGCGGTGCTTCTGTTATATTTAATGCATTTTATATAGGAGGACCTGCGTAAAATTATGACTGCATTGCGCTTCTCTGAGTTTGAAGAGAATTATGACGTCTTCATTTATTTTATGCTTTCATAAAGAAACATAAGAAATGAATGAGTTTTTATATTATTTCGTTTTTCTAAATGCCCTGACGTCGTATTGATAAATGAGATGCCAAAACGGTTATAATGATAAAAATTATAATAAATTATGGTAACACGTTATTGTATTGTACTTATAGCAATAACAGTAAATCATGCATAATTGCAAGTAGGCTAACTAAACCAAACCCTAACCGTAACTCTATAGTCAGTGCATGTAGTTAATTAATAGCTTGCTCAGTAGGCTACCGGTACTTAATTGAGGAAGTAAGTACAATGTAAATACGACACCTTAAAAGAAGATGTAACCTAAATTATTATTATTATTATATAAAAGAACACTTATTTGTATTAATAAAACGCAAATAAGTGATATTTCCCTTTTAATGACAATGAAAGTGTCTGCCTTTAGCAGCTTTTTAACCTTCATCCAACAGCACACACTCACACTCACATTACACGCAGGGTTCCTGGTTTAATTCGCTTAAAGGATCAGTGGCTCCTTGTGTTCGTTCACGTGGTTTGTGTGTCCGAATCTGTCAAGACCTATAATCTGTCTCTATTCCCGACCTGACACGTGGTGTGATACTGCCAACACTTTGCCAGGCTGAAAACAAGTGCTTAAGTGGTTGAGTGTTATAGGCGGTTACTAGGGTGTTGCTACGTGGTTTCTTGAGTGTTCTGAGTTGCTGTTGTAATAATTAAATAATTAGAAATGGCCAAATTGGACCACTCTGTATGTTGTTAGAATGACAAATAGGGTTCAGAAGTTACATTTTTAGTCTGGTCTGCTTCAGCGGTCTAACAGCGCTCGTCAATGACAATATGATTGAGATGGCCAATCAAATCAAAGTAGGCGGGGTTTACAGTTTACAGAAGCAGAGCGTGAATTCCAGAGACCGTTCCCTGATTGATGTAGTGCATTTTTTAGGGCACCATGTACTGTAAATGTAGGGACTTTCGGCTTCTTTTATTAATCATGTTCATTCGCCTAAGTCAGCAGTTTTAATTCATCATAAATAAATGAAAGTAACTTCATTAGAGCCTAAATAAAACAAGTGCATATTGCACACCAGAGGAACATGATTGTTCAGAGTAGCTGATCATTAATTATATCAGAGTCTGGCTGAGTTGCGTTATTGGCTCCCTAAGGATGTAAGTGGTTCTCGGTGCACCATGTAAATGTAGGCTACAGACTTTAAACTCCATTTATCATGTCAATTCGACAGGTATAGTTAATCATAAATAAATGTGAGTACTCTGAAGTGGTTTTTTCCTCTTGTGTGACATTGCTTTAATGTGCCAAAACAACATAAAATGAAGGACCTTGCCTAATTTTACTGTATTTGTGAAACATACAGTATAGTGTCAATGCTTTTTTCTCAGTGTATCTTGTAAATGTACAAACTTCTTAATTTATAGGAAGCCTGTTTTATTCTTCCTTCATTCTTATTGTCAAAAAATAAATAAAAAATACAGTTAATCTGAAAAATGCATGTTACAGTGATGTCCAGAAGTCTGAACATTGACATTTTAAACCTGGAAATAAACAGTAAGTGGTACATTTTAAAGTCACCATAAAATCAAAATTATTTTTTCGTTTTCTTTTTTTATGGAACATTGCACTATTTATTATGGAAGCAATAAATAATAATAAAAATAATAAAAAGATAATTGCGACGTTTACATCTCACAATTCGGAGTTTTTTCTCACAATTGCGAGATATAAACTCACAATTGTGAGATAAAAATTTGCCTTTTTTATTTAGTGGTGGGAACAAGCTTCCATAATTTAAATCTAAATGATTTATCTGTGTAAATCATCATTTATTTTTAATTTTTTATTCATGTGCCTCATAATCTTTAATTAAAATACCTTCCCCTCCCTCTTGCAGCGACGTCTCTTCTCTTCTCGCCAGACGTGGTTAGTGGCACGAGGGTGGGATCAACCTGTCACTCACATGAGAACAACCAATAGCAAACCACAAACATCCAACCATCCAATCAATTGTTTGAGAAGTCGTTTCACTCTGATATACGTCACTCACAATAGGGAAGAAAAGATATCTCAAATTCTGTTTCATGCCAACTTTAAAACAAAGAAATATTATGACAACATTATGAAGAAATATGTATTATATTGCTCTATTTCTAGGTTACTAATCAAGTGTAAACAAATTAGATCATTCTCAAATCATGCTAAATAACATAATCATCACGTTTCTGTCATTAAAGCAAAAGACAAACCAAATTCTAAGACATCATGAAATGTATGTGTATTTTTTGCACTCAAATTGGCATGCTGTTTATATCATTTGTAATGGAAGAAATGAAGTCTTAAATTAGAGAAATTTGAAATAGAAGCCATTTCACTAGTTGTCTCAGACATTTGGGCTATGTTGCGTGTATATTATAAGCTGCTTTTGAACATTTGGTTTCTGAAGATTTGGGAACGGGCTGGGAGTTGAGGTGCTTTGGCAGGTTGTGTGGGTGTGCTGGAGAAACGCTGAGAAGACGTGCTGATTCGGCACAACCGCATCCCACTCTGTCCCCGAGCTTCCATTAAAAGTGCTCTCGCTGCTTCCGCGGGTCTCTCTGGACCTGCAGGACCCACTGTCGGAACGAGCTAAACAGAGCAGAGCCGCAGAGTGATCAAAAAATATTGCGTCGTTGCAGGTTGAGTCTGTTGAGTTTGCTGAGTTCTGAGAAAAAGGCTTTTTTACAAACCCCTCCCATCTGTCTCAGCTGCTACACTCCCTCATTTACATCATCAGATCCTAAACATCTCAAATCTCTCTTTTCCTCTCTTGCTGTATTCTACACTCCGTTACTTTCAGGTTTCTAACAGGGTCACGTCAGCCTGCCGATATGATGAAAGATTGCCTTCAGTTCCTCATTGAGCCAGCAAAGAAGCTCAAGTTTCGTCTCAAGGTACAGTGTGTCATTCATTCATTCATTTCATCAAAGGGTTTATCAGTAAAATTCATAAAAATCCGGGCTTTTTTTTTTTTTTACAGTGACAGGCACGTGTACAGTATGAGCCAAAAGTGATGTCATTGCTTTTAATGTCCCTATAAGTTCAAGTACCATCCAAATATGAGGAAAATATTTAATATTTTTTAAATTTGAGGGAATAACAAAACATTAAACTTGGTTGAGGTATTTATGTGACAAACTACATTACAGGTTTAATTTTACTATGCAAAAAAAAAAATCTAAAGAAAAACAAAAAGCTCTCAGGAAAAAGCATGCATTGACTACAACATAATCAGTTTTGCATTAAAAACTAGGTTACACTTTATTTTAAGGTGACATAGTTATTGTACTTACTCAAATAAGTATTGAGTAACATGAATTAACTACATGTACTTACTATAGACTTGAGGTATGGTTAGGGTGAGTTGTAATTATCCATGATTTACTTTTTTGTTGTTACTATAGTAGTACATGTACTAATAAAGTGTTACCAAAAATGATGTCCATACAATTTGGCATGTTTTCATTGCGTTATCACATATAAAACAATTGACTCCAAGCACAACTATGCAATATGCTTACAAAATCATTAACACATTTTTTATATATTTGAATAAAGGATGAAGATGTCCATTTTTCTAGTCCGGACATCACTTTTGGCCACTGCTGTATGTCAGATGAGTTGATTTTTATTAAAACTAACTTATTTGTCCATAATTACCACCACCACCATAACAAGTCTGCCTGCTATTAAAGTAATATACTTGTTTTTCAAAGAGATGAGACGTGTACAGTATGTATGTACAGTATGTATTTGGTCAAAACTTATGCTGAAAGTTTAATAATAATATGTTATTACTTATTTACTATGAAAATGTTATTTAATTGTGTGTGAGTAGTAGAGCTGCACGATTCTGGATAAATTGAGAATCACGTTTATTTAAATTTATTATTAATAGAGGAGATCACGATTCTCCCACAATTTTAAACAGACAATTAAACAAACATGTAATTTAGGAGAGGTTCTGACAAAATTTTAATTGCTTGTAAATTCATTTGAAATAGTTATTTTTTAAAAATCGTTTTGAATGAATGAATCAATGACTCAGTCATAAATACTTGTTTCATTACAGTCTGGATGAATCAGTGTTTTTGAACGAATCTCTTGAATGAATGATTCAATGACTCGGTCATAAATACTTGTTTCATTACTGTCTAGATGAATCAGTGTTTTTGAACGAATCTCTTGAATGAATGATTCAATGACTCGGTCATAAATACTTGTTTCATTACTGTCTAGATGAATCAGTGTTTTTGAACGAATCTCTTGAATGAATGATTCAATGACTCGGTCATAAATACTTGTTTCATTACTGTCTAGATGAATCAGTGTTTTTGAACGAATCTCTTGAATGAATGATTCAATGACTCGGTCATAAATACTTGTTTCATTACTGTCTGGATGAATCAGTGTTTTTGAACCAATCTCTTGAATGAATGATTCAATGACTCGGTCATAAATACTTGTTTCATTACTGTCTAGATGAATCAGTGTTTTTGAAGAATCTCTTGAATGAATGATTCAATGACTCGGTCATAAATACTTGTTTCATTACTGTCTGGATGAATCAGTGTTTTTGAACGAATCTCTTGAATGAATGATTCAATGACTCGGTCATAAATACTTGTTTCATTACTGTCTGGATGAATCAGTGTTTTTGAACGAATCTCTTGAATGAATGATTCAATGACTCGGTCATAAATACTTGTTTCATTACTGTCTGGATGAATCAGTGTTTTTGAACGAATCTCTTGAATGAATGATTCAATGACTCAGTCATAAATACTTGTTTCATTACTGTCTGGATGAATCAGTGTTTTTGAAGAATCTCTTGAATGAATGATTCAATGACTCGGTCATAAATACTTGTTTCATTACCGTCCGGATGAATCAGTGTTTTTGAAGAATCTCTTGAATGAATGATTCAATGACTCAGTCATAAATACTTGTTTCATTACTGTCTGGATGAATCAGTGTTTTTGAACGAATCTCTTGAATGAATGATTCAATGACTCGGTCATAAATACTTGTTTCATTACTGTCTGGATGAATCAGTGTTTTTGAACGAATCTCTTGAATGAATGATTCAATGACTCAGTCATAAATACTTGTTTCATTACAGTCTGGACTCTAGATGAATCAGTGTTTTTGAAGAATCTCTTGAATGAATGATTCAATGACTCAGTCATAAATACTTGTTTCATTACCGTCTGGATGAATCAGTGTTTTTGAAGAATCTCTTGAATGAATGATTCAATGACTCGGTCATAAATACTTGTTTCATTACTGTCTGGATGAATCAGTGTTTTTGAACGAATCTCTTGAATGAATGATTCAATGACTCAGTCATAAATACTTGTTTCATTACAGTCTGGACTCTAGATGAATCAGTGTTTTTGAAGAATCTCTTGAATGAATGATTCAATGACTCAGTCATAAATACTTGTTTCATTACCGTCTAGATGAATCAGTGTTTTTGAAGAATCTCTTGAATGAATGATTCAATGACTCAGTCATAAATACTTGTTTCATTACTGTCTGGATGAATCAGTGTTTTTGAACGAATCTCTTGAATGAATGATTCAATGACTCAGTAATAAATAGGCTACTTCACTTGTTTCATTACTGGATATACAATCATTATAATGATACAATCATTATTTGAACCGCCATCTTGATTGTTTCCGTAGACATAAGTTTATATCTGAACTATAAACTTTTATCCCAGTACTTTATCCCTGTTTGTGAAGCTGTTTCATACCTACGTGGCAGCTGCTCTCTGGCTCAGCGGCTGCGCAAACACAGATTTAAATGTTCCACAGTGATTTTTTTAATGAATTGGAATAAGATCGCGTGGGTGTTTGAATTGAGATCGCAATCTTTTAACAATTAGTTTTGCAGCTCTAGTATGGAGGATACATAATGCAGAACAAAGGAGTCGGCAGTTATAATCCAACATGTTTAACTGTCATTTCATGCTATCAGACACAATTGTATTATTTGTGATGTGGTGGAAATGTTCATGACTTTCAGAAAGAAAAGAAAAAAAAGTTCAGCCTGGTGTAGCTTTAGTTTCTCCATAGTTTCCAAATCTCTGTACAGGAGACGCGGAAAAGAGTGAAACACGTAAAGAAAGAGCCATTAACAGAGAGTCAGCTGTTTATAATGGAGCTCGCGCGAGAACTCAACAGGATCTGTCAGGTGAGACAAATACATTATTGCATTGTGCCTGGCTTTTCTTTAGCCAGGATCAACGAAGGAATTCACTGCCATCAACTCAGAGATTTCCAATAGATTTCTACACACATTTTCGAACTCTCTGTTGGAACCTCTTATGCTGATGTCTTTCAGAGGACAGATATTCTGGCTCACATCTGGACCGGAGAGGACGTGTGGCCTCCGCACGCCTGTCGAGAGTTCATTGTGGAGACCGCCAACGTTCTGGAGATGAAGGTTAGAGAACATGAACTCAATCACAGGCAGAGGAATTTACTCAGTTGCACTTTAAAGAAATTCAACACACAACAGGAATTGAATTTGTTCAACACAACACAGATCTATTCTTATGTGTCCTGTTAAAGGTTTCTATCTTCTATCTCTATCTATAAGCTGCTTCATCAAGACTAAAATAGATGACTTATTCTGTCATGGTCCATATAACTGATTACATTTATTCATGTATAACAGACTAGCTGATAATATTATAGAAAGATATTATTGAAATTTGTATTTATTAATTGTAATTTTATACTATAACTATAATTTATACTAAACTATACTATATTTATGTTACTAATATATACTAATTATAATTATATGCACTACCGTTCAAAAGTTTGGGGTCGGTAAGATTTATTTAATGTTTTTGAAAGAAGTCTCTTATGCTCACTAAGGCTACATTTATTTAGTCAAAAATACAGTAAAAACACTAATATTGTAAAATATTATTACAATTTCAAATAACTGTTTTATATTTGAATATATTTTGAAATGTAATTTATTCCTGTGACGGTAAAGCTGAATTTTCAGCTTGATTAATAAATAATTCTAATATGATTATTTGCTGCTCAAGAAACATTTTGATTATTATCAATGTTGAAAACACTTGTGCTACTAATATTTGTTGTGTAAACTGTGATACTTTTTTTCAGGATTCTTTGATGAATAGAAAGTTCAGAAGAACAGAATTTATATGAAATAGAAATATTTTGCAACATTGTAAATGTCTTTAATGTCTCCTTTTATCAATTTAATGTGTCATTGCTGAATAAATATTAATCTCTGTAAATAAAATAAAAAATCTTACTGACCCCAAACTTTTGAATGGTAGTGTATACATAATAAAAGTTTAAAATGAAGTGAAATTTATAATAAAATATAAATGTCCCTTATGTTGTGTGTATAATAATCATACTAAAAATTGTATTATTAATATTTTATTATAATATTTTTATATATTAAAAAAGCAGTTACATTCATTTTAAATGTACTTCCTTAAATTTAAATGATAATTTTTCATCAGATTTTCTACCTAAATTTAAGTTCAGGATATAAATAGAATGGTAACAAACATTCTCAGTTAATTTTTTGAATGGTGCAAAACCCTGTTCCTCAGCAAATAAACTTTCGCATCCGAAAGGAGATACACACGGTTTTTCAGACAGCTGTTATTTCTCAGGATCTGCATGACTTTAATTACAGGCTGATGTTGGTTGGTTAGAACCGTGTGTTATATTTAGATAAAATCCTGCTTTAGACTCAAAGTGCCACCAGTCCCCATAGTAACCAGATAGTCTGTTTATGTCAGGCTGACTGACAGGTCCAGTGGCTTAAGGGTTTAAAATTCTGTGTCAGTTTTCAAAGGATCAAGCTCTAATCGTGGTTTGTTTGTAAGTTATAGTATACTGTAGTCCGCAGCACTTTTGTGTCCTTGAGAAAAGTGTTGAGCTGTAGTTCGCTCCAGGGCGTCCGCCTCTCGGATTTAGTGTACTTTTAAAAAAGCTTGTTGTCAGCACATTTCTTCTGAGAAATCAAAGTAATTGATTTGAGTCAGACACGGGCTGTTTATTAAAAAGTTTACTGCGTCATAAATGTCAGCTCAAGGGGCTGAATAGGCCTCTAGTTTCTGAGGCAATTATTTTCAGAATCACTGATACTGAATCAAACATGTTGCAAAATTGAAATTGACCCTTCACAAAAAAAACCACAACCCCCCACCCCGGGCTTCCGGTGAGGGGTGAATTGCATTAAGGGTACGTTTACATGACAACGATGTACTAAAAACAGAAAAGTTTTTCTATTGGGTTTTTTCTCGTATAGACAAAAGAAGTTGAAAAGAAGTGCCATGACGCCACCGCTTTCACACCAAAAAATCACGTTTTTGTAGTTTACACAGAGATGATAACGGTATCATTTTCAAATGCCGTTGTCGTGTAAATGAACGGCCAAAATGCATTAAAAGTTTTCCGTTTTTAGTTGAAAACAGTGTTGTGTAAATGGCCCCTGAGTTTTGAATCCATCGTCATGTGTATTATGTATAGGCAGTGGCACGTAGTTTTCCTTTACAAATTGACATTGCCAACTACTGGCCTGCATAGTACAATAATACAGCTTTTATTTACATCAGTTTTGCTGATCCGTGTGAACGGGATCGTTTTGACAATGTTGGCGTCTTTTTGCGAAAAACTTTTCCATTTTTAGTACATGGTTGTCATGTAAATGTGCCCTGAATGTCTAAATGGGGTTGCCAAGGTTAAAGGAATAGGTCACCCAAAAATGATAAGCCATTTGACTGATTTTCTTACACAAAAAGATACATTTAAAAAAAAAATTTCACATTTTTCTATACAGATAATAAATGGGGACTGGAGATTTCAATATTCAAATACACCATAAAAGTATCATAAAATTCCAAGTCTTGTGTTTTTTTTACACGCTGTGCAGGAAAATACGGAGAAGCCCATGCAAGTTTATACCGATCTGCATCCCGAAAAGCGGGACTGGAAGAGTCATTTACTGAGCATGCTTGAGCAGGGAGGAGAGCATGACATGGGCTCTTATAAAAGGATCATCATGGACTGGACCAGAGGACAGCGCAACAGACACCCGGTGAGGATCAGAAACATCTGCACATACTCTACCAGCCATTTTCTCAACCTCATGAGGTGCATCCCGGGGTGCTTTTTTAACCGTATTGAAGGAGTACATGTACATGTAACACGTATTTATCTTGCGAAATAAATTCATAGGAGGGCGTAAGTTATATTTGTCTACAAAACTAATTTCAGTTATTTAAGCATAAGCCATTATATCAAAAAGTTTGTTATATCCTGAGAAACATATTCAATCAAGCATGTACAAACTTTTGGCTGGTAATGTTTAGTGGGTCTCTATATAGCAAATACGTTTATATCGGTAAATATATTAATGGTTACAACATTCTGTCTCTTTGTCAGGGGTAATTTGTTTATGAATGTGTAATTTAATATCAATCCATGCTGTAAATGAAGTGTCTGTCTCTCTCTCTCTCTGTCTATGGGTCTTAGTCTTGGGTTGCTCTCTGATTAAGTATTAGGATATTAACCTTGCTATGATCCTCTTGTCCGACTGTGTTGATTACAAACGACCTCGCTGACTGACCTGAGAGAGACATGCACAACCCGTTAAGCTGTATAAATGGAAACTCACCATTGCCTTGTACAGTTTTTCAATTAAAATAATGACAGGTTTGCCAAACACTTCTAGCTTACTGCATAGTGTACACTTTATACTACCTACAATTTTAATAGTATGTAAAACAGTATGCATTATGCAACAATACCTAAATAAATGTAGTGTACTGTGTCATTAATGCTATCCAGCTTACATGAATATGTTCTAAGAACGTTTTGTTAAAGGTCTCATGCAGGGATGACGTCAAACCCCGGGAGACTAATTTGCCACTGGTTCCCTCGAGTAAATTACACACTCCCATATCGAAAACGTCCCATATTTTGAAGCTGTTTAAAAAAAAACGCAAAAAAAAACAAACGTTTCTAATAAGTAACTATATAAGAGCGTTTCAGGTGTGAGTGTGTGCAGTTTACATTTGAGAGCAAGACGTTTAAGTACCATCAAGTTGTTTACCACAGACCTTATTTCTTTCATAAATTGAAAAAACCCACTATAAAAACCCATAGGAACATTTCAAGGGAACCAGTAGCCTGGTTTTGATGGCATCCCTGCATCCTGTCATCATTTACTCACCCTCATGTCGTTCCAAACCTGTATGAGTTTCTTTCGTCTGTTGAACACAAAAGAAGATATTTTGAAGAATTTTGGTAACCAGACAGTTTACGGTAGCCATTGACTTACTATAGAAGTCAACTAACTTTTAGCTCAGCAGCTAAAAACAGCAGCTAAAAACTTTTAACTTTTAGCTGTTAGCTCAACAGAACAAAAAAACTCATACAGGTTTTGAATAACATGAGGGTGAGTAAATGATGACAGGATTTTCATTTTTGGGTGAATTATCCCTTTTCCAGTCTTAGCCACATTGTTTACACTCTTCGAGGAAGTCAACCTTCAAATAGCTAACTAATAGTTGTCACACATTAACCTGGATACGAGAAAGCATTTAAACATCGATAAAATTACACACCTTTAAGTCTATAGGGACATGTATCCTTTCAATATAGCGTCACCTTTCTGATGCCTAATCAATAATTCATTCATCTCTCAGAGTCCTCTTAGGAATCATTTGTGTGTAACTCAATATCTGTAAATACTGTTAGTATCATCTCTCTTTCTCTCATTATGAACAACTCCACTGTGACACATGCACATAAATGAACTTCTGAAAACTTTGGACATTGACAGTTTCTGAAGTGTGTTTTAAAAAGATAATATTTTATGATTTCAGTCATTTATCAGTTTCTCTCTCCAGCACGGTATCTGGCCGGGTGAGGCGGTGTTGATGATGTTGGATGACGTGGAGCTGCAGTGGAAGCGGGGTCACCTGTCACACCTGCAGTCTGCCGTGGAGCTGCTCATTGGCCTCGTTCTTGGGGAACACCTGGACAAGGTGCGATGCCTCTGGAAACATATACAACATTCATAGACTTGCATAAAATTCAAAATCTGCGATTTATATTTTTAACTGATCTAATAACAAGCACCACCATTGACATTGCAGGAGCTCATTCCAAGACTGTGGCTGGTACAAAAACAAAAGACCCAGAAGATCGGTGAGCAGGCAATGACATTAATGCCTTTTTTTGAAGGATAATTACCTACAGCTGCCTAAGTTACCTAAGTGATTTCTGCACCACTAGTGGCACCAAATGGAATTGCAAAAACAAAGCTTATATTGCTTATGTTTATGGTAGTTTCCTTTAAATCACATACACCAGTTTTATTAGATCAGACCTGAATTTCTTTGGATATTGAGAAGATGATTGGCATGTCTTGAATGGGCTTTCTGGTAATCTCTCTCTCTGGTCTTTTTAGATTTCACTGGCTACATTCCACACATTGGTGAGAGAGTAATAGTTTCAGCAATCACACAATTATTATGCAGTATTTAAATGAACTGATATTCAGTGACTCTAGTCACTGAGACCATCAGTGGAATAGTTTCTATTATGTTATGTAGTAACACAGAAGTATTGCTCTTTGTTTCAGTGTGGAACTGGATATGTGATGCTGCAGGTATGTGTCACTGCTTAATATTTTTATTTAAACAAAAATATGATACATTTTGTTCAGGATTCTGAACGTTTAAAAGCATTTATTTGAAAAAGAAATCTTTTGAAACATTATAAATGTCTTGTCTTTACTGTCACTTTTGACCAATTTAATGCAGCCTTGCTGAATAAAAGTATTCATTTATTTTAGAAAATCTGACTTACTTTTGAATGGTGTATAAATATATGCATAAATATATATTACGAAAGCCCTGAACTGTAACGTATAAAACAATAAATCTGAAAAAAAAAAATGAAAAAAAAAAAAGATTATAAAGTCGTATCATTTCGAGAATAAAGTCGAAATATTTTGAGAATAAAGTTGAAATATTTTGAGATTAATGTCGAAACATTGCGAGAATACAGCCTTCCGTAGACGTTCTTTTTTTTTTTGTAAAGAAATGCGCTCGTGAAGTCGGACATGGATCTAAACATAGTAGCTTTTTACTTTTATATGGGCTTTCAACAAAAGGAAATTCTACAGGTGCTAATCTACCAACATGGCATTACCATTTGACTTAGGACGCCTATAGACGAGCACCACAAGTTAACGTGCCACATAAAGTTTGGACCAGGATAGTGGTGCTCATCTATCGCCATCTAGGTCGAGAACACTTAACAGTAATCGTACTGTCTTCCTCTTCACCGTAAATCCATTCTGGATACATTTTAAGTCCATAATTCTGTATCCAATCATTTTATATATATATATCAGAATGACAAATGGTGGACAATATGAGAAAAATAAAGATTTTTTTAAGTAGTGGTAGAAAAATAAAATGGGCAATTTTTCAGAATATTTGTGTCTGTATGCTGTATTTTATACTCATAACTATATTTCATTATTATTTTAGAAATATCCTAGCATCAAACTTTTTTAATTGGCAGTCTGCCATTTTTAAAAAAAAATTTTTTTTAGATGTCTAGCTTTTTTGAAAACCTTCCAAGATAAACCTAAAATCATAAATCTAACCATAGTGTGGCCTTATTTTACAGTGGAGGTGACTTTTGACCCAGAGACGGCCAACCCTGCCCTTGTCCTGTCTGAAGACTGCAAGCGTATGCAGTGTGGTCTGGAGCGGCGCGGGGTCTCCTGCAGTCTGAGGCGCTTCGACGGCTGGTGGTGCTGTTTCGGCTCAGAGGGCTTCTCGGCAGGACGCCGGTACTGGGAGGTAGAAGTGGGCGACCGTGACTGGCGTCTCGGGGTGGCCAAAGAATCAGCCGTCTGCAAGGGCTACAGACCGCTCAACACTCAGAGCGGATACCTCACCCTCAGGCTGGAGCGGGGGTCCGAGCTCAAGGCCCTGACCGCACCGCCTACCTTCTTGCCCCGGTCGCTCATCCCGCGGAGGGTGGGAGTCTACCTGGACTATGAGGAGGGGCAGCTGTCCTTCTATGACATCCAAAGGCGCGCGCACATCTACACATACAGCGAGAGGTTCACAGAGAAGCTTTACCCTGTGTTTGGGACGGTGGAGATGGTGCGTGAGATGGTGATCAGGCCTGCAGATCTGAGGGAGCGATGTCTCTGTAAGGGACAGTGTCTGTTCTTCTAACGTACATGACGAACGCGCATACGAAAAAAATCACACACCATAAAACATTCATACAGTTCATTCATTTGATCAATGCTTGGGGGTGCATAGAAGGTATTTTACATTTTTTAGAGTAGCTAAAGTTGTCATTTCTGCACCACAAGGAATAAAAAAAAAAAAAAAAAAGACTTGTTAGACAGTCTGTGATTGGTCAGACAAACAGATAGTCCCGCCCAAAACTCATGTCTTTCCTGCTGCTGCAGTGATGATGTATTTTTGTAGGTCAACCTGGTTCCCTTGATAGAAACCCAGTAGGATTTTTCCAATGGCTTTTACGAATCGTCAAGGCTTTCCTCAACTGTATCGCAAAAGGGTTTATTAATCGCAGCTTTTGGATTATTGCAGAAAATAAGCTCTGTGACCAACAAAAGTTTATGATTCTTACACATTTTGTTCATTTTCACAAATGAACAACTTTTATGAATTTTGAAGACTATCAATCACCAGAAGTAAAAAGCTAAACGTAGTCTATAAACGAACTACACCACTGTCGCATGACTTCACTGTCAACACCACGTAGCATACAAAGATGCTTTTAGTCTTTTTAAAAAATATTTTCTCTGAAAGTTTGAGTTGAGTTTGCAAGAGCATGATTATAAACACAAGGCTGTAAAAGTAAATGCGGTTTCCTGTTCGGCTCCTGACAGCTTCTTTAGCCTCATTTAGCCACTTGTTTGCAACTGCCTTTTTTAATTAAAGTTGTAAAAAGAAAAACTCATATAAAAATTCATAAGGGGTATTACTGATGTATTTGTAGTTGTAGAATGAAATGTGGAAATATCTTGATCTTGTGTTCACAACAGACCTTATTTCAAGCATTTAACCAAAAACTCATTCAAAGAAACCCATTGACTCCAGGATGATGGAACCGGAAGTGCTAAAATGATCGTTTCCATGGTTTGGCTTACAGAAATACCTCCTGCAGCCAGTGTTGGGGGTGTGCGCTGTGACGGTTACTGTAGACTAAATGTGAACATGCATTTACTCATCTCACTTGCATAAAAGTATTCCTCAAAATGAATAAAAACAATGAAATGCAAATGAAAACCTGCAATAATTAAATATCTTAAATAACACCAATATGCTTTGTTTAACCTTACTTTATTAACCAATTGCTTTGCTGCTAATCCAATTTAACCATACTAAGAAGCAAAAATTGACTAAACATCACGTGTTTGTTTGATTATTATTATTTTTATTGCTGAAAGAGTTTAACTTTCTTCTCCTGCATCCTATTCTTCTGTGATCTAAATGGCAGTGATATAAATATGCAGTGAGAAGTTTTGCATATTACATGCCTACAGCTTGAATATGACGGTGAAATGCAATTATCATATAAAAATCTTTAAAAAGAAAGAATATTTTCTAAGTCAAAAGCTGAAAGGTTTGTTTGAGCTGCGCCCTCTACTGTACAGGAGTGAATTTGCTTTCTCTTAGCCTCTGCCTGAGGCTTATTCATTTCACTTTTGGTGCGAAAGGGCCCTTTAAATTTGGCAAAAAATGTAACTGTTTTTTTTTTTTGTAATTAAAAAAACAAACAAGCAAGCCCAGCCCAGGTGAGTAAAGGTAACACAAAACTGATGCAATGCATATTACTTTCCATAAAAAGTAACTAAGTAATGCAATTATTACTTTTTTCAGGGAGTAACACATTGAAAAATCTCTTCTAATCTACTCGCATTTGATAGAATGTTCAGCATTCAAAAATGTAACCGACAGCGATTGTGTCATTGTAATATTGCATACTGAATTATGATTTATTTGCATCTGTTTACCCATTCATTATATTTACGAGTACAGCCAACAGAAAATGATTATAATTAGCCCAATCCAAGGCCTAAAATCTAACTGTTCTTTTGCTGCCCTGAATGTACCGCTCCCTTAGGAAATGCAAATCTAGTTTTAACAAGAATGGGATGTAATCACATCTTACTCCATGTTTGTTTGTTTTTCAGTTACATAAGAAAGCATATAGAGGGCACTGTCAGCTCGTACTCGTTTATTCAACGTAAAGCATTTCAGTGGGTCCACAGTGTGCTAAAAACAGTTGATTGCACCTAAATCTGTTTCTAATAAACCAAGCTAACACACAATGAGTTGACTGTGGTAGAATGATTTATTGTTTCATTAAGTGCGGTGAACTGAAATGCAGTGAGAAGTTTTGCATACTACATACCTACATACTACAGCTTGAACATGATGGTGAAATGCAATTATCATAAAAATCTTTAAAAAGAAAAAAAAATTCCCCCAAGTCAAAAGTACCGAACAGATTATTAAAGGCAGTAAAAATGTTATTTAAGGGTGCACAAGTGTGATGTCGGTAATCTTTTCTGAATTGCCAGTAGTGTACTAAACTAAAATACAGCTGCAGGCCTAAAGTTGCAACAGCACATCTTGCAACAAGGCAATAAAAAAACAAACCTCAGTAACATATTTACAATCCTAAGAATCGAGTCCATATGCATGCGCTTGGGTTGCAACATTTAATACAACCCTTAACAAGTAAAATTTGATTTAGAAGGAAAATAATAACGAGTTGAAGTGTAAACTCTAAATCATAAGACATGTCACATTTGATGTGAAAAATACATTTAGAAAACCTCTATGCTCAAAAAATGTGATACAACTTGAAAGCAACATCATGATATGAAATCTGCTAAATTCAAACCTTGTCAAAATGAAAGCAATCAAGCTCAAATAAGCAACAGGAGATCTTTAACCTATTCCATGGCGCATACGTCAATAACATTTCTCACAAACACTGTAGGAAACATGGTTTGATGCTAAAAGTCTTACCAAATACCTGTTTGGAAGCGATAACACTAAAAGGTTTTTAAGTATTTACATTCAACTAAATATTTAGGCTTGAAGACTTTGGTCTTGATGAGCAATAATCCAAGGAATCCAAGAGCTCAGCTGTTCTCATCCTCACATAAAAACCATGTGTTGTGCACATTGGTCGGTGAACTTCTCTAGTTAACTTAGTTTCGCTTGAGCGTATATATACACATTCTGTTGAAGGCAAAAGAAAGTTGGATTAGGCTTCGAAGTACTGCCTCTCCAGCTTCTTTGTGACGGTGCTGCTGGACACGACTCCTCTCTGCACCATCTCCACCTGCCGTGTGACGGTGCCGCCCGACTCCGTGATCTGCCTGCTCGACATCAACATCATACCGTCTAAAAAAACACACAAACATTAGACACATGTGCCCATATGGCGGGCAAAAATGACTGTTTTTTTCCTTTTTTTTTTCAATGAAATTAACTATATTTTAGTTTGATGTTTTTAATTTAATATTTTGTATTTTTAGGGGATTTTATGGCACTAAATGATATTTATGCAGTAGTTATAATCCATTTATTGACTTTTTGAGCATTGACCTGAAAATTAACATTTCCAACTAAAATGCAACTTAAGTTTGGTCTCTTTTTAAAGACAGCACTTGGCAGATTATTGCAGAAGTGAAAAACTAATGAAAGAAAGTTTAAAGCATTATTTTTTTTATATATATACATTTTTGTATGAAATATATATTTTCCAACAAACATGTTTAACTCTAAAACTGTGAGAAATCAATGCCATAAATCTAAACAAGTTCTAAAAAAAATAACTATTTAGTTCAGTTACATTTAATAATAATTGTAATAGAATTAGTTTGAGAAAAATGCTAATTTTAGAAAAAAATATTCTACTTATCAAAATAAATAATCATAATTAGTATGAATTATGTAATTATGTTTTGTTGGTTTATATTAAATAATATAAAATAATACCAATTTTTGTGTTAATATTTAATAATAGAAGTACAACTTTATTTTCCCACAGTGGTCTATTTTACTCCAAAGAGTAAATAAATTAAATAAATAAAAATTCAATATTTTATTTTTGTTTTCTGAAAATAATGTGTACATTTTGTGGTGCTGTACTGTAACTGTCCAGTTAAAAACTTTTGATTACGGTGTTAAATGTGACATTATTGTATAGAAATTGGCAGACTTTGTATAGAAATTTGTCTGATTTGATAAAAAAAAAAATCATCAACCCAAAAAAACCTACATATAACAAAATAAATTAGCATAATTCATTATAAAACATCCTGCGGGTCCGATTTAATTGAAATTATGAAGACCGTTCACACCAAGGACAATAATTATAACGATAAAGTACAACTAATATGTACTAACATGTAAATTCATCATTTGATACTGTGAACTTATTGTGTACATGCAAGTTTTTATATTGTACTTATATTTTAAAAACTCCTGCATGTAATTACAGCTGTAATTAATCGTTATCGTTCTTGATAACCCAGCAAGATATGTAGTCGTGTGTCTGTACCTGAAGACACGAAGGGTTCCGAGAACATGGTGTGTGAAGTAATCTCTGTTGGTAGGTTAAACACCTCTCTCTTTGTGACTGACTGACTGCTGTACTGTGACATAGAGCCTGAGGAAGAGGAGGAGGAGAAAAGAAGAAGAGATGATAAAGTTTCAACCATTCATTATCCTCCAAGACAACTTAAAATGCAATGTGATGTATTTCCAAGTAAAACAGAATATTCATCAGACTGAATCATAAAAAGCAGGCTATGATTATTAATTATTAAAACAGTGAAATAACAGTGACACTGTTCTAATGTCCCGCATACCTCCATCTTGGGATTCGATGGTGATGATGCCCTCTCGCTCCGGTCCGAAGCCCTGTGTGGTTTGGGCTTGAACTTTGAATTTGTACGGCATGTTTTCTTTCAGGTCAGACACCGTCAAAGAAGTCGCAGCGTTGCCATTCACCTGGAAGGAGCGAAGATCTCCTGCACGGACACCAAAGATAGAGTCTTACCAAGGAAGCTAAAGAACGGGGCTTGTTTTTGATTAGTGCAGTTGCGGTGATTTTGTATGTCACATGAAAAATAAAGTCAGGTTGGTGTCTGACCTCCACCGTGCAGCTGTTCACAGGTGACCACGTAGCCCAGGATGTCTCCGTTGGGTTTGCGTGGTTTCTCCCAGCTCAGCTGCAGCGTGTCTGGACTCAAAGCTGTGAAGATTAAAGGTCCTGGAGCGCTGGGAGTGCTGAGAGTGAACGGAGATCCTGAACAACAGCACACACACACATATATACATGTTTAAGAACAATTAAATGAGACATACATGCAATATTGTGGTAATATTTAATCAAGATTTCACAATAGTTGCCACTGCTACTGCTGACATTAGCTACCATAAAATAAAATGACATAAAATGAAGCAACTCACCTGGCATTGGGCTCAGGGGGCTCTTGGGGTCGACGGCAGACTCAATGGTAATGACTCCCTCTCTCTCAGGACCCCAGCCCTCTCGACTCTGGGCCTTCACTTTGAAGATGTAGGATTGGTTGGGCAGGAGATCCTGAACCACCACAGAGTTCTGAGCGGGATTGTTCACCTCGATACGCTTTACCTCACCTATAAGAGAAACACAATACAATACAATGGTAAAATAAATAGACATCAAAAAGACAACATCTGTTATCATATGCATCACATATACGAAATTAAATTATTGATTTATAGCATATAGTAAATAATTATTTGCTTAGCTTGTCTATGTATTGTACAATATACTGTATGTATATATATATATACTGTATGTATATATATATGTACGTATGTATGAAATATGATAATTTAGCAATTTATTTGTATATATAAATATATATATACAGTAGTCAACATTTGAAGTGTTGTCAAAAAAGTTGACCAGAACAGGTATTGTTCAAAATTCTTGATGAAGGGTTCTGATCCACTTCAAATGTTGACTACTGTATATATAATTTACATATAAATTGATAAATTATAGTATATAATTGAATAAACTTTAATATATTTATGAATGAATAAGTATGACAACTATGAATGAGAAGAGATGAATCACCTCCATTGATTAGCTGGTAGAGGACGCAGTAACCCAGTACACCGGTCTCACATTGGGGCTCCTGCCAGCTCACTTTCAGGGCCGTGGGCCCCAGGGCAGAGAACACCAGCCTGCTGGGAGTCTCAGGAACACCCGGGTTGAAGCGAGAGTCTGAGGGCACAAGTAGTGCAGATGGTAAAATGTCAAACCACAGAACAGACTTATTTAATTTTGCAGCCACAAATTGTTTTATTGGTTCAGCACTGGGAAAACAGCAGGGAATTGGCCGAGGTGTGTCAGTCTGCAAATGACTATGTTGTTCGCGAGTTGTGTGTCAGGGTTTAATTGGTTGCAGTGTTGGGGAGTAACTAAAGAAAAGTAGAGACGCTACTAACTTGACTACATTTTTCAGTAGTTTTCAAAATAATTTAGCCACTTCAAACAATGACAAGGATGACACACAAAAAATTCAATGCTTTTGCACAAATGAATAAATATAATAATTGTGAACTCTCTCAAAATGCTCAAAATTTATTTTAGTGAATCAGTTCATTCAGACAGTTTAAAGGTAGGGTAGGCAATTTCAGAGTGGCTAGAAATAGCAAGCTAGCTTTGTAAGCATGAGATCCCACCCTCCCTTCAGAGCGTCTCCAAAGCCACGCCTCCTCCAAAACACATGAACGCATACAGCAGGGAGCAAACAAAAGAGCCACGAGAGACGCCTTTAAACCACCTCATGTCTCAAATCACATAACATTACAATAATAATGAACTACAGAGTTCTAGTTACCACCTGACTCCTGCAGAATCATTTTGGCGTTTATAGTGTTGTTATATAGAAATGCAGATGGCTGCTGCTTGTTTGTGGAACTCTGTGAATATCGTTCTCAACTCTGTATAGCCTTAGGGAACGTGCTGATGATGTGTGATGTCAGGTGTGCGGAGGTATGGAAATACATATGTTGACAGGCAGATAGGACATGGTATCATAGCATTCGCACTGAAAGCAATGATTGGACGACCATTTTTTGTTCCCGAGACTTCCACAGAAGATATATGTACATATTTAAATTTTTAGACCACTTCTATTATTGATTGCTATCAGGATGTGAAGAGAGTTTCAACCAATATAATAAAAAGTGTTTATAAAACAAATTGCCTACCCTAGCTTTAACAAGTTCTACATATTTAGTAATAAATGATGGTGTTTTATTAGTTTTATAATTAATTGTAAAATTATATGTTTAATCTCATTTTAAAGTTGTATTGTATGTGCTAAATAAATACTGTTCTAACTGTGAAAAATGAATTACATTATATGTTTATATATATATATGTATGTATATATTATGTAATTATCTATATTATGATATAAAATGATATACTGTATATATTAAAATCTTTTCAAAATTTATTACGCCTTCTAAAAGGTTTTCTTGACTACAACTACTTTACAGTAAATGAAGCTTGTAGCTTGAGAAGCTATGGTTTCAATCAGTCCCCTGACACACTGATGGTTGTTTCCGCGTTCACTCACCCTGAAGAACACTATCCAGGTTCAGCAGTGCATCGTTGATATCTTCAGACTGAGTACGAGCTCTGGAGCTCAAGCTGTAGCTGGTAGTTGTGCTCTGACTGAAGCTAGAGCCCCCTGAGAGAACGCCAAGCCACGGCAGGGTGTGGCGGGAAAGGGTTGGCAGGCAGCCGTCGCATGACGAGAAAACAGTGAGAGAAAAAAAAGTGTAGAAAACAGACAAATGGCATAAGAAAGAGAAAAAGAAGAGCAAGGTTGAAGCGAGAGTCAGCCAAGGATTCTTGCCAAAAGCTGCACCTTGCGAGGCAATATATCAAATTTGATTGGCTTTCACACTATGTGCTGGCAGATCTATCAAGCTCACTTTACCTAAAGTGTCCAAAAATCCTCCAGGAAGGTTTCCCATGACGATAGAATCCCTAACACCATCACTGTCAGTGTAATGCCTGTTCTCCGATCGCTTCCTCAGGATCACTTCCTCTTTGAGAAGCCCGCCATCTCTAAGGTCATATCTATGTGTAGTTGAGCCCCCTGATTGAGAAAAAACAGCAATGATTGATAAATGAGCTATAAAGGCAATTTATTCAACAGTTTGGGTTTTAAAAGCATCTCAATTGAATCAAAGAATGATTCACACAAACTGAAAGGAACATTCTGTCATCATTTACTCACCCACATGTCATTCCAAACCAATTTGACTTTCTTACTATCATGGAATACAAAAATAGATGTTCTGAAGGATATTAAATTCTGCTCTTTTCCATAATGAAGTACGACAGTAAGCAAATACAAAATGAATGGCAAAAAAGTGCCATATAAGTGGTCCAAATGATGTTTGTGCTATTAATTTGTTCGAGTAACAGACTACAATTTACATTCATATTCGCTTAAAGGGATATATTTTCAGTGAATAACAACTTAAATATCAGCCTATTCCTCACACAAAGCTATCACAGCATTTCAGAATGGTTTGGACTACTTTTTTAATGGTATTATTTTATAGTGTATTTGGAGCTCAACAGCCCCTGATCACTCTATGGTGTGTGTTGTATGTCAAAATAATATACATTTAAGAGCAGCTTAAATGTTCGGCATCTCATGCTGTGTTAAACAGAAGAAAGAAGGTCATAAACATTTGGAACAACATGAGGGTGACCAATACTGACAGAATTTTAATTTATAAGGCAGGGGTGGATAGGATAACAAATTGAACTAACAGATATCAACAAACTCTCCCAAACTGAGTAATCACAGTGCATTCAGGACAATTGTTTTATATTACAAATTGTTATGAAATGTTATGCTTAACCCCCCGGTGCTCTTCTGTCATTTTTGACAGAACAATTCTATGCATTTTTTTCTCTTCATTGGAATGGAACGAAACGTGGTAAAAGTTTTGCCACTTACTATGTGAAAAAAAAATCACATTCGAAAATAATCACATTAAAAAAAATCATGGACATGAAAAGGTTAAACGGTCCTGAAAAATATTGTCACACTTGCACTCCTCGTGGTCAAAGTGACCGCATTGGAAATGAATGGGAAATAAATTGCATCTAGTGAAAACATTTGGAACTGCGGCCAAACAAAATCTTACTGAAAGCTAATTTTTTTAAATATCAACCTCAAATTTGGCATTTTTCTTAACAATACACATACAAAAAATCTATAACTTATTGTAAGTTCACTTTTTAAAACTTTATTCACTTCAGCAATAATAAGCCAGGGGTCATCTTTAAAAAGAGACCAAACTTAAGTCTGTGCACCAAAGCATTCAAGACTTACGACAGTTTAAGTTTCATTTCATTTTTTCATTTCATTTTTAAATTTCATTTTCAGGTCAATGTTCAAAAAGTGAATAAATGGATTATAACTACCGCATAAATATAATTTAGTACCATAAAATCCCCTAAAAATACAAAATATTAAAAAACCTTCAGAATATAAATTGGAATAAAACTATAAAGTTTGATGTATGTAAGTGCTGCTGAAGTGGAGATTTTTGCATTTGCATTGCATTTAAAATTTACACAAATAGATAAAGTGCAATAAAATAAACATCTAAATATTAATTATTTTGGATGTTTTGTTTCCACTACTCTGAAAATTGACCAGTACATAAACATTTTTTTTTAAGTTGTTTTGCCAATTAACTATTTCTTTGGGCATTTAATACTCTGATACCTTTGCCAGAAATGTACGTTGTGGAGCTGCTGTGATTGGTCACAGCGGGGCGGGGGGTGGAATGGCTGTACGTGGATGAGGAGGAGCTGACGTTGCGGGAGAGGGAACTGCCTCCTCCAGGGAACAGGAAATTCTGGTCCCACTTTCCATTTACAAACTGATCTGTAAGGACATATGAGAACAAGACGCCGATTTCATGAATTAGCATAGCAACATTAGCGCATTAGAAGTCACAGTTGAAGTTAGCGCTCCAGATTAGCGCTTTGAACTGTGGCCTAGAGGAGGGAATCACCTCAACAGACCCAAACTGCAGAAAGCCTCTCAGTTCAGAAGAAACAATATTTCTATGGTAGAAATGGAATTAGCAATCTACAATAAGCAAGAGAAATGATGCCAGTTAGCACTCTGAGGCTCTTGATGCCAGTTAGCACTCAAGCGACTTTGATAGCACAGCTGTGGGTTGACGTTGGGTGTAGCTGGCATGCTGTCTGCCAGGGACAGGTCTTCACCTTGTGGCAGGGTCTGTGCATGAATATCGCTGGCATCTGTGGCTGGGCTCAGGAGGTAGGGGATGATGTCAGCAGGCAGTTTCCAGGACACTTTACGGAGATCCAGATCCGAACCGACTAGCTGGACATGCTTCCAGCGTGAGCCTTCCGTAATCATGTGGGGAAGCAAGCAAGGCACAGAGGATGTATGGGCTGTCCGTGCTCAATTTAATTCCCCAAAAATGAGAATTCTGTCATTATTTACTCACCCTAATTTCGTTCTAAACCTGTATGACTTTCCTGAACACAAAAACATTAAGTCTACTACGCTTTTTCATATAAAAAAGGTGAATGTAGCTATAAAGCTCCTAATATTACAAAACAAAACATCATAAAACTAGGATAAAAGTAGTTAACTCTTTCCTCGCCATTGACAGAATTTTCCGGCTTTTTCGTGTTTTCACTGTTATACAGTAGGGGGCGCTATTACGCATCTTCTGAAAGAGTACAGAATCTCCTGATCAAAACGCCGGCGAAGAAGCAGCAGAAACAAGCGATAGCATATGTAAGCAGATGTAAAATAACGTGATCATCAGCATTAAATAGAATATGAATCAAATCTGCCTAATTTTACTGAATGAAATATCGAGCCAGGACGAGCTATAGGACTGTGAAGCTTTGGGGGTGTTGATGGACTCGATCTACTCCATCTGTTTTGATCATCGTTCTGAATCCGATCCAGACAAAGTCTTTGACAATTTTGACAGTTTTTGAAAATGATAAAAAATGACAACATGACAAAAACTCTGGAGGGAAAGAGTTAATACAACTATTGTGAAATGTTAATTACAAGTCTATTTGTATTTGATAAAAATGTATATTTCAAGTCTTCTGAAGCCATGTGATAGCTTGTGTGAGGAATAGACTGAAATATAAATCATTATCGGCTGAAGAATCTTGCCCTCTGAAAGTCTGAATAAGTGTGAATGAGATTTAAGAGTTATGGCGGATAGGAAGATATTCAGTGAATATCAACTTATATATTTTTTCTTACACAAAACTATCATTTGGCTTCAAAGCACCATATGGACCATAATCATGGTAGTTTTTATGTAATTTTTGTAGCGTCCATCCCCATTCACTGTCATTTTACAGAAAAGATTTACAGCCTCTGATGATTCTGTGCTCCCTGAAGTTAAAAGTCATACAATTTGCAACAACCTGATGACAGAATTTTCATATTTGGGTGAACTATTCCTTTAATAACTAGAGTTAGGCAAAGAAGGAAAGAAGAAAAGGTGATAAAGCTGATGTCTTCTGAGCCCATCCATGATGCTAGCGATGTTTATTTTAACTAGCAAGGCCAAGTAAATAGTTTGATCATTCTTGCCGAATGAGAGCTGAAGGAGCCCAAACGTTACAGCTGCAACATTCCCTGAAGGCTGCACAAACAATACGTTAAACTTCCATAAAGAGCCCAGTCACCCAGTTCGACAAAGCCAAAAGAAAAGAAAAAGACATTGTTCCAAGGCAAAGGGAAGTTCTTGTGGGGTCTTCAATGCAAAGGGGACTAGAAAGAGCCTTTCGATTTCAACAGGAGTTGCATACGAATGATGTAAGGACATCATTCTGTTACGCCAAAGATGGAGGCAGACCTTGACCATGTCTTCTATTGACCAATAGTTTCTATAGGTCAACGTAGCACACAAACAAAGCTTTCGAATACTTGAAACAATTCCACCAACATGTTCAGGCATGCAATACAGACAAGCATTGACATGTTTCGGAAACTTGTGTGCAAAGTCTTGTTTTAGTTTCCTGCTATCCCTGATGAAAAGACTAGCATTGTTACACCGTGTCAACACCGGACATGACAGCTGTCGTGTGGTGCCGCAACAGCTTGAGGCTGAGTACACTTGATGCGACAACACAACCATTGAAAATCCATTTGTTCTTTGTGTCAGAAGTAGCGAGAGTGCTTGAAGTACGTTAGAATAAGAACAGTGCATCAGTTTACTATCGGGAATTTGTCATGTTGCGTCACGCCACATTCAGTGTAGACAGCATCACTAATTATAATGGGTTCTATCGGCTTTTGTCACGTCACGCCACTCACGTCTGGTGTAGACACGGCATTAGGATGCTAGTGTGCTGGTGTCCCCTTTACCAAGAGTTGCAAGGCCAACCAGCTTGCCCATGCTGCTTGACCACCTTCACCAGCTCAAGTTTTGCTAGTGAACACCATGGCTACACTGGTCCACCAGCTAAACCAGAACAAAACCAGCAGCATAAATCATCCTTGAACGTCATGAAAATACATCCTGGTAATTTCAGAAGGGATGTTGAGCAAATACACTACCGTTCAAAAGTTTGGAGACATTAAGATTTTTTATGTTTTTGAAAGTAGCTAGTCTCTTATGCTCACCACACCTGCATTTATTTGGTTAAAAATACAGTAAAAACAGTAATATTGTGAAATATTATTACAATTTAAAAGGACTGTTTTTTATTTTAGTGTTTATTTTTACTGTGATGGCAAAGCTGAATTTTCAGCATCATTACTCCAGTCACATGATCCTTCAGAAATGATTCTAAAATGCTGATTTGGTGCTCAAGAAACATTTCTTATTACTATCAATGTTTAAAAAAAAACGTGTGCTTCTTAATATTTTTTGGAAACCATTAAACAAGTTTTTCAGGATTCAGAATAGAAAGTTCAAAAGAACAGCATTAATATGAAATAGAAATCTAATATTTTAAATATCTTTAATGTCACTTTTTAGCAATATAATGCATCCTTGTTGAATAAAAGTATACATTTCTTTCTTACTGACCCCAAACGTTTAGGTAGTGTACATTGGCATGACTCCAATGTGTTGCAATAGTGCACCACATCACAAAAGACACCCACCTTCGGACAGATCTGTGACGCTAGGCCTCTGGCTACTTGTTGGGGATCGTAGTACTTCATTACTGTACATCAGATAGCTGTCATAGTCATCACCAGCTTCTGCATCCACAATGGGAATGTCGGGAATGATGGGAACTGTAGGATTGATGTAAATCATAACAAACACAATCAATCCACAGTCAGTACAATGGTTTATTAAACAACTACTTGGTCTGAACTTGAGTTTGATTCCACCCCATTTTTGTGATATGCTTACTTGACATGGGTCTGGTAGGCTGTGATGCCAGGTTGATTGTGGCTTCTCTGTACGGGCCCCAGCCCACCTTATTGCGAGCACGCACTTTGTAACAATAAGTCTGAGAAGGCTGCAGATTCTCGATGAGCAGCATGCGCTTTTTGGCGTTATCAATCATCACCTTCTTAGAAGGTCCTGAAGGCTCTGAACAGAGAAAGAAATATAGACATTTGCAATCAGAGAAGCATTAAACCACAAAAAAAGTCACAATCCTGACACACAGATGCCATAAAGGGTATTTTAGGACTTTTACTTTTGTCCTCGTCGATGGGTATGTAGATGACCTCATATGAAGTGATAACACCATTTGTCTCTGCTGGCTCTGCCCAGCTGACCTGAGTGACAGTCGGGCTGATGACATTGAAAGCCAAGCGACCAGGTTCACCAGGTACTGGAAGGGGTAAAATAATGCAGTTGGACATGTTTGTGAGACAGAAACTTCAAAAAGCAACAACGGGCATGCTAGAAAAGGACAAATGTGAAAAATACGACATGCACGCTTCCCAAAAAACATAAAAAAGACCATTACAATCCCCAATTAGAACAAATACAAAATTTAAAGATTGACTTACCATCCTCCAGAGTCTGGCATTGGATCATGTCGCTGTAATTGCCCTCTCCAAGTGCATTGTAGCCACATATGCGCATCTCGTAATCGCAGTACGGGTAAAGATTAGTCAGCTCGGCTTGAGGAGTCTTCACATCCAGCACCTGAGCTTCAGCCTCAGGATCTCCATATATCCAGTACTTCACCTGGATACAGCAAATCACGGCTCAAATGTCGTATTTAACACCAGCTCCTTAGGTAAGCTAGTGTTTATTGAAATACTAACTACAGAATCAAATAATCCTGAAAAAATGTATTATGGTTTCCACAAAAAAAGCAAGAAGCACAACTGTTTTCAACATTGATAATAATAAAAAATGTTTAGTGAGCACCCAATCAGAATATTAGAATGATTTTTGATGGATCATGTGACACTGAAGATGCTGAAAATTCAGCTTTGCCATTCACAGGAATAAATAACATTTTTAAAAGGTATTAAAACAGAAAAGAGTTAATAATATTTCACAGTTATATTATAATTAAATATTTCATAAGATACTAAACTTTAATTCATATATATTAATCACTGTTTTATATATCATCCCTGTATTTCAATGTGTATACAATAGCACAATCAAAAGCAGAACAATTACATTTATTTCATAAACTATAAATGAAAAAATTCATAAATAAAGTCATATTACAACTTATAAAGCCTAAATGTTCTCCTGCATCTTTAATGTCACATTCCTGGCTTTTGCCACTACAAATTAAGTAAACAAAATCTCATATTGGTTAATGCTGTGTAAATACCGAAGCTTTCGCACATTTTAAACTGTATCTAATCAGTAACAGCATTAGTGGTCTGAAGCAGATGTTTTGAATAACGGCTGTTGCTTAACTGGGCGTCTTCGTTTATGAGTAGTTTTCAATTTTTTTATTTATTAAACTTTACAGAGGTAAACACAAAAAACAGATTATGCATGGTAAATAATACAAAAACTGATTCAATTTTGTAATTTGTTATGGAAGATATCATGTTGCATGACCTACCTTGTAACCATTGGCGTTTGTACAGGGGTTCCAGTTCAGACGGATGTTTTTAGGCCCGGTAGGGACAGCTTTGATGTTGGTTGGGGAGTAGAGGCGTCCTCCAGGAGATGTGGCTGCCTGATTAACAAATTCCATTTTCTGGAAATCCTGGATTTTCCCATCCCCTGAAATCACATCACGCAATCATTATGTGCCATTCAGCAAAAGGTAAACAAAACAATGATTATTTTTGCATTTACAAATGGTTGCAAACATGGACCCCAAACCTGACTCTAAACCCCCTGTTTTCTCACCTCTACCATCGGAGACGTTCACCAGCGTAGTCTTCCTCTCTCCAATGACTGCACTGTTGCTTGGGTCGAATAGTTCCAGTTGGAAGGTCTCGGGTATGATAGGAGATGGATACGCACGAGGATCAATGACAACATTCTTTTCCGTCTCGCCAGGAGCAAATTTGAGAGGACCGGAAAGGTCAAAGCGAGAGGCTTTCTTTGTGCGCCAGTACACAGTGGTCGGACCCTCCTGGTTTCGATTGCGTACCACAGGGATGGAGTATAGAGGATCGGCTGTATTGCAAGTTTGAGTACTCTTCTTAAACATTACGACACTGGGTTCTGTGAGGACAATTCACATTTGGGTTAGGGAATATCAACAAATTATACTTTCAGATCTGTAAACCTGATATGTACCTGGTTTATCAGCGATGGTGATGGTGGTTCGTGGGTAACGGCCTAGTTTAGCCCCTTGCCGTGGGTTACTCAGATCCAGCACAAACTGTTTGACCTGTTTGTCCTCCAGCAGTCCGTCTCCTTCCCCAAGCTCCAAGAGTTTCACTGGGACGGTCTTCTGCGTTTCCCCTGGTCCATAACTCATGTCTCCATCGACTGAGATATAGTCCTGTGAAGAGAGGTTCGAATTAGCAAGAAAGCATTACCACAATCAAACAATGAGAATTACTTCTGCATGTTCTTTCAATCCAGGAGATATTGATATCACTTCAAGAATTACATGTGGTCTTATATAGTTAAATAATAAATGGAGCAATTCCAATAGGGTCCTCCTCACACCATCGGTGCTCGGGCCCTAAATATGATCAAATCGATTTAAATACAATACAAACTATAATGATGAAACTCAAGATGTAAAGTTAGTGTATTTTACCTTCTTGTCTTTGGCAGTGAGGTCACGGGTGCAGTATGTGACCTGTGTCCGTCCATCCTCTATAATCTCACGACTGATCGGGATGTTCGCCACACCGTCCTGACGACTGTATGTGTATGATGGCTGCAGGAAGGTAAAGATGCTCCTAGCTATAGTATAACAAATAAACAAACAAAAATCTAAATGTTTGATCATGCATCACACAATTTAGCTAGATTTATGCTTAAAACAAATTTATATAAATTAACTTAATCTAATTCAAGATGTATTCTATGAAAAATAGTCTTATTATCTTCTGCAATTTTGCTTCTCAAGAAAAAGTTATGTTGTTTTAAGGATGATTAAAGACAAAAATACTCATTAAAAAAGATGTAGCAGTATTTTTTACTTGTAAAACTTCCTACCATGTTCTTTAATCACTGTAATGTTGACATGATCTTTGCCAATCTTTGCAATTCCAACTGGAACATCAACTGCTTGCACAAGCAGCTCCTTCTTTTCATCATCCTCATCTTTGACGAACAGGGGAACCCGGACATCCACTGACTCCACGCCCTCCTGAAACTCCACAGCACCTGCCGCTTCTACAGAGGAGAAGAGGACGTGGAATCAGAACATTTTTAATTTACACAACAAACTTGAAATATTCCAGAATAACAACAACAGACTTTTTTCCCCAAAAAAAACAACAGTATTTTTGTCTTGTTTCCAGTTCAAATATCTAAAAATTCTTAAATCAAGATACATGTACTAGACAAGTAAATGTCATAAGATATTATGTCTTGTTTTCTGAAGAAAAAAAAATCAAAATGAATTGAGTTTTTGCTTAAAACAAGCAAAATGATCTGCCAATGGGGTAAGAAATTTTGTTTCTGTTTGAATTAAGATTAGTTTTCTTAACCCAAATAGCAGATCATTTAGCTTGTTTTAAGCAAAAACTCAATTAATTTTTGTTTTGTTTTCAGAAAACAAGACATAATGGCCCGGTTTCACAGACAGGGCTTAGATTACGCCAGGATTAAGCCTTAGTTCAATTAGGGCATTTAAGTAGCTATAATGAATGTGCTTTAAAAAAAAACATTACTGGTGTGCTACTTAAGATAAAACAATGGCACTGACGTATTTTAAGATATGTCAGTGCAAGTTGCTTTCAGTTAAAACAGCTCAAACATGCATTTTAGTCTGGGACTATTTTAAGACTTGTCTGTGAAACCGGAAGAATATCTTATGCCATTTTACTTATCTAGTAAATGCACCTTGATTTATTTATTTTTTGGATATTTGGACTGGAAACAAGACAAAAATACTAAGTAAGAAAAATTTTTTTTTGCAGTGCAAGCAAAATGTGTTTGGGGAAAATAAGTGTGTTGTGCAAGGTTTGTACCTCTGTCAGTAGCTACGGTGTAGTAGCCTGGAACCACCTTCAGATCGCGGAAGTTTCCAGTTTGAACCTGTTTTTCAGTCAATTTCACAATATCTGGGTAACTGGCCCGAGGGGCAGTTAAAACTGTGTCCACAATTGTGTTGTTCTGTCTGTGGATTAAAATGAGAATTATTATTGCCAGTCTTAAAGTTTTGAGATTCCCTGTACCAATGAGTAAATCTCAAGAAATATTCAGGTTATATTTTACCCCAAAAAGAAAAAAAAAGGATTGCAAAGTCTTGGTAATGCTTTCAAATTAAGCCCGTTTACTGTTCATTGTTAGTTCATGTCCATGATAATTTACTTAATGCGTAATGCTTAATGGAAAAAATTTAATCTTGATGTAAAATGTTATGATTTCATGAGAAATTAAGCACATTAGTCAATCTCTAATGGTTTTTATTAAAAAAAAAAGAATAATAATTTCCCCATTTGATTTTTGGGGTGAATTACACCCCAAATTTAAAATAACAAACGAATTTGTGAGATTCGTCCTAATCAATAAACTCTCAATAGACTTAAATCAACATACAGTATTTCATAAATGTAATCAACTGTAGCTACTGTACCTTTTTCCAGAATTTCTTTGTGTCCTGGGGGAATAGAAAAGCAGTAAAACATTCAGTACATTCAGACACATGTGACTCGTCCAATACTTTAGAAAAATTTGCCCACAAGGCGCAGATTTTTATGAGTCATTGAGAGCTACTTCTCACCTGAACCGAGTCTTTTGCACTCTCTGTGCGCCAGGGATCTGCAGGAACACGTCATTGAGCTGTTTATGAAGAACACAGAGACATTCGCAGTCAGGCATGACCGTTCATGTGCGAGAAGTTGCTTCTTGGTTGTTGTTTTTTTTTAGGAATCATCACACATTCATAAGCACTCACGTTGTCCTCTACTTCTCGTCTGAGCACGTCTGTGTCCCGAGCCTCAAGCTGGGAAAGAGTTTCTGAATATTGTCGGTTTAGACGAAGAGAGACAGGGTACTGGACTATGACAGAGAATAGAGAGGGATGAAAGAATATGAATATGAGCTAAACAAACACGAAAAATGCCTGTGTGGTTTTACATGTTAACATTTGTTTAAAAATTAAAATTCAACCATCATTTACTCAACCTCATGTAATTCCAAACCTGTATGAGTTTCTTTCTTTAGTGTAACAGAAAAAAATAGATATTTTTTAAAGAATTTTTTTTTTTATCCATACAATGAAAATCACCGGAGTCCACTGTTGTTTTGGACCCCACTGACTTTCAATGCATTGACAAAAACAGTTGCAACATTCTTCAAAATATCTTCTTTTGAGTTCCACAAAAGAAAACAAGTTGTACAGGTTTGGAATGACAAGAATTTACATTTTGGGGTGAACATTTTTGGACCCTGGTCACACTAGACGACGTGATGATCTGAATCTCAGTTTAGACTCACTGGTCTCATTGGGGTTGGGTTTGATTTGGTTCTGGGGGTGGTTTGGTCCTCGATGAACATTATCCATCACTTTCCAGCGCACAATGTCTGTGCTCTTGGGTGGGCCGCTGCGCACCATCGGGGTGTCCAAATGATCAGAGGTCAACAAAGACTGACGTAGCATGTAGTGGTCTTCTTTGAATCCCACCATACGACCTGCCAATCACACACACATTGAGAACAATAGAGTATATCTGTTTCAACTGATTTCTCCTTTATGTAACTTAAGTGTAACAGAATGATTACCTTTGCCACAGCATGGGAGAAGAGCAAGACACGCCTGTTGGGGAGAAACCCAAACGTGAGTTAATTGAGATATACAGTAACATCACTATACACGTCCTAACCAGTTCCATCATAAGTTTTAAACAGCAAGTACGGTAACTTGTTTGGTTTCAACACAACAGGATCAAAGCCAATTTTTGATGTGTAATATAGCAACCTGGACAAGCAACAAGGCATTTTATTGGTTTTTATATCATGCTGTCTATCATTGCCTCTAGTAAAATCTCATTGATTGGCAGTCCTGCTCCACTTAATTGTATATTAAACATAAAACGTTCTTATTGGTTGTAATTTTGCTCTTTGTGCAGAATTTTACCGGGAAAAGAAAATAATTTAACACTGGAAACTTGTCATTTGTGTTGTTTGTGTGTATTTTGAGTATGTGAATGTGCATTTGGATTTACTTAGCTATGATTACAAAAAACACCCACAGGTTGGCCAATCACCCCAATCTGACGAAACCTCCTTTTGGGGACTTGTGTACGGAGCCCTTTTGGATTCGCTCGCAAAATATAGTTCTTCACTGAAATATAGTTTTCCCTCCCATCTCATATTATTTCCATCACAAAAGTTTTGTGAGTCAAGGCAAACTCAATGGAACGCTAAAGTTTTGCAAGTGAACTTTTTTTGAGTTTTGCAAGTGGTAAGTCTATAGTAATTATAATTATGCAGTGTACCTACCTCACAAAAATGCTAGAATCTATATTAATATTCTTTGTGTGTTTGTGTATGTGTGTGTGAGTGTGTATGTGTGTGCAGCTACCTGGCAGCAGGAGCAGTATTTCCAGCAGCAGAGCAAAAGCAAACCAAGCAATAGCATCAGAAACATAATGAGAGGAATCAACCACAGGAAACCTGCAGGTGGACAGTCTGACGCACGGAGAAACAAATCAGTTAGTTTAACCCTGACATGTATGACTTTACACACTCTTGTTCACTAGTAGGTACATAACTACAAAACATAGAGCTTTATTTAATATGAAAATCCCTTTTTAAATTTACCTACAGGCCACCCAAATGGAAAAATACTGTATAAAAAAAGGAGATTTAGAATTTTAGAATTAATATTTGTGTTTATTTCACCTTTCTTTTTCTTCACTAGGACTCTGTGTTCTTTGTCTGTGATGTTTGATGGATAATTCACAGTGTAGTGATACGTGCAGTCGTCATCTTCATCACGAAAACTGCACGTCTCTATCACGTTTTTATCTGTGTACACAAATAAATCAATCCTTCATTTGTTCATCCATCCATAAATGAATCCAAGAGTATAGCTATGTCTTAATATAAAGGAAAGATCTGACACCTTACCTTCCTGAAGCTCTTCCACCATGTTGACTTTAAAGGGGCACTCATCGCATTTCCGCCCTTTTCTCTCACCAGTGTTCCAGGCTTGGCACTGAACGCAGCTCCTCTTGGCTTCACACATACCCAATTGTTGCTGCATTATGAGAGATGGTTGGTACCAGGACATTTGTTAACTAATAGTGCTTATTAACATGCAAAGAAAAGGAATACAGACAGACAGACACACATTCACAGACATCACAGTTGTACCTGGAAGTTTGCTTCACAAGTGGGGCTCAGTGGAAGTCCAGAGTGTTCACACTCACAACGACCACATTTACACACACCACGGTCATTGCAGATGCCCTACAAAAGAGAATAACTATTTATATACACAGAGATGTGTTTTACCTGGAACACCTGTGATATTTGGTACAAAAATAGTTTTGGTACAAATTTTGTCCAACACCGTCATGATCATCTAGTTTGCCTTCGGCCTTACAAAGGCAAAATACTGTAACTACATATTTGTCAGAATCAAGTTATGAGCAAAATAAGGTCTCTTAGACAATAATCAGTCCAGTGACAAATAGGTTTTGCTCAACTATACTAGATATATAAGATTCAGAGAGAACAGATTGTGAAAATCAAATCAATTAAATATTTAATTAAATTTAGTAGTTAAAATAAAGTAGTTAATAAATGTTAACTATCAGCATCATTTTTTTGCCTGTTGGCTGTGTAATAAATTACACAAACTAATTAAATAAAATAGTCACTAAATTTTAAAAGTCTTACTGATATAATACATTTTAATATTTTAATTTGTAGGGTACAATGCCCTTTCAGTTTTTATTTTGAATTTTCTTATATATAATTTTACATGCTTCAGGTAAAAAAAAAAAAAGTACATAAATGTAATCATAAAAAAATAATGTATAATCAACAGTTCATTATCACAAAATAAACCCAAACAGGATGATCTTGCATCACCCTGAAGATGTTTTTTGAAGTATTTAGTGATAATGACTGGCTGACTGTACATTATCTAGTTTATAACATGGCTACTCAAATAACTAAATAAATGGACATGAAATAATGATATGAATTGCAATTATATTGTTATGTGAGAAGAAAGAGGCTACAAAGTGATATGAGAGACATTAAAAGGAGATAACAGTAAAATTAATAAAGTCATTCTTAATTATACTTAAATATTTTACCATGACCAGTTAGAGTCCAATAATCCAAAGTGAACTGTATTTAAAAAATAAGTAATATTTAAAAAATGAATATGAATATTGACAAATACCACAGACTTTGTGTAGCTCTAAATATAGCAAGTGAGACTTAAAATAGTATTAAATAAGTTTATTTACACTACCATTCAAAAGCTTGGGGTCGGTAAGATTTTAAAGAAGGCTCTTATGCTCACCAAAGCTGCTTCTGTATTCTTTGATGAATTGAAAGTGTAAAAGAACTGTATATATTTGAAATAGAAATCTATTGAAATATTATAAATATCTTTACTGTCACTTTTGATTACTTTTAAGGCCTCCTTGCAGAATAAACAAAAAACAAGTTACTGACCCCAAACTTTTGACCGATAGTGTACTTGCTTAGTAACTTTTTGTGAGTTTTACCCCTCTGCTGTCCAGGCATGAGTCATTGCTGATGGGACATTCACAGGCATCTCCAGACCAGCCTGGTGTACACACACATCGGCCCATACTGCAGCTTCCACGTTCTGTTGTGGCAAACAAAGGTGAAAGGTCACAAACCTCGAAGCGGTAACTATGGCAACACAACATTTTCAAATAACTGTATTTCCTGTTTTCCTTTCTTCTTGCAAACTAAATTTGGGATATATTTAGGGCTATATTTAACCAGACAGTTGATGGACCCCATTGACTTCTAGAGTAGAAAAAAAAATACTATGGAAGTCAATGGGGTCCATCAACTTTTTGGTTAGCGACATTCTTCAAAATATCTTCTTTTGTGTACAGCAGAAGAAAGAAATTAATACAGGTTTGAAACAACTTGAGGGTGACTAAATAATGCCAGAATTTTCATTTTTAAGAGAACTATTCCTTTAAAGGCTCATTATGGTTTAGTATTCCCCCCAGTATATATTTAAGTAATTAAATTAATATAAATGTGCGATTAGTCGACTAATGGCTTAAATTAACGAGTTGACTAGAAAAATCTTTAGTCGGCAGGACTAAATATATTCAAATCAAAAAATCTTTTTACTAACCATTACAGAGAAATCCACCAAATCTCTGACACTGAGATTTGTCAAACTGGCAGAAGGGCCCTTCAAACTGGTTTGGGTTATAGCACACACAGGTCCCACACATGCAGTCTCCTCTGCCCGAGCACGGCTCGGTCTTCCCAGGTTGGATGCACATGGCAGAGTCTGTGGAGGCCCCCACTGAACAGTTGCAGAAAGGGCCTAACCTATGAGGGGCGGAGCATAGACAAGAGGCGGGGTTATGGACTGCTACATATGTGATCGGCACAAACCAAAAATGTCAAAGGAGATAAATTTCCATCATACCATCCATCAGAACACTGGCATTTCCCACAGACAAGATCACCATGGCCATTACAGCGCAAAGCATTTTTAACCGGGGTCTGATGTTTAAGTAGAAACAGAGGTTTTAGATTTGAAATAAACACACAGAACAAGATGTTTTAAAGAGATGGCAAACCTCACCTTTTCGCAGTCACATGTCTGACAGAGCACTTCAGCATTGATGCTAAGTGCGGAGCTAAAGGTGGTGGGTTTGACTCTCAAGGTTCCCGTCCGGTCAACCTGTTTGGCCTTACACACATGATCCTCTCCCACCTGAGTAAGAGCCTTCAGACGGACTTTAAATTTACCCTAGAAACAGAGAGACATTTGAATCAGTGTCTTTATGACCAGGTTTTCATATTTTAAAGGATCTTAACAGTGTGTTTATAAAATTACAGTGACAACTATCATGACTCTTATTTTCTGTTGGATATGTAATAAATTACATTAATTAATTCGATAAAAAATATGTAAAAATAAACAGACAGACAGATGGATAGATAGATAGATTATGATTTTACTTTTTAATTTGTATTCAATAATTTTATGTTTTTCCTTTATTATTTATTTTCCTTCCTTTTGAAAAACTGAAACTGTGTGAGAGACTACAGTTGTAGTTGTGCATTTAAAATGCAAACACACTCACAATTTGTCCTGGTGTGATTTTGAAACTGCCATATTCAGAAAAAGTGCCAGACTGAGACAGAATCTTGGCTTCCACCGCCTTTGGTCTGTCCTCTGCACGGATACTGATCTTGGAACGAATATTCTGTTCAAAAAATGATGAAGAGTTACATCAAATTTGAAAAGAAATCCTAGCAACGTATTTGGTATGAAAATGTATTTACCTCAAAAGCTTTTTCTAAAATGCTTAAGATGTTGGAGGAATCTTCTTGTAACTGTCCCAGCTCAGCAATAGGGAAGTATTCATGCAGTTTCTAGATTCATGGCATACAAAGGAAAGCGTAACACTTGTTTCACAAAAAGGGCTATATCACATTTTCAATATAATCTTTATTTATATTGTGGTTACTGAGAACTTTTAAATGGAGATGAGATGCACTTATGTCTTATGTTTTTTAAGGCATACACACCTCATAGTATGAGTAGGAATGGTTGGTAATGGCGAAAATTGGGATGATGTTATGTTTCACCAGAAGTCGCACGAGGGTCGGTATAGATGGGTAGTCTTGACGAATGTCATGTGTGTAGTTTCCGTCTGGAGTCAGATGGCATTGCTCATCGTTACGGTCCAAGATGCCCGCAAGCACGTTGGCACCGTCTGCCTCATAATGGAAAGCCGATTCAGTGGAGAAGACAAGCAAGTGGGTGCTGTGTTGCCTCCAGCCAATCTGTTGCTGTGAAAAAAAGAAACAAGTTATACTCAACCAGGAAGAAGCAAGCAATTCATTTAGAGTACTGTAAATGCCAAGCAAGGCATCCAAGTGTATTTTCCACTTCCATCTACCAACATGTCAGTACCTGGCAGACAGCAGTCTGTAAGATGGCATCAAAACCCCCCTCAGGGGCATCCAGGTTGCCAGATATGCGCTCTTGCTGGAGCTTCTGTCTGAAGAAGGTGATGTTGTTGGTGAGAGTGATGACGTTACGGAATGAAAACGGAGGGTCACTGTTGTCCCACGGCTGAGCTAATCTATGGAAAACATATATAAAAGGAAAACATATATAAGGAGCATATGCAGATAAAGTCTAACTGTGTGGTGCTGTAATTCTGTATTGATCTTACTTGGCTGGCCTCATGTCTGTCTGAGGCTCGGTGACTTTGTCCACAAACTTGCCAAATCCGATGGTGTAATCATCAGAGATATGGCCAACAAGCTCAGCTGCATGGGGTGAGAAAATGAATGAATATCGAAACATTGCGAAAATAAACAATGTTGTACACCCAATCATAGTTTGCTCCAGGGATATTAGTTCAAAAATTAACAGTAAGACAAAGTGCAATGAAACAGAACAGATTCAAATAGGGAGTTGAACTGCTTTTAACTTGACCCACCATCTAAATAACAAGATAAAAAAAATAACAACAGCTAATGTAAAAAATTTAAATGCAAAACAAAGTTTAGTAGTAAGTATTCATTCCATTCATTCATTAATTTATTCAGAGTTCATGCATTCACACATAGCTATATAGTTAGCCTAGTTCAAAAATTGCAAGAAGTGATGCATAAAATATTATAAAATACTATATATATGGATTTTTTAAATATAAAAACACATTTTAAACCATTTCAGAGCAAATATATTGATTGATTGATTGATTGATTTGCTCTGAAATGTGCTTTTTTTCCAATCAGAGGAAGCATAATTTCAACTAACAGCCATTGATGAGCAAATTAAGTTAAAAATGTAAATGTTTAAATGTAAAAACTAAAATGTGCTAACAATATAATACATTTTTAATATATGACTCCACCTTCCTCACTCACCCAGCTTATCTCCCATTCTCTTCAGGTTGTCCAGATCGTCAGACATAGAGTTGGAGAAGTCCATGAGGATGTAGAGGTCCAGAGGTCCACGGGCTGGTTCAAACACTTCCATCTCCACCTCCTTCTCCTCCCCGGGCAGAAGCGTCATGCGCATTAGCTGAGGGGACACCTGAGAGTACTGTTTTGACACATCGATTTGCTCGTTCTGAAAAACACACAAAGACACATGAATGCGTAAACACACATGATTCCATGATATGGATTTATACCTAAAGTGAGGGACAGGTCAGTAGAGTCTGATGAAACAAACCTTTTCAATTTTCCTGGTGCTCTCAATTGTTACCATCCGACTACATTTACGGGCCACCAAGTTTTCCTTCAGGTCACAACGCTCATACTCAAAGATCTGATGAGAAAAATTAGATACAAATAAAAGCAATTACATAACTGTTCATACAAAGAGCTACAATAGGCTTTATAAACATACAAATAACTAAACACATTGTTACGGTGTTTGCTGCAAAATAAAATACACTACTGTTCAAAAGTTTGTGGTCAGTAAGATTGTTTTTAAAGAAATTAATACTTTTATTCGGCAATGACACATTCATCTGATCAAAAGTGTCAGTAAAAATATTTATAATGTTACAAAAGATTTCTATTTTAAATAAATGCTGTTTTTTTTTACTTTCTATTCATCAAAGAATCCTTAAACCTGCATCACGGTTTCCACAAAAATTAATAGTTCAGCCATGAAACTATTCACATTCTGATTGGTTTGTTCAATGTAACGTTCTCAGCCAATTGATTTCACGTATGTCATCATGACAGAAATCTTTTGTGAGCACAAAATCAGCATATTAAAATGATTTCTGAAGGATCATGTGAAAATTCAGCTTTGCCATCACAGGAATAAATTACATTTTAAAATATATTAAAATAGAAAACTGCTTTTTAAATTGTAATAATATTTCACAATATTACTGTTAATGTACTTTTATCAAATAAATGTAGCCTTAGTGCACATAAGAGACTTCTTTCAAAAACATTAAAAATCTCACCAACCCTAAAATTTTAAATGTTATTACTAATTGGAGAAGAACTGCTCACTCAAATCACCATTGAATAAGATTGTTGTATGTCATTCGATTGAATTGTGAAATTGATGTTTTGGACATTTATAATCATTTTGTAATGGTTAACATTTCAGTTTAGCTAAAACTATTCTTCAGACCTGATCTCTGGATCAATATGTCATTTTTAATATCTATTTATTTAAGAAAACATGTCAAACACATATACAACATCAGTTCATTCCACAGCATATAAGGATCATTGAATTTTCACCTCATCAGGGCAGTATGCACATCCTGTGCCGATCTGAATACATTCTGAGCAGGTTTTGGTCCTGGCAGCGGTACAGTGGTTCACTATGTAACAAAAAAAAGCATATTTGTTTGCATATAACAAAGAAAATTCTGTCTTCTTCAAATTTGGTTTTAAATGTTCGGAACTCAGTAATTAAGGTCTTCTTAGCGTTACTGTATACATTTGGGTAACACTTCTGAATTTCATTTCATTAGCAAACAAATGTTGCTTTTTAACCAGCTAGTCATTTTTAATGAATGTATGAAGTCAGTTTTTAACTGACTTGGAATTGCTTCCTAAGTAAAAGTGTTTGTAATTGAGATTTGAGGTTCAAGGGGTTTAAGAGTTGATGTTCCCACCCTCATTAGCACGGCTGACTGTCGCAGCAAGCATGAGAATGTAGATCCCCACAGTGAGACGCCGAGCCCATCCTCCCATTTCAGTCTGAAACACAAATTAAACAATAGCCAGATCGTACATATTACATAAAGTTAAACATGGTGAACAGATGTCACACATAAACACCACACACATGGAGATACAAACCAGAACTGATCGTAAGTGAACTGAAAAATTCAATGCATGCAAGACATGTGCCTTGATAAACACCATAAAAGCATGCAGCAAAAACTCCATAATGACGACTTTGATGACCAGACACACTGCAGTGTACAATTATTTTAAATCTACACCATATTTATGTGTGTCCATTAGACTTTTAGAGACTTTTTACAGACCGCTGTCCATATCTAATCTACAGAAAGAGGAATAGCATGCACTTCAGCTGTCATACCGGCGCTTAAATCACTAAAACGGCAGCAGAAATCTGATCCACCTGCTGATATCACTTTCCCTCGCTTTTCACCCACTCCCTTTCTCCCTGAAAACATCAAATGAAAGTTGAGCCCATTTCACCCCCCATAAATCTGAACTCTGACAGTCAAGAGGAGAGACAGACCAATGATTCCTCAGGAATTCCACTCATATCCTCTACAGATGGACACAGAATCCAGGGAAAAGAAAGACAGTGGAAAGTTTGAGAACACCTTTTTATATTTGTGCATTACATTTTGGTCTTTTATTCTCATTTTTCTACAATGAAAAGATAATAAGTGAGTGTTAGGACATTCAATTGATTTTCTTTCTAATTAATACTTTATATTGATATTGATATGTATAATATCAATATTTGCTGAATAAAGTCTAATTAAGGGGGAGAAACAGGACACATAATTGCATGCCGCCAACGCACATAATGCATGCAGACAGACGTTACATCACATCTGACTGTTTTTCTCTAGGTGTTCTTGAACACGTCTGAACATCTCTGTACTCATTCTGTGATGCATGCTCTCTCTAAACGTGGTGAATTTAGTGAAACATGTTGCCTGAGGTAGCAGCCGGTGCTGCAAAGACTGCAGACCTGAGAAAAACATCAAGGTGGTTCTTCAAGTTCAATATCTCCAATGGTACGAAAATCGATAACTATTCAGGGAGCATGATTAAATGTTATTTAATGACATGCTTTTACTTTTTTATAAATAATGATACTAAATAATCATGCTAAATTGAAAGCCTTGGAATTTCCCCAAATACACAAATCAGTTATTTTCCCCAAAAAGAACTGGTGTTGGCACATCCATCAACTTTACATTCACGTATATCTGCTCTGAGTTCATATTTTGACCAACATTGCTGGAATTTCACTCCAGGATGAGAGAAAACTCAATCTCATTTAAATTTCACTGTGCCTGAGACCTAAACAGACCTTAACATGCTATTGTGAACCTGTAATAACCTCACAAATGGGCAGATAAATCAAGCTTAGTCATACACAGAGAAAAACAACATAACCCAGAAGTACCCAATACAAAAATATTAGATATTTTGTCTACTATGATACATGTCATTCCTTTCATGTGAAACTTTTCCAACCAGCAAATCTTTTCCAAGCTAAAAACAAATTCTATTAATGTTATCTGAGAACAATAATGTCATTATAATACCATAAACAAACATGGTCACAATATATACAACACATATGATCCAGACACAAATGTGATTTGATGGGCACAATTGCACAACAACATTCAAATTAAAATGAACAACTGCAAATGAATGGTGGAGCCTTGCAAAAGGCATAACAACCAACAGACAAACGCCTTCTTTACCTCTCATATCTTCATGAGGATTTAGTTCGAAAAAGATTTAAGAAAAGATGAAGAACAAAAAGAGCTGAACAGTAGTGTGCAAACTTCAAAGAACTAAAACAAACTGATTCAAAGATTTCTCTTCTTCATATTGCCAGCGACAAACATCAGCAAACAAAAAGACACAAGCAAGCAAAAAGTAAAGGGGAAGTAGAGAGATAAAAAAAGTCTTACAAAATATATGCAGGACTGTGAGGCTTTACAAAAAGATTGTTGATCTCACAAACCTCTTAGTTAGTTGTTTCCCAATCCAAGTCCCAGAGTCCACACAGAAACAGCAAAGTTCTCTAAAAGAAAATCCTTAATACTCTCCCTGTTGTCCAATGATTAACCGAAAAGGGGAAAAGAACCTGTTTTCCACCTGCGTCTTCACAAATCCAAGCAACAGGCAATCCTCTTGTGCTTGCAGGAAAACGTCCCCCTCCTATCCCACTTTGTGCTGTGCAAAATCGACTGAATATTCCTCCAGATACGACTTGTGTTTAAGAGTGAATGTGTGTCTGGTCCCTCCTCTTTAACTCAAGTTGTTCAGGTGGGTTGCAGGCAACACCCTTCCTTTCTTTCTCTGGCTTTGTGAGGTAACAAGGTTGCTCCACCTTTCCCTCTGTCCTTTGCTAGCTTGCTCTCTGCAAATTCCTTTAGCAGCACCCTCACCTGTGTGGACTTGAGAACGACAGGTCAGAGCTCCTCCCCAAGGGGGAGAGGAAAAGAGAGTGAGAGAGAGAGAGAGAGGGAAAGAGTGAAGAAACCTTGCCCTAACTGACCTTGCACAGGGAGTGGCAGGCAGATATATTGCCTGCAGGGTACAAAGAATCATTGCCGCACTCATTTCTGCACATGGATACTGTGGTACACACACAAACACATGCCCTATCACACTTTAAGACGATGAGGATAGTTTTGAAAGCAACCAACTAAACCCTGAGGTATGCGCGAAAAACAATCCGATAGGCTTCACACACTGAAATGAACTCAACAGCGCTTACTGAGCATTGCCTTTGAAGTCTTGCAAATGTCACTGCCACAAAAATGTGCCCTAATTCAAGAGGGAAAAGAGAAAGTGAGACAGCAAGAGAGGAGGCGAGACATACTGGGACAGCATTCGAAACGGGGAGACAGAGAGAGTAAGTGGTGAAAACAAGCATTCCTGTGCAGCGGGAACAAAGCAACAGTTTTCCATTTACAACTTGACCAGGTCAGTGACCTCGTCCAGATCAGCTTAGAGAGAGAAAGAGTGAGAGAGGTCAGACAGACAGACAGACAGACAGACAGACAGATAGATAGATAGATAGATAGATAGATAGATAGATAGATAGATAGATAGATAGATAGATAGATAGATAGATAGATAGATAGATAGATAGATAGATAGATAGATAGAAAATTATATAAAGGGACAGATAAATGGAGAGACCGATAGAACAATGCATGATGCATCAGGCCAGGTGTCAATTATTCTTTCTAATGCTTACTAAATTCACAAGCTGAAAACACACAGTAAAAGCACATGGACAAACCATGGCAACGAGAAATCATGGGAACCACATTCCCGCAGGGCAGATGCATAACACTAAACACACAATGAGTCAGAAACAAGGTGTGTGCTTCCCCAAGTAACAATCAGACTGCCTGGCACTCAGTGAAACGTTAGAAAGGGATGTGTGTGGTACAGCTGTCCCTCGGGGATGACCTGTGGAAAACCTTAGCTGTTATTGTCATTTCTGACTGCCGGACATCAAGAAAAGTTCCAAGTGCATTTCCTCACACGCTTGAATGTTTCCCTTGGATAATTAATATTTTTAAACATCAAAGTACATTAAGCACAATTTATGGCCTGAAGGAAACATCCAATTCACATTCAGAACTCCTTTTGTTTATAAACACTGAATTCATATTATCATGTTTGCATTCAAAAGAAATTGGCACAAAGATACAAATTAATCAGTTGAAAAGGGAAATTAATTAGACTACCTACCAAATATTAGCCTACAGTTTTGTAAGTCTTGTTTATTGCCCTTGGAACATGTTTTATGTCTGCATATTCTGCCAATTTCGGACACAATTTCCAAAATAAATATTGTTTTCCTCCTTAGCGGTCAAGAGCATCCCTCTCAGGATTTCCCTTCCCCACGAAAAAAAAAAAAAAAAAAAAAAAAATTCATGGTAGTTTACAGTTACTGTTATTTTAACTCTTGCTAACCAAAAATAATAATTAAAAAAAAAAAAAAAAACACACAGAATGCAGCAAGAAAACAAACACAGGCCTTAAGTGTAAGAAGCTTTCAGAATATTTGTCATTGTTTCCTTTATTGCTGACGACAGTGGTGACTAATATCAATTTAACACAGTTTTATTGAAGTAGACTAAGAATATAGTAAAAGAAAGGTAACTCGTGGTTACCACGGTAATCTTTCATAGCAGGATATAGATGTATCTTTCAGCCCTTGAGTATGTGTTTTATTTATTATACCACATTGCACAAGCACAAATATTGTTTCCACCTCAACGGTCACAAACTTTTCTCTCAGGATCCGACCACCTACGAAGCACAAAACTGCTGCAAACAGTTTAAACATAACACTTACAATATTTAACACGACCATGACTTAACGTTACTCAAACAAAAGTAAATTTAACTCACCTCTTCACCGCTGTCGCTTGTCAAAACTCAATGTCAAAACTCATCGAGCTCCTAGAAAACATCTGTGGGCATCATTGGCGGGTTCCGAGTCAGCTCGAATATTGTATCACATTCACAAACATTCATGCATTTATAAAGTCACATTTTCCTTGCACTTGCAAACGCCCTGGACTGCATTACGCACATTTTTGGCAACCGCTCTTTTGCGAGGCAAACGTCTCCATCATTTACATGACAAAAGATTCCCTCAGAATTTATTACTTTCTTTTGTTATTTGTAATCAGGCTGGACAAATGAAAACGGCTAGCTAGCTGTGTCATTGAAAGCAGACCAAAAAGTAGCTACTCAGAAGAGTCAGACTCCAAAGAGAAAAATTCTATAGGCCTTGGCCCCGCAAAAAAGAAAAAAAAAAAAAGAAAAGAAAGAAGTTTATTGTCATCACAAAATTGGAAAAGTCCAGTAGCCCGAGTGAGATGCATGATCTCACAGATATTACCCTTAAAAAGTGCAAGGTCAGTAAGATTTTTAAAGGAAATAATACTTTTTAATTACTTTACAATTAATTTATATCACAAAAGATTTAGATTTGATATATGTTGTTCATCAAAGAATTCAAATATTTAGCAGCACAATTGTTTCCAACAACTGATAATAGGCTAATAATAATAATAAATGTTTCTTGAGCAGCAAATCAGCATATTTTAATGATTTCTGAAGTATCACGTGACACTGAAGACTGGAGTAATGATGCTAATCAATTGCTTTTTAAATTTAAAATATATTTTCACAACATTAGTGTTTTTAATGTATTTTTGATCGATTAAATGCAGTCTTGGTGAGAATAAGAGACTTCTTTCACAGACATTAAAAACCAACCCCATACTTTTAAAAAGGTGTCAAGAATAGTAACTGTAATTTATTTAATGCCATGATGCATGATGCACAAAAAAAAATCTGCAACAATAGTACAACATGAAACTGTCTGTGAGTTCATAGGTTCTTCCTATATTCATGATCCAACACCCCTCCCCCCAATATTCTACTTGCCTTTTGAAAATGAATATAGGCCTATATTTGAATAAGTGCACCAGTGCTATGTATGGGTTTACAATATTGGCAAAAACATATGACTAGTGGGTAGAATTAAATTAGCTCTCACTACAGTAACACAGGAAGGTAAAAAAAAAAATGGTCAAGTTCTAGAACAATCAATGAATCACTATGCATGTTTAAATACTTGGTAACAACATTATAATTATGTGCACTGCATGAGTAAACCTTCGTGGCCGGATTCCACCGTAGATCAGTGGAGTCAGGGCCTGTACCGGGTGTGTCTTCAATCTGAGTCACTCTGACGCACAGTTAGCACATACAGCACTCGCTCAATCCCCATCTCTCAATCTCAGCAGGCAAACTTACTCCTGTGCGTCAACTGATTTACCTGGGGCCATGAAAAAGTCAAATAATAATTAAAAAAACACTCTTTGTTACAACCATAAAGCCTTGCATTTGAACAGAAATAAAGTTTGACAGGCCAATAGGTGAGAGTGGGGTAAGATGTGCCACCATAATTTGCTTTCCTTTAGCCAGGAAGAATTAAGAAGCAGCAAAAACAAAGGCAATTAATTATATTTCTGAATGTCTGCTTAACAACTGAAATGAGAAGAAAGCATTTATAATACAATATAATATAATACGCCTAGACACGACCACAACGCATCCCTGAAGTGTCAGCAGAGGTTGTGTCTACTAGACTCTCCCCTGTAAGGTCTCGTCGACACGACAGCCATCGGCACTGATCCTCTCCATACCGGCGTGACTTTGATCTTCAACCAGATGGAACTGGATAATATTCTGATTGTTCCAATCCAATCTGACTTCTGACCTATAATGCTGCATGAATCATAATCATACACTGTTCGTTCGTTGGCCAGAGGAGAACTGCCCTCCTGACTGAGCCTGGGTTCTCCCAAGGTTTTTTCTCCATCCTGCCACCTGATGGAGTTTGGGTTCCTTGCCACCTTCGCCGTTTTCCACCTTTGTTGCTTTGGCTTTTGGCTTGCTAGTTGGGGACATTAAAATTAACATTTAATTTAATATTCAACAATAATATTGATCTGCCTGTATTGACACCATTATATGAGAACTGAACTGAGCTGGACTATGACTATGGTTTTCTCCAGAGCGGCTACAGTATATATAAATGAACTAAATTAATAACTTTTTTAAAACATAATTAAACATCACTGAACTTACTTAAGCTGGACTCTGACGCTATTTTCTTCTGGAAACAAACTTTGTTGCATTTTCCTGTTATCTCTGTAAAGCAGCTTTGAAAAAAATCTGTATTGTAAAAAGCACTATATAAATAAAGTTGACTTGACTTGATAATACGTTTTGATGAGGTTATACATTTACATTTACATTTAGTCATTTAGCAGACGCTTTTATCCAAAGCGACTTACAACTGAGGACTAAACCAAGCGAGTCATCGTGAAGAGGCAAAAGCAACGCAAGAAGTGCTCAAAATACAAAGTTCAGACATAGCTCGGAGTAGCATAAGCCAGGCAAGCGAGGATTTAGAGGAAAGGATTTTTTTTTTTTTTTTTTTTTTTTTTTTTTTTATTAAGTCAAGTGCTCCCGGAAGAGATGAGTTTTCAGTTGTCTTTTGAATGTTGTCAGGGATTCTGCATTCCGGATGAGGGTGGGGAGATCATTCCACCAGCATGGAACCGTGAATGAGAATGTTCTGGAGAGTGATTTTGTGCCCCGCTGTGATGGTACCACGAGCCGTCGCTCATTGACCGATCGTAGGCTTCTGGTAGGGATGTAGACTTGTAGTAGTGAGTGGAAGTAGGAGGGAGCTGAACCTGTGGTCAATCTGTAAGCAAGCGTCAAAGCCTTGAACTTGATGCGAGCAGCGAGTGGTAGCCAGTGCAGAGAGATGAGCAGAGGAGTGACGTGGGCCCTTTTGGGCTCGTTGAAGACCAGACGAGCTGCAGCATTCTGGATCATTTGTAGAGGTTTAGTTGCACATGATGGAAGTCCAGCCAGAAGAGCATTGCAGTAATCAAGCCTAGAAATGACCAGGGCCTGGACGAGAAGTTGTGTTGCATGCTCAGTTAGGAAAGGCCTGATCTTCCTGATGTTGTGCATAGCAAACCTGCATGATCGAGCTGTCTTTGTAATGTGGTCTGTGAAGGTCAGCTGATCATCAAAGATTACTCCAAGATTTCTGACCGACCTTGATGGGGTGATTGAGGATGGATCTACCTGGATAGTGAGGTCGTGCTGTAGAGACGGATTGGCAGGGAGGACGAGAAGCTCAGTCTTTGCCAGGTTGAGCTGCAGGTGATGTTCCTTCATCCATGCCGAGATGTCCGCCAGACAGCTTGAGATCCGTACAGCTACTGTGGGATCATCTGGTTGAAATGAGAGGTAGAGCTGGGTGTCATCAGCATAGCAATGGTAAGAGAAACCATGTGCCTGTATGATAGGTCCCAGTGATGTGGTGTAAATGGAGAAGAGGAGCGGTCCGAGAACTGAACCCTGAGGAACTCCTGTGGTCAGTTGATGTGCTTTGGATACCTCACCTCTCCATGTGACCTTGAAAGACCTACCTGTGAGATAGGACTCAAACCAGTTGAGGGAGGTTCCAGTGATGCCCAGTGATGAGAGGGCGGACAAGAGGATCTGATGATTCACAGTGTCGAAGGCAGCAGACAGGTCCAGTAGAATGAGAACTGATGATTTGGAAGCAGCTTTTGCGATCCGCAGGGCTTCCGTGACTGACAGCAATGCAGTCTCAGTTGAATGTCCTTTCTTGAAGCCAGATTGGTTGACATCCAGCTGGTTGTTCAGAGACAGGAAGGATGATACTTGGTTAAAAGCAACTCGTTCAAGTGTTTTTGCAATGAATGGTAGGAGAGAGACAGGTCTGTAGTTCTCTAGAAGTGATGTGTTTAATGTTGATTTTTTAAGCAGAGGGGTTACCCGAGCCTGCTTAAATGCTGTAGGGAAAATGCCAGTGTGGAGGGATGAGTTGATAATGTGTGTGAGAGCTGGTAGAAGTGTGGGAGAGATGGCTTGTAGAAGGTGTGAGGGGATGGGGTCTAGAGGGCAGGTAGTAGGATGACTGGAGAGGAGAAGTTTAGATACTTCTTCCTCGGTTAGTGGAGTGAAGGAGGAGAGAAGGTTATTGGCTGTGGGAGAGGTTAGTCTGGGTTCCTGTGCTGAGAACTGACTGCTGATAGTGGTAGTTTTGTTAGTGAAGAAGTTAGCAAAATCATCAGCAGTTAAAGAGTCTATGACTGGATCATTATTGCTGTGATTAATATGTTTCTAGCATGTTATTATTTGTTTGGCAACAGTTATTTTAACCTTAATTGACGGACTGTGTAGCTTTTCATTTCTTAAACAACCGTGTAGGATGACACATCATGGCCATATTCCAGAATGACAAAACCAAGATTCATCAGGGTCAAATTGTGAAAGAATGGTTTAGGAGCATGAAGAATACAAGATCTTGAACAAAAATTGACGCACCACTTGATGGAAATAACATCACATTTATTTTCATCAAGAGGTGCATCAATTTTTGCTCAAAATAAATTGACGAAATAAATGCAGTCCTGGTGAACATGACACTTCTTTCAAAAACAAACAAAAAATTTAAATAAATAGCATAGACCCCAAACTATTGAATAGTAGTGCAAGTTAACCATTATGGTTTTAAAAAAAATGAACATATGTCATATGTTCTACTGTAACATACTAATTTGATCATTTGCACAAGGTTTTACTTTTATCCGAAAGAATAGTCAACTTAGAGCAGTGGTCCTCAACCCTGGTCCTGAACTCAGATAATAAGCAAACTTAAGAAGCTGTAGAGACATTACTCGTCACATCGATGTCACGTGTCTTTATGGGATCTTTATGGGATGTGTGTGAACGCACACACAGATTCCGGAAAACCACTGGCAGCGTGAATGAACCAAAATCAAACAATCCCAGGACACATTATCAGTGTATTTTCCGGAATCTCTGTGAAAGGGGCTTTGAAGTAACCACCACTTAGAGTAAAGTGTCAAGATCAAGGGACGCAAATTTGAACCCACAACCTTCTTATTATCAAGCCCAGATCTTTAACTAGGCTGTACCCCCAACATTCTCAGCAGGTTTTAAATGTTTTAAAGTGCCAGAGTGCCAGAAAATCATCTCATTGCACAGGATTTCTTAGCTTGAACAAAAGCTTGGATGGCTCAAGGTCAGAATGGAAAAGGTATCGCTTAGATATAAATCAGTAATCCATCTAGTAAATGCACACCATCTTTCAATTTCAGAACCCCAAAACACATTCCTCATCCACAAAACATTCTTTAACACTACCCCCATTTCTACAGCTGTTTCTTCATCCCAGAGGCAGATACTTTCAGATTTGAATTAAACACAGCAGAGTTAGAGTCGTTTTAATATTTACATGTTTAAAAAAAAAAACTACTTGCATTGCTAAAATTAAATAAAAGACAAATTACAGAAAAAAAAGTGTAAAAATGAACTTGCACCAAATTATAAGACCACCTTCTGTCTACACAATAATACAGTCAATTAGCCCTGATCAGTTGTAATAAAATGCTGAATGAATACTCCAGTGATGTTTAATTGGTGTTCTGTGTGATGTGACCTATCCAAAACATGAAAATGGAAACAGATAGAAGGCAAACCTGACTGGTCATCTATCAAACAATGAATGATTACTAAAAGGAAAAATAAAAATTACTCGATAAATTGTTGCAAGTTTGAAAGTTTTCATATGTTGGACATGAAAGTTCAGATGACTTGCAATGCATGACAGCTGCAGGATAGTTTTTACATACATGAAATCAATGGAAAACATCTGGGCAAAGACAACCAAGAAGTTTAAATACAAAAAAAGTATCAACCATCGGATGAATGCATTTGAAATAGCTAGTCAAAGTTGAACACAAAATGTGTGGTACAATTATGCCGTTATGAAGATATATCCAAAATATTCTCTTTCTGAAAATGAGATAAAGACCATCTATTCCAGTTGCCAGACAGTTAAAACCGGCTGTTGCTCAAGTAAAACAGCAGGACCTGTTACTTTTCCATGTGACACTACCATTGACTATCAATCTGGCAAACTGATTTTCAACACTTTTTTTTCCATGTCATTGCTTAGCTTTTTTGAGAATGGTTCCCACTGCAGAGATGACAGTGGTCTTGGTGCCGCTGGCTGTTGTGGTCACAGAGACGACTCCAGGGAGGGTGGCAGTGGTGGTGAGGAGGGCGGGTTGTGCCAGGGTCACTGGCACTGCTGAATCCCACTTGCTCTTCCTCTTCTGAGCATCTGCTGGGTCATAGCACTTAGGTTTAATTCAACTAGACTAATGGTAGGTTTAATTCAACTAGACTAATGGTAGGTTTGTTTGCAGTAACACTAACCAACAAAGACTGAATTATAATTCAACATATGTTGGGCTGTCACAATTCCTCAATTAAATTAGAGTACTTGATTTAAAAAAAAAAATCCTCAATTGCAATTTGCCCATGTCAATTAACTGGCAAAACACGGAAGTGGTGCATTCCACGGACGAGAATCCATGAACGGCATTATTAGACCTTTACAAAGGCTGCAGGACATATCAAAACCATTTAAAGGTGCAGTGTGTAATTTTTAGCAGCATCTAGTGGTGAAGTTGCGAATTGCAACCAACAGAAGTTACGGTGGCCGACAGGAAAAGATGTCGTCGTCTGAGACAGCAGAGTATCCAGTTAAGCAATGAGGTTTCTTTACAAAGGTACATTAAGAAATTATGTTTACTTAATTATTTAGTAAAACGATATGTTACTGCGAATATTATTGTTACTTGTTCATCATTGTGTCAGTGTTTTATTCGCTGACTTTAGCAAGCTTCATTGCACAAAGAACAACAGTGACGAAACGCGCTTGTCCGTTTAGGGCTACTGTAGAAACATGGTGGCGCAAAATGGCTATTTCAATGCATGCAAATTACGAGTTTCTTCCAGCGGCTCAGAGAGGCTCCGTTCACAGTAAATGCTGCTATAACGTTCATCTGGGAATGCAACGTGCACCATTTCACCAGATATGTAACGTAAATCATTTATGAACCTTAGCCAACACAGGAGAATACATCAATACGTTTCTAAATACCGTAAAACTTCAAATAATAGCCCGGGCTTTTATTTTCCCAAATCGTCGAACTGCACCGGCTTGTATTTGAGACAGGCGTCTATATGAGACAGGCCTTTGTAATTTAGTGTTGAGATGTTGTTCATTGAGTGTAGGCGTAGAGTCTCTAATCTCTAAAAATCTCCAAATGCTCCACGTGAAACTGCGGTCTTCCGATCTTTTACTATCGTGTCAATTGATTTTGATTAATATGCGCGAGGGAGAGAGAGCAGGACAGCGCTCGTGTTGTTTGAAGACGTGAGAGTGCGCGCCCGGGTCTCTCTCTCTCTCTCTCTCTCTCTCTCTCTCTCTCTCTCTCTCTCTCTCTCTCTGCTCTCCCTGTCAAGCGCAGCAGTCATTCTATTCTACATCACTCACCGATCAAAAAAGGCTTTGGCGGGACAAAAATTTGCTTTGGCAGCCGGCAAAAAGCGGACGATCTGACGGGTTTTAGAAGATTAAAAACAACCGAAACTAAAAAACAGACCCGGCCTCTATTTGAGACCGGCTTTTATTTACCCAAACCTGCAGCCACACCAGGCGTGTAAAAGAGACAGGCGTCTATTTGGGACTCGGCTATTATTTGAAGTTTTACGGTAAGCAAACTGTTGTTCATCGTGATTTTCAATAAAAGTTCAAACCCTCGCTCTGAGTTTGCATGTTTTGATGTCCACATGTTCTTGTTCAAGAAATTACAGTGGCTGTAGCATGTCTATCATAAAGAAGTGGCCAAATATCAAAGATTAAGTGGAGATTTTAATTAAATCTTTTTCGGCCAATTTTAAACAAGGATTTGATCATGCTGTAAAGTGTAACAATAACAATCACCGTCTGGTGCCCTCTGGAGGCATTTATTATAATACATGATGAACATAAGTTGTGTATTTTATCAGTGTTGTTCAATACAACAATATGATTACTTGCTTTTCGAAACTTTGTTTGAACCAATAAGTATTGCCTCATTGTTATTACACCAATGTATTTTAAGTCATTTTAGTGGTTGTTCTTTACTTAGGTCTATTTGTATTACCACAAAAAATGTATCCGATTATTTTGATGATTAATCATGTACCAAAAGAACAAAATAATCGTTAGTGACAGCCCTAAACATTTGCATTTCATTATCATAAAACTAGAAATGGCTTATGCAACTATTATCAAAGTGGCGACACACCAGGAGTAAAGAAATATACAGACTGATTTTCTCTTTTATAAATGCTGAATAATACAGTTAAAAAAAAAAAAAGCATAGAATATATATTTTTAAAATCGTAAAAGCCTTAAACCTTGGTCTTTTAAAAAAAGACCATACTGACTTTGTTACCTAAAAACTATTTTTTTTGCATCATATTTTTGGTAATATATATATTTTTTATTAATAATAATAATAATAATAATAAGTATAATAGGCTGTTATTATACAACAATAACATTGCCTATTTATGTTTCAATTTCATCACTTTACATTTTTAAAGCCCTTATTTTTACATCAAACACTCAATCATGCATTGTACCTGTGGATGAGGCAGTTGTTGCGTTTGTGGCCAGAACTGCTGCATTAGAAGTGGTGCCTTTTTTAGTGCCTGTCACAAATTCAATCTAAAGACACATGGGTAAAACATTGTAACCGTCAGTGAGGTTTTGGCCCATATAGAAGAAAGAAACCTTTTAATATTATTAAAAATAATAATAATAATAATAATAATAATAAGTGGAGTGCCTCAAGGTTTTAACCTTGGTCTTTTCCTTTTTGGCTTTTTCCAGCTTGTCCATCTCTACCTTCTGAGCTTTGGCTGTGGAGAGAATAGCACACAAATGGTTAACAGATGTAATCAATTTAATCCATTTGAGTTGAAAATGTCAAATAAAATTTTAAGCTAAATGTACCTAGTGCCTCATAATACGAATCCTCTGACCAGCCATGGGGGTCAAACATGTCCTATGGAGAAGTAAATAAAAAGTTTTATAAAACAGCAATGTGTGTATACATGGTATTAAAAGGTAAACATTACATACTTTTGGATAATTGGTTCCAAGTTCATCAATTCCACAGAACTGGATTAGCTTCTCATAAATACTATAAACACAAACAGATGGTTAGTTTGAAAACAAATAAAACAGTATCAAAATATAATCTGCTTTAGGTTATGTCTGGTGCATGGTGGGTCATTAAAACTTGTTATCTTCAGACCTTGGGTTGCGAAACTCTTTCTTCATTTGAATATGGCTGTTTGTATCAAAGTCTCCATGAAGCTTCCGCTCGTAAAGTTTAAAGATCTTTTCCTACAAAGAAAAGGTACAACAGTCTTACTATCTAATTCTTTTTCATATCATTATTGATATTAAGTGCATGCATGATCTTGCTAAATAAACAAATTGTCTTTTTTATTTTAAATGCAAGTTCATATAAAATGTGCACTACGAAACAAGAAAAATACTGTTTCCTCTCTCCAAGTGTTTTGAGACACTAGGAATGAATAAAGTCTTTGTACGACTGCGAGTTTCTAGAACTAGAGGGTGATTTTTGACAACCGGACTCCAAGAAGCACTTGGAGATGTGCCATTTTCAGTTTTTCTTCACATTCCAAGAAGTCAAATAAATTTAAAAGTCCTTTGTTGACAGTTAAGACACTGATCTTCATTTGTACAAAATGTACTAAATAAAGTTAGCAAGAAGACCAACTGAGGTGTAAAGGGAATGATGATCATGTCTGAGCAGTGATAAAAGCACAGCCACAAGGACAGGATATTAATCATGATGTGGAAAAGCACAGCCCATCTATCAGTACTAGGCTGTAGAATACTGAGTGTGAAAACCACACCCGGGCACACCTGCCCCAACAGCTCACGAGAGACAGAGCCACAACAGGAAGTGGTATTATCAATAAGAATTTGACAATGAGATTGAAAAATGTGGTTTGTTAATATTTATTCATAATATGTTCAAATATGACCTCATCATCAACATGGTTTTGACATCACTGACCTCAAATGTTTAAATCCCTGGACATGTTCTGACAGGATGCAAGTTGCATGATTTAGGGCAAACTGCCAGTCCTTACCCCCGGGTGAGGCAAAACACCTGAAAGACTGACACCCACAACCTTCCACCCCCTTGAGCTCCCCAGTGCCACACCCTGAGATAAAACATGCCAGCCAGGATCTGAACATGTGCTTTAAAGATGTTGCCAAGAACTAAAACAATGAATTCACATGATCTCTTTTTATGACTGTTGACAAAGTGTAGCAGTCCAACCAAAACAGAGCAGCTGAGAGAATGTTTTTCAGCGGATATACGGAGAAAAAAAAAATCTAATTCTTCGGAAAATTCAGAATTTACCAAGAATGAGAAGCACCAATAATATTGTTTATTTGCATGCATAGTCTATGTTGTTTTAGCCTGTATAATTTTAATTTAAAGGGTTAGTTCACCTAAAAATAAAATTTCTGTCATTAATTACTCACCCTCATGTTGTTCCAAACCTGTAAGACATTTGTTCATCTTCAGAACAAAAACTAAGATATTTTTGATGAAATCCAAGAGCTTTCTGTGCCTCCATATACAGCAACGCAACTACTAATTTTCAAGGCCCAAAAAGGTTTTGTTTTATTTTCTGCGAACAAAATATTCTCGTAGTTTCATAAAATGAAGGTTGAACCACTGTAGTCACATGGATTATGTTAACGTTGTCTTTACTACCTTTCTGGGGCTTGAAAGTGGTAATTGAGTTGCTGTATGTATATGGAGGCACAGAAAGCTCTCGGAATTAATCAATTATTGAAGATGAACGAAGGTCTTACGGGTTTGGAACGACATGAGGGTGAGTAAGTATTTTCATTTTTGGGTGAACTATCCCTTTAATTAAGATACTATTATTAGTATTTTGTATTTATTTTTGTATTTCCTGTTTTCATTTTAATTTCAGTTAAAGGTTTAGTAATTTTGTTGTGCATTTTTGTCAGTTTTATTCGTAAAACTGTATGTCTATATAATTTGCATTATACTATATTTCTGTTTGTTATTTTAGTACATCAAGTTAAATTAAATGAAAATGAGATATTGTCTTATTGTCAGCTGAAAATAAAAAACTTAATTTTTTTAGTTAATGTTTCTTTTATTTGAAGTAATGGAATTTATGGTTTTAGTTTTAGTTAACTATAATAACCCAGACTTTAGCTTCAAGTATTTATGCAAATAAAAGTAACAGACAGTGTTTGTTTATACGGATGATGACTTAATTAAAAACCTATTTCAGCATGAGAATACAATCGGCATAAAGTCAGGTCTACTTTGCAGCATACATCCTAAACTAACAACGAGCGAAATATTTTTTACAGCATGCATAATCCCTTTTATTTGAAAACATTTATTAGTACATGATGAAATTACCTTTACCTAAGGCTATGTTTACACGGAAACGATCTGAAGAGAAAACGCAAAAGTGGCGTTGCGTTATCACTTTTTATTCTGCGTTTAGACGAGCGTTATGTTTTTTGGGACGAGCGTTTTATGGTTGGGAAATCCGCGTGCATATGGTGACGCAAAGTGTGTGAAATTCAATGTAGTATGCACTCCAGGCGGCTAGGTGGCAATGTGAAGCACTGCCACACAACAACACCAATATCTTAGAATATTTTGTACAACTGCTGAAAAGACTCTTGTATGTTTTTCAGAGCTGCTAGGGCAACTTGAAGGTCCGACGTATGGAAATAATCTGACATGTTGGTTGTTATTTTCCTGTACTGGCGCATGCATGTGACGTAAACGCGTACGCGACGAGAGCCACCGTGAGCAGATTTGCGTTTTTACCGTTTAGACGGGAACGCGACGGTTGAGCGTTTTTAAGATTTCCACTCTGGAGGGTGGTTTCACTTTTTTGCATTTTTAAGCCCCCAAAACGCCGTTGCCGTGTAAACGAAAGGCACATCCGATAAAATATTTTTACGTGTTCACCCGGAATCGTTCTCGTGTAAACGGGGCCTAAGACTAGCATAAAAATTCTGTAGTCATGTTAACTAATGTAGTTCATGTAATGAGACGTTATTGTAAAGTGTTACAGAAAAGGCCATCTGACTGACATTTAAATTGACCAACTACTTTTTAACATCGGGTTTATGTACAAATTTGAAATTATTGTACAGCAGCCTATTATCAAAGTCAATAAGCACTCATTCAAATAATCATGCAACAATTTCCGCAAAAGGAGTGGAAAATGTGTTGACTTCTGTCAAAAATTCTGTATGTCCAAAAACCATTGGTTAAGTTCAGATTTCTCACAAATGTAAGTGTCCTTGAGGATCTAATTTATAACGAAAAGGACTTCACTAACATGTGATCAGTGCAGAAGTCTTTAACACAGCTTTGCGTGTAAAAATGTGACTCCTGGAAATTGCATAGCAGCCAACCAATCAGATTATAATAGATTTTGGCCCAGTCTTGTAATTTGTTTGTGCAATATCCATAAGCCTGTGAATGGTCAGCGGACAAGCTACCTGATAGCGGCTGAAACTAGCATCTATCAAAAACAAGTTCTCTCATTGGACCCCATGGCAGCAAGTCAAGAACATCTCAAACAGAACAGAGCAACAATCTCACCTGCAGATGACTGGAACAACGCCCGGCAGGTTCAGGAGGAATTCTGATCTCGTCAGGAGACATGTTCCGAACCTTCTCCGAAAACTGTGCTATAAAGAAGAAGAAAATACTCATTTGAAGAATTAAATACATGAATATTACAATTTACTTCACAGTATAAACAGGTGTGTTGCAATAGAGTAATGACGATCATATGCTCATAAAAACAAACTACATTTTTTCAAGAAAATATAGTTATGCTTGCCCATGCAAACTCTTTGCTAGGATGCCACGGCATTGTTATATCTAGCATGTTGCTAAGGTGTGATGTGTGTGTATATACTGTATTATTATATATATATATATATATATATATATATATATATATATATATATATATAGTCCAAGCTTATTTATAATTATTTAAGTTAAAATTATTCTTTGGTATATTTTTTTAAATAAAAAATATTTCGATAGGCCTGTATATTGTGCAGTTAAATTTTTCTTTGATTTAGATTTTTACATATTTCAAACAAACGAAAATTATTGCCAACTTAAAAAGTGAGCACATACTAAAAACTATAAATAAAAATAAATAAAAATCATGAAGAAAATCCTTCTCCTATCAGCAGTATAAAGTTTCCAAACACACATATTCTGGATTCCGTATGCAACTTTAACCTCAAGCTAAAAAAATGTTCTTCACATTTTTAAAATGACACTAATCCACTACAATTTCGCAAGCATGTGCAAGAACTGTATTCTGTATTTTTTCTTTATTCCTTCAAACTAGAAGTGTCTATCAGCAGTCTGTCAGACATCTCTGGAGCAAATTACGGAGAAATGGAATTTGTGGTTGCGTACACATGCAGCAGTGAACACTATTCAAACCATACTGGTTGGAACAGGCTACTGCCGAATTCCCTTTCACCTCACCTCCTCTCTTCTCAATCCCACACACACTTCCTCCCCCATCTGCCTCTCTCACACCCCCTGGCTGCTGTTCTGGGCAGATCTGAGGCAACGACTGTGGGCCAAAACATGCCTCCGTTTGTTTTAAACACATGACAGACACACACACACACACACACACACACACACACACACACACAGAAGCAGGGAAGGGCTGGGTGGAGCACTCTAGAAGTGGCACACTTCCCAAAGCAATGTACAGACATAAACATGTAGAAACAGGCCTTCTGGCGATGGAAACCTACTCGGAATTTCAGAAAGGTAAAATTATTTTTCATCAGTTGCCTTACGCAAACTGAACATTTGAGAACAACCCTTTGGCAAAACAGGTCATGCACACCTGTAGAGCTACTCTAAAGAGAAAGAATATAACACAGATATAGCATTTAAAATAATCAGATTCATTATTATTATTCCTATATACCTAAACCTCTGGGTAGGAGAGGATCCTTCTTGTCCTTTGTGTTCATCACCTGCCACATTAAGGCACATTTTGACAGGATGTAAGGTGGCTCTTAGCCAAGGTCAGTTTACTTGGCGCCATGACCAAGTACTGCGATGTTTGGCTTTAGCATTGGAAGGCAAGCGTAACATGACCAATAAGTTGCCACCTGTTCTAGCAAAACATTACACGCAGAAGACAATATTCCTCCACCCGGGCGAGCAACCACCAAGAAAAGGTGTTAACACCAATTCTCGCCCAGGACAACTGGAAGCTGCTAGGGACTGGAAGATGCTGGCTGATCTTGATCAACGGCTTATTTTTCCACCTGAGATTGCCACCACTAACCTCCGACCAGATATTGTTTTGTGGTCTGGATCAGCACGCATTGTTCAACTGATAGAGATAACAGTGCCATGGGAGGATGCGGTAGATGAGGCATATGAGAGGAAGAAACTGCGGTATGCTCATCTGGCCGCTGAAGCAGAACAGCGAGGATGGAGAGTCCAGGTTTATCCAGTGGAAGTGGGTTGTCGAGGTTTTGTGGCACACTCTACAACCCGGTTCCTCAGAGACGTCGGATTCAGTGGCCAAGCGTCGCACAGTAAAGAACTTATCTGAAGCAGCAGAGAGGAGCAGCAACTGGCTGTGGTTGAGACGGAAAGATTCTAGCTGGCTGAGTACAGGCCGCCACGCTACGGTTTCGTAGAATTCTTGAAAAACTTGAAGAGTCTGTCGGTTTATTTGTATAGTTTGCATAGTAATTACAGTTATTACGTTCCTGTGTATATTGCGTGAATGAGAGTAGGTGTTTGGGCAGATATTGTGTTTTGCGGTAGGTAGTATGCCATACGGAACCGTTGCCACTGAACCTACTTTAACGAAGACAGTGGGGCTCGACAGCCTTAGTCAAACGGGTTGGCGCGTGTGGTTGGGTTGCGGAGAGATTGTGAGATTGTGGTTAGGTCTCAGCAGCAGGAGGGATGTAGAGGTCAGTAAGCTGGGCTGAGTTGAGTGGGGGACGGAGGGGGGTGACTCTGGGACGCCAGAGTCACTGTCGAGCCCTCTTGAGGTGTCGTGGGCTAGTCGACGAAACACTGAGGACGGAAGATGCCCACTTGAAGACCCTAGAGATGTCCCTTACTCGGCTCAATCCAGACGGTTGTCGTGCTGGTCCACTGGGGAGACCACACTGTAGTTGCAGCCGTTGTGTGTGCTGACGCGCCAAGTACACTGCATCCGTTAACGCCGGACAGAAGGAGATTCACATCACCATATGTAAAGAAGCGTAAATGGATGGAGAGAGAGAAGCATAGGTTACTGTAAAGCTACGTCTTAGTTTGTGCTTATCTTGGCGAAAGCCGAGTACAAATCAGCATGAAGTTTTAACATCTACTCTCGTGTAATGGAAATCATTCCTCATAGTTATGGTTTGGAGTTCCTAAAATCCCTAACCATAAGTATTAAAAGTCGATTCATAACTCCTACATAAATGAAACCTCAAATTATGCAGTTTCTCAAGATGACAGGCTTTAGGACAAGTGATCAGACTTGCCATTTTTCACCTGGCGGATGTTAAAAAAGGGAAAATAAGTCCCATAAGCTTACATTTAAAGGGGAACTTGGCAACTCTAGTCATTTCTTTGCTGATTTTCACTTTTGTTGTCACATGTTTTTGTCATCGAGCTCCCCCTACAGCTGTGCGGCGTAAATTTTCACAACACTGTCATAAAAAAGCTCACTTGCGACTTCCTCCCGCTTTCTACCACTGCTCATGTGCATTTGTTATTATCGGAGCCGGCCAACTTTATCGTGTGGAGCTATGTCTGCCGAGGTGGGTAATACATCATACACAGTATCATAGAATTATGTCGAATTGCCATAAAGCAGTTTGTGTTTCTCGCTCGTTCTCGCTTCTCACGAGACTTCCTATTTCCAACTTACCGGGACGTTAGTCCCCATGTTGCAAGGTTGGTTTTCTGCCTGGAACGCTGGGGGGAGCGGGGAAAGTCACCATTCTTCAGGTTATTGAACCATTCAAATGATTTCTAAACGGTTTTATTAAGTTGAAATAGTTGCCAAGTTCCCCTTTAAGAAGAAACCTGTGTCACAGAGTTCAACAGTGCCATTATGCCTTATTCAGTGACCGCGGTATTTTTCCCTGGTCTTTTAAGGTGAATAACAACATTATAAACTATGATTTGAAGCAAAATCTGACAAAAAGTATATTTGAAAATAAGAGAAAAAGACAAAGGTAGGAGGCTGTCTACTTAAAGGTGCAATGTGTAAAAATTTGGAGTATCTATTAACAGAAATGCAATATAACATCCATAACTATGTTTTCAGAGGTGTATAAAGAACTTACTTAATAAACCGTAATGTTTTTATTACCTTAGAATGAGACATTTATATCTATATAACCGCGGGCACCCCCTTCTATGAAGGTCGACATATTATGACGTCATGTTTCTACCGTAGCCGACAGCAAACAAACAGCGCGTTTCGTCACTACCTTGAAAGAGAAGCCGCAGAAACCTAGAAGCTAGCCATAAACACCGTGAGTAGTGACTTTTCTCTTGTCAGTGGTGTAAAATATGTAGTTGGATTGTTTCATGTAACTTAGTTCTTCTCCCTCGCTGTGTTATGGCTTTGCTATGTGGGGATAAACTACCCAGAACACCCTAGCAACTAGGGCTGGGTATTGACATAAATTTCAGGATTCGATTAAACTTCAATTCACAATCTTGCGATTTGATTCCTATTCAATTTGATTTTGATTATTCTGGATATTGTTTATAAGCCATTTTATTGACGTCTTTCCGCTGTTGAAACCTGATTGAGCGATTACATGAGATACAGATTTCGTTAAGTTGTACTCTTTCTTTTAACATACCTTCTGATGTTCATTCATGTTTATTTCGCGCTGTAGTAGTAAAGCGGAAGAGATGATCCGTCCGTGACACGTGCTGCTGCTTCGCTTGATCTGTGATCTGTCACGCCACATTAAAGGGTGCCAAAATGGTATTGTTTTAATTTCATAAATAAAATGGACAGAATTTGAAATCTGAGACTGTGTTTCATATCAAAAGTAACAAAGCTCATTGCGATTTATTGAACGGTACTGTAGGTGAGCTACAATGTTCTGAAAACAGCATAGACTAAATGATCGATTCTTCGTAATTTAAGAATCGGTTTCGGTTCATAAAAATGAGAATCGATTAAAATCGAAAAATCACAATTTTTTCCCCAAACCTATTAGCAACCGCCATGGCAGCCAACTAGAACAAAGGCAAACACAACTAATACTTTCTTAGAAAGTGTACACACTTTGGTATAAAATTGTCAATTTACAGGACTTTGCGATTTTATGTGTGGCTGTCATGGATTAAACTGTAGTTGGTCTGAAAGCTGTGTTTTATAAAGCATTCACACATGTTTTAATTACAGTGTGATTAGAGTAAATGTGGTAGCAGCAGGCAGCAAGTGCGCACAGGAATGTTGGCAAGACAGGGGTCTTCTATAAACCCCTAAAATCCCCACCGTTGCTCTCAAAGCCAGCTTTCTTATTCCTGATATGATTTAGTGCGACTTTAGCTGATTTTTGAGCAGTAGATCTCTCCCCATTTGTCATTTCCTCTCCATCAGAGTAATCACGCGTTAACTGTACATGACTCATTTCTTAGGCATCTTCAGAGCTCAGTGTTCACCCAAACAAGTGGCACCATCACACACAAAGCCCATACACCAACTCCAGTCTCAGAAAGACTCCAAAAAAGAGAAGGAGGGAAAATTAGAGCCGAATGTAAAGATCTTCTGTCTCCCAACCACAAAGCAAATCTTTGAGTCTCCAGCAAGACCTTCCTTTCTACGGTCTTTTCACATTTTAATGTGAAGAAAAACAAGACAGAGTGGAACGTTCAGTTACTCGTCCAAATGTCTTGTTTACTGTAACTCCCAACAATTGTAAAAGTAGAATATTCTGGCTCTAATTGCATCAGAAAGATATGTGGCATTATAAATACAGTTTTTATACATAAAACACCCAAACTTCTAGTGCAGGTTGCATGTATTACGTTGTCTATAATGTTGCACATTACAATGTTTTTTTCATGAAGAACGTACTCTCTCTACGTTCCAGCTGATGAACGATAAACATTGACAGCCAATCAGAATCCACCCAACTATAAAGAGCTTGAGCATTTAAAGCAGTAAGTGAAAACTGCAGGGCACGCTTATTATAATCAGAACATTTTTATCGTGCATGAAGTGGACACTAATAGTTTTTGTCATAGTTAAGGTTATAGTTATCATTCTTGGTGTGAATGGGCCTTAAGTTGGAAATTAGAATCGCTTCCAGAACAATTTTTTCCCAGCTGTTGAACGATAAAAACATTGACAGCCAATCAGACTTTAAAAAGCTCTAGCGTTTAAAGCGGCAAACAACATAACTGTATTGGGAGCTCATTATAAACAGAACGATATCATCTGTTGATGTGGGCGCTAATAGTCATCGATCTTGGTGTGAATGGGCTTTAAGAGGAAAAAGAAAAATACACTCATAGAAAAATTAAAGGAAAAATCATGACTTTGATAAGCATTAAAATTGAAGTGCTTTATGCATCTTAAGTTACTAATGCTATTAATTTTTAGCCTTTTATTCTTATTACTTGAAAAACTCACAAAATATAATGACAGTCCTAAATCAGATATCACTGATGACTTTAGAAAGTGACGATCCTGATGTGTCACTATAATCAAACTGATATCACACAGAGTTGCCATAAAACAGAACTGAAGCAATCCAACCTGGATCCCTCATTTCCTGGGCACGGCCAAGGTACACAAACACACACCTCAGCAACTTTCTTGCACCATGTTGGCTGGAGCACAAACACACATCAATGCTTTCTACCATCTCTTTGGAAAGATATTTTAATTGAAGATGAGGGAATGCTTGATTAATTTGATACTTACCAACAAGCTCATTGGGGTCTTTAACCTCCACTTCCAGGACATCCTATAATAGAAAAAAAACACATATTGAAAATCAATAATACATTTCATTTCATAAGTGCTTTCAAGTAAGCTTGTACATCATCCACATAAGATGAATTATGATAAACCAAGTGATATATTGTTAAAACCATTTAATCAGATGATATTTGGCCATTTTGGCAATATCAGCATCAAATAATAACTGTGCCTGCTTGTTGATTTAACAAAAGTGTTAGCACCCCCTTGTGTAAGCTCCAAAAACTTCCAACAGAAGAGTCAAAGGATAAACAGTTTTTTTTTATTTTCACGTAAATATAGCGTAATATAAGTGTGCATAAACGCATATCTTTATACACTACTAGCTATTCAGAAGAGAATAGGTTTAATCCTTTGCTGTAGCTTTTAAAACACAAAATGTCTCTCCTGGGAAGCTTAAAAACCAAGGCGTGATGAAATCTGCACCAAAGTGCAAAAGCCCTGAATAGTAAAACTAGGCTGAAAAAATACACTGGGCCTCTATTCACTGTCCTCTTTTACACAATCTCAGATACAGTCACTCAGCAACAGAATGTGCAGATGGAAGAATCGTCTCGTAAAAGCGCCCAAGTAGAAAATATGTCTAGGACAGCACAGAGAGAAAGATATTACTCACTGAGAGAGGAATCTCTTGTAGCCAAAAGCGCAAATCCTAACAACAGTCCTTTCACTTGAAAACTCACTATGGCAAAACAATGTTAGACACAAAAAAAGGACCCATCCATCTCCACTGAGGCAGGGGGCCTGCCTAAAAAGGGGTCTTTTTCATTTAGATTAGCCCAAAAATGGGACAACGGGTTAAAGGACAGGGATTAAAGTGAAAAAAATTCTTCTGACTGAAATTTTTTTCAGGCCAAGTCATATTCCTGTAACTTTATTTAAATAGTCGAGACCAATAGCGTTTTAAGGGAAGATGTTTAAAACCGATCTAATATTGAGTAATTTAAAAGCTATTTTAATCTATGAAAAACAATTACTTATCTTGACAAATAATCAACCATCTACATAACTTTTCAGTGCATGTTTTTATTTATCTTATGAGACCAAACAATGCTAAACTATATTAATATATAGTTTGTGCCATGGCAAATTGTTTTGGCTGAGGGCAAAGTGAAGTTTTATAACTTTATTATGTAGGCTATATTTAACTTTAACTTTGTAGCCTATTACAGAGCTGACTTATGTTTAATTGAATTGTTTGCTTTATTTCTCATTGTATAGCTTATTATAGCCTATCTATTAGGCTACTACTTTTGAACGGGATATTAGCATTAAAACTGACATTTAACAAAAAAGAGACATGGTTGTGTAATTTTATATATTCTAAAATATATAAAATATTATATTACTATGCATTCTCTTCACTGTATGTGTACGCATAATACAATAAAACGATACAACCCTGTCTGTTTGTTAAATGTCAGTTTTAATGATAAATAATGTTTCATATTTTTAAAATGAAAACAAAAAGAAGCAGGTTTGTGTTTTAGCTATATTTCGTGTTGTTATAACTATATGATAAATCAATGTGCGTTGCCTGAACCACATTTGTGTGGCCATTTATATGTTTATGATAATAATTATGTTCATTTATAAAAGAAAAGAGGCACAGTGGTGTTGATGAAAAAAGGCAGAGTTGATAACCGGAGTAGCCGCGTGCTGAGTGACGCGATCAAGAACGCGCTGTTAGCAGCGTCCTCGGGAGTTTGTTCTCCTGAGTCGAACTTGGCAAGTCCGAACTACCAAGGACGCAAGTCCGAAGTTTGCATACTTGGTATTGAGAAACGACCAATATTGACCCGCGTTCTGTTTTCTATCATGGGACCGCAGCAAACGAGCTGTAGCCTCGCCTGACAAGATTGAGTGAACAGGGTCCAGGGAGCAGTTTTTCCGTGAGCGGGAATTGAAAAACCGGAGTGGACCATGAGCAAAGTGATTACAGAATGCTTAGAGTGGAGAGAGGAACGTGCTTTTGCTCCACTCCAGGCTTTATCACATCCCCCCTCAGCAGGGTGAATACGCATCATCTTTCCTTAATTTAAGACCTATTCAAACTAAAATTAAGACATTTATCACACTGTTTGCGAAATGAAAGCCTATTTACGGCCTTAAAATTATGAAAAGTTAATTTAAGACATAAGGACAGACGGGAACCCTGCAATTGACGGATATCCGTCATAGACTCGCTGCAATTAACGGAAATCCGTCGTAGCGACGGAGAACTTTAATCCCTGAAAGGAGCTACCCCTCGCCATTTCATTGTCATGTCCCTGCATGCACTTTAACAACACTGAAGACAAAAAAAAAAAATTCTGAATAATAAAGTTATAAGACACTTAAGCAAGTGAAGATTACAGCCTGCGCTTAAAAGGAATTGTTACCTTCGTGCCATTCCAAACCCAAATGCTGCTTTTTTTTATTTTCCTTTTTTTGTGTGGAAAATAGTTGTAAAAAAGATTCTTTAAAATTCCCCTTTTCGGGCCCTAATGGAAAACAACACCATATGAGTTTGGAACAACAAGAGAGTAAATGAGAATTGTATTTTTTTTGGGATGAAAAACAGTCAAGGACAAACATGAACTGAACCCACATAAAAAGAAAAAGCACTACAACTCTTACATTTGAAAACGTTCTATTAAACAATCATAATTTTCATTACAAAACATGTCTTATATATCATTCAGTGATTATGAAGAACAGCGTTCTCTCTCTGGGGTGTGGCTCTAAATTGATGCAACATCACAAGCTACTATTGTGAAAAAGTCATTTCAGTGCATGAAATAACTTGCCACACATAACTTGCAGTGCTTTGCACATCAGAATTCCTTTAAGATTACTTTAGAATTTAGATTCTAGGTATTCAAACTAATAATGAGAAATACTGGTAATAAAACAGCAACATAAATTTGTTTAAACTATCATGAAAGCACCATGTAAATACCACACTACCATTCCAAAGTTTGGGGTCAGTCAGATGGGTTTTTTTTTTTTTTTAAATGAATACTTTTCTTCAGCAAGAATGTATTAAATAGACAGTCAAATAACAGTCAATACGTTTACATTATATTCAAATAAATGCTGTTCTTTTTAACTTACTATTCAAAGATTCAAATAGAAAGTTTCCACAAAAATATTAAAATATTATTAAAGTTTTAAATAATAAGAAATGTTTCTTGAGCAGCCAGCAAATCAGTATATTAGAATGATTTCTTAAGGATCATGTGACACTGAAGACTGTAGTAATGATGCTGAAAATTCAGCTTTGCCATCACAGGAATAAATTACATTTTAAAATGCAAAAATATTTCACAATATGACTGTATTTACTGTATTTTTAATTAAATATAAAACATTTAAAAACGTTACTGTACCAAACTTGTAAATGGTAGTGTACATTCAGTTATGTTAGTTACTACAGCAACAGTTACTACATTTACAAAACATTAAAAATATTATCATCGAGTACCCATGGTATTATCATTGAATATCATCAAAATATCAAGGTACCAACATAGTACTGTTGTTGTGTAAGGGATAAAAAAAATCAGGGCGAATCTGTAAACTTTAAACACACTGACAACAGCTCCGTACATTTTAAAATGATTGTATAACATAAGTACCTGCAGTGTGCATAAACCTGATGTTTAACAAATAGGCAAAAAATATATATTACGGACATGCTGTATTACTCATACGACCCTTCTATGCAAGTTCAAACACACATGTTCCTCAGATGGAGTGATGCGGTGTTCTCTTGGTTTGAGACCAATCATAACACTGCAGTAAATTTAGGAAGGGTGTGTCTTGAGTTTGATACACAGAACAGGCAATTTAGGTGGGGTCAAATACCTTCACATCATCTTGGGGCCGCCCTGAGTCCGACTCCTCCTCTTCCTATGAAAACAAAAAAGAACAGGGTCACCAAAGTCACATTACCATATTACCAAACCATATCAAGAGCTCCCCCTTCAGGTGTGCAACGTTTCAACCATGGTTCTCAGAGAATGACTGGGAATTCAGTTCTGACTGTGAACTTTTTATGATGAATCCAATAATGACACAGACCTTAGGAAATAGCATCAATCAGATAATCAGAGTTGAATTAGAGGGAAATAAATTAAAACCAGAAGAGGGGCAATATTAAATTTACTTTGATATATTTAAGATAAAAAGCATATATTTGCTAAAAGTACCTATATGCCAGTTTGACAACAAGGCTTAAACCTAGTCCCAGACTAAAATGCATGTTTGAGCTGTCTTAACTGAAAGCAACTTGCACTGACTTATCTGAAAATATGTCAGTGTCATTGTTTTGTCTCAAGATGCACACAAGCAATGTTTTTTTCTAAGGGTGAGTTTATAAAAGCTATTTTAATTTATCTAAGGCCTACTCCTGGCTTAACCTAAGGCCTGACTGTGAAACCAGGCCTTAATGACTAATAATGAGAAAAACTAGACCATAATATTTAATTTAATACAAAATGTCAGAGTGTAGTCATATTATGAAATAGTGTCTAACCTTTATATGGCATTAAATCTATTACCTGTCAGGAATTATGTGCATTTAAAACAAATGGTAATTTGCCTACATTGTAATTATCCACATATATATATATATAGGAAAATGTGACAAGAATTATTGCAAACAAAAATGAACAAATTACTAAGATTACTTGCTTTTCACTTAATTTGAAATATTTATATTTTCCAGTCCATTAATAGGGCTGTCACTTTTGTGAAAAAATCCTGATCGATTTTTGAGACATAAGTGTTCATTGAATTGATTGTAAAATCGATTTTCCATGTCTAAAGACGTTTCTATTTTCAACGCCAAATATAGGCAAATCCACGGACAACTACCAGGCATTAGGACGAACGTAAAGAGTGCGCTTGAGACGCGCACAAGTCAGCAATATTTCTGATGATTTATTGGCGTAAAGTTTTGTGCACAATGACAAACAGGAGTGCAACATTCTCGAAAAACAATAAGCAGAGTGGACTGCCATAACATCAATGAAAAACATTACTGCAGGCTTCAACATGGCTGTGTATACGATTAGAAATGTCAAACAAATTTCACCTACGTAGGCGATTGTAGCCCGTAGCCCTAATCTGTCTGATTACCGGCAGAATTCACATTTCTGTTGTAAAGAGACACATTATGCATAAGTATAATCTGTGTTTGTCAGAGCCTGCAGTTGCTGTGTGACGCGTGTTCTGACGAGCTGGACGCGCTCCGAGAGAAGGCCGTTAAAATCGATTCCCTATTTTCGTTTTCGATACTTGTGTTGGTTGGTCCGTTCGATTGTGCAATCGATTTTCGAACGTAAAGTGACAGCCCTATCCATTACTATATTATATGTATACGTAAATATATATATTTATATATTCTACTAATGATACTGATATAATAATGGACTGAACAATTTTTAATATTTCAAATTAAGTGAGAAATCAAGTAATCTCTTGACTCATTTTTGTTTGCAACAATTTTTGCCACAATTTCCTTTTGTTACAATTGGCTCTAGTCTCCTCTATTTAAAAAAATAATAATAAAAAAGGTCCTATAAATATTGTGAAGGATAATTTTGAGGAAAAGGATTTCATGTGAATGTAATGGTCTGACACTAGAAAAACCCTACACTGAAAAAGATATGGTGAAAACTGACCGAATTTCTAGTGCTGTCCTCATCACTATCCTCATTTTCCGAGGGCTTCTCATCTGCCTCCTCCACACGACTCAAGTCATCCTCTCCGTAACTAGCCGACACCAATCCAAGATGAGATTCTGATTCTGCAGAACAAAAAGTAACCATTTTCAGTTCCACTAAGTCAAGATTTTCACAAGAACCTTGACTTCCATTCCTGATGATAGCAAGGGGTGTTACAACATACTACCAGTTTATCATCACCTTAAAATTAAACACTGAAATGTATTAACATTATATAACATAGAACAGAAAGAGACAAACTGAATAAGAAAATTCATAAATACATAAAGGCAGAAGTATGATTTTCCACATCACATGAAACAAACGATGAGCCAAATACGGTTTAAAAAATTTGGGTTTAATTGGATATAGTTACAACGGTAGGGTAGACTATTCTATAGTTAAAAGTTATTGTTGCTACTGTAAATCCATAATACATTAATATGAGATCTTTTTGATGACAGTATAGGTTAACACCAAGTTACAATCGTTTTACAGTCGTAACAAAGAACGTCACAAGCATAAAATTACTAGTGCTGGGCAACGATTAATCGCATACAAAATAAAAGTTTGTGTTTACATAATATATGTGTGTGTGTGTGTGTGTGTGTACTACTGTGTATAATTATTTTGTATTTATAAATAGAGTATATATTTAAGAATTTGTATTTATTTATAAAGTATTTATATATCATATACATTATGTATAAATGTAAATACAGTATATACACATTTCTTAAATATATACATGCATATTTCTGTATTACAAAATAATTACACAGATATATTATGTAAACACAAACTTTTATTTTGGATTCGAATGCGATTAATCGTTGACCAGCACTAAAAAAATACATAAAGTACCAGAGGAACATAGCATTAAAAAGAAACTTGATCATAAAGTAAATTAAATAGGGAACGAGTCTCTTTATGCGTAGTGCCCTCTACAGCACTCCACGGCCAAGTGTTCGTCGTAATAATAATAATTTCTTACTGGCCAACCATCAAGAAATAGCTAGTTCAGCTCATGACAGTAATATATTTCACAAAATAAGCTATTTACATGTAAATATTGTCTATTTCATCGCATTCGCTGTCATTTGTAGCAGCCCACACGTTAGCCTAACCACAACAACAAAGCCATCAGTGTTGTTACCAACCCCCGGTATTTACATGCTTTTTCTAACATTCATTAGAGCTTATACCTTGATCATCTGTGTCTGGATCTGAATCCTGCTCTGAATCATCCCCATAAGCAGCTAGTGAAGAGAGAAGCGCACTTCTTTTACTGCTCGCCATGTTCAGTGCTGGCGCACATCAGTGACGTTATGGTCTATATTTCATCTGCGCACGCTCGGCGTTGCGAAACGCGCGTCGCGTAGAACACGCAAGCCTGTTTGGTTTCCATAGGTTACCACGACGCTTTTAAAAACTTTGATCAGACATGCAAACTTTTGCATGAATTTACACTGTAAAAGTAATAGAACAATAACTGATTAATTACTTATTGGCAGTATTTTTGACAAGAGGCGCTATATTCAGTGTGTAATTAGTCAGTTAATGAATTTTAAGTTGATATGCCCCCCAAACGGAATAAAAGCATTACTCCGTCTGGAGTAACTCCAACTGGGACTGCTGCTGCTAACAAAAGCTGGGAAACGGCTCTTACTGATGCTGTATTTGACGAGGTAACATTTAACTTAAATTATGCTTAATAAACTGTCATGTTAAAACGTGTTTGAAATTTCTAACGTTACTTAACTGTGCTCAACTTAATGTTGTTGTTGTTCTTCTTCTGTTCTTCTTCTTCTTATATAACTCTGTCCTTTCTCACCATTATGTCCTTTCTCACCATTATGTTGTTAGGCTGAATGACAGTCACAGACACAGTCACTATTCACTTTCATTGTATACAAAAAGGTTCAATGAAGTGAATGGTGACTAAGGGAAGGTTCTTAGTCCCTGACATCCATCTGTTTTTGTGTACATCCCTTTAAACAAAGAAATGCTAAATCTTATAGCAATAGCCAACAAGCCAGTGCACAGCTTGTAAACACTGCAGAATATAGAATTGCTTCATCAGACAAAAAAATAAGTATTTTTTTCCCTCATCGGAATCATCTGTGACTCTAGAATGACTGGAGGGCCAGTCTGTCTATGGTGCAGGCAGAGAGAGCCGAGGACGAACAGCTCATAAACGCCCTCCAGCAGGCCGTCCAACAGCCCCTGCGCAAGCTTTTCAGTGTGCTGTCCTGGGAGGACACTCTGGAAAAGGTTTCTGATCAAATTATATTTCATTAATGAAGTAATGAAATATAAGAAATAAAATAAAAGAAATATTAGAATCAGTCGCGTAAATAAACCAATCTTTGGCATTTTTTGCGTAAATAAACCAATCTTTGGCAAACCAATCTGTGACACAGATCAATGAACTTGGAAATCCAAAGACCAGAAAGACTAAAGATGGTCCCATGTTTTTTGAGGTGGGTATTGTTATTACCATGACAAATTGTAATCTCAGTATAGCGTTAAAAATAATGTATAGATTTGTATTTTAGAATCATAATCATAATTTTCATAATGTCTTGTCTTTTGAGACCTTTAACCAGTTAGAAAGTAAAAATGACAAAATAATGTCAAATTATGTCAGTAATTTGTGCTTCTGTAGGTGACTGAACTTGCAAAGTCTATGATGGATGTTGGAGAGGAAATTACTGTGGACCTGATGGCAAAATTAATCAAGTTCCAGCTTCTGACCATCAAAAACAATGACTTTGCAAGACAGAAGGTGAGAGGTGAGCTTTTGCTGAGCAGAAGGTGAGAGCTTTTCACCATTAGCTAAAGCATGTATTGCAATGTATGTTGACTCATGTCATGGTTATTCTATTATTTCTCTTTATAATAAACAGATTGACACTTGATTTGTGTAATATTGTATACAACTGAAAGCTTTTAAGACTGATAACCAGATTGTGAACAATAATTTATGGAAAAAATACTATATTATGCAGGGGAGAATTACATTTACACTTAATATGTGATGACACAGATTTACTCTGCAAAATTCTAATCAAATATACTATGCAAACATTTTATCATACCTATGTTTTCTGATAAACAGTAACACAGAGTGTGTATTATTTAAGGCTGTAGAGGAGAATGCTCATGTTAAAGCGGGCCTGAATTCTGCCAGCAAGGATCAGGGGGGTAAAGGAGCAGCAAAGGGGAAAAAAGCTGCCGAGCCTCCAGTTCCAACTAAAGACACCAAACTCAAACGCAGAGGGGAAGAGGAAAATACTCTCAAATACATAGGTGAGGCCTGATCACAGTTACTTAAAAGGTTAAAACTAGGAATCCAGTTACCAAAAAAAAAACAAAAAAAAAACATTGCTTCTGGTTGAATATCCTGGAAATAGGTCAGATTTGAAAGTGAAATGGGTTGCAAATAGTGTTTTAATATTGAGTTTAAACATATCTGTCCAGATGATGAGCCTGATGACGGGCCAGAGCACTACATCCTGATAGTGGGATTCTACCAACCTCATCTGATCTCTGCACTGGACTCTCTGGGTATCCATGTGTCCAATGTTATAAAACTGAACTTAGAGAGAGAAGACCAATCAGAGGCAACAACGGAAACAGCGGCAGAGGAGAACCATCACTCACCTGAAGATCAGGGCAAGTTACTAAGAATTTCATTGAACTTATTCCTTTCAAATTATATTACATAGTGTATGTGTAGTGTATACAAAGGGTATACCTATACATCAGGATTTAAAGTCACCAAATTTGAACTTGTCCTGTGTTCAGAAGTTGAGATTCTTAAGCAAAGAAGGCAGCAGGAGCTAGATGTGTTCTGGGAGCAGTTGGATCAAGTCTTGAACAGTGGGAATATGGGATCCAGACTCAGTGATGTGGCCAGGTTGAACTATAGCGTGAAGATCCATTTGCTGCCGCAGGACAAAGACAATGCTGAAGAAATGGTGAACATGTACAATTTCTTATACCACACTGCACTTTACGCAGAATTTTTGTCTTTTTTTTTAGTACAAATATCTAAACATTCTTAAATCAAGATACACTGGAGAAGCAAAATGACTTAAGATATTAAATTTTACTCTCTGAAAAATGTATCCAAATGAAATGAGTTTATGCTTAAAACAAGAAAAAAATATCTGCCAATGGGTTAAAAAAATAAACTTAATTCGAAGGGAAAACAAAATTGTTTTTCTTACCCCAATTGCAGTTTTTTTTCTTGTTTTAAGCAAAAACTTTTTTCTTTTTTAGAAAACAAAACTAAATATCTAATGTCATTATGCTTCTCAAGTAAAGGTGCGCATAAGACCAGTGATTCAGCTTTTATTTAGTGTGCTTACCCCCAGTTTCACAGACATGGTTTAAGCTATCCCAGACTAAAATGCATGTTTGAGCTGTTTTAATTGAAAGCAACTTGCACTTACATATCTTAAAATATGTCAGTGCCATTGTTTTGTCTGCAGAAGTTTGCATATTACATTATAGTACTATCATCCACTACTGTCTGTAGCTGGCGTTTGGAGCTGCTATATTTAAAAGTGTGGCGTGTCTGGTGTATGACAGCCTGGACTGGAGGAGACAGTACAGCCATTATCTCAGCTGCATGAGGTTGATCCAGGTGCCTTTGTCCTGCAGATCCATCCCACAGTCCCGACCGCAGAGCTCCACTGAGGTAGACGACTGCCTTTACTGATAGTAGTGCTGATAATATGCCAAATAAACTAGCCAGTGATAAAAAAAACACTTTTTAATCAGTTAAAGTCCCCCTGTAGTCAATAATTTATCTCTTAAAACTAATCTTTGATCACCAAAATTACATATTTAAAAAAAAAATCCTTGAAAAAAAATCTTCTTGCCCTAAAAATAGCTTGAATGCAACTCTACACTCTTGCCTCGTGGTTCTATGAATATGTAAATTTGCCCCGCCTCCACTTATTCACACCAGCTCAGAGATCCACTGGTTGACGATCACAGGTTGACGTTATTGGTTACAAGGTAGTTTGTGATGTCAGAAATATCAGGGATTTCAAACTGCGTTTTTGAGACTGTCTTTGGTTCACTGCAGTTTTAAGGAGAAAATACTCAGCAATGGTGTTGACTTATGAATTTGCACATGATTTGTCTTAAAAACACCACATAGACATAAACAACATTAAAAGCTTGATTTTCACAGGGGGACTTTAATTTCAGAAGTGTATTGTGGCAGGATGTACATGTTGGTTTCTTGGTGCTGATATTTATCATGGTTTGTGTTTTAGGTTGTACAAACTCCAAGGAAGAAAGTAGTGTCAGAGGAAGACCCTGGTACAAGACATGTTACACTGATTCTGAGCTTTGGTTTTACCAATACATCCTTTACACACACACACACGTTGTGTTTTCATGTTTTATGGGGACTTTCCATAGACATAATGGTTTTTATACTGTACAAACTGTATATTCTATCCACTTACACAAAACCTACCTATTACAGAAAACTTTCAGCATATTTACATTTTCAAATTACTGTTTTCCTCACGGGGACCAAAAAATGTCCCCAGAAGGGGATATAGCCATCTTTGTGGAGACATTTTGGTACGACCGTACGACTGTTTGATTGACGCACTTACAGTCCAATAATTCTAGGTGGTCTTGGAAATGATTGGCTGGAGTTTTTCGAGTCCTACCCGTTCCACAGATGATTAAATTGCTTAATTTTTATTTCAGTGCTTCTAACTCAGTGGCTGTAAGTGGGTTAGGAATAGGATTTCAAGTGATTTTGAAAAAATGGTCAAAAAAGAAAATCACATACCCCACCTTTAATGTATTAACTAACATAAACTAACAATGAGCAATACATTAGTAACAGTATTTATTCATCTTTGTTAATGTTAGTTAAAATACAGTTGTTCAATGTTGTCCAAAGACATGCAGGTTAGGTGGATTGAACATGCCAAATTGGCCCTATGAGTGTGTGTGTGACTGTCCCAGCATTCTCAGTGAAGGAAGTCAGAAAGGGCATCGGGTGTAAAAGCTGTGCCAAATGCAATGTGTGTGTGCAGATAATTCAGATGGAGCGGACCCTGCAAATGAGCGGGACTAACACTAGGAAAATATATTCAAAATAAGAGCACAAAATCCTGTGCTCATTCACACATATTGTTCTCTGTTGTGTCAGTGTGTGCTCCAAAACTGACGTCTTAAACTGACTCTTTGAGTTTCCTCAGCAGAGCCAGAGTCTCCTGTTCAGAGCACAGAGGTTGATATGAGATACTACTGTGACCTACTGGACAGGATTCCTACTGAAATCACATCTGTATCTCTTGTATTACATTGCATGCTGGAGCAGGTGAGGGAACTTTGTAGGATTCAATATAACCTTTAATTTAAAGAGATAGAAGACTGTTAACCTTAAACTGTATTCGTAACATGAGTGAACAGACTAAAGAGACAAAAATTGAAGTGCAGACATTTCTGTAAACAAGCTGTTAAGTTCTTTTAAAATTTGTCAGCTAAATTTGTCTTGTTTCTTCCTGTGTGATGTATAGGTGGTGGCCTCAGAACAGGAAGTCAATGCAGGATCAGTTGATTCAGAGCAGCACTTTGATAGAACAGACCAAGATCTAATCAGTTATATGCTTTCATCTGTGTTGAGTCTGCCACAGGATGAAGAAGACAAGAAGGTAAAATGCCTGCTCACACCAATGGTACAACAACAAAAGTCACTGGGTTTCTAAATCAAAATCAATCTTTATTTGCCATAATCTGTGTTTGTTTGATGGCAGGAACTTATGAAGGATCTTGGGATGCAGAAAAGCCCAATGAATGCAGATCAGAAACACCCTCTCTTGCTCAATCACCATGATGAGAGAGCAAGGAGACTCCTTCAGCTTCCTGTGAGCATGTGAATATGCAAACTGTTTCCCATAAATGCTTGAAAGCACACACAAATGTTTTATTCTGCACATTTGCCCTCTTGGATATATCGATCATGTTTCAAACAAGCACATTTAAGCTTTAAGTCACCTATAAACAGTGTGTAAATACATAAGATGCAACTGACACAACTGTTATAAATAAAATCCTTATTCATATGTTGAATTCAGATCCTGGATGGTTTTGATGTTGTCAAAATTGAAGCGGACATCATGAAGCAAAGCCTTGTGTGGACCAACCTGATGTTCAGACACACTGAGAGCACCACTGTTAGACTGGCCAGATCACAGGAGCTAATGCACTTCTGCACTGATGGTGAGAAATAAGGACAATGACTTGCTGTTTTAATTGGACCTATAGTCCAGTTTTCTTCCTAATGCAATGACTTAATGTGTATCTCCAGAGTCACTGAGCTGGTCTGAGCTACAGAGGCTTCTCCAGCTGTTTGTGTTTGAGAGCATGCTTTTGACTACAGTGGATGAGAACGGCTGTATTAAAAGATCTCAATGGAACCTTTCAAACCCCACACCATGGGACAACCCTGTTGAATTCACCAAACACCTGTATTGGAGCAACAGCAGGACACCAGGTGTGAAACCAGCACAAGATCATTCATTGCAAATTCATTCAATTTCTAAACAAATATTTTTAAAGCAGCGTTGAAGTTTTTAATTGTACACATCAGTTGTTTTATTTTTAAAGGATCAGCAAAAAACAAAGCTGGGACTGACAAACCAACGGTATGATTGAAGTTTTGAAATAAAAAAGCTGAAGTTAAACATTTATCTTGACACTATCATTAACGAGTGATTGGTTTTTAATATCCTAATAACTTATATAGGATAATGAAGTAACTGTAACAGATCTCCAGAAGACCTTGATTCGTCAGCTGGGACACTGGAACTTTGTAGAGAAGCACAGTGCTTCTGTATTTCCCCAGGTACCCACCTTCAAATCTCTGCTTATAATATTTTTGCGATATAATTATAATATAATATTGTAATAATTTCAATATAATATTTTGAAAATCTGAGAAATTTTTATTAAAAAATGACAAATGAGTAATCTCTTCTCATATTCAGGTCCTTCAGTCTGCATCTGAGACTTATAGATGTGTGGACACATTTCACTGTACCAGAGACAATGCCACATATATCATCTGCCACAATCCCATGAGCCCTCAGAGGAGTTGCAAGGAATTCTGGGATACATCACTTCACACAGATGTGGGCTTCAGGTACTTTGTCTCATCTTAAAAGTTTTACATGGTACAATTACCCAAAGCCAATTTATTTCAACATTTATTTGCTTAACATTTTTTTAATAAACATTTTTTTAATAAACATTTTTACACTATCAAAATGTAAAAGATTTATTTATGGATTTCAAGTTTTCCTATATGTTGACAGTACTGGAATGAACTAAGAACAGTGAAATAATTGTATTTAAAAATAATTATATTTTGATATAATATAAAATAGTTTTTTATATTATATTATATTATAATATTCTTGTAGGAATTATTTGGAATATGTGGCAGACTCAATCAGTGAATGGACCAGACAGGAAGAGGAAAAATGGCAGATGGAGCAGGAGAAGAAAGAAGCGGAAAGAACTCCCATCCAAACCCCTTCAGAGGCTGACAGAAATACAGGCAACATATCTAATGTCTAATATATGCGTCTATAAGCAGGATCATGTAGATAACATCAAATATATATTAAAATATGTTACTATGGATATAATGATGTGCATGCTTATAATTGAATTTCTTTCTATTAGACTCTTCAGCGAAGTCCCCAATCTCAGACACATTAGAACCATATATAAGAGAGGATTCTCTCAAAGTGAGCTCAGATGTTGATTGTAACATATAAATATTTTAGTTATACACATTTTCAGATTTCATGATCCTTACACTGGTCCTTTTTCTGATGTATTTAGGCATGGAAAATTGACCAGGAGAGATTAAGGGAGGAGGAGCAATCCAAAAAGACAAAGAAAGAAAAAGGAGGAAAAGCAACACCAAAAGTAGAAGAGAGAATTGACTCAGTAAAGGAGAACAAGAAGACTTCAGTGTCCTCAAGAAAGAGTAGAGACAACATGTCCAAAACACCCAGCTCGGCTACTAAAGACAAAACTAGAGATGTTCCAGAGACGCCTCAAGAACCAGCAAATGAGAGAAAAACAGATGTCTGAAAATATATATAACCACATAAAATGCCCATAGTCTAGAATTGATGATGCTAAGTTTGAAATTAATTGGCTAAATGTTTGTGTATTTCACATAGGTATTCACAGGCTACAGTTTAAATGGGAAACTGGTGCAGGTCACTGGCAAAGTTCAGTCTCTCTATCCCTGTGATGGAGGACAAATAGATGTGGAGAGTTTTCACTTCATACAAGGTTTGAGAAATCAAACATGCCATGCACAATATACATTTGCTATTTTAGAGCTTCTTGTACATCATTTCTGTTATTTTAGATCTTTTATACCTTAATTATATGATTGGTTTCCATCTTAAGGAATGACACAAGTGAAGGTTTGTGTGAAGAAGGATGGCCATCAGTTCTACACAAACATTTCAGAGAGAAAAAAAGAGGACAAACTAAAGGATTTTGACATGTTCACTAAACAAGGTATGTGTTGCAAACATAATGTAACGTAATTTAGCCAATTTCATTCAGTAAAAATCACTTATATATATATTTTAATATTTACACATATTGTTTTGCCCAATTCAGCCACTCTTGGAGTCAAACCAGATTGTGAGATGGAGAAATATGGCTCTTTTTATGCTGTACTGGCCAATGGCATTCGACTCTCCTGCTGTCAGAGCAGCCCGAATAAAACAAAAAGTCAAGCTCTCCAGCTCACTGTGCCTAGTGCCTTCTGTACAGACCAACAGGAACAGGTGATTGGACAAACAATAATAATGGAAAAATGTTGGTTAGTAAGGATTTACATTAGTTAGGTGTAAGCTAGTTTAGCATGCAATTTATTTTAGGCTGATTATCATAACTAAATAGCCATTTTCTCCCTTACTAATGTTTCCTAGGTACCTGAGGTACATTGTGAGCCGATGGACGATTCCTCTCCTCCACCATTCCTGAATCTACATGTATCTCTTCCCAATGGACTTATCCTGCATTTTGATTGTGAGGACTCAGCAGGTGAGATATTTTCATTGATAAAAAGCTTGAGTACATAAAATTCATGCACCATAAGTTTCTTTCGATGCAGTACTTTTTTATGTCTCTAAATTATTTCTTAATACAATGAATAAAAGGAATTTATATTAGTTTTCTTTTATCATAAAATAACATTTTAAATAACTTAATAAAAGACACTGCACAGCAGGAATGACCCATACAAAACATTTTATTTCCAGTCTGTATTAATCATTGCAAAAGATCAATAAAAAAACCCCCACATTTCATGAAAATATATTTTGTAAACTGTCTATAAATGTAGAACCAGCGTTTAAGATTGAAGAATAGGCCTACGCTGTTTCAAGCATAGAGAGCAGCTGTAAGGTCATATCTTTGTTTTTTAGATGGGGAATCTTGTGTCCGATCTCTTCTGATACGACAGAGATTTTATAATGCTGGATCTAGTTCAGACCTGACCCCAGACTTCAGCACACACACTGAGGTCTCAAGGGTCATCACCGGCACAGGGACTGTCATCAAACACAAGAGAGATGGATCTACTGAGGTATTCACATATACACACGATTGCACGTCAAAAATGCACTTTTTTGCTACATAATACAGATAATATAGCACAAAAAGCACACTCCTAATGAAATCATGACTTCAGAGGAAGTATACAGTATATATGTGTGTATGTTTCAGGTCCTGTTTGCAGACGGAACCGTCAGTAAGAGTCCAGACTCTGGACCGGTGTGTGTGATGGTTCTACACATGCCCTTAAAGAAGGCGGAGCCTATCAAAGAGCTGACAGTGGACACCAAAGACACTAAAGACAAGAAAGGTAGCAATTAGCAAACACATGTACACATCTCTTCGAATATTGAAAATCTCTATGCATACTGATTTATTTATTCACACTATGTATGCACTACCATTCAAAAGTTTGTGGTTGTAAGATTTAATTTTTTTTGCCAAAAAACTCTCATGCTCACCAAAGCTGCATTTATTTGATCAAAATATTAAAAACAGTAATATTTGTTAAATATTATTACAATTTAAAATAACTGTTTTATATTTTAATAAATTTTAAAATGTAACTTTATCTGTGTTGGCAAAGCTGAATATTCAGCATCATTACTCCAGTCTTCAGTGTCACACGATCCTTCAGAAATCATTCTAAAATGCTGGTTTGCTGCTCAAGAAACATTTCTTATTATTATCATTGTTGAAAACAATATTTTTATGTAAACCATGATACATTAATGAGCAGAAAGCTGAAAAAGAACAGCATTTATTTGTTTATGTTTATTTATAAATGTCTTTACTGTCACTTTTGATCAATTTAATGGATCCTTGCTAAATAAAAGTATCAATTGCTTTAAAACAATGTCTTTTGTGGTTCACAGGCAAGGCTGATTCTAAGGTAAATATAGAGGATGAGCAACACATCTCTATAGAAAATGAAAAACCAAAAAACTCCGTTGAGATTACTGGAGGCTCTTGGACCACCACCACCCCCTCTGGCCTAAGAGTTGCCACTGTGGCAGGAAAGGAAGTCCAAGTACAGCCGATACTGGCCTATCATGCTACAGATCCCTTTAGTGGGACAGTGAGTGCCTCGTCAATTAGAACTAACATCTTCTGTGTCAATAGATGATTGTTGTAATACAAATGTTTCATGTATAGGTTGTGGTCACAAGAGAGGACAAAATGTTGTCTGTGTTGAAGAAAGATGGAACCGTGATAGTAGATCACGCAGATGGAACACGTATTACCACTTTCTACCAGCAGGGGAAGCTACAACAACAACTGCTCCCAGGTGCAAGAGTCTTCTTCATGCTGTACTATCACAAATAGTTCATACAATCTCGTCAGTAAGTAAGAGTTTAAAATCTGATTTCAGGAGAAAACCTGGTTAGAGTGGAGAAAGCTGATTTTGCAACGGTAATAATGAACTGTGAGGGAAGAACATGTGATGTTTTTTTCGGGGATGGTACTTCAATCACCGCAACTGCTCATGGATCATATAAAGTAAGAAGATGGATGGAAGAATATCTGTGACATATGTGTGAAGTGTGAACATCATTTGTAAATCCTCTCTCTGTCACTTTAATGTAGATTTCTCCTCGTGATGGCGGTGTCCTCCATATTGATAAGGATGGTGGAGCGGTGTACACATCTCATCAGTCTAAAGAGGGACCGGAGAAAGACCCACCAGGCCAATATGTAATGAACCACGGAGCAGATGTCCTCTGTCACGTGACGGACCCCGAGGGGAACTACTTTCAAGTACTTTCCATGATAATGTCTATAGTAAACATAAAAGCCAGGTTTCATTGGCAGGGCTTAGATTAAGCCAGGATTAGGCCTTAGTTCAGTTAGGGCATTTAAGTAGCTTTTATAAACATGCCCTATATAAAATTACTGGTATGCATCTTGAGACAAAACAATGGCACTGACATATTTTAAGATATGCCAGTACAAGTTGCTTTCAGTTGAAACAGCTCAAACATGCATTTTAGTCTGGAAACCGGGGGAAAATGTTTCACATTTTTTATTTTATATCATATTAACAATTTTAGGTTCCGCATGGTCATGAAAAACCTTCAAATTTTAGGTATTACATGACAGGACAGTAAATACACTATATATATATATATATATATATATATATATTAGTTATGGTCAGCGCTAAAATATTTCAGTTGGTTATTTCATCAACTATTTTTGCAAGCACAATCTTTATAAACCTTTTGTGTGTGTGTGTGTGTGTGTGTGTGTGTGTGTGTGTGTGTGTGTGTGTGAGTAAACCCTGTCAATTAAAAGTGTAGCTAACAAAGTCAAGAATATTTGTTTTTTGTGAACATATTGCAATTGATGTTACAGCTAAAATGATTTTTTAAACATTTGAGAGGATGTAAACATGACAGTGTTAAATATTTTGAGTTGGCTTTTATTTTTATATTTTGTTATGTGCTTTTCTAGTATTAACTTTCATCAAGGTTTTTAAGTTAAAGTTTTTCATCTGCTATTTATGTGTTTTTTTATTTCAGCTTCATTTTCAATAATGGGAAACAATTTTTAACAGACTCTTGTATCCTAGTCATTCTGAATAAAAACCCAGAACATGCTAATGCTGTGTGCAGGTTAATGCAGATAGTCAGATCACTGTCACGACTAACGGATCAGAAATGAGAGAGACAGAAACAGAGCTCCAACAGAATGCTGGCTCTAAAACACACCCACCCAGGTAAGTCCCTCAGAAAACACACCCAAGGTCACTTAAAATTAAAGGGATAGTCCACCCAAAAATGATGTTGTAACCAAACATTTTATGGTCTCCACTGATTCCATAGTATTTCTTATACTATGGAAAACAATGGGGACCAGCAACTGTTTGGTTACCAACATAATTTTTGACACTTCATGCAGGTTTAGAGTGTGTAAATTATGACAGGATTTTCGTTTTTTGGTTAACTATCCCGTTAAAGAAAAGCAGATTTTCTTAAGAGATTATTAATGGCTAAAGACATGAAACTAGAAGAGCTGTGTAGGAAATCAGGGACTACAGTTTGAGGTCATTTTAGAAAAATATTGGCTGCAGAATGCAGTGATCGACCAGTCAGAATCGAGTATTACAAGGCGTATTATATTTTGTTATTTTGAATGTTGACTTTTTTAATGTAGTTACATTATGTTATGCTTATGTTGTCACTCACAGATCTGTTGTGCAATCATTGGCTTTTCTTGTCCATAAACAGTACCGTACAAATGTTTTAGGCCACAAGAAAAATATATTTAAAACAGTTACGGCAGATTTTTTTGGAACGAAATTATTGCTTTTATTCAGCAAGGATGCTTTAAATTGGTCCAAAGTGATAGTAAAGACATTTATCATTTCAAATATATTTCTATTTCAAATAAATGCTGTTCTTTTGAACCTTCTGTCCATCAAAGAATACTGAAAAAGTATTCACACATTCCACAAAAATAACTGTTTTCAAAGTTAATAAGAAATGTAATAATATGAAATCAAATCAGCCTATTAGAATGATTTCTGAAGGATCATGTGACACTGAAGACTGTAGTAATGATGCTGAAAATTCAGCTTTGCCATCACAGGAATAAATTACATTCAAAAATATATTTTAAACGGTAATATTTCACATATTACTGTTTTTACTATATTTTGATCAAATAAATGCAGCCTTGTTGAGCATAAGAGAACTTTTGAACATTAGTGTATTTACTTAAACAAATTACATTGCATTTTATTATTTGCATTCCAAGTGAAGAATGAAAAACCGACTTGTTACTTTTTCTTGGGTTGTCATTTTGAGGTTGTTTGTGGTACACGAGGATGGTTCAGCTTCAGAACTGCTGAGAGCACAAGATATGGAAGATCTCCTACAGAAGGCTTACTGTGACTCTTCTATCGCCGTTCTCACTGACCCACTACCAGACTCACAACGTGAGGACAGTTTACATTCATCCTGTGCATATTATAAATGTTGTTTAAGGCAAGTTTGCATAAACGCAGCAAGTAAAATATCGAAATTATTTTTCTCCTGCATTGATTTCTCTTCAGAATCATTTGGCATCACTCTGCTAAGGCCCTGCCCAGAGATCAGCACTCATTGGCTCTCATCCAACCAAGATGATGACATCATTCCCACCAACCTCAAATCCAGGAAATGGGAGTCATTCCCTGCATCTGAAGTAATTCGTAATCTATAGGTGTTCCATCTAAACTTTCTTTTAGTGAATCTTTCTTTGGCACAAACAACCAGTATGTGTTATATTGTCAAAACAAATCCACATTAAATATCCCTTTTTTTAGCCCTCAAACATGTTTGGAAATGCCTATGTGTTTGAGTATGCAGTTTAATGTGAATCATCTATTATTTCATCTCTGGTGCTTAGAAGAAGACTCCAGGCCCCCCTTTTGGGACCACTCTTGGTTGTAGTCTCGAATTAAAGGAGAAACCCTTGAAGTCTTGTTCCATCCGCATTCAAACAGTTTTGGAGTGCCCTGACTTGCTGCTGGTGCGTCAGATTACCCAGCACCCACCTGTCACTGAACCACTGCGCAGGAAACTACAAGACAAAGTCAAGGTGCTCTAATTCCTGTCACAAAGTTAACCTTTTTTAACCTTCCTGTGTTAATATAGTGTGTCGTTAAAACCACAATATTACCAGACCTCACTAGTGTTCTCTTTTCACTTCCCTTCAACCTACTTTGTTTGTCAACTGACCAGTTACTAAATGTAATTCTTTTTTTAAAGTGTACGCAGTGGTTTGATTTAAACATTTATAACCATACCTATTTATATATCACTATTTTCCCATATGGTTAAAAAAAAAAAGTTCTGACCTGAATATATTTCAAACTAATGCTAAATATATGTTGAAAACAGTGTGGCTTAATAAAATCGGTTTTGTTTAAACCTTCAAATGCCAAAATATTTTATAAAATGTACTTTAAGGGTCAAGAAAATACCATTTCCAAATTTTAAAATACATTCAGGGTAAATGCTAAATGTTTATATATATATATATATTGAACGATTTAAATATATTTAAACGGACAATATATAAAATATATATTTATGTAAATATATTTAAAAAAAATATATAGCATATATATATATACTGTATATGTATATTTGCTCTATGGGTTTACTCAAACAGGCATATTTGGAGCAGCTGCTACAGAGAGAGAATGAATGGGAGAAGATGCAGTTGAAGGACCTTCGGACAGCAGTGGAAAAGGTTCATCAGAATGATCTACTGCAGCTTGTACTGGTCAGACAAGATCCAACGTCATATTCTTAAATGAATTACTGAAATTCAGATGTCTGTATTCTAGTCTGGCTTACATACATTTAAACTTTGTTTGTTTTAGTCCCTGTCTGATGCTGTAGATCCTCCGGTTGAAATGGAAATTAAGTCTCTTTCAGGTGAGAACATTTATTTATTAGAACATACATTCTAAATATAATTATAAAATAATATTTATTGTTTAAAAAAGAAGTTAAAGGTATCCACCCAACATAATTTACTCACCCTCAATTTGTTCTAAACCTGTTTGAGTTTCTTTCTTCTGTTGAACACAAAAGAAAATATTTTGAAGAATGCTGGTATCCAAATAGTTCCTTGTCCCCATTGACTTCCATAGTATTTTTTCTCTATACTATGGAAGTCAACGGGGACCAGCAACAGTCTTTATTTATGTTCAACAGAAGAAAGTACTTCATGCAGGTTTGGAACAACTTGAGGGTGAGTAAATTATGACAGGATTTTCATTTTTGGGTGCATCCCTAAAAAATAATAATAATAACACTTTATTTAATCATTCATTAATGGTTTAACCCTCCGATGCACGGATTATTGAATTACAATATTTTAAAACGTATTTTTATATCAAAAATAATAATCATCAAAAATAATCCACAATTTTGTTTAAATTATGAGTTTGGAGAGTGTTAAAGATCTGTGCTCTGCAATATTAAACAGCAGTAAAAAAGTAAATATATGATTTTTAGCTCTGTTAAGCTCTGTCATTGGTCTCACCTTCACAGTTTGTCTGTTTTTGTTCCTGTTCCAGCTGATGTGGCGTCTCTCTATACACAAGCAGTGCGAGCAGCTCAACACCCCCACAAGCTACAGGAAAAGACAGAACAGAAAGTTTTGTTGTAAGTGGTATTGTTCAGTATTTACTCATCTTATCTACACATGTAATATCTGTAAATGTAGACCAGAATGAGAGTTATTAAAAACATGCTTATCGCTCAACATTTTAATGGGTAAATTTGCTCAGCCAATGGATTAGAATTCATAGATAAGATGCGACTGAAAGCGGGAAAGCTTGTGGTGACTAATTGCACTTGTACGGTTTGCTTTCAACTTCTGCTTTAACAGTGTCAGTAAAAAGAAGCAAAAGTCAGTGTGGGAAAAAAGGCTTAACCAGAACAGGTAAACAGTTATTCTGTTTGAACGGTTTCGGTTTGAGAAGCTCAAAGCAGGTAATGCATAGATGTTTTGTTTGTCCAACCTTCAGGCAAGAACTCCAGGAGCAGAAAAGACACCGAAATGCACTCAGACACCATATTGTTACTCCATACTTTCACCCTGAGCTGAAGGAGATTGCACTTTTTACAGATGAGGCTAGTACCACCATATGAATATTTAATCGTAATCATTTTGTCTGATTGTCTTTGTAACTTTTTCTATCAAATACTGTTTATTTAGAGCAGGGATTCCCAAACTTGTTTGCCAGTCGAACCCCTTTGACGTAAAATATTTACTCAAAGTCAAGCAGAAATAAAATTTGAAATGTTGCCTTGGCAATAAAATGAAATGTTTAAGTTGAAGCACTAAAATTATTAACTGGAAATAAATTCAAACTAAAACTGATACAAGAATAAATGAAACCTAACCAATAAAATGACAAAAGCACATAATGAAATTACTACAAATTAAACTAAAATTAACATGAAAACTAAAAATATAAAAATATAATTCAAATTATTAATAAGAAACTATAATAAAAATTCAAATAACGCTGCTTGAAGTTCATCCAGACATTTTAACTTATTTCAGTGCATTTCATATTTTTAAGAGATTTATTTTGAATGTTTGTATTTAAAAGTGATTTATTTAAATTTTTAAGATTGAATTATTAGCTGCCATTAAATGGGTGTGCACGGAAATGCTTAGTAAGCTACATGTGATAACGAATGATTCAGCAGAATAACTGCACATAAAAACTGCACTTGCTGTGCTTTGTAAACAAGTCTGTGTGCTCATGAAGAAGTGCTAATTTTAAAATTGCAATTAAAACCACAAATGATCACCTTTCAGTGATGGCAATATTTTTTTTATATAATCTCAGACTCAGTGGACAAACTTTATGTGGTAAAACATGATTTCTGTAAATGATACACCTGTAGCAGAAAGGCCAGTGTTTGAAACAAGGAAATCCCCTCACTGCTGTAAGTCAGTCCGCTTCGGTTCTTCTATTGCAAGAACACTTCCTCTAAATGAAAGCAGAAGCGGCAAAGTGATTCAAGACTCATACACCAAAGCAAACACACATGCAATGCAGTTGTATAGTGACTGAGAGAGGACAAAGGCTGGTATTGAGATGACTAGTTCCAGGTGGGTCTAGAGAAAGTAAATAGAAGAAAAAAAATAGAAATAGAAGAAACTGGTTCAGCTGGTAGAACAGCATGAAACGTATTTTTCTGTGGACCTGTTTGCTAACACACTGAGGTGATGTGGTAAATATTTAATCAAATCAAACCGAGGATTTTCAACCTTCTCAAGCTACAAATCGGAGGCACAGGAGCGAGTTTGCAAGGTAAGTCACCTTGAACATGTTGTGTTTCTGTCCTACAAGCCACATGAGCGTGATATCCTTTGATGTCCCATAATGCTTGCTTTCATTTCGTAGAAACACCTGTTAGACGTCAGTTCACAGCATGAAAGCTATTGTAAGTTAGCAAGATGTGTTTGAAATTAATAAACAGGAAACATTAAGGAAATGCTTAGCAAACTTCTACTGAAATGCCAAGAAATGTAGAGGCAGTAAGTGTTCATATATATATACAGTAGTCAACATTTAAAGTGGAAAAAATTTTTAATCAAAGTTGTCCTAAGACAAGAACGGGTATTGTTCAAAATTCATGTATAAATTTGATGAAAGGTTTTGATCCACTTCAAATGTTGACTACTGTGTGTGTGTGTGTATATATATATATGTGTGTGTGTTTGCTCTTAGCAGTCTGAACAAGTTTTTATCTGCACAAAAACTCAGATTAAAGGCAATTTATGAAAATTTCACATGCAAAATAAAATATTTGCCTATGTTGCATTTATGGAGAAACTGTCTGTTGAAAGACTTGAGTTTCCGGAGTTACAGGAAGAACTAGTAAAGTAAAAAAAAAAAAAAATGACTGATGCAACGTATTTATTAAAACATAAAAATATATATATAAAAAAGCTTCAAAACTGAGTTTTACTTGTACCACAAGATTCTTTTTATTTCCTATGGTGAGAACAGCTCAAATTCAACAACTTCCTCTTAAAGGGATAGTTCACCCAAAAAATCAAATGCTGTAATTATTTATTCACCCTCAAGTTGTTCTAAATCTGTATGAATTTCTTTCTTGTGCTGAACACAAAAGAAGATATTTTGAAGAACGTTGGTAACCGGACAGTTTCAGGTCCCCATTTATATCTATAGTATTTCTTTTTTTAAATTCCGTATACTATTGAAGTCAATGGGGACCAGAAACTGTTTGGTTACCCACATTCTTCATAATATCTTTCTTTATGTTCAGCAGGAAAAAGAACCTCATGCAGGTTTAGGACAACTTGAGGGTGAGTAATGACAGATTTTTATTTTTGGGTGAAGTATCCCTTTAAGAACACATTTTAGCGTTGATGTACTGGAAGCTCACTGGATAATTTACTTTATGTTGCATGATGCCATTAACATTTTTCAACAATGTTCTTGCTTGCTAGCATATTATCCATATATGAAGGTTGTTACTTTACAGTATCCAAAACTATGGAAAAGAAGAAATAAACATACAGTGACTTTCGTACTTATATTGCCCTCTAGAGGTTGGGGCAACATTGGTTCTGTGTTTTTATTGTTTAGTGAATTGGTCTAAAAAAAGTATAGTCAGTCCCTCTTCTAGACCTGAAAGGTAAGATGTTATTGTAAAATGATCAACTGCCTTGGGGTGTGTTTCCCAAAAGCATCATTGGCCAACTATGATAGCAATTTCCATTGAACTCTATTGGTTACTTACGATGGAACTTGCGACCATAGTTGGCTTTGGGAAACGCACCCCAGGTCATTTTATGACTTGTGTCAAAAGAAAACGAGACTGGGGTGTAATGTAAGAATTATTTCCTGTTATAAGCAGGATCTTTACACAGAGCGCCAAATTTGACCTGTTTTGTCAATGCCGGGCTGAACAACAGCCCTCCTGCAGAAAGGAGAAAGTAACGTTAGGCCTATCATTAAATAATAGCCTGCTTTAAGGTAAGGGTGTGTACCGCACACGTGTCGATGCTTGTCTGTGTAGCTGCTAACGTTACCGCTGCACTCCACAATACATTTAAAGCACTTCTCAAATTCCAATGCAGTTTATGTCATGGTTTATAGTTCGTGCGGAGTAAAATATGTATGTGCATTTACATGCACTTTAAAAGCTCAATATCAGTCTAACTAAAGCAATTATTTACTCGGACCTAAATCGTACCAGTCTGTACTAGTCTGTTTTGTAAACAGGCCTAGAAATTGCACTGGTAGGCTATTAATAGCCTAATATTCTAGTAACTCACCTTCGTCCAGCATGGTGTTCTGCGCATGTTCAGAAAGCAGGATTCAGTTTGAGGATGATCCTCACAAAACTTTTCCTGCAAGCTTTTTTCCAATGTAAATTTAAAAAATTCTTTTTAATAATTCACATTTGTTGTATACAGTGCAATGTGCAACAGAAGAAACTGTGAGGAAAAATAAATGTTACATTTGTTTAGAGCTACAAGTGGCTGCGATACCAATGAACCGGACCACATGGAGATGCCATCAGACCACTAACTTATACCAGCCTTGACCAGACTGCAAATAGATAGTATAGTGATCCGTTCAAGAATTATTAAACACACCAAAACACAAATGAAAAACATTCTGAATGTGTCGAAACTGTCATCAGTGAACAGTTCCTCTGTCAGAGTGAGTGTTCGTGTCTATGCTTCAGTGTTTGATATGTAGGCCTACATAAACACCACTTACGCTCGCAAGCTCATATACGCTTCTTCAGCGAATATCCATTATAAAACATTCATCAGAGATGCGACCATACTGAAAAGTGCTCGTGCAAGTAGCAAGTACACGATGCATTGATAATAACGGACTCACGTGTGCCTAATGTACGACAACTGTATGTCACTTTAATCATTCTTTACCTTGATTACTATCGTCATCCGTCGAAACTTTACAAGTGACACTCACTGATTTGCTTATTATCCAAAAAAAACCTACAGACGACGTCGACGAGTCCGGACTCCGGACTGGAGACTAACCCCCAATTTCCACCAACTGCGGAACGGCTGCGGATCCGCTCCGGAACGGCGGCGGAGTCAATAGGTTTCCATTCAAGTCAATGTGTGTATTTTCACTGACTGCGGAACGGCTGCGTTCCGACTCCGTCCCAGCTCCGGCGACCGCAGCCCTCCAGAGCAGATACGCAAAGTTTCTATTTTTGCCGGATGCCGGAGAGCGCCGCAGGAAGTCGATAAACAAAGATAACAGAACAGAACACAGAAACTAAATAAAACATCCGGTAATTTCCAAAATAAAAATATAGTTTTCCCTTTTCCAACAAGAACGTCTCTGGTTACTCACGTAACCGTAGTTCCCTGAGAGGAGGGAACGAGACATTACGTCTGGGGAAATCCATTTTCCTCGAATCATGAAGTCTGATAGAATAACTCTTTTGCTTGCAAATAGCCAATGGCGGTCCCGCCATCACCTGATTGGCTGACACTGCTCAATATAGGTGACGGCGGGCGCCAAAAACCTCAGAATCTTAGCTGAACGAGAGTAAGGAGACTAAGAGTCCCTCCCACACGGCAGGTTACGTAATGTCTCGTTCCCTCCTCTCAGGGAACTACGGTTACGTGAGTAACCAGAGACGTTCCCTTATCGAGTCGGTCTCTCGACATTACGTATGGGGAACAATAAAACCCCCGCCGCGTGGGAGAAACCCCGCCCAGCTCTCAGGAACAGACACCGGACCTGGTTGAAACATCTATTGGCACAGAGCCAACTCGGCATCTGCACCAACGAAGGCCCCTCCCATCAAGCTAAGCACGCTGAACTGAATGGAGGGAGATTGCAGCAAGTGATTGGTGCTTAGGAAAATACTGCCGGCTATGAATGCGGACATAACAAAGGGCACAATATAGTGAACATGATAGCTATGCTAATAATAACTCGCACTGTCTGACGACTAGTCGAACCGTGGCTAGAGCGCGCCATCGGGGCAGTCTAGCCTAGTCCAACGACAGCTCAGCTTTCTCTCCCTGCACTGACAGAATGAAGGGAATGAAGTGCGAATGAAGGGATATTCAAGTTATAGAATCTCGCGAAGGTATTACGAGACGACCAACCTGCCGCGAAACAAATGTCTTGAATAGACATGCCTTTCGCCCACGCCCATGATGACGCCAAACTCCTAGTGGAGTGGGCGTGCACCCCTATAGGGAAACGGCTTCCCGTGAAGCATAAGCCAGCCAGTGCACAGCCTCCACTATCCAGTGAGATAGCCTCCGTTTCGACAGCGCAGAGCTGCTCTGAAGTTCGAAACTGGCTAGTTCTGTTCACATAAGCACGCAGTGAACGCATGGGGCACAAGCGTACTTCTGAGACTCTGAAACACTGACCTCATCCGGGCAAAATGCTGGAATTGCAACCACCTGGGCTCTGATGAATATACGCAGTAGATAATAGCCCCATAATAGCATAGCACCTCAGTAAACAACAAACACATAGCCGTAGCTACAACTGTGAGTAGACGAGTTAGCACAGAATAGCCAGTTGTACTGAAGGAAACGGGGCAACATAACAGCATAGCACATGTACGTAACAGCATCGGTCGCTGTAGCGCATCCATGCATGTACATAACGCAGCATAAGTCGCCGTAGCGACAGAACTGCGTAGAGACAGAAACTGAGATGTACAGTTCGATCAGGATGGCTAGCTGCACGGAAACGGGGCAGCATTACAACATAACACATGGTAAATTGCACATCCGTGTACGTACATACATTCAGAAACTGTGAGTATGCACAGTAGATTAAGATAGCTAGTTTTGCACTGAAAGAAACAGAGCAACAAAATAGCAACACGCGTCCTTATACGTACATAAGTGCAGTGTAGTCGCTGTAGCGACAAACTGAATATGCAGTTAGATAGGATAGCTGGTTGTTGCACTGAATGATAGAGGGCAACATAACAGCATAACACATCAGTTTGCACATTTTAAACATCTGTGTGTATAATGCAGCTCAAGTTGCTGAAGCGACCGAAACTGAATGAATATGCGTACACAATGGTCCATTACATTGAAGGGAGCATAACGCTTCAATATCTACACAGATGCAATGCAAGTCGCCGTAGCGACGACTGAGACTATGCACAAGCATAGTTACATTTTTGTGTACAAAAAACACAGTGTCAGAGGCATAGCGACATCGACTGTAAATACGTAGTTAATCGGAATAGCCGGCTGCACTGAGGATACAGGGCAACATATAACGGCATAAATCATAGACACATATCAATGTACATAACACAGCGTCTGTGGCATCGCGCAACAACTGTGACTACACAGTAAAAGAGTAGCCAGTTGCACTGAAGGATACAGGGCAATATATAGTGGCGTAATAGTTACACATATCAGTGCGTTGTGTGTACACAGCGTCAGTTGCATCGTACAACAATTGTGAATATGTAGTGATCAGAATAGCCATTTGCACTGAAGGATAGGGCAAAATATGACCGCATAGATCATAACACATATCAGTGTGTAGTGTGCACAAACACAGCGTTAGTTGCATTGCACGACAACTATGAATACGCACTGCGTAGTAATCAGGATAGCCATTTGCACTGAATGACACAGGGCAATATATAATGGCATAAAACATTACACATAACAGAGTGCGGTGTGTACAGCGTCAGTTGCATCGCACGACAACTGTGAATACGTACTGCGTAGTAATCAGAATAGCCATTCCACTGAAGGACACAGGGCAATATACAACGGCAAATTCATATAGTGTGCAGTGTGTACATAAACACAGTGTCAGTTGCATCGCGCAACAACTGTGAATACGTACTGCGTAGTAACCAGAATAGCCATTGCACTGAAGGATACAGGGCAATATATGGCATAAATCATTACACACAACAGTGTGGTGTGTACGTAACACAGCGTCAGTTGCATCGCGCAACAACTGTGAATACTTACGGTGTAATAACCAGAATAGCCATTGCACTGAAGGATACAGGGCAATATATGGCATAAATCATTACACACAACAGTGTGTAGTGAGTACGTAACGCAGCGTCAGTTACATCGCGCAACAACTGTGAATACTTACGGTGTAGTAATCAGAATAGCCATTGCACTGAAGGACACAGGGCAATATATAATGGCATAAATCCTTACACATAACAGTGTGGTGTGTACGTAACACAGCGTCAGTTGCATCGCGCAACAACTGTGAACACGTACTTGCAGTAATCAGAATAGCCATTGCACTGAAGGACACAGGGCAATATATAATGGCATAAATCCTTACAACAGTGTGGTGTGTACGTAACACAGCGTCAGTTGCATCGCGCAACAACCGTGAATACACACTGTGTAGTAATCAGAATCGCCATACAGGGCAATGAATGCTGCGGCGGGGGCTGGGCGCCAGCCACCGGGAAAGCATTGACTGCTATATGAAATGGTATAGCTCGTCCGCGGCATCATGCACGGGGACATAGATAGCCATCTCCTCGGGTTTCCCCGAGCTTCCGCTCTGCGATGCGTCTCCCGTCTATGAGGCGGGTAATAATGTTGGGGAGAGAAGCTCTTTGCTGAGACATGTAATGTACCTTGTTATTGAAACAGAACACAGCGGTTTCAGAAACACATTCTCGTCGAACTCTGGGCGGGAACACGCCCTCTTCGCACGGGTCCGACGAACACGTCCCGCGCTCTTTCCTCCCTGACACGCACATCAGGAGCGCTGTTTTTTTTTTTTTTTTAGCGACTTCCTGAACTGCCTCTCGCTTCAGCTTTACGGCCCGCGCCGAGGCCACCTTTCCGACGGCAGCTCCTTGGGCGCTGTCCACTCCAGCACCATATCTGCCACCGCCTCAGTGAGAATGGCCATAAGCTCCGCATCCAAAGAGGCGAGGGCGCCTTCAGACGGAGACTCGGACCATTGGCGTCGTCATCGTCGTAACCGAACGAGATAATTCCCGTGCTTCCTCAAGAGGGCGGTAAATGGCCTCAAGAGTAACTCACGGGCTCTGCCACGTGAGGATGGCGTGGACCTTGGGCCGACGTCAGCGCCTCAACAGAACCCGCGAATGGAGATCTCTGCCGTCTCCCGGTCCGCGGCTCGAAGGCGGCAGACTGGGGAGAGGCAGGAGACACAAGGTCGTCGCTACGTGTAACGGCCAGCCTTGCACGAAGGATCTGATGGGAAGCTCCTCACAGGCGGGACATCCCGATCCCTCGAGTGCCGCCTCTGCGTGGTCCCGACCCAGGCACAGCACACAAGTTGTGTGCGTCCGGGGATCCGATGGGTCCACCACACGGGCGACAAAGAGACATAATATAATCCACCGGAACGCGAGAGGGGAATTAAAACTCCTTAATATACTCCGCTCTGAATGCGTACATCAACGGTGAAAACAGACTCGAGTGAAGAAAAAAGATTCTGAGGTTTTTGGCGCCCGCCGTCACCTATATTGAGCAGTGTCAGCCAATCAGGTGATGGCGGGACCGCCATTGGCTATTTGCAAGCAAAAGAGTTATTAGGCTTGTTTGAGATGCGCCTTGCCTCGCCTGAAATGTAGTCGAGAGTAGGCGGCTGCAGTGAGAGGATGAGTGAAAAAAGCGCAGGCAAGCCGGACAGATCGCTCTTCTCGCAGTGGATCTGACACCTGTGAGATCAAAGATGGATATCGCGGGATTCACACTCGTGCACGGTGTTGCTAATAAACTGGATGTATTTTAAGTTTTGTTGCTTGAATATGGAAATAAATATAATGAACAAGACACCCAAAGTACTTATTTAATTCCATTTTAAATAGGCCTATATGTTTATGAATCATTTTTTTTCTTTACAGATATGTGTTTTTATTTTTTTTTAAATTACATCACATAGATCGCACTGTCAGAGAGTTTGGGGATATCCACATACATAAAACATGATATCAGAGTTTTAAAATCAAACATTTTAAAAGAGAACAATACATCACGGTTGTTTAAACCAATGAGCATTAAGCTGTGCCGTCAGCAAGTCGTTTCCCATCATGCTTTTGATCAGCGCAGTCGGTGGAGAGCAACTGCGCGCGACTGCAGAATCCGACACGTGCGCCTTGCGGTCGCGAGAGTTTTTTGACACACGTCAGCATGACATCAGAGCAAGGCGGACCGCACTCGGACACATTTCTAACCGGCATGCATCTCGCGCTGATCACCGGTGATCGGTTCTGCGCAGATTTTGCTCATCTCAAACAAGCCTATTCTATCAGACTTCATGATTCGAGGAAAATGGATTTCCCCATACGTAATGTCGAGAGACCGACTCGATAAGGGAACAATAGTTAACTTTATTTACACAGCCTACTACTTTCCCAATACATTCAAAAAGGAACCCAAATAAACATTTAGCATTTTATAAGTTGATTATATTTAATTATAAATATAGTATTAGAATCACAATAATCTCCACAAAAAAGGGAGATCAGCAGGTCAGCACATAGTTGTTTCCCCTGTACTCCTCTGGATGGAAACAAACTGTTGCTGGTTTTGTAGTTCTGTTTATAGAAACTAAATCCTGTTATATCGCGCGATCAAACGTAAATTCGCGAGATATCGTGTGTCCTCGTGACTTCAGCTGTCAGTCATGGCCGCAGCCGTTCCGCAACAAATCCGTATCTGGTAGGTATGAAGGACGGCGGAGCACGGATCCGACACGCAGCGGAGCCAATCCGCAGCCGTTCTGCAGTTGGTGGAAATCCGGGGTGAGAGCCGAGCAGTGGCTCGTTAGATTTAAGGACGCTGATTGGTTAAATTTTATGTCATATCGTGAACATGTTCACAGCATTGGCTAAACTACTACACCGATTTCTCTATCAAAGACTGGTTGAACTTGAGGAATGCAGACAGATGGAAAATCATATTTTGCACAGATGAATTTCATAAATGAATCATATAAGATGATACAAATATCAATGTAGCCTATAGCCTATAATTTATAATAATAATTATTATTTATTATGATTTTGCGTGTGTAAAAATGTTGTTGTTTTTTTACAGTCTGTGGCTCAGTTAGGGCGGCGCCCTCTATTGACCAGCCGGCTGTCATAAAATACAAGTGATAACAAATCCAACTGTCCAAAACATGACCATAAAAGCAGTCTATAATGCGTGTGCCCTGTTTTACTTCCAATCTCACACGAATACTTTAGCAATAATTACCTTGGATGAACAATCCTTTTAACTTCTAAAAGTTCAAACTAATCCTGAAAAGCATTGCCGCCTGCAAGGTACTTCTAAATGAACATGTTATTCCAGTAGGCCTAAGTGTCTTTTTAGGGTCAGAGTGTGTTTTAGGTGTATGAGACATGCGGGAACATTTGTTTGCTAAGTCTTCTTTAAACGAGAATTGCATTCCTCAGAGCTACCGTATTCTTGAGTAAACATTACCTTTCATAAGATGATTTGAATGTTGGGTCAGCCTGATCTGAGGTCAGATCTTATCATTAGTTAATTTTTATGTTGATAAAGAGACAAACAACTGGACAAAAGGTATAGAAGTGTTTTTTGATCAATGTTGACCAGCTAACAAAAATATCTTCTAAGAATGTTTTGCTATTCATTTATGAAAACGTTATTTCTGAATGTTCTCTGAAACCATTTGTAACAAGTAACATTTAAAAAACGTTAGACGAACGTCCAACTAAAATGTTTCAGAAATACGTTCCATGAACATATGAGTAGCGTTTTTGTGCTAACGTTTTGAGAAAGTTATTAAAGTCCAGATAACTTTTAACAAACATTCTATTAACGTTACTGGAAGAATGTTTGTTCATAATTTTTAAGAGATCCTTGCCAAAGTTCTGAGAACGTTCCCTGTTAGCTGGGGCAGAGCTGTAGGATAAAAACAGCTGTGTAGTGTGAAAAGTTCAGATGTCATCTACTGTCCCACCACATTCTTTACATGATGAATGGCCTTTCGTTTTGAATAATGAGAGAGGGAGAATGAGTGGATGATTGATTGATGTTTGAAGAAGGAATCAAGGAAGATGATATGATCCCTTTCTCAGCAATCAGCACAACCCCTGTATATTCAGTTCTGAGCCATAAAGGACAGAAAACCAGGATTCTCTGACACCTTCATTTGTCCAAGCATCATTATTAGGTCAAAAGAGATTTGACAAAGTTCTATTATAAAAGGGGATCTTGGACAAAAAGGTGCATAGAGGAACATTTCTGAACTACACTGAAATTATGGCACCCAACAACAGTGATGTCTGAATCTGAAATAAGATAAATCTAAAGTCCAAATCTACACTAGGTTTGAACAACCACCACATAGAAAAGTCCTGAAGTGCATCCTCAAAATATTCCCACATAACTGCTGAGACGGAGTCATTGGGGCAACAGGAAGACCTACTGCTGACCTGAGGTCATCCTGTGGGGAATACAGTAAGCTATAAACAGACCCGGAGTATACTAACGGCCACGTCTTACACGAAAACATGGCAATAAATGTATGGGAGAGGATGGGGATTCTTTCTGGGAATAAACACGAGCTTTAAAACGACAGAACTTTATACAAAGCAAATGAACTATTTATGAATTAGTCAATTAAATTAACAATATTATTGCAGTGACAATGTTTCAGGCAGTTTTGTAACTATATTTATTAACAATATTGATGATAATGATAAATTATACACCACTGTTCAAAAGTTTAGATTTATTTGAACAAAAATACAGTAAAAACGGTAATATTGTGAAATATTATTTTGCTTTAATATATTTTAAAATGTAATTTATTCCTGTCATCATTTCTCCAGTATTCAGTGTCACATGATCCTTCAGAAATCAGTCTAATATGCTGAAATGTGAAATATTTTCTTTATTCAGGATTCTTTAATGAAAGTTCAAATAAACAGCATTAGTTTGAAATAGAAAATCAAAATCAGGTTGAGGTCAGAAACCAACATCAGTCGGGTTCTGATGTCAACCCGACTTTATTTTCCAAAATGCAACCCCTGCAGCCAAAACCATCCCCTGACTGACGTTACTACTTTCTACTCAAAGACCTTGACAGAATTGTAGTGGAGTAAAAAAGTACGATATTTGTCTTTCAAATGTAGTAAAGTTAAAGTAAAAAGTTTCCAGAAAAAATAATACTCGGTCGGCTACAGATCTCAAAAAGTGTATGTAAGTACAGTACTAAATGTACGTTGTTACTGTTCACCTCTGATTGAATGCATAAGTAAAAAGTAATTATTTTAAATGTAAACTTACATTTATTGCCTGAATAAATGTACAATTATTTTCACTGACAATTAACAATTGAACAGTTTTTTACTGATGTATTTCCCCCAATATAGGTTTTTACTGATTTTTTCTGTTACATTACATTGGTGTACAAACCATTTATATAAAACTATTCTTATGCAGATAGATTGTTTTACCAGTGCAAGTGGCTTCATAGCATGCATGTAGAAAGTCCTATAAAGCCACTGCACACCACAAGTCTGATACTTCCTGTGGTAACGTGGTCTCGAAGTGTGAAAGTGTTGCAGTGTAAGCAAAAGCAGTTACAACTTTCATGTCATTTAATTTTGTTAAGCTTTCTCCTCTACAACTGGTGCATGTTCATGATGTATTTGTGGTGAGCTTTTCATAAAATAGGAATATGGCGTATCTTTTGTCGTCGCGATGGAGCAGGTATGAGGTTAAGCATGTCTGTGATCTCTGCACACCTGCATTAGGGTGTGTTTTAAAGAGTTGCCAAGTTAATATTTACTGAAGGACCCAAAGGACTATGACCTTAGTCCTTGGGAAAATACAATGGAAGTTTCTCACATTTAAGGAACAACGACATTAACATAAGGCACGGTTCTCTATGAAATATTTTTAGCCAAATTGCAACAAATTTTCTTGCTTTATATTAACTGAGATAATAGATAGCTATTGCACTGTGGTAATGAGAAGGAACTTGATGATTAAGTGTGTACATGTTTTTTTTTTTTAGGTGACACAATGACATCATCCAGGAGCTGGATGTTCTCCTCTGTGCGTTCTAAGAGTAAGTAGAGTTTATTTTTATTTTAATAAATCATAATATTCTTCATTTTTTTTTATTAACATGTATGATATGAGCAGTATAAGGTGCTCCAAATATTCTCGCATTACAAGGTCAAGAAAAGATTCCTGATCTTTTCATTTGTTCCTTTGACTGCTATAGCTAGACTGGATGAAGGGGAAAATCCTTTCAGGAGAAGATTATTTTCTTCTTTCAGAGCCGATCGACGTGAACGTGAGTCGCTCAGTTTACACACCTTTCTTTACCTAGCCAAATGTTCTTTGCCTTTGTAAATAGACTGCAAGGCTAAACGAGAAGCGTACAGATGAATTAACACACTTTTAGACACTAGCACAAAGTTCAGCGGTCTGTCTTGGCCTACAGAAAGGTCTGAAGAAGAAGCTGGTGTCGAAATAGATAAGAGACGAAGCTTCTCAGATGGAGGACTTGAGACCAACAAAGGTAAAACTTTCACCTTTTGAAGTTTGACTTTCATGCCAATGCATTTGTTTCATCTTGTCAGCTTGGGGTAAAAAGGGATGTCTACTTTTGATATGTTGCAATAAATCTCTTTTCAGATGTTCATTAAGGCTCCTAATAAGCACTTGTGGTCAATATAGCCTAGTACATAAAATTAGTCTATAACTCCTAATGAGGGGATGGAAAAACATGCCTTAAGAATGTTCTTGTGGATTACTATACCAAAGTATCAATCTAAATGAAGCCATCAGATAAGACAACCAAGTAGCATTAACTTAGTTAGCAACCTTTATTTAACCAAAGACTCACTGAAAGGAAAATCTGTTTTACAAGATACACATGGGAAAGAAGGCAGCAAATGTCTTTTGAATGATGACCGCTGTGTCATTATGTCACACCAATGTCGCCCAAAAGTACCTGCAGTTAAATGTTAAAATAATCCTCCACATAAAATATATTGATATTTCATAAGGACAAAGAAAATAATAAAATAATGTTGAATGTAGGCTATAGTCGGCCATGTTTAAGCCACATAGCCATATGTTTCATAAGCAACGTCTGAGAAGAAACACTGCACACTTTAAAGAACTGTATAATGAACCTATTGAGCAGAGAAAAGAAGCAACTCCCACTAAAGTTCGAACTCTTGATTGAATCGTCAGTGATTCCGATCTGCCCTTGACTTCAGTTCACTGAATCGGTTCGTTCAAACAGTTCAGTTCAATGAATCAGTTAAAATGATTCACTCTTTAGTTTGAGTGTTCTGTAGCTTTTACACATACATCCCCGTCTGGAATTCTTTTTTTCCCCTGGTATTTGTTTAAATTAAGCTACTTATCACTATGTTTTCGATTACGTAAAATTAGGCTTGTTTGTACATCTCTCTAACAGTAGATTGATTCACGAACGCTTGCGAATAGGTTCGAATGAACATCCGTTTTAAAACGGAACAATTGATTCGCAATTCAGGAATCAACAGCAAGCATACATGCAGGCTGCGTGCCGCTCACTCACTCAGTAGTAGCTAACGTTACCGTGTGCTTGCACCGTCCGTGGGAAAGACTGCCGTGAGACCACGACATAAATATTTACGCAAAGAGATTCGAAAATGAACGAAATTAATGTCAAAAGAAGAGGAACGAAGGCAAACTTGCGTAAACACCGGAGTAAGTTCAATCACAATATGCTTTAGTGATTCTGTATAATGAAAATTGTAAGAATTTGTTTAAATTATGTTCTTTTAATCCACATAATGGACCGATAGAAGTTTGCCACCTTTTTCTATAGCCTATTTTATCCTATTGTTTTCTCTTGCTGTAATCTATCTAACTTATCTATGGCTGTACAATGTTGTGTTAGAAGCAAAACGTGATAGTTTTGTCAGTTAGGTTTATCGGGTGCTATTGACTAGTTGAATAGTTGCTGTCACAGTATTGAATCAGGTATATTGATGTTTTACTGTTAATGTGGAAAGCTTCTTAGATGACAACAAAGCAAGTTTAGCAAGACTGTGTTTTTTTGGTGATATCTGGTGAAGAACTTCTAAAAAGAGTAATGTGGGAAAGAATAAATTACATTTGTTGAAATTACAATTTACACTGCAGCTGTGAAAACTAACATATTTGGCTAAAAAAGTGAATAAGCAAATTATTTGTTAGTTATCAGTGCATTTCTGGGAACATATCTGAGCTTTCCCGAATAATTGTGTGTTTGAAATTGATTAATTGTTGTGTTTTGAACTGTCGTTTCTCAGGTGTCTTTCATCCAGGTGAAGATCAACAAGACATGGGAGCCATGAAGAGGTTTAGTACCCTATTTACGTCTTTCCGTGGGAAAGTCAACAAAGACAGTGAGGAAATGTTATTTAAGTATTGCTTTATAATCTTTACAAACACATATCTTGCTACTTTAGCTCCTTCTATTTTTATAAATTTAGTTGTATCTTACTCTATGTATGTTTTAAGTGCCAAAAAGCAGTTTTAATGAATGCACAACAAACGTTGTTATCTTTAGCTGTGGTCATTGGCTTTATATTGCATATAAAAGTAGTTAACCTTGTCAAAACATTTCACCATGACTCATTCTCCGGTCTCGTAGTGTAAGTAGGGCAAAATGCCTAAAAGAAAGTCTTTCGAACTGGTTTTGACTTGATTTGCTTGCAATGTGTTGTTCATTTGAAATTAATTTATGAAGTCACGAGGAAGTTCACAAAGTCAGTCAGTGCACACAATTTACATCTGTTCCTTAGTGCACTTCTTGTCTTTTCAGTTACGAGCTGCAGTTATTGTTCTGTTGTGTATAGAAAGGCACATTGGGGGTTTCTATGGTGAGGCAAGTCAAGCTGGAACAAGACTTTCTGACTTAGTGGACTTCTAAGGTATTCCTGTCAGCTTTGTTTGCTCTCTGTTGGGGGAGGCTGCCAAAAAGCAGGCTCAAAAGGAAATGTTGAGGAAATTCACAGAAGAGCTCCTTCTTTCTCATCTCTTAATTTGTTTGGTTCGGCGTTTCAAGTGCTGTTTCTGAAGAGCCGCATTTTTTAGATCATTCAGAAATCGTACGCTTATAAACAGTTGGTTTTTGTAGTGTTTTCTCTGCAATGACATGAAAACAGCCTCAGTAAATACATCACCGAAGCTAACGTACGTTTGTTTTTCCAGGAACTAGTAAGGAACCAGATCTACCTGCTAGCACAGGGCTCTCTCCCGTGGAAGAAAAGGCAAAGGAGCAGCGCTACGCTAGCGGGCAATTCTTCTTTGAATATCTGGTGGTTGTTCGGCCTAAGAAGACTACAGATGGGATATATGAGCCACAGATCATCTATCAGTTCCCTAAGGTGACACAGACAAACCGAGTGCTCTGCATGCAGACACATGTATATAATGCCTGAAAGAAGAATTTACACTTCAGCTGTGAGAACTAACCCCTCTGGCTAAGAATGTGAATAAGCAATCGTGATTAGTTATCAGTGCATTTCAGAGCTTTCTTACTCTTCAGTACTTTCACAGCATTGTAGTAGCAACTATTTCCATTCAATAACAATTCGATACAATTTTTATGTTTGCATTACATTTATTGTTTTATTAAATATTTAAATCAAAAGTGACATACAAATGAGGAATGTTACAACGGATCACGATCCACATTCCCAGCTAACAGGGAATGTTCCCAGAACTTTGGTTAACTTTGGTTCTGGCAAGGTTTTCGCAAAGTTATGATCAAACATTTTTCCAGTAACATTAATAGAACGTTCCTTCAAAGTTATGTGGTCATTAATAATGTTCTCAAAATGTTAGCACAGAAAATTATTTATACATCGTTTCGGTTGGACTGTTGTCTAATGTTTTTTAAATGTTTCTGAATGTTCAAACATGTTTAAAATTATAAAAATTTAATATTCCTTTATCGTTCGCATAACCAGAAAAACATTAACGGGACATTTTAAATGTTTTCAGAAATAACATTTCATAACCTATTGGGAATGTTAGCAAACTATTCTTAGAACATATACGGTACGTGTTAGCTGGGTTATTAGGGGCCGTTCACATGTGTTTTTGCTTTCCACCGCGCTGCTTTTCCATTGATTTTATTCCGGACCCTGGCTTGGTTCCATCCGGTCCACGGGACACAATTGCGGCATTTTACAGATTCTACAGGTTAAAATGAGCAGTGCGTCAAAACAACGGAGCGGTACACACCACAAGCACTATTATTTAATATGGGTCTAGTTCTTATGAAGGTAAAAAATATATAGTGAAAAATTATAGTGTAAAACCCAGCACAATATAAGCAGGTAAAATTGTATTATAGGATTTTTAATATCTATTTTTATTATATATATTTATATATATATATACACACACACACTTCATTATTTAATATAGGGCTAGCTCTTAAAAAAAAAAAACTATTATAGTGAAGACACTGCCATTAGACATTACAATAAATACTCTTTTTTTTTTTTGATTAAATGACAACTTCAGGGCAGAAATCTGTGAAAATAATATGTTTAAATAGCTCATTCATTGTCATTCTGATATGAATTAGATCTATATGAATTAATGATAAAGAGATGATCATGAAGACGTGGGAAATCCTTGCATTTTCTGTCCCTGATGCATATTAATTTAGTGTTTTTCACTTTGTAATGAGCACAGAAAGATGGAATGGTGCGATTTCAGAGGGAGGAGGAGGAGAAGACGTTAAAGGCGCTCACACTCTTTTGCTTTCCAGAGGGTGTTAACTGGGCACCCCTAACAGAATATCCCAGGTACTGTGACCACACACATTATTTCTCCCAGCATGCCCTGTGGAAGCAGAAACTGCATCTTTCATTTTCTCTCTTTTTCTCTATTTCACAGTGAAACATTCTCTTTCGTGCTTACAGATGTTGATGGGTCGAGGAAGAATGGATACTGTAGGAGGCTGCTGGTAAATGTTGACTGGTCTTATTTATAATAATTTCTCTTATTCTTGCTCATACTTACGGTTAATGATTTGAACAAATCCCTAACCCTGTTCATCCTGTGTAACCCTGTAAGTGCTAAACCTGCATAACAACCGCTAACAACCACCCACATCACTCTAGCAACATAGCAACAGGGAAAGCACCATTTTTCTTGTTTTGTAATGCATGAGAAGACGTAGAAATAAGGTCAAGAAATATATGCATATGCAATTTAAGTGTGTGCTCACTTCTCTTGTTGTTGGTGTTTTCTTGTTTAGCCTTGTGGGAAGGGTGCTCGCCTGCCTGAGGCCTACTGTATCATCAGTAATTTAGCCTGCTTTGGACTCTTTTCCAAGGTAAAACAGTATAATTTAATGCACAGTCAATGTAAATGTCTTTGTACTTCATTGTTTTGATCTGTATTTTAGAAATTAGCCATTTGTTCTGACTACGTACTAATTCAGAGTCTGAAAATGGGTTGTCTAACGTGTTGAGCTGTCCATTGAGCTTAACGCTTCAGTTGATGGAGAATGTTTTGTTTGTTTAAGTTGAACTTTGTGCAGGTACTTTTTTTTCGGGGTGAATGCTCTCTCATGACTGGAAATGAGTGTTTGTTCAGGACAAACATCAAAGACAAGCTAATATGATCTTAAAGAAATGGACATTCCAAATTTGGGTGTTTGTAAAGTAGTTGTTGCTTATACTTCAGAAATATATGGTGTTATTTATATATTTTATCAAAATATATTGTGAAATATTATTACAATTGAATGGTTTTCTATGTCAATATATTTTTAAAATGTAATTAATCCCTGTGATGGCAAAGCTGAATTTTCAGCATCATTACTCCAGTCTTCAGTGTCACATGATCCTTCAGAAATCATTCATGATGATTTTTGTGCTCAATAAATGTAAAAATATATTTTTTCTTATTATTATCAGTTAAAAACCGTTGCGCTGCGTAATGTTTTTGAGAAATAGAAATATTTAGTAACATTCTAAACGTCTTTACTGTCACTTTTAATTAGTTTAATGTATTTAAAAAAAAAAAAAAAATTCTATGAAAACTGATTTCTCTCAGTGAAAAGATATTTTTTGGCTTTTTCTTGAATCCTGCATTCCCTGCATTGTTTAATCTGTCTGCTTATTTTTTTTTAGATTTTTGATGAGGTGGAGCAACGCAGAAAGATCTCCATGGCGATGATTTACCCATTTATGCAGAGCCTGAGGGAGGCGCCTTTTCCTGCCCCTGGACACACTGTTAAAATCAAAAGCTTTATTCCAGAAAGAGGCACAGAGGTAAGAACTAGAGATAAAACTACAATTTGTCTGAATGGCTACTCAGGCTGCATGTTTCTTATGGGATGTTCTTGCATAGAAAAATAGCTGGATAGAGAGGGATCCTTGCGTATATTCATCCCTTTTATTTTTTTATTCTAATAAAATACAAAAACATTTTTTGGTTTTGGTTAAAGGCTTGAAATAAGGTCTGTGGTGAACACAAGCTCAAGATATTTTCATGGTTTATTCTACGATATAAAATACATCAGTAATACCCCCTTATGTTTTTTAAAGCTTTTATGTGTCTTGAAAAGGGCAGTTGCTAACAAGAGTCTAAATGGGACTACAGAGGCTGTCAGGGACATTAAACGTCATCAGCCGAACAGGAAAACTCATTCACTTTTACAGCCTTGTTGTTACGCGTTTATAATCGTGCTCTTGCAAACTGTTATAACTCGAACATTTTCAGGGAAAATGTTTTCGGTAAATAGTAAATGGACTGCATTTATATAGACCCAATGGCCAAGTCATGTGACCGTGGTGTAGTTAGTTTATAGACACTTTCACAGACCCAATGGCCACCAAAGCGCTTTACATATTGCCTCACATTCACCCATTCATACTCTCATTCATACACCGACGGCGGTGTCAGCCATGCAAGGCGCCATCCAGCTCGTCGGGAGCAGCTGGGGTTAGGTGTCTTGCTCATGGACACTTCGACACTTGGTCAGGTGGAACCGGGGATTGAACCACCAAACTTCCGGTTTGTAGACAACCTACATGAACCACTGAGCCACTGTCGCCCCCATTTTTAAACTAAAGCCCCTTTCACACAGCGCTTTGAACCCGGCAAATTGCCAGAGTGCCTTCTGTGTGAACGCAAACACGACCCGGGATTGATGCCGGGATCGATGCCGGGTTGGGGACCTAGTAACATTGCCGTGTTCAGACCCGGAACGCGCGCTGTGTGAACAAAAGTCAGAACCAATGCCGTATAAGGGGTGTGTCGTAGTGAGGATTCTCGAGCCTTTGCAATGACGTAACGTTAGTTATCGTGCGACTCAGTTACTCTAGAAGAAAGTTTGTGTTCGTCATCGATACAAGAATGAACGAAAAAATGTCTGCAAACTGGACTGAAGTAGAGACCCGTCACATCCAACGTCACGCGTCTTTCCGGAACATACACGGGTTGTGTGTGAACACGCTCTCTGATTCCGGCAAATCACTGGCAGTGTGAATGAAGCAAAATCAAACGAAACCGGGTCAAATCCCGGGTCACTTTATCTGTGTATTTTCCGGAATCTCTTTGTGAAAGGGGCTTAAGACTGAAAGAGTCGGTGGAAGCTTAGTGATGGCCGTGATGAAGTCATGTGACCGTGGTGTAGTTAGTAAGTTTATAGCCTACGTTTAACTTTCGACTTCTTCCGATTGTATTTATGCTTTAAAAATTAATTTGTGAAGATTATCACAATGAATAAAATGTGCAAAAATCAGAAGCTTTTGTTAGTGACAGACCTTATTTTCTTGCAGTATCCCAAAAGCCAATGGAAAAATCCTATTGGTTTTTTGTCAAGGAAACCAGGGTGATGTTAACTTCAGCGTTGGCCAACAAAATTATGTAATCACTGCAGCACTCTATTGTACACAAACACCATTTTTTGCCACAATTTTAGTCCTGAAATCATTGACTGAACAATGACTCACACAACCAATATGTTTATTTGCAAGAAATTACATATCGAGGCGAAGTTGGGCAAACCAGCAGCAGCTGCTACACTTTCCATTTCCACAGTATTTACAGCAGTTGGGTCAACAGCAAAGACTGAAAAACTGGTATTTGCCAATCATTTCCAACCAAAAAGGAAGTGGAAATTAAATGAGGGTGTAAAATCGTGCGAGATAATAAAAGTTGGTTTTCCATGTTTTTTCCCAGTAATTATAAACCATTGAGCGTTAATTACAGTACATTAAAAGAGGGGTAAAGTAATACATCTCTAATTCCAAACAAGCAGAGAAGCAGGCAGAGACATGCTATCCACAAACACACACCTCATCTGCTCTGTCAAAGCTGTAGGAAATTAAAGTAAGTGAGGTAATAGTTCAGGGGAAAGGGTCAAAGATGAGCTGTTTCATGCAGGTATGCCCTCATGCCTTGTACAAACTTGACTTGGTTCTGCTTGAATCTTTCCTCCAGCACATTTTCTATGTAACATTCCTATGTAACATTTTCTATGTAACATTGGTATAACACATTTATTTGTGATATATTATTCTGTCGTTCTATCTCTGTCGCTCTGTCTATCTATCTATCTCTCTGTCATTCCGTCCATCCATCCATCGGCAAGAAACTAACTTGAAAAAATTCAGGGTACTCATAATTTGTAAAGGTAGTAATTAAATAACACATCAGACACACATTACTAGACTATGGTTTATTTAAAATTTTGTATTTAGCGCAGCACAAAAACAGTTTGGCTTAAAACATAAAACGTGAACAGTTTACACTATATACAACTAAACTAACCCAATTTATATTACTGTATTGAAAACGGTGACAAAAACATCGTTTAGCAATGATTCGAATGAATCAGTAGATCATTTTGTACCAGTTCATTGGGGTAAACCATCAGAACAAAATAGCTGAAGACGAATTCTTTTTGCCTCAAGTCACAAATACAATGTCACAAAAAATGCTTAATTTAGTAGCATCAATACTTTTACTTATCCCTCAACACTGTTTTTATAATAAAAAACAAAAACTTTAACAAAGTATTGAAGCACACACATTATTCACTTTGCAACATTAATACTTTATAAAGAAAGAATATAACTGCACACTCACGTTTATTTTTGAAAAATACACTTTTAAGTAAGTGCAGTTATATTCTCTCTTTATAATAAAACATCTACCTATAATGAAGTATAAATATATCTCTCTATAGATCATCAGTTTGACTCGTCCGACAGACTCCTGGCTGGAGCATGTAGATTTCAGCGCATTGTTCAGATGCCTGTCAGATGAGGCGGTGCTCAAGGTCTTTGCTGCTGCTGTACTTGAGCGGAGGATCATCTTCATCGCCGAGGAGCTTGGGTACAAAAACAAACATACATGCACACACAAGGTTCAGGTATCGCTTTGATTTATATGTATAACATTGATCAAACCCATACCATGTGTCTGCAGTACATTGTCTCAGGTCATCCATGCAGTTGCTGTTCTCCTGCATCCATTCATCTGGCAGCACACGCTCATTTCCATCGTTCCCGAGATCCTAATTGACGTCATCATGGCACCCACACCATATCTGCTGGGTGTCCAGAAACGCTTCGCAGATCAGGTCACTGACCAGACTGAGGTGAGTGACCAGACTCCTGACACTGGTACAACATTACAAGCGATTTACATTTCAAACCCTGCAAGCTGACATCTGAATTCATCTACTCACCCAGCTGCTTGTTGTTGACTTATCAGAAGGCAGGAAGGAGACATTTATCAAGTGTGTAAGTTCATGTGTACATCTTAGAGGACATCTTTTATTTTGTTGCCATGAAAAGTGACTGATGAATATAGTGTGGGTGACTGTGTTTGAAATGTTTCTCCAAACAGATGGGAGATGAGGACACAATATTACCTCACAAACTCAAAGAGGAAATCAAGCAGGCCCTCAGTGCCAAAAATGAGAAATCAAGTAAGCAACTTTTCTGTATCCTACTTTATATTTAGTGGAGTTTGCTTGGGGAAGCTTTTTTTTCTCTCTCAATGTTTATATGTCACCATGAAGTCAAAATCGACAATTCTTATTTTTGTAGAATGTTGCATTATTTATTATAAATGATTTATCTGTGCACATCTTTATTATTGTTATTATTCATTCATGTGCCTTCATTATCTTTAATCAAAATAACTTCCCCTCCCTCTTACTGGTGCAAGGACGGGTGAACCTGTCACTCACATGACATCAAAGCAATAGCAAACCATTTAATGATCCAATCAATTCCCAATGGACAAAAATCAAGTCCCACCCTACATTTTTTTTCTTGTTCGAGAAGCTGTTTCACTCTGATGTACATCACAATAGGGAAGAAAAGACTCGCAACGTTCGTATCATGTCGACTTTGTCAGCTAAGTATTTGGATGAACCCCTAATAAGACATTGACCATGAGCTCGGATGAAAATGTTTGCTGCATACACACTATCTAGTGGACCGTTCGAGTGCTCAATCACTCGTACATGCGATGGGAAGACTGGATCATTTTACTAACTTGATTTTTGAATCTCACTCAACCAAATAAAGTAATTCCGTTCATTTATGTTATATTTTCAATATAAAATTTCTCCGAACATGTCCAAATACGCAATCTTTGATCTTATTTCAAGTTAGGAAATCATTATAAGATAAATTATGAAGACATGTGTGATTAGTTCAAACCCCAACGGTGCGTCTGGAATTGCGTACTGTCTGAGTAGGTATTTGAATTTGAAGTAGTAGGTCATCCGATGACTTTTCGCCTACTGTTTTTCGAATACTATTGCTGCATCCGAAATCGCATACTTCCCTACTATATAGTAGGCAAAAAACAGTATGTGACAAGAGCAGTATGTCCGAATTCACAGTACTCATAAAAGAGTAGGCAAAAAGTACCCGGATGACCTACTACTTCCAGCGAGATCTGAAGTGTGCATACAGTGGACACTTAACTATTCCATGAGGCCACGGGAGAGGATTTATGAATGGCAGTTAAGCGACGCAACTGAAGCTGGGAGGTCACATGATAATGACAACATGGCGGGTTATAGTATGTCCAGATTTAATTCATACTACACACAATCATACTATATAGAACATACTTTTTTAGCGGATGTGAAGTAATTACTTATTCAAAATAAGTACCTACTCAAGAGAGTTTGCGATTTTGGACAAAGCCTTTGTATTAGGATATAATGCTCAGTTGCCGTACTGTTTTTTGCATACTATATAGAAGGGAAGTCTTCTTCGTTCGCTTGTCATGTGACAGACACAATAAACAAATCAGCGTGGATGGTGGCGCGTAAAATTGACCCACATCGTTTGTGCTATAGACATGAATTATCAAATCTTACCAAATACATTACGGTCTAAAGAGTGTTGCCAGATCTCGCTAGGAAATCCAGCACCCAAGTCTAACAAATAAGCTGAAAATAAGTTACTTACCACATCAAACAAGCCTAAGTTATCCCAAATAAGCCTAAAAACGCAATCCACAACCTGCAATATTTACAAGTGATTTTGTTATGACAAAAATTAGACAATGTTACAAGCGAAAAACAAAACATTATTTAACATTATTATTATTTTATAAACTAATGCTCCATGTATTTGTGTCATTCATCACTTCAGGTCTTGAGGAGTTGAACCGAGTGGTCCCAGAAGCTTTCCTGCCTTTCTTTATCAAGACTGTGGGCCACTTCGCTAAATACATCGTGCGGAATGGCAAAGACAAGCAGGGCGAGTTCCAGCGAACAAATTTCTGTAAAGCTATAGAATCCAAGGGCACGCGGCGGTTTGTAAAGAAGTTCGTACAGACGCAGATGTTTGACCTCTTCGTTCAGGAAATGGAACAGAGGCCCGTCTCTCAGGACGGCACAGGTGAGACCCCTTTGGTTTACTGTTATTAGCAGTGATCAGTAAATTAGTAGTTTGACATGCATGACATGTTATTGATAGTTCTTTTGTAATTATTATACTTTTAATGACCTATTCATTACGAGGCCGCATGGAATATTTGTCACACTGCACGATTCTGGATCAGGATTCTGATTCTGCTAACATCACTATTTCAAACAGAGATCATGATTCTCCCACGATTCTGAACAGACAACTAAACAAAATATAATGTCATTTACTAGAGGTCCTGACATTTTTGCTGCATTCTATTTAAAATGTTTAATTAATCTGAATGAATTATTAATTAAAACGGGTTGAATGAATGATTCAATGACTCTCCGTAAATACGTCACTTTTTTCAATACTGGAAGAATCAGCCTTTTTGAACGAATCTGTTGAATGAATGATCCAGTGACAGATCATTTTTTTAACAGTCACTTGTCACAGAAATAACGATACTGTGTGGTTGAAAAGACTGAGAAGCAGCCGTTTCATACCAAAACACGGGTCATACCTATACATTCTCTGGGTCAGCGGCAGCGCAAACACAGATTTGAATGTTCTGGTGTCATTTTGTCAAATGTTTAATAATAGACACAGCAGAATCGTTGTCATTTTAAGAATGAGATCATGTGGGTGTTTGAATCGAGATCTTTTAATGATTAATCGTGCAGCTCTAACTGCGAGACTGTGGAGGCAATAAGGTGAAAATGGGGATTTTGCTTGAGAAGAGGATGGTTCAAATATAAAATGATCTTGAATAGTAATAAAATATTTAATAATAAAACTATTAACTTAATAGTTATTTTTCCTTTTCTTCCAGGATTTTTTGACAAAAAGATTGCTGAATACCAGAAAAAGATGAGAGAGAAAGTCAAGAAACACTAGTGGAAGCACTCACCAAAGTACCAGCTTGTAAATCTTGTGTGAAATACATCAGTTTGTAGTAAAATAATTTTAAGGAATGTAGATAGAATTAAATGTCCGATTATGTTTTATTTATGTTCTCATGTGTACGTTTTGTCAGACCTTTACTGCTGTTTGTCATTTGTGTTGGGGTCTTGTCGGGTCTCGGGGGGGTAATTATTTTGTGATAAGCTGCTGTATTTATGTATGTAAGGCTTGTTTTAGCTAGAAACGTTTTGATTAGAAGGTTTAATGTTACAGAAACTGAGCCAGTGGAAACATGCTGAATTGAAAAACATGCATTTTGAATGGAAACCACAGATTCAGTCTATGAAATTAAATTGAACATTTCATCTCCATAGATCATCACAAATTACTGTAAAAGCACTGAAAGATGTCCAAATTTGCAATGTGTTTATTCTAAAAATTAAAAGGAAAAAACATTTACTTTAAAGTGATTATTTCGCATTATTAACATTTGTGATGTAACTATGCTGATAAAACTTGTCAAATATTTATACATGGAAAAAGTCTCCCTTGATATTTTCAAAATATTACATAAAAGCATGGCAAGAAAATGTAACATTACAGAAGCTTATCTGGGAATATTCAGATTCGTGAAGTGAATGTCCACTGAATGTCGGCTGCAGTGTTCGATGTCAGACGCAAGACGGAAGAGTGTCTGTCAAATGGTACCAGCCAGTAGAGGAGAGCGTTCTTCATGATGCACATGCTCTCGCTCTTCATAGTGAGGATAATCGTAGAGATGGTTACTCTGAAGTACAGGCTGAACCCTCAGAGTGATTTTCTGGTCAAAAACACGGTTTGTTCAAACTTTACGATAATATAGAGACAAAAATATACAGAATTTAACATACAGTGTGTGTATGTGTTTAAATTGTATGAGAAGATGACTTAAAAAAAACTGGTGAACTGGTGATCATACCTGGAAATCATGCATGTACGTGAAGAAAAAGCAGATGAAGGAGAATGCCAGAGACCACTCTGCTGAAGCACTGACCTGGTGCGGTATAAAACCCTAAAATACAGTACAGTTTACATTTACATCTACGCATATCCATTAGCAATGCTGCAGAGCTGCAGTTTTATACACTCCTGGGCAAAAAAATAAATAAATATATATATATACATGGCAAAATATTTAGTGGTCTTTTAATGGTCTTAACCATTTTAATCACTGATCAGGAAATTAACAAGAATTGCACAGATAATGTAGATAAATGACCTTGGAATAGCCTTCCCCTTTATTTTCTTGAAATGTGTAAGCTGTGTGGGTAAACTTGCAGACAGCTTTTTACAGGAAGTTGTTCAAGAGTGTTGTTCCACCCAATTTTAACGACTTCAAATAGTTCATGAGTAGTTGAAAAATGTCTCCCGGTTCGTTTAAATTTAATTCTGAGCGACCAAATATTCCCTATACGATTCAAGTCTAGGCTCTGACCAGGCCAAAACTTGAGCCTGATTGGTTGATCTTGGTTGTCTTTGCAATTTGGGCAGGAGCGCTGTCTTGTTAAAAAATAACATCTGATCATTCCTCTTTAGATAACTTTTCATTTCTGGGAAGCAAGCCATTCTCCAATATTCTCCTGTACTCCAAACAAAGCATTAAATGAATTTTCACAGTGAAGTTGCTCACCAATACCAGCAGCTAAAAAGGCTCCTCTTCCTCTATCCTTCACTGTGCTAGAGATGCATTTATTATTATATTTCTCACCAGGCTTTCGAAGACACCGCTCTGGAGCATCATCATGCAACACGTGTTTTATTGTGATGGGGTAGTATATTTGAAATATTAAAAGTAAAGCACATCATCTGTCTTACTCTCTCCCAGTGTAACTTATTAGGGACATCCACACCAGGCAGGTCATCATACATTAGCACAAAGGATATGAAAACTGACAGATTTAGTCAAAGAAGCAGAACAGGTGTATAACTACTGGCACAACTGGCTAATAATAAATATAGACAATCATATATTGAGGAAAAGGATACGTGTAATTATGCTAATGAGCGTCCACATTCCCACAGCCATACGCGCCCATAGAATTCCTCTGCCATGGAAACGCGGCTGCATGCGGTATGACATGCCGGTCTGAATCAGGATATACGATGTCCCAGGGCCGAAGGTCAACCCCGCCCCAAAAAGGTGGATGGATATCATATCTGTTTTCTGAAAGAATAAAAAACAAAAACATAACATCTCACAGTTTCAGAGAAAAAAATATTAAACGGATTGACCATAGAATCAAAAGTGTGTGTTTCACCTGGAAGTTGGCCACAACACACATCCCTACAGTGCTGAAGATGCCCATCAGGAGGCCTGTGTAGTTCAGCAGCTGTAAGCCCGACTCAGAGGCCGAAATTAAAGCCTCAACTTGTTTATATCGTACATACATGGTGCCCAACCCTGCAAACACACAAATGGGAGAGCGGGAATTATGTAGTCCTCTACATCCTCCCAAAATATCCGCGCTGACATTTTTTTTTTTTAAATCTTTGGTTTTAGTTTTTGACAAAAAATGAATCAAACATACATAATTCTCAAGTTATCTCCCCTTTAGAAGTTACATATGTTTTATGTGTGTTGCTTTTGGCCTGATTTGGTTGCAAAAAAAAAAGTTTCATTTTGTCTCCATTTTTAAACAAAACATTTAATTTTGTAATCATTTTGTTGAGATTTTTAATTTACAAAGCATGGCTGCAATGAATACATCTGCCTTAATAAATTGTAGTTCATTTTTATCCGACTCCATTAAGTTATAATTGAGCTGTTCATATGTCAAAGATGCTTGAGGCAACATTTCAAAGTAATTAAACTCTCACAGCTGCGATGTTAAGAGAGAGAGACTGAAAAGACGCAGGTAATTCACACACTAATCTCTCATCTCTCTCGATAATGATTTCAAATAAATATAATTCATTCATTCAAATAAATGTAATCTTACGCACTACTTTATCTCTGTGTCTGATTAAAAGCAGGCAGAATGCTAATCTAACCAGTAACTGACAAAACTAACCATCATTTTTACCCTTCTGGTCGCATATTGCGCTGCAAACATCAACACTTCAACTATAGGAACACTATTAAAAGTTATTTCAAAATGTAAAAAAAACAACAAAAAAAACAAGTTAACTTATTATTGAACTAAAACCCTTTGGTAGCAATTTGAAGCAAAAATTCAGAACTCTAGTGGAAAAGATGCGCCGCATTACCTAGGAAAGCTGAGATTGACAGCATGAAGCCAAACACACAGCGTTCAGGAACCTCAGTGCCCGTGTCACTACAAGCAAAATGAGAAATGCAAAGTATGACAGATGGAAATAAAAACAGATTTTGAATCAGTCAACAAAATCTGGAAGAAAGAGGTGGTGTTTCACAGAATGTTTCTGATCTACAGCCATCAAACTCTTAAAAGTGAATACTATAATATAGTGAATACACACAAAATGCAAGATTTTTCACCCCATACATCCATCCCAGGTATTCATTCTAGGATTGTCACGTTACCAAAATTTCAGTAGTAAGTAGGCTACTAATACCAGCCAAATTTCATGGGGATTTTTTTTCGTACTAATTTTTCTTTAAAAAAATGCTAGGTTGCAAATAAGGAAAAACCCACACTTGGGTTAAAAAAATATAGTTAAAACATTGTAACCAATGTTTTTATTGTTTTTTATAGCAAAACAAACTGTAACTGTTTTGTTTTAATAATTTTTTAAAAAACATTTAACAACTTGAAAATAATGTATAGGCCTATTAACTAAATTAAATTAATAAATAATACATTAAAAGGCTGTAATTGTAACATTTTCGTATAGACTTGGTACTGAAGTACAGATACTTGACAACCCTAATTCATTCAATAAGGTTGCTCTCCATAAAATGTTTCTCACTGACCATTTTTAAATCTTAAAGGGATAGTTCACCCAATAATTAAAAATTTTGTCAATCATTTACTGACCCTCCAGTTGTTCCAAACCTGTATGAATTTCTTTCTTCTGCTGAACACAAAAGAAGATATTTTGAAGAATGTTGGCAACCAGACAGTTTACGGTAGCCATAGCTATTTTTTCCCCATACTATGGAAGTCAATACCATTGACCGTTTGGTAACTGACATTCTTCAAAATATATTCTTTTGTGTTCAGCATAAGAAAGTAAATGATTACAGAATTTTCTTTTTTTTTTAGTGAACTATCCCTTAAAATGATGCATGACTGCTCATAGACATCTGGTACTGAAAACTGAAAAAGCAGTAATCTTTCAGGATCTTACCTTATGTATGGAAAGAGCAGGTCAGCATGGCCCAACACGACCGCTGTGGCATAAGAGATGAGGAACGTAGCAGATGACCAGGTCACCAGAGCCACCGGTAGAGCACAAAGCCCCCGCTGAAACCACCACATACTGCCCTCACATAGGGCCGGTCAGAGGAAATTCACTTACTGAGGTCACCAACATGAAGAAGAATCACTAACACATGAAACATGGAGCTTAAAGGTCAAATCAACCCAACAGATAAACAGAGAAAGTTACACACACATTGAGGACAGGATACACATCAAAACTGAACAAAACCAACGCACTTATTTCCTCATGCAAACACAGAAATCAGGGGACGACAGGTCCAAACGAAAAGGAGATGAACATCATCTGATGAAGCTGAATTAGTTACACAGAAGTTATTGTCCACAAACACAGAAACATAGAGAAGAAACATGTTAGTAGTTCAGAGGGGGTTAGTGCCCGTGGAATCTGAAGTCTTACACTGGTCGGGTGTGTTTTTGTGAGATGCTCTCCCTAAAGTCCTGTGACCAAAGTCAGCTGACTACGTCAGCGTGATTTCACTTTCTGCACTCAAGAGAAATGAACACTCACACACACTCACTGTATCCTCTGCACACGGTCACCTCTGAAGGCCGGTGTGTTAACCACACTGGATATAGCTCACATATGCTACACTGACGGCCTAAAGTTTGGAATAATTAAAAAAAAATGTAATGTTTGTGAAAGAAGTCTCTTATGCTCAATCTATTTGATGAAACATACAGTAAAAAAAAGTAATATTGTGAAATGTTTCAGGTTTGTTGAAGGCGATTATATCAACAGTTTTATAGTAGGCCTATTGTAGAATAAGTGCAGGGATTTTATTTTGGATTAAAAAGTCTTCCACTTGGAAAGAGCCACTGTGGTCAGAAAGGCCTCACAAAACACTATAGGTTGGTTAGTGTTTGGGGCAGTAACTGCTCCACAGTGCAGATGATTCATTTGTGAAATACTGTAATTTCTTGAAACACTGTTCATTTACAAAAAGCAGAGTAATACAGAGTTTAATAAAATACCAAAGTGGTTATGAAATTCCAAATACATGCATGACTTAATAAAGAGAATATGAACTGGTTATTTAGAATAAAGGCCCATTCACACAAAGAACGACAACTATAAAGATGGCTATAACGAGGACTATATTAGCGTTCACACCAGCAGACAGCATCGTAGCGCGCGCTGCAGATATGTCGTCTGCCTCTTTAAATGCTCGCGCTCTTAAAGCGGGATGGATTCTGATTTGTTTTTAGCGTTCATCACTCAATTGGAAAAAAAAATGTTCTGAAAGTGATTCCAGCCATACCGTTTCTCTGTGCTGCTATTGTAGTTGTGGTGCGAACTCTGCTATTCTTTTCTATTTAGAACGACTTTTAAAACTGTCTTTGTGGTTACGCTTAGTTATCGTCCTTGGCGTGAACGAGCCTTAAATCTGCACTACGCATATTTAAATATCTTCCCATGTTAAAAATACAGTAGCCTACTTGCCATATCACTACAGCCCTCACCGAATACATACTTCTGCTTTTATATTTACATGATTTTAATGTTTTACCATTTATTTTTACACTATGATGCTCAAAAAAACCAAAACACATTTGCATTGCACTCCAAGGTACTTCAAAGAATACCACAGTACTACTATGGTACAAAAACCATGGAATGTTTTTGCTAGTATAAGAATTATACTAAAACAAACTGAGGCAGTGATCAAGAAATCTGCTAACATAAATATAACAATCTTTATTTCATGACCATTAATCTATTAAAAAGAAAGGTATTTGCCGTAAATCAACAAAACAACAAAATCCTGGTCAAAGTACAAATTAATACAAATATGCAAATGCAGTTGCAGCGACAGACATCATTTTCTTCAACTATGTGTGTCTTGCAACTTTGGTTGACCTCAGCGTGTCCCCGGTGAACGGATGATGCTTAAAAAAAAGGGAGAAGCACAAATACACAGAAACCCACTGACATAAGATTCACAACAGGATTAAAACATTTCCAATCAAAGACTCGCACCCATAGACTAAAATAACATGTACAAGCAACTGCTCAGAGGTAGATGCAAAACAATAACGCGTTTTGAGAAATTTACATTGAGCTTGGCCACTCTGTTCATATTCTACCCTGGGAAGCACCCGATACAGAACTGCAGGGTTTATGTCTATTGTTTTGCAAAAATCCAGTTTCCTCTGAAACAAATTAGCATGAAGGTAGAAAAAATAATATATATAATGACTGATTTAGCTATACGAACTCAATGAAACAAGCAGGTATATGAAATTGCATCTTTGTCGAGTTTGATGCTGTGAACATAATTTACTTGCAAACAAAATACGATTTACACGAGAGGCTAAAAAAATATCAAAATCGCTGAGTCCAACTTTTACTGTGCATAGGAGTATAACGACAGTGACAAATAAAAGGCACAAAAATAATTTAGCACAGGTTATCACATTAACTAAAGTATTTAGTCCACAAACACGATTTTTAGGTTTTAATAATCTATTATTAAAGGTTCACATATGTACAGTGTAACTCATAACCATTCTAGACGTCTTCCTTGGCCCCAGTTATTATTAGGAAAATATGGCACTATCAAAAAACTGTTTCTAATACAGTTTTTATTATTTAGTGACATGGGCATACCTAAGTAATAATAATAGTTCCCTCCAAAACACAACACACACAAAGAAACATATGCATAGAAAGAAAAACTGTATCTATACATAACGTATAAATTAGTTAACCGAATGACATCAGAGAGGCTGAATTAGCATTATGTGAAATTCTTGATGTTTCTGCAATATTGATGGAAACACCTGTGGCTTGTTTTTCATGTCAATGTTATCTCTTACCTCTCTAAAAGCTCTCTGCTCCTCTCAGACAACAGCACAGCTTTGTATTGGCAACAGTGATGTGTACTGGTGTGTAAGTTTGTAAGTAAATGGCCGCAAAGTTCACAATTAATACCTATGGCATTCTGTAATTATTACATAATTACATTCAGATGTATCGTTGGTCGTAAACGGATTAAATTATACACTGCTGGCCAAAAAAAAAAAAAAAAAAAAACACAAAACAAACATTAAAACTGAAAAATATAACAACTTTGGACATTCGTAGTTGTGGCCTCTGTGGCAGATCTTCTATTCTTCGACTTACAAACAAACTGGCAAAACAAAACTGGTCATCTAACATTGCAATACTGGCAACTGAATGGTGTTATAACCGTTGGATGCCTATTCTTTTTAACATTCCCTTTCAGCCTTCAAATATCCTCTCTTCATTACGAGAACAAAGTTTGTAAATGCAGCCATTTGGGCTCGGTCTCTGTGAGTTGTGTTTTACATTCACTGAAGTGCGTGACCTACTGGAGGTGTTTGAGGAGCAGGGGTTAGTGGTGATTTTTGCTGTCTGCCTGAACTCTGGATGGAGATGGAGGCTGGATGCTGAAGACACGGATGTTTAAGTGTGTGGCGATCTGGTTACACACACTCACGCAGTACCGCACCAGATCAAACGCTGACAGCACCTACGAGCAAAAAGGAAAACGTTCAAGCATGGCAAATGCATTTTTGATACTGCAAGATGAAAAATTTTAAAGCAGCAAACCGTTTGAGCTTTTTAAGAGGTATGCTTTTTGAGGTTAAATAAAAGGTGAAGATCATGATCAGAGCCACGATCTACCAGGCTCAGCTACAACTACAGTGTTTGAGGGCGGGTCGAAGTAGACAAACCTCATTCACAATCAATTTTGCTTCTGTATTCAGACATATTTCTAAGTGAAACAAGATGTTCAATGAGAGGTGGAAGTTTTGCATTTGGTGAGCTAATAAAATATGTAAACTCAAATCAATATTTTGTGTAGTTATTTAATTATGTCATCCGGGAGACATTTATTAAGAAAGTAAATAGTGTCAATTTTAGTATCATGTTTGTTTGTTTTTTATGTGATTTTAGTTGACGGTATCTGAATGACCTTTTTTTCAACTTAGTTTCAGTAGACCGTGGAAGTAGCTTTGCGATGTGAAAATTAAAGCATGTCTGCATACTACACTGAGCTCTTTATTTCAAAAGAGCAAGGAGAATCAATGTTTTCGGACAGATCCTGAACGTACCAGAGCGACCCACAGAAGACAGTACTCATTAATGAAACTGTTGAAGTACTGATTCAGAAACAGCAGCGCTGGTCCGGTGAAGGCCAGGTCATTACGCGGCATTTCACTTTTTGTCATATGAGCAACCTGGAAAACAAACCAGATGTGATTTTAGTGACATTTAGATTAACTGATACTAATGCTGACAGATATTTAAAAGATATGAACTACAGACAACAATGTCAATTATTTATGCTAAAATGTGCAGAAAATCTTACTAACTGCAATGTTATGCTTGCGTGCAGCTCAAGGCATAATTCTTCCTACCAGTTATAAAAAGCAAGCTAAGACCAAAAGTTCAGGTAGAGGCAGGGCCTGACATTAACTTTTTTGCTCACCAGCCAGTGTGGCTAGTGGTTTTCCAAAGTCACTAGCCACAATTTTAACATAAATACCATGGAGGAAAATAGGCATTTTTAATATTATCTCAAAATTTGGCAGCAGGGATATTATGCTGCTGTCAGTTTAAGACCTGACGCACAGATCCATTAGCCTGACTACGTCAGACTTCATACTTCCGCTCAATTTCAGTTCGCTTCTGTACTCAGTCTGCGATAGCGACCTATCTCTCAGTTTTCCTCCGGCCTGAAAACAGCCGGCCAATCAACGAACAGAGGGCGGGCTGAGAGCTGTGACGTAGACACTAAGCGCCGAGTTTAAGATTGTATTTTAGGTTAGGGAAATCGAAAACGACCGCGGATATGGAGATACGGGATGAAATTCGCTCTGTTGTGGAGAATATTTCCGGCATTTGCAAACTGAAGCCTGAACAAGAAGAGTGTTTGTTAAACATTTTGAATGGAGGTGATGTTTAAGTTGGAGAGAGAGGTGATTGCGTTATGTGATTGGCTTACGGGTAACCAATGATTTTATACTTCAGACAAGAAAACATTGCACTTATTGTTTCAGATGCCTTTTTAAAAGACTACAATTAAAACATCTCTATATTATATATCAAATTCAACCCGTCAAAGGGGCTAGTTGGAGTGACTGCGTTACACGCCACTGCTGAAATAAACCAGCATTTGGCGGGTGTTAATGTCGAGCCCTGGGTAGAGGTATATCAATAATCTGCCAGTAGTATTCATGTCTTAGGAGCAATTTATTATAGTACTTATTTAGTGAAGCTGAAATAAATACAGTATACTGATGCCATAAACTTACCACCAGTCTGTTGGTGATTTTGGCCGAGACAAACCCAAAAGCTAAGATGTATAGACAGGGATGTCTCTCAAAGAGCTGCACCGATGACTTCTTATAGATCATTAGAGCAAGTGTGATGACCACTCCTATATGGAAGGATGGAGACAAAACGCTTGTTCCCTAATAAAAATAAAATAAAAAAGGTTGTGCCACTAATTTAGACTTCATATAGTAACAAGCTTTTTTTTTTTTAACTCATAACATATGTATTTATAATAAACAATGCAAATGCCTGACACATACTATTTAAAAAATATATATTTATCAAATGTTAATTCAATTTAAAAAACAGGTTACTTGTGGAATTAAACAGAAATAAAATTAAATTAAATAACAGAAAATTATTAAAAGACATTGCCATTTTTATTTTTAATCTTTTTGCATTTTTTTTCACACACCTTAGCTTTAACTTACCGCAATAGTTGATCCATTTTTGCCCATTCCACCTGTGAAAATGACCCGGAAGTAGTTTGTGCAGGAGAAAACGGCACCCAGAAGAGTGAAAATGGCTGGTATTATTTTAGCCTGGATATTCATCACAGGGATCTGAAAGATTAAAAACAAATCCCTGATGTCCTGTTTCATTATAGCAGCATATACTGCAGCATGTGCTAATAAACAGAATGATATCATCCGCTGGTGTGGACAATATAGTTATCGTTCTTGGTGTGACCGGGCCATAAATGTTTAAAATGTAAGGGATTCTGCATTTCCCTCAACACATGCAGCATGCTAGAGATTTCCTGATCATGATATATAGATTAAGCACATTTGTCCTTGAGCATATGCTTTAATCAACTGACAAAAATGTGAAAGAATTAAGATTGATTTAAATTACCACAGACTCCCAAAAAGCTGTTCCTCCAATGGCAGCCAGTAAGTACATGGTTATAATGAAGATTTGTACTTCAGTCACATCAATTCTGCACAAGCAGAGAGCAAAGAGAGATTAAAAGAAGAAATGAAGTTAGTTATGTATTAATCTCATTCTTTCTATATGTAGTGCTTTATCAATAGTACAACAGCTGTCTGAAAACTGGCGGTTTCCCATGAGTAGACCAGACCGTTCAAATATAATATTTGGGTAACACTTTCGATTAGGGAACACATATTCACTAATAACTAGGAGTTTTCCCCTCAATAAACTCCTAATTACTGCTTATTGATAGTAAGTTGTTGTTGTAGTGGTTATGTTTAGGTATGGGGCAGCATTAAGGGATGTAGAACATGGTCGTGCAGAATAAGGCATTATTATGTGCTTTACAAGTACAAATAAACAGCCAATATGCTAGTATAATGCATGCTTATAAGCAACTAGGTAACAGTGAATAGTGTTCCCTAATCTAAATCTTTGTGTACTGAAAGTAAAGGACAGGAGCCATGAATTGTGATTAAAAGGTGAGTTTTCACTCACATGCCAAAGCGCAGTGTTCCAGAAACATACGTCTGCCAGTGGGCACAATAAAACATGAACATGCCCACAAAACAACAGAAAAACATCCAGTCAGGGTGAGTACCCATCTGAACTGCTATACATGTGCCCAGGATCACAAACACTGCATCAGAGAAAGACAGGAAACAACAATACAGGCGTCAGTAAGACATTCGCATGTACATATGGCCATCTATCGAGGGATGCACAGAAATCTTGCCAAAAATATGACCAAAAACGTACTTTAACATTGTATAAGAGATGGAAAACAAAGCAGTGTACATAAGATCCATGCAATCATTGCCTTAACATACTCATTGTTTAGCTAACCAGCATAGCTAACCCCATGATTTGTATTATCTAAGAAGTGTACCTTTCTGGAGATTACATTGAAACAGTCACCTCTGATAACAGATTACTCTTATTTGTAATGTAGAAACATGCATTTTCTGTAAAGCTGCTTTGAAACGATATGTAATGTTATGTGAAAGCGCGATTCAAATAAATGTGAATGTAACTGGATCTAATAGAAATGTCTGATGGAAAAGAATTAGCAAAGTCATTTTTCCACTATATATATATATATATATATATATATAAATAGTCTAGATGTTATTTTAGTAATGCCAAGAAATATATTATAATAGTAGCCGACTGTATTTGCATACACAAACGTGAGCCGACCTGTAGAAAGGGAGTCACAGCCGTGGTCAAACAGCTCGCCGAGTGGCGTGCTGCTATTGGTCCGTCGTGCCTGCTTCCCATCTATGGCATCCAGTGATTGGTAGATGAACAGACCCAAAGCACAGGCTAAGTATGCCCACGTTGGTGCCTGAAAAAGACAGACTAATTTAAATAAAACGGGCTTAAATTTCTGTCGACTTGGATGCTTTTCACAGATTTTGTGAGCCAATGACCAACATTCAACTTCATACTAACAGCCACAAAGGTGGTGGACATTAAAGTTGTTCTTTTATCCCTAATAAATACGAATGGTACTGGAGAGAGAGAGTGTCGTATTGCAGACTTTAGCAATGTGGTTGTTTTTCATAGCAGCAGGACTCATAAGACCGTTATATCTGATAAACAGAGACTGTTACAGCCGACAGAACAAGCTGTCTGACAATACACCGTATCTCATCACGCTGTTTAACAGACCACAGCAATTATCTCCTCAGTAGAGCTCAGAATATAATCAATTATGGCCTTCATAGACTACATGTGAGGCAGGGTAAGATGTAAAACCAAGACTTTATTGCAATCGCATATTCATAATTACATTAGAACTGATATTAAAAGACCACATCCTACTAGTGACTATTTCAATAGCTAGGCTATTAAATATTCATTAGTGGAATTAAACTGATATAAAAATTGACAAAAAGGTCACGTCCTAATTGTGACCCCTAAATCAATTTAAAAATGATAATGAAACTAAAACTAAAACTGACATAAAAGGACAAAAAAAGAGAGAGACAGTGTTCTAATGGTGACCACTGTAACAGAAGTTAAATATTCATAATTAAATAAAACTGATTATAAATCATCAAAAAGGTCTTGTCCTAATGGTAACCACTGTAATAGCCACTAAACAATCTAAACAAACTAAAAAGACCATATTCTCATGGTGACTACAAAAATAGCTTCTAAATATTCATAAGTGGACTGAACTGATATTAAAATCAACAAAAAGACAATGTCGTGATGATGACCACTGCAATAACTATTTAATATTCATAATTATTAGACTGAAAACTATATTACAAAAAACATTTCCTAATGCAATAGCGGGTTGTTAAATATGCATAATTAAAATAAAACCGGTTGAAATCTATTGAAAAAGTCCACATTCTACAATAAAAGCTACTAAATATTCATAAGTAGGCTGAACTGAACAACAACACCAAATGGTTACCACTGCAACAGCTACTAAATATTCATAATTAGATTCAAATCAATTTTAAAATGAACAAAAAGACAATGTCCTGATAATGACCACTGCAATCACTACTAAATATTTAGAATTAGACTAAAACTGATATTAAAACTAGCAAAAGACCAAATGCTACTGGTGACTACTGTAACACCTACTAAATATTCATAACTGATATTAAAATCAACAAAAATGACTAAGACCTAATGGTGACCACTGCAAATGCTGCTAAATAATTAATAATAATTCAAATAACTGCTAAAAATTCTGCTAAACTCCTTTAAACTTAACTATGATGATAGTCTGCATTTTACCGCTGTTAGTAGGTGAAAATAAAATTAATTAGGAGGTGATTTGTAGTTGATTCATCTAACCAATAATGCAATATACTGAAACAGTGATAATTTAAATAAAGCATAAGCATACCTGTTCGGTGGCAGTAGGGCAGTAGTATACCAGTATCAGAGTGGTGATAATATTGGTAGCAAGTCCCACTATAGTGATGAGGTTCGGAGCCATCCAGAGAGGCACTTTGCTCACCAGCCAGCACCAGTATCCCTGCATGAAGGACTCCATGACGGACCGTCCCGCACTGCTGTACTGATGATCCTCCAGCCGTTTCAGCTGCTGCCGGGACAGACGGGATACGGGAAGCTCCATCAGCTTGGTCAGGAGGCCGGAGCACTCTTCTCCAGTTGCCACGGTCAGGTCACGGGCCACAGAGGAACTGGTTTCAGAATCGGGCTGAGCCCGGACAGGTCTCTTGTGTGAGCTCATGCTTCTCTGAGGATCTATGTGGATGTGGTGAGTGCCTAATCCACAATGAGTTTATGGGATTAGATCTATGGGAACACAACCATTAGCATGCAGAAATTAATATGGAACAACTCTGACACCACTGGAAAACAGGAATTGATATTTAACTAAATGTTTTTGTGGGGTGGAGTAATAGGTAACTGCCATTTAGTAAATGATTTCCATACAAAGAACAAGTTGCACTAAGATCTGAAAAAATCTATAGTTAAATGTATTACTCAGGGACAACAGAGAATATCCATTTGGACAAAAACAATCTGCATGAACCAATTCAGTCTGGCTTTCGTCCTCTCCACAGTACAGAGAGTAGTGAAGGACCTCCTCCTCGCCTCTGATACTGGTGTCCTCCGCCTTCTGGTCCTCTTAGACCTGAGTGCAGCTTTTGATATGGTTTGCTATTCTGTACTCCTGTCATCTAAATGCTATCGGTATTACTGGAACTGTCCTTCAGTGGCTAAGCTCATATCTCTGACATGCAACAATTCATTAGCATTAATAAACACAAATCTCGTTCTGTCACAGTTTCCCGTGGAGTGCCTCAAGGATCTGTTCTTGGTCCACTTCTATTTTTAATCTACATGCTTCCTCTGGGTCAGATCATCTGGCATCATGGTCTTAAGTTCCACAGTTATGCTGATGATACACAAATCTATCTAGTCTAATTCTGTTTTTCCTCCCCCTTCAATTACATCTAATTACAATTACAAAACTTCTTAAAACTGAATACTGAAAAAAAAGAGAAAAAAAAACATCCTTTTAGTCGGCCCTAAATCCCTTGTCTCCTCCCAACATGACTTCTCAATTCAAATTGAAGGTGTTATAGTTTATCCTTCACCTACTAGAAGCAATACGGGGGTACAATTTGATTCTAAATGATGCTTTAAACCCCATATCAATCAGCTTGTTAAGTCTTGCTTTTTTCCATCTTCATATTGCCCGTATACGACCTTCGTTAAACCTCAAAGATGTTGAAACTGTTGTCCATGCTTTTATAACCTCACGTCTGGACTATTGCAACTCTTTGTTTTACGGCCTACCCACTAAAGTTTGCAACTAATTCAAAACTCAGCTGCTCGTGCTCTTACATTTAACAAAAAAACAGCTCACATCACTTCCATTCTACAGCAATTGCATTGGCTCTCCGTTATCTTTCGCTTTCAGTTTAAAATACTTGACCTAGTTGTCAAGGCTTGTCGTGGTTTAGCACCTTCTTAACTTTCAGAATGAATACACCCTCATGTCCCTGCCCGTACTCTGAGATCGAGTTCTGAGAACTTGCTTGCAGTACCTAAGTTCAAACTATCTACTGTTGGTGGTAGGGCATTCAGATCACTGTCTGTCTGCCTGTTCATATTGTTGTTTTCTGATTGTATATTTGTATTCATCAACATTATGTAAAGTGTCCTTAGGTTCTTAAAAGAGCTATATAAATATATGTATTTTTTATCAGTCTCTCAGATCATTGTAGATGAATTTTGGCCCACTCTTCTTCACAATGTTGCTTCAGTTCATTGAGGTGTGCTGGCATTTGTTTATACACAATTCTCTCAAGGTTCCCGCCACAGCTTTACATCTGGTTGAGGTCTGGACTTTGACTGGTCCATTGCAACATCTTGATTCTTTTCTTTTTCAGCCATTCTGTTGTAGATTTGCTGGTGTTTGGGATTCATTGTCCTGTTGCATGACCCAATTTCAGCCAAGCTTTAGCTGTCGGACAGATGGCCTCACAATTGATTCTAGAATACTTTGGTACAGAGGAGTTCATGGTCGACTCAATGACTGCAAGGTGCCCAGCAGGCCCTGTGGCTGCAAAACAACCCCAAATCATCACCCTTCCACTACAGTGCTTGACAGTTGGTGAGGTGTTTGCGCTGATATGCTGTGTTTAGTTTTCGCCAAATATGGCGCTGTGCATTTTGGCCAAACATCTCCACTTTGGTCTTGTCTATCCAAAGGACACTGGAGGCGTTCTCCTGGCAACCCTTTCAAACATGCCAAACTTGTCCAGTCTATTTCTAATTGTACTGTCATGAACTTTAACATTTAACATGTTAATCGAGGCCTGTAGAGTTTGAGATGTAGCTCTTGGGTGTTTTGCGATTTCTCTGAACATTGCACGGTCTGACCTTGAGGTGAATTTGCAGGAAAGCCCACTCCTGGGAAGATTTTCCAAGTTTTCCACTTGTGAATAATCCTCACTGTAGAATGATGGACTTCAAATGGTTTAGAAATGGCCCTATAACCCTTCCCAGATTGATGGGCAGCAACAATGGCTTCTCTAAGATCATTGCTGTTGTCTTGAATGCACCAGACCAGCAAACTGCCAAAAACTACAGCTTTTATATAGTTGGTCACGCTTGCTGATGATCAGTTAATCAAAGGCATTTGATTAGCAGCGCCTGACTGCAACTTACCCTCTTAATTCCTATGGAAGGGTGTACTTAGGTTTTCACACATGGCTTCTCCATTTTGGCCTAATTTTTGTTGAATAAATAATGACACAGTGTAATATGTTATGTGTTGTTGTTCATCTGAGGTGGTATTTACCTAACTTTAAGACCTTCCAAGGACTAGATGATTTTTGTTATGTCCTGATTTGAAAACCATAGAATTCAAAAGGTTGTACTTTCTTTTACACATGACTGTGTGTATATATATATACATGCACAATTCAGATTTCATTATAGCAGATGTCCTACCATGCTTTTATACTTTAAGTGAGGCCTCTTAAAATACTAAGCTCAACAACAACAAAAAATGATGTGTAATTTAATATGATCTTCACGGTCAAATTCCCTATCACAGTCCCTATCAAATTTTACATACATTTTTATTTCAGGCAATATAATAAATGTGATATAAATAATTCAACAGTAAACCCATTTTAGAGTCAGTGTGATTAATAAAATTCGGTTGAGCTCAACAATACATGCCACCCCAATACACCTGATACTAAAGAAAAAGGGCAGGACAGAAAGATAAGAGAAATGATTCATTGGGATCTAATAAAACCAAACCCTTGCAATGTGGCATTGATCTGTCTTGTATGTTTTATGAAGTACTCACCACTTGACTGTATTTATGAGATCTGTAACAGCCCATTAAAATCCTTCTACTGGATGATGACGTCAGCTTGATAACAGTATGAGTGACGTCGTCAACTTGATGGCGATCTGTCAAACGTGTCAGGCAATATTAGAAATGTGACATACGTTTATAATTGTAATTACATTAAGCACATGTTTAGAGGCAGCGTTATTAATAAAGTTGTGAGCAACAGTACCTTTGTTTACGTGGTGAAGATGCCTTCTCTTCTCGCAGCATTACCCTGGAGATGCCCGTGTGATGCCAAAAGTTGAATTCTTAAATAAATGATAAATAACTCAGATGAGGAAATGCCAAGACGAACAACCGTTCGCTTGAAGGGGGAGAGGCTTTGGTGAAGGGTCGTTAACCGACGGCAGCGCAAACGGCGTAGATGAGATGCAGAGGCGTGAAAAACGCTTCGATAAAGAAACGACAACACCTTCCGGAAGTAGGCATTTCAAAATAAAAGAAAAATATCAAATTTAAATTAAATTAATCAGATATGTTCATTTTTAAATTTCATAATTTAAATGTGGAATTAAAAAACGAACAGCCATTAATTCGTACAGAAATAAATAGTGTTAGTTAGGTTTCTTATAGATGTCAGCAATGAGTACAAACCATATTGCTTGAAATGAAAGGCTAATAGAAACTAATAGTGAAAATGTGACGGTACTTACACAGTTTGTTCTAGGGCTGTTATTGCTTTTCATACTGCCCTTATTGTTTTATGTACTCTGTATTTGTTTATGTAAATTTTTTTTTTTTACAAAAATAAACTTTTCTTTTAGCTCAGTGTAACTGTAACAGGACCAAATTATAAAACAGCGCCCCCTAGGACAATAACTTCGGAACTGCATCCACTTAAAAGGTATCTAATAACTATCTATCTATGCTTTTTAATTTTAATAATTAACTTAATATTTACATTACTTATTTAGCCTTGATTCACTTTCATTCTCAACCTTATTGGACAAAGTCGCCACAATCTCTTGAATAAAACTATTTTTTACAAAGGAAAAAACAGTAATCAAAAGGAAAGTTAGGAAACAGGATAAAAAGTCTGAATTTTGTTGAATAATTCTTTATTTAGCAACCACTGAGTTGAGAGGTGCCAACACTGAAAACATCAGCAGTGAATAAGTGGTATTCCCTATTTGTTATGAGAATCTTGCTGTAATTTAATACACTTACACATTTTAATAGGCAATTTGAGAATGTTGGGAAGTTTTCAAAGTAAAACACCAAGGGATGAGTGTTTTGGTGGACTGTTAACTTCCTTTCCACAAGGAAACATGATATGGCACAAAAGCATTCTACAGATAAACAGATGAGAGAGACGGCAAAGAGAATATTATGTGGAAAAGGAATAGCGGTCTTTGAGAAACCAACAAACAAACATGACTGCTGAATATTCTCACATTCATTCACATAACCTCAACATTTCCCCCCCAAGTGCATTAAATGCTTCTTTGAGAACGTCTTAAACTTCAATTAGTATGCCTTCAAGAAATGGCAAGCTGAAACGGAGTAAAATGCTGTAACAGCCAATCAACAGAAACCTTCACCGTGCTGAGTAAGGTAAACGGACCCCCCCAAAAAACAAGGTTATTTAAAGTGCAGATGAACCAAGTCAGTCATGCTGGGAACGGAGTGATAATCAGTTGCTGAGTGTTCATGCATGCTATTAAGAACAACTTCGAAGGAAGGATTTCAGTGGTACAAAAAAAAAAAAAAAAAAAAAAAAAAAAAAAGGGTAGAAAATGTGAGTATCAATTGATACAAATCTGTACCCTTAACCTACAATGAAAAAGTAAATAAATAAAATACTAATAAAAAAAAAAAAAATTCTAAAACTTTCCTCAGAATCTTAATCATTCATCAAGGGTTTTAATGACGAGCAAAATCCCCTTATTTATCCTCTGCTGATTTGTAAGAGAACAGAATCACCTAATGCGTTATTTCACATGTGAAAGTAGGAAAGAGTTTCTTCAGAATACTTCTGAATACTATCATGAAGCCTACAAGACTCTTGTATTTGTCGTTCCTCGGCGAGCAAGTTCCAGGCTACAGCGCGCGGGGCCGCTTGGGGTTAATCTGCTTGCTGGCTTGTTCCTCTTCTTGGAGGGTAGAACGGAATGACCTCACTTTATCTGATAATACAAACAGACACACATCCATTAATACTCCATTCCATCAGGAAAACACCAAACTCTTCTGATGAAAGGAAACACTAAAAATTCAACGCATTACCTCGGAGCTCAATGAAGATCTCAATCTTCTGGTCAAGAATCTGCTCGAGCTGAGAGGAGTAGGTGTCCACGTCATAGTCCACCTCCTCAGTCATCTCCAGGAGAACCTTCTCGTCCTCAAGCCACCTGATAGACTCCTGTTAGCACACACAGAGTGAACATCATCATTAGCAATTCCCTTTTTCAGTTTTGGGCCAGAAGCTTATCAGAGAACAGAAAACCAAAAGCTGACATAAAATAGCCTAAAAAGCTCTAGAGTGAAAACAAAGCAAACACCTGAAACACAGCCCTGTGGTCCTCCAAAACCTGCTCCTCCATCTCCACCAGCTGAGACACTGCCTCATGGAACGTGAAGAGCTGAGGGGAGACTTCCTCTTCCTGTCAATATTCAAACACAAGCTTTTATCCCACCTATAATAAGGTGTATGGTCCACAGCATCTAAAAGGAGACTGAGGCAACCAATCGATTGCATGTCTAGTTTCCCTGTTTATGGTTTCAGTCTTATCCTTACAAATGATTAGCAATATTTATCCTTATAAAGCAGGAATACATTGATGACAAATGCAGCCTTTCTAGGCACATACAAAATATATAATAAAATTAAAATGATTTGAGGTGTAATTGGATTTTTTTTTTGTTAAGAGGGCAGGGTTTATCAGCTATAGTCCTTTTACCCCCACCCCCTTTCTGTCTTCCGGTTTGAATTTCCACAGCTTGAAGATAAGATCTTACGGATTTATGAATGAACCGCTCATTTTTAAATCCCTCCGGTCTACTAAAAATTTGTTACGACATCCGCTTCGAACATTACAATAAGTAAATCCACTTCACCAGCTAATTACTCTTGGACAGCAATTCCATATAAATAGAGAGAGCTACCACAAAAACAGAAGTTTTCTAAGTAGAAGTAGAAAGTAGAAACAGAGGAATTCTAAACATGGCTGCGCAGTTGTTTCTCTGGTGCATAAGCTCTATACTGCAGACAGGGGGGGATCAAAATGTTTTGGCTTCTTTTTTTTTAGGACGTGTGAGGCACACTTGCAAGTAGACAGATGGTCACAAAATATACTTCTAAAAAGTATAAAAAGACAACATTGAAGTAGTTGTCATAACAATGTCATCAAGCATGGAGTAAGTAATAGGAAAAGATGTGTTTATACATTCTGTTCACAGAGCAGTTTGAGGTCATCTCTCTGAGGGGAGTTACCCAACTCCCAATCCTCATCCATGATGTCCAGCTGGTTGATGGCGTTGACATTGGGGCGGATTCCCTCCGTCACAGCATTAGGATCCACGGTCAGCTCCTTCACTCTAATTGCACAGATTGACAGCTTTTATGATGATGTTTTTAGAGCAATCATGCTGATCAAATGACCCCATGCACAGGTCACAGGACTGAAAAGCTTCAATATAATCTGGGTACTTACTACACAGAACAAGTAACAAAGTGTAACCTGAAGTCACACTGTGACTGTATACTCTTACCTTATTTAAAACAGAACCTTACATTATTTAGTACAAAAAGTCTAAAGGTTTATACTTTAAACAAGCATGGTATGACAAAATCTACAAACAGGAACAGTTTGTTTTTCTTATTGTATTGTGTCAATACAAATTGTAGCCATTTGTGCAGTTAACGCCAACTGTTTATGGTGTCATCTCATTTTTTCGAATTATGTACAGTGTTTGTGCATTAATATAGGTGTTATTTCTAAAGGAGAAGGAAGGACAAAAGCACCACAGAAATGCCAGACATTCCCAGGGTTATTGAAACTAAATGACAGCAGACCATCAGAGGGGAAATGAAAAATGTTTACACCAAGCACAACCATTAGTGTGAGACGTGAGTGCAGCCAATGTGTCTAAAAATGAATCAGAATGTGGTTATACACATTGCTGTGCATGAATATTTCTTTTCCATGCATCAGTTACAAGCCAACATGGGATGTTGGTTATCTACTGAGCAGTGCTGGGGAAGCTACTTTAAAATTGCCAGACAAGCTACACTCATAATGTAATACATTTAAGATTGTATTTATAATTAAATAACTTTAATTATAATAAATCTATTTGATTATATTATTTTGAATCAGAACAGTATTATTTCTGAGAAGCATTTACTGTAAAAAAAATAATTCACAAACAACTAATAAATCACTCTTATTTATGCAACACATGGATAAGCAGCATTTAACTAAATATATCGATACAAACAAACTGTAAAATTCTATGCAGATACTACTGAGCGGGTCAAATGAATCAGTAAATCATTTTTATGAAGTAGTCACTGAAATTAACAATCTGATCTATGGTTCTCATGAAGCAAAAATTATAGTAGTTGTCGTCGATAGCAATACCAGTGAACTGTGACAATACTTGATACCAATTTTGAGGTAGTGATACTTTTGACATCCCTAAGCAGAACACAGCGATTCGATAAAATTAAAGGCATTTGAGTAATCAATGTAACCTCTTTTATGGTGTTGAGTTTTAGTTATAAGACTGCAATACAATATAGCTAAAAATTATGATTTAGGGGTTTGTTTGTCATTTTTCACTACTTGAGATGGAAAAAATGCTTGTTCATGAAAAAAGCTACATTTTTGAAAACAGTTTGGCAACTATTATGCTACTAAGTTAATAACTTATCACTATTTTTTTTTTTTAGTTACCCCCCAACACTGCTGCAGTGTATCTGACTGAGAACAAGGTGGGAAGCTGCATAGACATGTGCTCATACTCATAGGTAGGAGACGGTTCAGAGCGACTTCCTCCCCCCTGAGAGAAGGGGATGTCAGAGGGGCTAATCCCAAACTCCTTTACTCTGAAGACAGTCAAGAAAGAACAGAGAAAAACAGCAAGAGAGAAAGAGAAGAGCACAGCCAATCAGGAGAGACAAGTTACGACAAGACTTTTTCCCATCAGCAGCATATCAAATCATTGGTAAATACAAAAATATATATTTTTTAAAATACATTTTTAGTGATATTTAAAATATTTTCAAAATGGTTGAAAAAGAAAAAACAGCTAGAAGCTACATTGACGAGAGAGTTGTTTTTCATAAACGCACAACACAGTGCCATGTCCTCACCTGTTGGCATATCTCAGAGTGTTCAGTGTGTTCTCACAGGAGGCCATACCAGGAGAGATGGTGGCGATCTGAGCAGGCAACAGTCACAGTTAGAGCTGTGCAACCAGGCAAAAGTAAACTTAGTCAAATCCCAATGTTTGAGAAAGAGGGCTTAATCAAACTTACCATGCATGTCCTGGAGTTCTCACCGATAAATGAGTCTCTGAGGACCTGTGTTAGTTTGCTCGCTCTGAATGGGGTGTGAGGCTTATTACGGCCCAGAGCTCTGATACATTCCTAATATTTGGGACATGCAAGATCACAATGATTAACTTGAAAATTCAAAATGGCAGCTCTTGACCAAAAGGTTGCCAACCCATGCTCTAGAGTTAGCTCTGGGGTGGTATTTTTAAGGCGCTGACCTTTAGAGCCAACAGACTCTTGTTGATTTCGGCTCCCTCTAAACGAGTTTGCCGATCAGCGCTGGATGTGTCCGCTCCACGCTCGTTACCCGCCAGATCAATGAGTGAGAATTTGCCATGCATCTTGCCCTTCCTTCGAAGTATGATTTGAAAGACGGCGTGGCTACGGGACGAGTGGGCATTGGCTGAGGTCTGACCTGATGTTCTGAAATGGTAAATAGGAAGGAAATTCAAGACCAATTACACACCAAAGGTCATGAATCATATTTTGGAAACGATTCAGAGATATGCATATTTTATACAGCAGCAAATAATTCAGTGTACATGTTAATTGCTTTAGCCATCAAGTATTACCTGCAGCTGTTTCCCATTTCAATGAGTTTGAGGACGTCCTCAGTGCATTTGACCTCACGTTCCTGAAGCCCAACCACTTGCACCTGCTGCTTTCCATCTTCTAGCACACGCAGCTTAGCCTTCTGATTCAACAGATCAAATACCTAAGAAGACAAAGACTTTAAACGAATTGTCCTTTTTAAAAAACGGGCTTTAGTTCGCATCACAGCCTTGAGTCATCAGTTTTCTCCTGATAATCAAAAACAAATCAATGAATGGACATATTTTGTGAAATGGAAATAGTCCAGTCATCTAGCAAATGCGTAAAATTCTTCAAATGGTACACCACATTTTCAATTAACGGAAACCGAATGTAACTCAGAGCCACTTGCCTTTCCACTGTAAATTTCAAAGAACGTTGCGTAAACCTGAAGATCCAGCTTCTTATAGTTTGGTTTCTTCAGCATGAGAAAAACATCTCGAGCTGTGTGTACGACACATATAAAAATTAGTTGTTTGAATGAAATTACAAGATTAAATAAATTACAGGACAAATAAACATCAATTACCAGCTAATGCATAGATTCCTTTAGAGCAATCCTGGTTCTTTCCTGAAAAATCTCCACCCATGGTCTAAAAAAAAAGAAAAACAATCGACGAGCTTTACGTCCAATTATTCTAATATATATATAAAATGAGCAGTACAGGTATTGTGGTATTTTTTTAAGTACAAAAACTAGTAAACTATCCAAACATTATATTAAATAAACACTTCTTACATGAGTTTTTCCACTTCCTGTTTGGCCATAAGCAAAGCATGTGGCCATTCCTCTATCAAATATGGTTTCCACAAGAGGTCTTGCAGTAAACCTTTGGAGAGAGCAGATAGAAGTTACTTTCCTCTGACAATGATCAATTCCTGGCTTCCTTTTTAGAGAAATGTTCTTGTTTAATGAGCAATGAATGATCCTCTACCTGTAAACCATTTCATTTGTTGTGCTGTCATCAAAGGCGAAGTCGAAGCGGAATGTTTGGTTCTCTAGGTATCGAGTCAGGTCCACCTTCTGTTTTGGTTCATGAACCATGACAACATCTTTACTTGGAATAGTGATCACATCTAGGTCCTTTACTGTCAACTCTACAACACAAATGAGAATCAATGTCAATCAAAAATTTAAAAAGGTATATCTTATTTTTTTTAAATGAGTACGCCAATTGTCCTTTCTGAGGCATTACCTTTTTTATTGAGGGGTCGTTTCCTAACACAAACACATATTCTGTGCTCTTCAATCTGTCGAAACATGAATTACGTTTTACTTCTCAAAGTAAAATGTTGTACTTAACATACAAGACTGAATTATAAAATATTGCAGGTTATAGTTTTTTTCTTATTAACAGATTTTTATAATAATATGAAACATTGTAATTTTGTTTTCAGTATTACTGTTATCATCATCATCATCATTAAAATGTGAATCTCAAATACAGCTTGTGGGGTGTCCGGGTAGTATTCCACCCCAAACTCAAATAGAGAAAATTTGCGGAATAAATAATTATCATAATAAAAATAAAACAATGAATAATAAATTAAATAATTACCATAATAAAGAAAATATGGAAAAATATAAGATGGTAATATTTGGTATTTTTTGTATTACATTTCATTTATGCTAAATTATTATAAAAAAAAAAAAAAAAAAAAAAAAAATATTACCCAGATATTTCTTTATTAATACCTACCAAATCTGTCGTGGTTAGTGGTCGATAGTCCAAACTTGCTCTGAAGTCTCTGATCATCTGAAGTATTTCATAGTTTGGAACCGTTGTATCAATCTCCTTCAAAACAAAAGCACATTCACAATAGGAACACCATCAGGTGAACTAATCTATCAGTCAAACCTGAGAAACACATTACAATTAGAAGCTTAGAGACAAGGCAGAGAGATATATTGACAGAGAGATGAGAAGTCTCACCTGTGCTCGCTTCTCTCTCAGTTCCTGTTGCTGTATCCTGCGCCGCTCCCTCTTCTCCTGCAATTTTTCCACTTCCTTCACACAGTTCGACTTCCTCCTTGCTGTTAGAGAGCACAATTCCATTTTAACAAAGGCAACAATCGCCTCCTTTCTTACAACCCGCCCCCTCCCACTGTATCTCCCTCTAATATAAGTGTGTATTTGTGTCGACAGAGTGGCTATAGAGGCAAGCCAGAGCCTCTGGCAGCTGGCACATGGTAGCGCCAACAGCCCTCTCCATCTTAAAGAGCTCTATTCTATGAGCAGGCCTTTCCAAAGTCATTTATCTATGCGCTCTTGCTGTCTACAACATATCTGAAATGACTGCTATTACTTGCAAACAATAGTAGAACATGGAATAAAAGATTAGGCCACATAGTCATTAATATTGATTTAGACTCTAATTTCATCTACATAAAAACAGTGTGCAATTTGAACAGTTTCTCATATTGCAACACTAAACTAAGACTAGGAATTTTTAGACACCTGGGGCCTCATGTACAAAGACTTGCGTTGAATTCATACTAAAACATTGCGTACGGACAAAGCTGTAAATGTGCGTACGCACAAAAAAAAGCAGATGTATGAATCTCTGCGTACGAAGGATCCCACGCATATTCTCTTTGTACATCCCAATTAACGTAAAATTGAGCGCACATGCACGAGCACAACGCCCCACCCAGTCTCCTCCCCCAATTAAATTAATTTAAATATGGTAATTAGTCCAATTTGGCAAAAGAAACCTGCAAGAACATGGCTAAAGCAAGCAAAAAACGAAATTTCACTGAAAATGTCTTCTATGTGAATATATAGTACAGTGTAATTTATTCCTGTGATCAAAGCTGAATTTTCAGCATCATTTCTCCAGTCTTCAGTGTCACATGATCCTTCAGAAATCATTCTAATATGATGATTTGATGATCAAGAAACATTTTTGAGTATTATCAGTGTTGAAAACAGCTGTGCTGCTTCATATTTTCGTGGAAACCGTGATATAGTATTTTCAGGATTCTGTAATGAATAAAAATTTAATTCAAACAGATATAGAAATCTTATAATCTTTTGTAACATTATAAATGCATTTACTCTCACTTTTAAACACATTCAATGTGTCCTTGCTGAATAAAAATATTACTTTCTTTTTTTATCTTTACTGACCGAATTAATGAAGTTTATTTTTTATTCCTAGTTAAGCCAACGCTGCCATTGCTAGACGGGTTGTATCAATTTGGACATGCTTTATATAGCCTATGTTCTTACTTAATTGCATAATATAATATTTTAATAAAACTCGTGTGACAATATGTCAAATAATTTATCAATTACAAATTATAAGCAATATCTGACAGCTGGTGGTGCGATAGAACAATTCGTAGTGTAATGTTTGCCACTTCACTTTATTGCCTCTATGAGTCGCCAACGGACAAAAATCACGACAAATGTACGTACGCCAGACATGAAGTTTACTTGGAGGAACGCACATTCTTACGTTAATTTCACTGTTAGTACATCTGGCCGTGAACGTGAAAGCTGACGTACGCCGTGTTTTTGTGCGTACGCAGTGTTGATACATGAGGCCCCTGATGATTTGACTTAGGCCTAATAGAAATTCGGAGAGTTATGATCCAATTCCAAAATTATTCTCTAAGCCTCTCAATTTTGTATCAACAGCATAGGGGCATAAATATACTAAAATATGACTGAAATAACCTGACAATAGACACTGCATGGATCAGATCAATTCAGAATTGTTTGAGAAAGAATCACAACACATCTGTGAATCAATTTTGCCCTCATCCTCTGCAACAAACAAGCAAAATAATTCAAGCAAGCTTGTAGTTCTGCCCAAAGGATGTGCAGTATCGTACTATCGTGCGGCGCACACAGAAAACAGGTTGAGCATTTTGATTCCAGATTAATTTGGCAGACAGACTCTTGTAAGCTTCATAAATTCCAAGCAAGAGGATTAATCAGGACAGTTCAGAGTCATGTCAAGGCTGCCCGGTCACAGACGGTCACTGACATTCAGAGGGGCGGCTGGGGTGTTCAAACCACACCCCACGAGATTTGAGCCAAGATACAAACAGATGATCAAGGTTAGGTTTACTGCAATGTAAATACTCTAAAAAGGATGCTTTGTCTTTATGCATGACATGCATCCTCTGCAAGAGGCCTCAGTTTGGCTTTCAGAGTTTTCCTATGGGGAAAAGGGGGTTGACATGAACGGACTGAAAAGCACTGAGGAGTGTCATATTACCGTTCTGTTGCTGAATTAGCTGACTTTGGGTCTGGCTTTGTGTGGGCTGAGAGGGTTGTTGTGCAGGTGGAGGGGGTGCTGATTCTGGCTGCTGCTGCTGCTGCTGTTGGGCCGGCCGTGCCCGAGTCGAGCCAACTTTACAACAGAACACATAAGAGTCAGCAAATCACAGTAGACTATGTCTGAAAACTTAACATGAGCACTCAAACATGCCTATGATGCACAAAAATTGCACTCAGGTAGACAGCTTTCCAAATTTTGAAACACAGCCCAGCCGGCATAGTATGGTAGTATGCTGAGACAAGTAATTTAATTTGAATAAAAGTTGACATTTTGATTAAAAATTATGATATGTCAAAATTGTGTTGATTTCACTTTTTTTAATCATTCACAATAAGAGCAATAAAATGTATATAGAAAATAGATAGGGTAAACATAAATTTCATGCCGACTTTAACCCTATAAAGCCAGCCATATCATATTTCTACAGCTAATGGGGTGACCACTTGGCTATTGCTCTGTTGTAGGACAGTAGATGTAATTTTGTGGGACAATGTGGAACACGGGAGTGAGAGATACATTTTCTACTATTAAGAACCGTTCAAATCAAGAGTGATAACTATAAAAATAAAGATACAGTTCTAAAAGTCATTCTAAATATATAAGAATAGCAGAATCCAGACCACAACTATAACGATAACAGCACAGAGGAACACAAAAACAATGACAGCCAATCAGAATCCATCCTACTTTAAAGAGCTTGAGCATTTAAAGCGGCAGACGACAAAACTCAGCATGCACTTATATAATAAACAGAACGTTATCATCTGCTGGTGTGGACACTAATATTGTTATCGTTATCTTTACAGTTATCGTTCTTGGTGTGAACGGGACATTATTTTATAAAAAATGTCCTCATAGCTTCTAGTTTATTTTCCTTCATTAGTCTATGCAAACATTAAGCGCGTTTTTAACGGATTCAATGCATTTTGAACTTTTTTAATTATTTTTTTGTTGGATCTGGCAGGTTTGATTTTCTTATCCAGAATGTGTCTAGATGAAGTCCCGGCTGGTGTAACTATATTTAACAACTTTGATGAGGTCCACACTGATTCTTTTGCTCTGTCCAGTCGACATCAGCAGAAAAATACTTATCTACGTATGCGTTGGTTGGGATTTTTTCCCGCTCTAGCTAGAACATGACGGCTGCGAAAATTGATTTTTAAACGCCAATCGCATTTTTAGTATTATATTACCTATTGTGTGTAAGCTCCCAATTTCAGGACTGTGGTCAACCTAATTCTCAAGCATGTTAAAAACTTTGCTGAAAAACCTATTGTACATAGCAGGTGCACCGCATTGTATGTTTTACCCCCCACAATAAAAACTACACAGCATTGATCATAAAACTAAGCATTAAAATTTCATCGTACTAAGACATATTATTGGAAACAATATGCATTTTATGTAGTAGTCTGCTATACTGTTATAAAGATCACATTGATTTACATTACAAGCTATCAGAATTTCATCTTCCTATTTGCCCATATCAACAACTGCACCAAATTGCATATTTCTGGGCCTCTAAATAAAACTGTTTTTTTTTTCCCTCAAGTATGGGCTCCATATTCTTTTCTATAAAAGCCTGATGCATCAACGATTACACTTAACAAAAAACATATGCAATTTCGATTTTTAAAAATATTTTGCCTAAAGATTCAAACAATAATTATAGGACTGAATATTAGAATTCTGTTATACAAGTAGGGGTGCTCCGATCAGGATTTTTGGGGCCGATCACCGATCGCCGATTACTTGAAGCTGTATCACCCGATACCGATAACCGATTACAGGGTCTATTTGAAGACTTCTTTTTATCATGTAGCATTACTTATTAAACTATATTTAACAACAATGTACATTAAGTATTACATTTAAGAGAAGACAATGCATAATGAATTGACACCTGTGTATTTATTTGCAAGCAACATGCATTAACATAGCAGCTTGGTTATTGGGAGCAGCTTAAGGCTTGACATACAACTTTCCTGTAGAATATAAAATAAAATTAATAAAAGACAGAACATCTGAGTCTTTAAATTTAGCTTTAGACTACTTTAAACTAAAAACAGCAACAAAAAAGGCTAATGTTTTGAGTCAGTCAGCCATCAGTTTTTCTAATACACTTAAAGGACCACAGGTAGTAAAGTGCACAGCAACACACACACACACAAAAAAAAAAAAAAACTAACAACTTCCATATCTGTATCTATAACTTTGCTTTTTTCTGGGATGCTTAGTCAGATTTTGTGGGCATTTAGAGAGGAAGAGAGAGGTAGAGAAACCTGTTGTGTGTGTGTGTGTGTGTGTGTGTGTGTGTGTGTGTGTGTGTGTGTGTGTGTGTGTGTGTGTGTGTGTGTGTGTGTGTGTGTGTGTGTGTGTGTGTGTGTGTGTGTGTGTGTGTGTGTGTGTGTAGAACCCTTGCAAAATTATTTTAAACAGATTAAGAAAGCCACCACTATTGGTCACATCTATGGTTAGATTGATTTTTTTTTTTAGATCCAGTGAAGTCTGTCCCACCATGTACCTAATATAAATAAATAAAACATCTTGAGTTAACTAGCAGATCATTCATTTAGTTTGCTATTAAATAAGAAATCTAGCGCTAAAATGTGTTTTTGAACTCAAGCTGTGCGCTCGTTGCCGCGGCGATCAGTTGCATGGATACAGTGCTCTGTGCCTCGCGCAGTCTTCACTCGGACGCGCGCTTCAATCTATCGCCGTTGCGGACTCTATTCATTCCGGTGTAATCACAAAATAAAACACAAATGTATCCTTGCTAGATATAACTGTAACCGCTGATGAACATCAGTTTTGATGAGAGAAAAAAATATGTACAAGTGATTTGACGGATACATTTTTGTCATTGGTTGTTGCGTTAAATCTTACCCAGATACAATTGTGCTATTTTCTGATTGGCTATTGAGTAGCTCGACGAACAACACTAGAGGAAACGCGCTTGATTCATGCCGGTTCCACAGTGAGAGCGGCGCGGCCAGAGTTTTGGCAGCTGCGGCATATTAAATATATTACAAATAGTTTTTCAGCGTGAGAAATACAATGTGTGGCGGGAGAGCGTGACAAAAGACCGAAATGAGTGACAGTCACGCTCAATGCTTGACACTTGAGAGCCCTGTTGTAGAATTGCCAGACCGGTGAAGCCATTTTTACCAGGGCGTAAAAAAATTGTCTCGCGAGTTTTGCGTCATCTGATCGGCTTTTCTGGATCGGCCTTTATAGAGACCGCCGATCACACATCCCAAAGCAATTATCGGCCGATTATGATCGGCGACCGATCAATCGGAGCACCCTTATATACAAGAGAACCCTGTCAAGATAAAGTTCTTATGGAGTGTGCAATCTTTGAAAACTACAAAGCCTCATTAATAATCGCACATGGGCATACTGCAATTATTTTCAGAAATTATTTTGATTTATTGTGCAGCCCTAATCATGAGTCATATAAGAGCAAATATACCTCTGTTGTCTCTGGATGGGATTTCACTTCTTCCCGGTGCAATAGTTCTACGATTCTACACACAAACAAAAGCGTACAAAAAGGTTCAAAAGATGCAAACAATTAGTGCAAACTCAACATTTAAGTGATCTTCTACAAACCTTAGGGATTTTGTTGACTTTCACAGAGCTGGGTGTAGGAGGCGGTGGTGTAACAGGGCTCAAGGAAATCTCTTCCTCTGCAGCAACATCTGGATTTAGTGAGAATATGCACTCCAAATCAATCTGTTAGAAAAAAGAGAGATTTTTTTCGGATCACTTCTATCCAAAACAGGGTTATTAGTTAACTAAAACTGAAATTAAAACCCTAAAAACACATTTTTGAAATAAAATAAATGTTAACTAAAATAAAATATAAAAAACTGCACCTTCAAAAATGACTACATATTTAACTAGAATGGAAAAGAAATGGAAAATATATAAATAAAAACTGATTCAAAATATTAATAAAAACTATACACTAAAATAACACTGATCATACCAATTACCAAAGCATACAAAATGCCCTAATATTAAAAAAAGGTACAGGCCAGGGTATGATTGCAGAATTCATATTTAAAAGGAACACAGCACGTGTCCACTGACTGAGGGCATACTGCACCCTAACAACACCAGAATGTTGTTCCATCCATAATTAATAATAAAGGCAGCTGAGAGGCTAGACTTACCTCTTTCCCTTTGGTGTCTCCATTTTCTATCCATTCCACAGTAACACTGTCATTATCTTCATTCAAAGAGGTCACCATGGCCTGGTGTATTCGCCCTGTAAGAAATCCAACAGCTCTAAGTGAGAAAGACAAATGAAAAACATTCATTCATATGTTTTGATATTCTAAACAAGTTTGAGTGGATCTTGAAGAGGTCGTGCACAAGATGGCATGAACGCAAAAACCTGCATCAGAAGTTGTGCTCATCAACTACTGAAAAGTCTCTCAGAGCATCACCGAAAACAAACAGCCATGTTTCCGTATCTATTATTCAGAGCTATTCCTACTCGCACGTCTCCATCCCTGCAATTATTCAACAGCGGCATCAGCAGGAAAAAGCACATATTATCCTGCCATAAAACAAGCTATTTAAAACCCCAGCATGCAACATCAGGCCAAAAGAAAAGTCAAGACCCTGCTTTAAGTAAAAGGCACTAGAGTGTTTAAAATGTCACAAGCACTGCTCGTCTTCAGAGAGCAAGTCAACAGTCTCTATTACGCAATACACAAAACTTCCCAAAGAGACAGGAGTGGTTTGTTTAACACGCCAACAGATCCAGGCTCATTTGTTTCTTTGCTACAAACTGAAGTTAAATATAACACAGCCTTCTCAAAGAGATAAAATCATAATCTGTTCTGACAGTCTTCAACATTGTATTGATGCTAATACCAATAAAATGCCACTGAATGCTCACAAGACACAGACAACACTAGGTTTCACTAAATCTACATTTCTGTACTGAGACATCAGCAGAAACTAATTTGATTGTCATTGCAGATTTACTGTCTTAATCTTAATTAAACATCTTAAATGGATTGTATTTTTATGACCAAAAAGATAGATTATTTTTAAGTGTCCATAACAAATATGCAGAACAATTTGTGTTTGGTTTTAACAACATTAAATTTAATTACCTTTAAACTACAATGGAATTGTATTCTTTAATAACAAGAATAATGTAATAGTAGTATATGCAAAGTTGTTTTACTATCTAAAGGGGAAAAAATAGTTATCATCTCTAGGCCTATGTCTTTGGCCACATTTTTAACTTTAAAAATAAATGGCTGTTTAAAAAAAAAAAAAGTTGAGTAGTTATCCAAACAATACATTAAATAGGCAACATGCAAAAGCCTTTATTTGGTTCTATTTGTGAGTGATTGAACTGTGAATATTGGTAAGTAATATATGTATATATATAATCAGTCACTAAATCATCTGTCTGTCTATAATAATGCAACCAGTCCCAAGCTTCTGCTGTCAGCATTTCTTTTGGCCATTAGGATGAGATCAACATCTGAGCCCACATTACATAACTTTTAGGGAACTTGCTTGTCATCTTCAAAGCATGACACTTACGGAGTCATCTGTCCATATTATCATAAATATGTAAACTCTCAGGTGTCATCATAACTTCAAATGAGTGACTGATGTGTGAACTTAAGTGAGCTGAATCAAAACTTGCAGTGAGTTTAAGGCTCAAAACTACCAAGCTAAATCAGCTGGTTTGAGTAAACCCAGCAACTTCCCTCTCCACACTTATTTACACCCAATCTGTAAAACAAAACATTCATTGGCAAATTACTTAAAATGGCTAACCCACCTAAATCCAGAATCACCAGGACTTCCATGATTATATTCCCTACCAATATAAGACATAAATAATTCCCCAATAATCTGCATCATGTAAGTTAAGCCAGTTGTTGAGCTCAAATCAAATACAATTACGGATAACTAAACAAACTCCACCCGGTTTAGCAGGTGGCTAACGTCGTCAACCGACAGTTCCACTGTTGATTGACACAAGCTCGTTAACTACCCCGGCAACCAGCAGCAACAGACCAAACTTAACGCCATATATCGATTTATACCAGGCTCAACCACCTAAACTGTCGTTTCTGTCATGTGTATTTGTGAGGTAACGTTAGCATCCGTTAGCCGAACCGGGGCAACGACTTTAACGGACGGTTACAAGCGACCCAAATATGAACTCACCATCGCTGCGCTTTATCTCCACAAAAATCCCCACGACGATCTTGCCGAAGGTCGCCGCCATGGCTCATTTATGGGACGATGGGAATAGTCAGATAGACGGGCGTGTGGGAACTAAAAACAGTGTTTGTGTTTGAATTTTTCACATTTGTTGTTCCGTGTTGCTCAAAACCGGGAGGCGGCCACAGCGCGAGACATAAAGGGAGAGAGTTCAGGGCGCGTGCGCGGGGGACGTCCGACTTGCGTGGGTTTTTTTACCCACAAGTCCCGCCTTCTGCACTAGGATTGGCTAGAAGCAGCTGGAGCCTGGAGCATAGACTGTAAAAAATAGGCCTGGAGGTTTCCGATCGGACAGTTTACCGGTAGTTAAGAGCTCTGGGTAAGAGGTAACCTCAGCAATCAGTAAGCAGAGAGGAAGCGGAAAGGTTGCTGTGTGGCAAAAATTAAATGTGTTAATGAAACTAGTAGGCACATTGAACTTAGTTTGGGGAAAATATACCTAATCAGTTGAGAAAAAATATATTCCACATATCAAAAAAAAAAAAAAATACTTGTAACAAATCCTTCCCTCCATATTATTTTTTTTAGTCCAGAAAGCTTAGCCTAAATCGTTTTCTTCTTTTTTAAAATATTTTTTCTATTTTTAGCAATTTTTGAAAATATTTTGTTATTTGGGGTTCTGCAAACTGCATCTGCAAACCTATTGATAAATCTTTGTAAATGTGTTCAAATTGTAACCACTTTATCTGTGTGTCATGACTGATTGATTTTTATATGAGATTTAAATGGGAAGGTGTGTGTGTGTGTGTGTGTGTGTGTGTGTGTGTGTGTGTGTGTGTGTGTGTGTGTGTGTGTGTGTGTGTGTGTGTGTGTGTGTGTGTGTGTGTCCCGCGTATGTGCGTGTGTGTGTGTTTTGCATTGGGGATGTTCTAGTCTCATGACTTCATTTGTGTGTGTGTTTGTTCTGGATTGTAGCAGATTTTTGATAGCTATATTTTTGACAAATTAAAAGAAAATTCCACATTTCCCATTCATTGGGGTTTATTCAAAATGACCTGCGAGGTAAGGATTTGTTACTATTTTTATTACAACCACATAAACTCCTCGAATCCAGTCAAATTATTTTTGTGTATTCCAAGTTCAAGTGCGACAAATCTCCCAATGTCTTTGACCACTCCAGCGAACACTCAATTTCTAAAAATCAAACGAAAATGATTTATGGGTCAAAATGACCAGAGGAGAGGATGGGATTAATTCTCTTTTATTGAATTCATGCATTATTTCTTCACATTTTTTAGTATTTCATATAAAGTCACTTAAAACAAGGAGAAAAGGGCAAAGAAAATGGGGTTAATGGCAATGCACAATTGTTTGAATTTGTTTAACTTTATTGATTCTATTAGGTTGATAAGATAAGCATGTTTATGAATAATACATTATTAAATAAATAGGCCTAAAATAAGTAAATAAACTATACAAACTTAAAAATTAAACTACTGGGAACGAGCATCTAATGAGGTCTATATCGATCAGTTTATCATGTATAGTCAATCTTGTTCACAGCAATTGAGAGAAAGGTTGAGTTATGTATGTCTGATTTGTTGTCATATGTGAGGAAAGTGTTTATGATGCTTGCACATACAGTATGTTCTCAGAGTTTCTTTTCTAGATTTGTAGTGGTAGACACACAGTTTTAATAGGATTAATAAGACTTATTTCGGTCGTCAGAATGATTTTTATTTTTAATGAATTTAAAAATATATATTAATGAATTTTTAATGAATCATTAAAGCGAGTGTTTGTTGAAGTCACTGAGATGAATCAAAATCCGCATCGCTATACCAATCATGTGAAATCTGACAGTAGCAGGTTCTGGCGCCTAATTGGTCTACATTGGAAGCTTCTCTTTCTGAATGACCTTGTGGATGCTGAGGGAAAAGTTCTGGTTGCGTAACACTGTACTGTATTCTGTGTTGAGAGGAAGTTCTGACGTTTGCTTCCTTAATTCTTTGTCCGCCCTCTGTCTAAAGAAATTCCAGAATTGCAAAATGTGCTTTTGCTTTCACTAACTTTCAGTAATACCCATTCGAGAATTAAAGCGATTCAGTCTGCAGAGTGAGACGGAGGAGAGATGGCAGACTGTCCGGATGAAACCACCACATTATTAAGAAACAACCCAACCCAAATTAGGTGACTTTTTTTGCTTTGTTGTGTTTTCCTTTATTTTATATATTGTTTAAAAAAATGTCATGTATTGTGTTCATTTGATTGTTTGTACTTTTCAGACATGGAAGGCTCTACCTTGCTGTGTTTTCAGCTGTTTTGGGCAATTTCAATTTTGGATTTGCCTTAGTGTTCCCCTCCCCTGTCATCCCCCAACTTCAAAAGGGTGATGACCCTCGGCTCCAAATGGACATCCATCAGATATCATGGTTTGGTGTAAGATCATTTATGTATATAGAAGATGTTTTCAGGTACATACAGATAATACAGAATCCCGTCTAGCTAGTTTCTCTTCTTTCGTTTAGTCAATTTTCACCCTTGGAGCCGCCGTAGGGGGTCTTAGTGCCATGGTGCTCAATGACCGAGTTGGGAGAAAGATGAGCATCATGTTGTCTGGAGTACCATCTGCTGCAGGTCTCCTTGTGATGGGGTCCGCACAAAATTTCTGGATGTTATTATGGGGCAGATTTCTGACTGGCATCGCTGGTGGTATCACCTCTGGCTCCATTCCTGTAAGTTATCTGTTTTAGTCCATCTTGTTTTTCGATTGATGAACACACCTCTAGTAAATCTACAGTGCCACGGTAACATTTAATAGTATTTTTGTGTTTTTTAGTAAGTTTGCAGTCTGATTTGAATCTGATAAGATAAAAACACTGGGTGGCAAGAAATAATACTCAGACATGAAATATTTAACATGTCTGCTGGCTTCACTCAAAAACACAGTGCAACCATTGATTCACAAATAAATAACTTTTTAATGAATCGGTTGTAGAGACTGCTTACTGATTGGATGTTTGTATGACCACATGTTGTTAAAGGGGTCATGGCATGACAAATCAAATTTGCTTTGATCTTTTGACACATAAGACGTCTGTGTAACATCCTGCAAGTTTCTTAGCTTAAAATGACCTCCTCATTATAAACAAAGCATTTATTTAAAACCGATCCAAAAATGGCTCGTTTGGATATTGTGGGATTTATGACGTCAAACGGGCAAATACATTTGCATATGACTGCCTCCAGAGCAAGACATCAATGAATAGTTATACATCATCGCACCATAGGCCCCACCCACTCGTGTTCAGTCGTTTGCCGACACTGGATGTGAACGTCACGTCGCGTCAAAAGCAAATAGAACCCATTATAATCACTGACTCTGTCTACACTGGATACAGTACACAGATGCACATTCAGTGGTTTCTGACATTGTCCAGGCACTTGAGTGTGCTGAAAACAGGACAAATGGAAGAGTGAAAGAACGTTCGTTTTGACTCATCCTGTGTACAAAGTTTGTTTGCGTCTCTGTACAGACTTCAAAAGGACCTCAGTGGATGGTGGTGGATGGATAAACAAGTGGATGGTTTATTTTTAATTGTTTCCCAGATTGCGTTGGAGGATTATGGGCCCTATCATACACCTGGCGACAAAGCAGCACAAGGTGCGAGTGCGACGCAAGTGTTTTTTGCTAGTTTCAGCCCGACGCTGTTATCATTTTCACATCCGGCGCCACGTTATTTAAATAGCAAATGCATTTGCGCCCATTTCTTCGCCTATGGGCATGCTGGTCTGTGTTCAGGCGCATTGTTGGCTCGTTGCTATTTTGAGGCAACTGAAATAGACTGCGCCATTGACCAACAAAAACCTGGTCTAAAGTCAATGGCGCAATATGTTTTTTGTTATTTAAAGAGCGTGTTAATGTGCGCCTATAGGCGCGGGTCCACAACGCGCGCACACTTTGTCCCGTAGATGGTCTGCTCGCGCACTTTAACCTCGCGCACAAGCAGATCCGTTTCCTCGCTAGAGAAGTGTTCAGTTTTTATGTAAATGTGAATCCGCCATGGCGCGAGCGTAACTGGCTTTTAAAGGGAATGGGAGATGAGACTCTGATTGGTTTATTGCACGTTACACCCAAAACACACCCATTACTCATTAAGAGAATAGAGACAACACTTTTCGACCATGGGCCGACCATTTTTCCGTCGTTAAACTAGCAAAGCGTTTAGAGCGTTTGTCTGCAGATTGTTTTGTAAATGAGGCCCAGCGTAATGGAGAGTAGACACTTTTGTTGAAAGATTAAGCAGCCAACTGTACTGGATCTGATAGCAGCTGCATCACAAAACGTAGGCCTAAGTAAATAATTTCATAATGCTCTGTCTGTAAATTATGGTTTTATATGGATAATGTTTCAAAACACCTACTTGCGTGAAATAGTATCCTGTTTCCTATATGGAATGACGTTAGCCAATCATAACAGTAGCCGTTAACTGACAAGCCTTAAAGGAGCCGCCCCTAAAAAACGGATCATTTCAAACAGAGGGTCAGAATGAGGGCTGGAAATAATCTATTTTCCGCATATATATTTGTTCTTTTTGTGGGAAAATCTTTATTAACATTATAAGTGAACCTCAACATATAAAAATAATTTTAAAAAATCCATGTTATGACCCTTTTAAATATAAACATTAGAGTTTAACTGTAACAAGTGGAATTTGAATTAATGGAATGTCTAATGGGTCTCATTGACATCAGCTGATGTTTTTTGCAAACAGGTGTATGTGTCAGAGATTTCACACCCATCTGTGAGAGGTGCGCTGGGTTCATGTCCTCAGATCACAGCTGTCTTTGGAAGTCTAGCACTCTACGCTCTTGGTAAGAGAGCTCATATTTTTCAGGTTGTTTTGGCTCTATGAAAAACACTTTCTCCAACACTTTCAAGAATTTCCTAGTACGTCCTTTATGAATGATGCTGTTTTATGGTCTCTCTCCAGGCTTGATTTTGCCGTGGAGATGGCTGGCTGTGGCTGGGGAGGTCCCTGTGATTATCATGATGATTTTGCTTTGCTTCATGCCAACCTCCCCACGTTACCTCACGATGAAAGGAAACAGAGAAAAAGCAGTTAAATCGCTAGAATGGCTGAGGGGCCCCAATTCTGATTACTTGACTGAGTTCAGTAAGATCGAGCGCAGTATCAACTCTCAGGTAAAGCACACAGTGGATTACATCATATTATCAGGGCAGTTTTGCCATAAAATAAAAGGTCATGCAAATAGAGTTAATTAGGGAGAATGGGGTCATTCATATATATTGTTCCATTTGTTTAATCACAAACATTAATAATCAGACAGCTTAAAGGATTAGTTCACTTCAGAATTCAAATTTCCTGATAATTTACTCACCCCCACGCCATGCAAGATGTTCATGTCTTTCTTTCTTCAGTCGAAAAGAAATGAAGGTTTTTGAGGAAAACATTCCAGGATTTTTCTCCATATAGCGGACTTCAATGGGGTCCAACGGTTTGAAGGTCCAAATTGCAGTTTCAGTGCAGCTTCAAAGGCTCTACACGATCCCAGCTGAGGAATAAGGGTCTTATCTAGCGAAATGATCTGTTATTTTCTAAAAAAAAACAAAACATTTATATACTTTTCAACCACAAATGCTCATCTGGCACTAGTTCTGCGATGCGCCACGCATTAAGTAATCACGTTGAAAGGTCACGCCTGTTCCGGTTTCCGGTCCAAATTAGTCTTTGCACGTTCACTTTGTACACACTAGGTCGGTACTTCCGCCTATGTCACGCGTGACCTTTCAACGTGATTTCGTGTGGTTAAAAAGTATATATTATATATGAAAATGACCAAACATTTCACTAGATATTCCTAGTATTCCTTATTCTCCTTATTCCTCGTCTGAGATCGCGTAGAGCCTTTGAAGCTGCATTGAAACTGCAATTTGGACCTTCAAACCGTTGGACCCCATTGAAGTCCACTATATGGAGAAAAATCCTGAAATGTTTTCCTCAAAAACCTTCATTTCTTTTCAACTGAAGAAAGAAAGACATGAACATCTTGGATGACGTGGGGGTGAGTAAATTATCAGGAAATGTTTATTCTGAAGTGAACTAATCCTTTAAGGTATAAAAGTTGCTTATATTTTTTATTTGAATTGAATCTCAAAAAGTGCAAATTGTATGATTGAATTGAAAGATTTAATGTTCTTCAAAAGGGGGCTGACAATTATTGTTTGATTTTAAATGACATGCATCTTTTCACCAACAAGGGGGCACAATGGAGTGATCTTAAAACCCCTTTATACTATAAACCAATCCTAATCTCAGTCTTCATGAGATTTCTGCAGCAGATGACTGGTATAACCCCAATTCTGGTATATTTGGAGCCCATCTTCCACATAACAGCTATATCACTGGTATGTCACATAGAGTATGTACATATTTATTACCATGAAAAAAACTGAAAGCACATTTACACACAAAAAAAAGTTAAAAGAAAGTTGTCATTCAGGAACCGAAATATGATGCAGCATTAGTGGGAGCTGTAAGATTGATATCTGTCGCTATTGCAGCCAGTTTGATGGACAAAGCAGGTCGAAAAGCTTTGCTCTTCACTTCAGGTTTGTGTAGAATAAAATATACTTGGTAAATTTGATTAATTGGGAACAGACCAATGAATAAAATATCTAATTTTCTTCCTTTAGGATTTTTGATGTTTATAGCCATGCTTTCAATGACCATGTACACCCACAAAACACCATGCAGCCATAGCAATCTTACCTTAACAGAGGGTTTGAAGAGCGCCTATGGAGGCTCAGCGGGCCCTGCCTTCGATCCAATGACTCTAATTCCTCTCATTAGCACTATGGTCATCATTTTTGGTGAGTTTGCTTAGTTTCAGGTTGTTTGTTCATGTACACTTTGCTTTTACTTACTGTAGAATCTTTTTGTTTAAACTTGTTGATTAGTATGACACTTTAGTTGTTATAGCTTAACATTATTATTTTGAAATGGCTTAAAAGGGACTTTACAGGGAAGCCATTTTGGCAATGGGACTGGATTACATAATTTTCAGAATTAGAATTTATAAAGCCAATTCACAGTGAACTGACAGATGCCAACCAACAGCAACAGACACACTTCATCGGATCAGTGTCGATCCGGTGTCGATCACCATGTCGATTTAGTCACCACTTGTTTTTTGCCGATTGAACGTTCATTTGTCGGGTCATGAAACGTCTGAGAAGTGAGTGACGCACTGTATCTGGTGGTTTGTCTGCATTATTTGGCATCTGTTGCTGCAGTGTGAATTGGCCCGTAGAATTAGTTCTAGTTCTATTTCCTCATAACATGCAGCACAACATTACTGATTACTTTGCCATGCAGGTTATGCCATGGGTTGGGGGCCAATCACATGGCTGCTAATGTCAGAGATCTTACCCTTGGGTGCGCGTGGGATAGCATCTGGTTTGTGTGTTGGTGTTAGCTGGATCACAGCCTTTGTTCTGACGCAACTCTTCATGCATGTGGTGGTGAGATAAATCTATTTATACACACATAGAAACAGGAAATGAAAATATATTTTGAATCTTTAATCTTATCTGAACTTAACAACATCCTTGTTCAAGGTCATTAAAAGATAATACAAGCTGCTCTTGATAATTTACTCATATTATACATGGTTCTTTGTTTCTTATCTGATTTAAAATTTTTATCAGTATAACTGTAAAAGGCAAACTTTTCACATCTTTTCATATAGGAAGCCTATGGACTTTTTGCACCTTTCCTGTTCTTCTGTGTCGTCTCGGTAGTGAATATAATTTTCACTGCTAAATGTGTGCCAGAAACTAAAGGCCGAACTCTGGAGGAAATTGAGAACTATTTCAAGACTGGCCGAAGCTTCACCATTCATGATCCTTAAAATAGCCATATCGTCCCCTTGGAATTATAAGGTTCTATCTGACATTTTTGTCAAAATTTAGTTATTCACATATTCATATTCTGTGACCACTTCTTTACATTATGTGATGATGTTTTTTAAGTTTTGGAACTTTTTATTTAGAAAATAAAAAGGTTCTTTCTACACAGTCAAATGGAATGCAAAAACTTTAAAGTTCAATATCTCAAAACTGCTCAGAACGCAGATAGAACCTTATAATTCCAAGGGGACGATATGCTATTTTTATAACAAATAATGTAAATGTATATATTGCATTGTCTTACCACACACACACACACACACACACACACACACACACACACACACACTTGTTGTGTTTTCATGTTTTATGGGGACTTTCCATAGACATAATGATTTTTATAGTACAAACTGTATATTCTATTCCCTTACACTGCCCCTATCCCTAAACCTACCCATCACAGGAAACATTCTGCATTTTTACATTTTCAAACAACATCACTTAGTATGATTTATAAGCTGATTTCCTCATGGGGACCAAAAAATGTCCCCGCACGAACAAGGATTTCGGATATTGCCATCCTTGTGGGGACATTTTGTCCCCATAACGTAGGGTTTACCAGGCCACACACACACACACACACACACACACACACACACACACACACACACACACACACACACACACACACACACACACACACACACTTGTTGTAAGACAATTCAATATGTGTGTAACTGTTTATCTTTCTGAATGATCCATGATGTAAATACATTAATTTCTCTTAAAAGTGTGTATATAGTGTATATGTATGTATATTACTATAAAGATTACATCTCTATATCCTCTCAGTTTCAATGATAAGAACATGTGACACTGCATTTCCCTTTCACTGTTCCGCATTTGTTTCCATCAGTGTGACCAAACTAAACCTATTGCACAAAATGTGTTTGTCCAGGAACAAAAGTACAGTGATACAGAGAAGTTCAGAAAGAAAGCATGATTTCATCCAGATGGGTGTGGACCACAGACTTGAGCAAGACTTAAATATATATTTATGCATCATTCTATTCTGTAAATTCTACTGGTCTTGGTCATGTGCTGATTTATGAATAAAGATTTTTGTTGTTAATATTATTTACTGAAGTTAATGCTATGCACAAAAATGATTATTTGTTTCTTATTGATTCCTTTTATATGATTTTATTTGTTTGTTATTTATTGTTTGTCCATTCTTCTTTCCCAATTAATTAAATAGATCATTTTTTTTAGGAAGCATATATTTTTCAAACGAAAGCTTTCCGTTTCAGAGAAAACATAAGTTTCTTCTCATTGACAGATTTAATATGATTGCTCTTCCTGCTGATACGGTGCTTCCTGTCAATCAACACCGACTATGTGTTATGCACCACTACATCTGCTAAAAATCTGTCAAAACGCCTACAGGTGGTCAGCAGTGCATTATCTGATAGGCTTATGTACGTCATTCTTGGTTCTCAATCTCTGAAACTGACCTCCTACACCAATGAATGGCAGATTTGGCCACAACCATTATAATAATATCATATTGTTCAATTTTAAAGTCAAATTTTATTTTAAAAATAATAAGAAGAAGAATGTTAACTGTTAATTATTGGGAAATAAAAAAAAGTTAATTAAGATCATTTGATCTGCAGTATCCCAGCATAGGCTAATTCTCTGGCTCTTATCCAAGAGGTAGGTTGCTTAACATGTAAAAAAAAAACAATTTTAAGAAAAAATCATGTGATGAATGTTTTGCTTTAAGCAGCTTTATTGGTGAGTGAAGGGTTGCCAAAAAATCTGTTACATTAGGGTGTTTAACCTTACATTACACAATCAGGAAGGGAGACCTGTCATAGCCTCTTAACATAGCCATTGTATAATTTATTTATTTATTTATGAATGTGTGGATTTTATTTATTTAGCTTTATTTCTTCATAGTAGTCTGAGGAAACATTGTAATTAATTGTGAAACATATCTTTATGGTTTAACAGTCTAATACAAGGCTATATATTTTAGAATCTAAAATCTCATGAAATTCACTCTTCCTTATCTGCTGATGTCCTGGCTTGAATGCACCCCGCGGACACGTTTTTATTCCCGTTGATTTTTACGTAACACCCTAGAAAGTGTCTGCAGCCAGAAGAACATGAAGTCGCCATCAGCACCGTGTTACTTAAGAGAACTGAGGAACCCCTCCAGTGAGTTTCATAATTAGGTTTTGTAAGGGCATGGTGACGTAAGGGCATGTGAGGGCTTTGGAAGCCAGTGGGCTACAAATGCAGTTCCTCGTCGCACTGAAAACATTGTTTAACCCCCCAACTCGGACTGTGAACCAAACATGAAAAATATCAGGGTGAAAGTAATTGGAAGTCAAGTTATTTCAGCCGAACTTGTGGTAGGACTGCTACTCAGCATCGCGTATCGGATGTGTTCCAGTTTGGCTTTTTCCTCAGAGGTGGGTTTTTACTTGCTGTGTGAGTGAAATCATGTTGCCTAATTATATACAGTAATGTGTTTGTAAATGTTAATAAGCGAAAGCAAACTAATATTGTTTTGTATAAAAATTCCTGCAAAATGGCAAACGTTCTGTTTTCTTTAGAATGCCATGGTAGCTAATATCCAATAAAATACCATAGGCTACTGCAGTTTTGAAACTGGAACAAATGAATATTGAAAGTCATAAAGGCAAGTTCACTCAAAACAATTTGAATGAAACAGAACGCACCAGACGCGTCATTACGTGACACGCGCGTTGTAAAAACGCAACGCTCCTCTTTACACAAGAAAAGTTTCTGTGTAGCCTACGCCGCTTGGAAGTTCCAGATTTTATTTTTGTTCTATTGTAATACAGTTAAGTAACTTATTGTGCATCTTTGCTGAAATCATTGTTACTATGGTAATATTTTTGTAAAGCGTTCACGCTCGTGTGTTGCAGGAAAGCGTCAGTGACGGAAGCGCGCAGTTTGAAGTAACGCGCTCACTCGTGTGTGTGTGGGTTGCCAGTAATGTTAAGTTCATTTTCTTTAAAAGCAACAACCATCCACTTTCTCTGTCTGCTCATTCCATATCAAGGCTTGTGGTAAGTGCAATGCACAAGCTCAATATGCATTGTTTAAGAAATATATTGTTTGTCAGCCTAATCTAAAAATATGCTAGGCCTACTAATGTGGTATGATGACTTAGATTAATTTACACCAACATATATTTTAAGGGTTAGGGGAGGATGGCCCTTTAAAATTGTAACAACTGCAAAAAGTGGATGCAAGTATTGTTGTCTCAATTATATATTTGTACTTGATATTGCCTAACACTTAAAATTACATTTGTTGGTGTAACTTAAAGGGATACTCCACCCAAAAAATGAAAAGTATGTCATCATTTAGTCACCCTCAAGTTGTTGCAAACCTGTGTGAGTTTCTTTCTTCTGCTGAACACAAAGGAAAATATTTTGAAGAACGATTGGAACCAAACAGTTGTTTGGCACCATTGACTTCCATATAGTAGAAAAAAAATACTATGGAAGTCAATGGTGCCAATGTTCCAATCGTTCTTCAAAACATCTTCCTTTGTGTTCAGCAGAAGAAAGACACTCATACAGTTTTGCAACTACTTGAGGGTGAGTAAATGATGACAGAATTTTCATTTTTGGGTGGAGTATCCCTTTAATGCTGTCAGGTTAATTCTGTCATATTGTATAATATTTTTTTAACTATACCTGACATTTTTTACAGTGTATTTCTGTAGTATATATTGCCAGGTGTGTTATGTTTATAACAAAGTCAGACAAATACTTTATTCTTCATACATTAGCCTTCAAAAGTTTGGGCTCAGTAGCATAAGTTTTTTTTTATTTTATTTTTATAAATTAGGCCTAATAGGCTACTCAGTTTCAATACTTTTATTCATCAACGATGCATTATATTGATCAAAAGTGATTGCAAGGGCAGTTATTAAAACTATTTATATTTCAGATAAATTCTTTTGAACTTTCTATTCATCAAAGAATACTGAAAACATTTACAACATTGGTAATAATAATAGCAAATGTTCTTGAGCACCAAATCAGCATATAAGAATGATTTCTGAATAATCATGTGACACTGAAGACTGAAGTAATGATGCTGAAAATATATTAAAATAGAAAACAGTTTTCTTACATTGTAATAATATTTCAAATATTACTGTTTTTCCGATTAAGCAAATGCAACCCAAACTTTTGAACTGTAGTGTATATATTTAAATGGCGCATCAATTTAGTATTTATTGTTACATTTAATACATTTAAAAAAAATGAATTAAATACAAATTTTAAATGTCTTTTTATACAGGCTTTCCTTTCATTGTTAGGAGTCTGCAGAGAGGGACGCATTCAAGGAAGAGATCGTAAACATGTATGTTAAATGAAAACTTAATGTGAGCATAATTACTGCAAGTCACTTTGGTATGGTATGCATCTGAAGACGAATGTAAAATGCAGTGCTCTTGACTTTTTCTGTTCTCTCATACTCTCCAGCTTCCCATGGTGGATGTGGCAGTGTTCTTGTTCGTTCTTCTAAGCAGTTTGATTCTTTTGATCTTGGATCACAATCAGCTGCAAGGCTCTTTGAAACGATCTGAACGGCCCAGTAAGCCCCAGAGCTTTTTCCTTCAAATGGATTTTTTTGCCAACTTCATTTTTGGCCTCATGTGGTTGGTTTTTCCAGGATGGCTACTTGGGTCACAGGTAAAAACCTTGGACTATGTTTGATGGAAGTCAAGTCAAGTCACCTTTATTTATATAGCGCTTTATACAGATTGTTTCAAAGCAGCTTTACAGTGATGAACAGGAACATAATGATTTTGTGATGCAAAACAGAGTTCAATTCTGCTGTAAAGCAGCTCTAAAAAGAAAATACTGACAGTGTTTAGCTGAGGTCAGTTCAGCATTGATTCAGTTGCGTTCAATAACTGTGTAAAGTTCATCAAATATGAAATGAGTTCAGTAAATCTGTAAAGCAGCTCTGGAGAAAACAGTGATGTCATCAAGAATAGCACAAAGTTAGGCAGCTAAAGTTTATCTATTATCAATAGATATTAATCATTTGTGTATCAATCCATTGTAGATTAGTGGATCTGAGGATAATCTTCATCTCACACGTGCATTTGGAGCCATGATGGTTGGAGACAGCTTTGTTTCTTTTACCACTCAGAAACAAATGGCAACCAATGAAGTATCAGTCTTCAGCTGCCGAGCTGTGGTAAGTCATATTGTCAGAACATATTGCAGACTTGTTAACATAAGATGATTTCACATATTGCAGACTTGTTAACATAAGATGATTTCACATATTGCAGACTTGTTAACATAAGATGATTTCACACGATTAAGCAAACTGTAACAACTGCAAAAAGTGAAATATCTGTACTTCGTATAAAACTTAAAATTACCTGTGTTGGTGTAATTTAATGCAGTCAGGTTAATTCTGTCATATATATATATATTTTTTAACATTAAGTACATTTTTGCAGTGTAGTATATATTGCCAGGTGTGTTTTGTTAATAATAAAATAAAAAATACACTATAACACAGAAATTAATACTTTTATTTATCAAGGATGCAATAAATTGATCAAAAGTGATGGTAAGGACAGTTATAATGTTACAAAAACAAATCTATTTCAAATAAATGCCCTTCTTTTGAACTTACCATTCATCAGAGAATGCTAAAAATGTATTATGTTTTCCACAAAAATACTGAGCAGAACAACTGTTTTCAACATTGATAATAATAACCGATGTTCTTGAGCACCAAATCAGCATATTAGAATGATTTCTAAACATAATGTTAAGGTATGCACACTTGTTAAGGTTAGGATTTAATTAAATTGATTGCGATAGTCTTTTCTTCCCTAATGTGACGTACTCTATATCCGAGTAAACGGCTTCTGGAATGAGAAAAATGCAGGCGGGATTTGATTTTGTCGTTAACACTTTTCATTAGTTGACTACATTAGTTAACTAATTACATGAACTAATTATGAACTCTACTTCTACAGCTATTTAATAATCTTTGTTAATGTTAATTTCAACATTTAGTATAACAATTACAACTTTAGGATTTAATAATGTATAAGTCCCCCTGTAGTCAATAATTTTATCAACCTTATAACTCAACCTTGATCACCAAAATTATATATTTAAACTTTTTTTTTCTTTTCTTCATGCCTTAAAATAGCTTGAATGTAACTCTACACCCTTGCTACATTTACTATATTCGGTTCTAATAATATGGAAATTAGCCCCGCCTCCACTAACTCACACCAGCTCAGAGAACCACTGGTTGACGAGCACACGTTGATCTGATTGGTTACAAGGTAGTTTGTGATGTCAGAAACGCCAGCGATTTCAAACCGTGTTTTTGAGACTGTCTTTGGTTCACTGCAGTTTTAAGGAGAAAATACTCAGCAATGGTGTTGACTTATGAATTTCCACATGGTTTGTCTTAAAGCATATTAAAAAGTTGACCGAGTGGATCTCTGAGCTGGTGCGAGTGAATGGAGGCGGGGCTAATTTGAATATTCATGAATGTTCCGCGTATACTAATTTGAGTTCCATTCAAGCTACTTTAAGGCATGAAGAATTTTTTTCACAGGAAAAAACAATTAAATATATAATTTTGGTGATCAAAGATTTGTTTTAAGGGATACAATTATTGACTACAGGGGGACTTCAGTAATAAACACTGCAACATTCGGTAGAAATGTCAACAATCAAGAAATGTCCATTTTGATTTCATGGTGACTTTAAACACATATAAATCTGTATCCATTTAGGGGACTTTGGCAGTTGTCGTCTTCTTGATCCACACCCAGCTCACCACATCGGCATGGAAAACCCCACATCTCTGTTTCTGCCTAGTAGGGGTCAGTCTCTGGGCTGTTAACTCCATCCTTGGCTACCTGAGCTCCAAAGACACGAGGACAGAGTCAGTGAATGATATATATTGGCGTGCTGTACAGAAAAACGACAGAAGACTTTATATACGATAGATTTTGTCTGCAGACATCATTCGGTGCATTTTGATGATGTTTTATGATGTTTATGACAAACTGTTTATACTGTAAATATAGTGTTATTGTGTTTATAAATAATAAATAGATGTATTTCTTTGTACATAATTGTTCTTTTTAATTTATACGTATGAATATTGTAATTAAATTGAAAATAATCAAATATACATATGCATTTAAAGACAAACTTGTCATGTTGTGAGTGCAGGTGATGAGTAGAGCACTTCATAAAAAGTAAAAACATTTAGTCAGCTGTCTGTGACCTGCCTTTCACACTCTCAGGCGTCGAGTCATTCTCCTGCAATATTCACTGAACCATTTGTTTTGTGACTTAGGATCCAACAACCGAGGTTTCCACAAGCACAAAACTGCAAATATACTGCATGAACTGTGCTAAAATACTTTCTTTCTTTCGTCTCTGGCTACATCTCCTGTCTTGTGTTGATTGTCATTGGCAGCTTAATGCGTATGTTGGTCTCTTTGGCAAGACCTGTGCGAACAGCAACACGGGCCTTAATTGAACTTTGTTCTTCCAGCAAAGGCCATGATGTAGTCTAACTTATCAAGAGCCTGCAAAGCCCAAATAAACAGCTTTACCGTGCAGCAGAGACCTATTAACACCTCCATCAACCTGTGCCAGAGCTTTGCACAAGAAATCTGATTCAACAGCTCAGTTACTGCATAGTGTGTGTTTTAAATATGGCCACTTGATGGCGCTCCATACACAGAGATTACAGTCTCTGGCGCTCCTTCATCAAATAATAGACAGACAGTGCTGGTAAATTTGCCATGAACTGTTGTTATTAAAATGCCATTTCTAAATGACATTTAGATAATCAGACCTGAAACTACTGTTGGATGTGGCACAATTATCCTAATAAGCTCTTTATCTTGTAAAATTAAGCAGTAAGATGACAGACTTGGTTCAAGATGGCTATTTCATTCAGTCCCTCTTTTTCCTCATGCACATAAGGGGTTAAAATGAAAATTCTGTCATCATTTTGATCCCATTGTTTTCTGAGGAACACAATAGGAACAAATTCTAAAGAAGTGTACTGGTTGCTCTTTCCCAAGCAATTACAATGAATGACAACTGAAGGTTTCAATCTTCAAAGTGCACAAAAGCACTGTAAAAGTATCATAAAAGTAGTTCATATGACTCGTGCACTATATTCCAAGTTTTTTAAAGCCTTATAATAGCTTGTGTGAAAACAGGCCAAAATTGGTCAAAAACGATATGCACACATACAAACTGACAGTTTTTTAAATATTCAAATGTACTGCATAAAAAAAAAAAAAAGGAACATCCACTCAAAGCAACGGACCAATGAAATTATTTCAAATTCACACACTATTGATTCCCATATTTATATTTATTAATATATATTTTAAATATATCTTTACATAATTAAATACTATATATTTTATTAATGATGAACTTTTTTTTTTTTTTACAAAAACAAGCCCCTTTAAGATTAATTACATTACGTAACTGAGCCCATGCATCACATCTTCACCAAATCACAGCGGGTTCCCACAAATCTATATTTGTGCCACAGCTCCAAATTCCTGCCTGATTTGTGTTTAACCATTTATAGGCAATTCTGGAGAGGCTAGCAATAGCAAGCTAGCTTTGAAAGCATGAGGTCCCACCTTCCCTTCCGAGTGCTTCAAAACACATGAACGCCGCTGATCTATTATGTTAAAGGGGACATTGCCCCCTCAGATCTGATTTGTGCCCCCTCAGTTTAAGTTTTAACAAGTTTTAAAGGTACACTCAGACTGCAGGCAAATCTGAATAATTGCAAATTTGCAAGTGATCAAATAAGATTATAGCTGCGTCCCAAATGACGCACTATACACTATGCACTTATACACTATGTACTTATGCACGATGTACTCAACCGAACCGTGTAGTGTATGAACTTTATAACTTTATTTTGTCTTTCAACATCAGTCTGATAGCCCCTCCCCCTCTGCTACGTAATTGTACGTAAGCTGCGATAGTTGAGTGCATGAACTGTCCAACGTTCCACACTTCGTTTTTTCGAACTTAAAGTGCACTTTTTCTTTTTAGAATTTTCAGTGTGAACGCACTACTCGCACTATTTATACTACAAAATGACGTAGAATGGTGCACAAGTATGCGATTTGGGACTCACCTTTTGTGTTTTTTACAGTCTATGGTCCAGACATAACCAACCTATCTGCATGGGTTGCTTGGTAATGACGTAGGCGTACCCATGTATGTGACAAGGCTTTTAAAACGGATGCAGGAAAAATGGAGGTGCATAATTTCGCTCACCAAATAAGTGCCCTGTCGAGTCGCGGTCCAGAATTGGTATTGTGATGTTCCGTGATGTCCAAACCAAAATGTGGTTTGAATTAGATTTGATGTCCGGCCTATTAATCCCATTTGGATAAAATCTGGAAATTCAAAAAAATGCTGGCAGTCTGAGAATAGCCTATGCAACTTTTGGTCCTCTAGCGGTTAAAAAACAAAACTGCATGAAGAACATTGTTTTGGTTGTGCTTCTGTAACGAACTTAGGCCAGTAAGAGCTGTGTGCGTAAACCTCACTCCCCTGATCTCAAGAGGTGCATTAGCGATTGAAGCTAGAGGCTGTGGTCTTTAGCATCTTTGTTAGCGCACCCACCTTTATTGAACAGATAAATTGCCTTATGTAGCTCTCTAACAGAGTTCATTGTAAAGTATAATTTATTGTGAAGGGTCATTTCATTATAGTTGACCCAGCATTATAGCGCTGTGCTGGAATTTATTTTCAAGGAAGTACCATGTCTATTAATGGGTATAGCTAGAGTTACGTCTTCAGCTAGTTAGCTTGCTTATCATCTGCTTATATCTTTTAAGCCTACAGTGAATGTTTTATGAGCAGTGTAACCATAAATCAGGTTAAGACGAAAACATTTTGGAAGGAAGATTGATGATGTATTGACTCGTTTAAATTTTGTTAATTTTGATTTTTTTTTTTACATTGTACCTTTAAGTCCACTGTGCAGCATCTCCATTTGAATTGACACATGGTTTATTTGATATTCGTCCATAATTCAAAATACTGTAATTTGGTGATAGAAACAGGGACTCAACCACAAGCTGTCTGTTTGGACAGTGTGGCCGTGGACCCAGTCAGCACAGCCATAGCTAAACGTCACGATGAGAACAACAAAATGACTTTGGCTGGAGAGTCAAATCTCTATCAGATTAAAGGCTTCACTGTAACTGCTGAGCTCAGAAAAGGATTCATAAAGTCCAGCCAAAGGTGACGTGAAGAAGTAAGAATTGGAACAGTAGGCCTACTTCAGTGTGTTTATTTCAGTGTGTTTTGGATAGACTTTTGGAATTTTGTTAAAATGAATTCATCCACAAGCTTGTGCATGAGCCAAAAATTTGTTTTTAGGTGACTTTGAAAACAGACCCCTTTCATATCAAGTTTATACTTATTTTATTACTGTTCCTTGATGAAATAATGAAAATAAAAAACCTTTTTTATTTACAAGAAAGATGTTGATATATATTTTGAATTCTATAATGCTTATAATTCTATTATGCTTGTAAAACTTCTATGGTATAATATGCTTCTTATAAGATAGCCTAATATAATTAGCGCATTTCCTATTGTATTCCTACAGTGTATTGTTCTTTTGCTTGTAATTGTTTTGTCGCCATAAAAGAGGAAACATTTTACAATAAGGTTCAATTTACTAATTAACAAATGAGACCTTATTGTAAAGCATTTCCAAAGAAAAAACAGTACTTCAGTCAATGTGTTGTTTATTTTGATCAACAGAGGGCGCTGCTCAACAAACCAGCTTTATCGTGATATCATTTATCTTCCGCTACTAATTCGCGCTATTTTGGCTTTGTCAGTTGGACAGGAACTAAACGACACAAGAATAACATGATTGTATAAGGTAAGACATCGTTATTCAGCTTCCCTAATGTACCTAACCAACCTTATACTGAAATGATTTGCAATGCTATTTTCCGCTTTTCGTTGGTTTAAGTGATGACAGAGAAAGTGCGTTGGAACTGAAAGTTCTCTTACGAGAGGTTCTCTCGTATTGCGTAAGCTAGCTTACGCTGCGGGAGAGATTAATCTTTTCTGAGAAATTGAAGCCAAAAATTATCCTATAATTTTGTATCTATTGTCAACGCAGTTCAGCTGCAGCAGACCATGAGCGGGCTAGCTAGCAGCTCATTGGCTCGCTCACAGGGAACTGCTTAAGCCTATGAGGAGACACGAATGAACTCTCGGCCAATGAGAGTCTGACCTGCTCTCATTGCGTCAGAGCCCGCCGAAACGGGCGTGGTCAGAGAGTATAAATTCGCCTCTCAGGCTGTAAACTCTGATTTTCATCTCTTCAGCGAGGCTACACGCATCTGCTGATCCTGAGAGAAGCCGCCGTCGTGGAAAAGGCACCTTCTAGCGAGCATCTGGGAGACTGAGGAGGCCGGCCGTCTTCGCCACCTTTAGCCGTCCTGCAAGCTAGCGCCATCCGACGGATTCATATCCTTTAATCAAAAGCTTCTTGTTTTGTGTGTGTGTGTATCTAAAAGAGCCGAGCGTCTTTGTAAAGATGTCTCGTTTTTCCTCCTGCGGTTCTTGCCGCGCTCCCCTCGAGACTGGAGACCGCCACGTCATCTGCGCTCTCTGCCTTGGATTGGAGCACGCCGAGCTCGCCCTCGCCGATGGCGGCTGCGATCTCTGCGAGGAGATGCCGTTGTCGACCCTGGGGGCTCGACTTCAGGCCACAAAAGCTGCTTCCGCGCCGCCTTCGACTTCGCCGCGTAAGAAGAAACGCCGCTCGCAAAGGCCGCCGGAACCCCAGCCAGAAGCGTTCATCCCGCCGGAGCCTGTCGCCTCCCGCTCTCCTTCTCCGCCGCTTCCGGACATACAGTTGCCGCCGAGTGGCCGCTCTGTCGCCTCCGACGACGCCGCGGACATCAAGGAGACATGTTCGCTTCTCGCTTCAGACAGTGAGGATTGCTCCGGTTCTCACGCCTCTTCGGCCCGAGAATCCTCTGGGACCCGCGCTGGAATTGAGGAGGAACTAGTGCGCCTCCTCTCACAGGCCGTCGAACGCCTCGGGCTCGATTGGTCTCCTCCCCCCGAGCAGACCATCAACCGTATGGACGGCAGCTATTTCCGCCAGCGCTCGACTCCCGTCACTAAACGGGCCGCGCCCTTCTTGCCCGAACTGCACGCGGAACTCACAAAGTCCTGGAATGCCCCGCTCTCTGCCAGAACTCGCTCCGACTCTTCCGCCCCGCTTCGCGTTGTGGATGGAGCCGCAGAAAAGGGCTATCTTTCCATTCCCCCTGTAGAGGACCTGGTCGCCGCACATCTGTGCCCGCCCTCCACGAGATGGCGCTCATCACCTGTGCTTCCTTCTAAAGCCTGCAGAGCGACTTCGAGCTTCCACGCGCGCGCTTACTCAGCCGCCGGCCAAGCAGCCTCTGCACTTCACTCCATGACCGTCCTCCAGATTCTACAGGGTGATTTACTGCGTGAGTGGGAAGAGAGCGGAAAAAGTTGCTGTCACGGGTATCGTTGACCGTTTCTCCGAAGTGCAGAAAGCCTCCCAGGCCATGAATCTTTTTCTGCCTCGTCGCGCTAGCTCCTCTGCAGGCCACTCACGTGACCAGCCTCCTGCACGAGCCCCACCCCAGCGCCCAGCTCAGCACAGTCAGACTTCTCAGCGACGCCAGGGCGGCCGCCCTCGTTCTCGCTCCGACAGCCGCCACAGACCGCCGCCTCCCCGTGGGCCTCGGTCCAGGATCACGCTGAAACCTGATCACTCTAAGTCTGCCTAGCACAGCTGAGAAAAAGACGGCGCTCTCCCGCCGAGGCCGGACCGCCGTCAAAGTTTCGCCCTCTGTTAGTCCCCGCTCACGCGGCTACTACAGCAGTGTACCCCGCCATTACCAAGCTGGTTCCCTTTCCCGCTTGCATGAGCACAAACGCCGTTTTCACGGCGACCCAGAGAAATCTCAAAAAGAGCATAAAAGCCTCACGTGTAGAAAATGTGCCCACAACACTGTGTTCACTCATACACAAAAGCATTTCAGTTCCCGTGTGTCTCACAGAGCCCACTCTCATAAAGCGGTTCCTACCCGCTCGAGTGTCAGAGTACATAAGCGCGCACACGGGCTCGCGCTTATCTCAAATCTAGACATGGTTATGTCCCAAAAGCGATTGGTACCCCATTCAGGGCACAAGTTATTTCTCTATCGGCTCTGCCTGCATCCGATAGCGAATCTGACTCTAATCTCCTGTGTCCGGTCAGGGCCCTGAGATTATACTTTACTCGCACTGCTCCGGTCAGACGAGCTGAGCAGCTTTTTGTTTCGTTCGGTGGGCGCACCAAGGGGTTGGCCGCCTCGAAACAGTCTCTGTCCAGATGGATAGTTGATGCCATTGCAGCCGCATACGTGTCAAAAGACCTGCCATGCCCTCTGGGCATCAGGGCCCATTCCACTAGAGGCATGGCCTCATCGTGGGCTTGGTCCAGCGGAATTTCCATTCATGATATTTGTGTGGCAGCGGGATGGGCTTCCCCCTCCACCTTTATCAGATTTTACAATCTGGAAGTTCCCGCCTTGCAGGCTAAACTACTAGCAGTCTAGTATGTTACAGCTCTTCTGGTTGAGCTGCACTATAGGGAGTTATTCACGCAGACCGGTCTCGTTCTGTCCCTCCTTATCATGTGCTTATGTACTTCACAAATCCCCGGCCCGCTCCGCTGGCCTTTGTCACATGTACATATTTTAATCCCACTCATAAGGGTTCCCCGGGGTCCCCCCTGGGACTCATAGTGGATGCTTAGCACGCACGGCGTTGACCAGGTGTTCCCGTAGCGTAAGCTAGCTTACGCAATACGAGAGAACCTCTCGTAAGAGAACGAATCGGTTACCTAACGTAACCTCGGTTCTCTCTAGATGAGGGAACGAGTATTGGGTTCCTGGCCGTGCTTGTGCTACTAGCGTTCTCGCTTCATTCTATGAAAACCAGAGTTTACAGCCTGAGAGGCGAATTTATACTCTCTGACCACGCCCGTTTCGGCGGGCTCTGACACAATGAGAGCAGGTCAGACTCTCATTGGCCGAGAGTTCATTCGTGTCTCCTCATAGGCTTAAGCAGTTCCCTGTGAGCGAGCCAATGAGCTGCTAGCTAGCCTGCTCATGCTCTGCTGCAGCTGAACTGCGTTGACAATAGATACAAAATTATAGGATAATTTTTGGCTTCAATTTCTCAGAAAAGATAAATCTTTCCCGCAGCGTAAGCTAGCTTACGCAATACTCGTTCCCTCATCTAGAGAGAACCGAGGTTACGTTAGGTAACCGATTCGTTCTCACAGGACGTTTCTTGCTTTTGGCCGTTTGCTTCTAGGCTTTTTCTTTTTGCGTCTTTCTCTATGAGACGTTTATTATTAAAATATCACAAAACCCGTTAGGATGTGTTTGTTAACTTACATCCCTTTGCGCTCCATTTAATAACTGTTTTCGAACTAAAAACGTGAGCCTTCAGTTATAAATGTAAGGTAATAATATGCTCTGCATAGAAGTTATACTGATAAAATTTTTATTATAACTTATTAATATTAACCAAATTTAAAAATGCTTATCAGATAAAATTACATTGAAATACATTCAGATATTTATGAACGTAAATGAATGTTTTGTTAATTTAATGCAATTTTGCCTGGTTGTGCATTATTTTATTGTGTCACAGCCTATGCAACATCATGTCATAATGTTGCAGTCCTTTTTTACTACTTTGTTACCACAACATTTATAACTGTTAAAGAACATAAATTATGTATATGTAAGGCAGTTTGACAGCTAAAGGTTCACAGTCATGTTTAAAAAAAAAAAAAAAAAAGTTTTTACTAGAAAAATGTTTTGTGTTTGTTCTAATTAAGTATCAAGACTGAGTGTTTTGCCACACATTTGAATACAATTTTTGTTTATTTTCACCTAAATCAGCTTTGCCCAAATAGTTTTTCAAGATGTTATTTCTGTTTCACCGCTGGTCATTTTCTGACTCGGGAAGTAGGAAAACCATTCAAAATTGGCCCATCATTTTTCAGTGAATTGCTCTTTAGAGTGGCAACCTTTGTTGTTTTTTACGCCCTCTGAAAAATGAATGAAAATCAAGCATCAATGTGCCAACAAAGTGGTCACCCACAACAAGGTCGATTTTTGTGACAGTATGTTTCTAATTGATCTCTGGTGATTTGCACTCTGCCCATCTATTCATGTCCTTTCAATCTGATGAGTTAGTGTGCACCGTTCTATCACAACTGTGGATGTCCAGTGACGCATGAATCCGATTCAGCAGTTTTCTTGTAAGATTGCAGGTAGTGGTGGTAAAGGCCATAAAATTAGAATCGCACAGTTGCCCTATATTATTCGACCTTGTGGCAGTACAAAAATCGAGAGTGGGAAATGTTTTTCAGTAGACTATTCATTGTCAATAATGATCGACTTTGTATTTCCAAAATGGCAGATTATTAATTTAATATGCATATAGTGTATCCTAGGCCTGTTATGATTAATAATTCATTTTATGATTGTGGTTATTCTATCTAATAGCAATTATTTGAGATAACCGCAATAATTGAGCAGTTTAATTTTCAATTAAATTTTGCCATCCAAATAAAAGAAATTGAAGCGCTTGAAAGCATCAAATGTGCGATATGTCTTCCTGTCTGGTGTGGTAGGGAGAAGCAGGGGAGTCATAAGCTGGTAGGGAGTAAAGAAAAAAAAAACTGTTAGAAAGTTTTTTTGACAATTAATTGTCAGCACAAAATTCATGATCATGAGAAGCCTACACTGTTAAAAATTGCTGTAAAAATACAGCCAATTTCCAACAGTAAAATACTGTTATTTCAATAAACAGTTTTATCCTGTAAATTTACAGCCTATGTTCCATAAATTAATTGCTTGCTGTAAATTTACAGCATTTATGTGTAAACCAATTTGTTCCTGGAAAAAACAGTCTTGGACTGTAAAAAATAGCACGTGTGGGCGGGGCATCTTCAACGCGGTCTCTTTTCGAACAGAAAGCAGTCAAAGAACAAAATGGTTTCGCAACACTCCTGCTGTCTTAAAGAAGGCCACTGTTCAAGGTAAGTTTATTTCTTTGCTGTTATTCTATTATGTTGCTCCAGAGTACCTGTAAAATCGCCTTTTTCATGAGGTATTTTTTTTAACTGCTTACTGAGCGCGAATCGCGTTTTGAAGACAGCTCGACGGTTGAGACATTTCGCCTAGCTGCTAATGAACGCTCTCTGAGCTCCGATTACTAACGTAAATCTATGCGATTATTACTGCGAATTCTTTGCTTGGCTAAAGTTGTTACCATTTAGAAATTAGTTGGGCTTTCTTTTGTAGTAGCCTAACCCTTAACTCGATTTATATGAATTTGTGATTCAGTAACGTTACACGGTGCGAATTACCAGATGCATCAATTCGCATAATATCATGCACATAAGATGGAGAATAATTACAAAACAACTCGAAATATCCAGATCCAATGTTGTAATTAAAATGTAGTGGTCAATTTGTTTAGTTTCCATGCAAATAATATTAAAATTCCCAAAGCAAATTAGATATGTATTTTGTTTTTTTCGATTTAGTGATGCAAGTACCTGCGTTTTTGTGAGATTCACATGTAAGTTAGGCCTAACGTTATAGTATTAAGTCAAAGAGGTTGTGTTTGAAAGACGAGAGACGGATATTCTTTGCGGCGCGAAACACGTTTTTGCAGACAGACAGTTATCAACAGCTGAGGCATTTCACTATTCAATGTTCTCCGCACTCTGACGTCGATTTTCTTTGCTTGGTTAAAGATTTCGAAATAATTATATTCTTTTTTTTCCCTAGGAATCCTTCACTTGATGTAAATGTTTTACTGAGACAGTTTGCCCTAATCTTTGGTGAGTTTAACTTTCACGCCATGTATAACTTACTTGCAAACTTTGTGCACAATCATGCAGTAACCTTAACATTTTTGCATTTGATATTCCAGAAGTAACACAGAAGCAAGGATGACCGACACATGAGCTTCACAATTCTCTCTCACGTCACCATGTCCCTGGTGAACACTCTTATGGCAGTAGATCGTAAGTAATGATTTATAGTTCATTTAGTATTTATTTTATTTTTGTTTTTCTTACACGAAAATAAAATGAGTTAAAACGATTAATATTTTTATTACACACATCTATCGTTTGGCTTCAGATTTAGAAGACATTGATTCATCCACGGTGGCCTTGTGAATTAATGTTACGATCGTGGTGTTGTTTTTTAAGTGACAAAAGAATTAAGATTAGTTAAGTACATTAACATGATCATTTTATGTTTCTTTTAAAAGTGTTTGCAGAGTATGTGATCACTTTTTGCAGAGTATGTGATCACTTTTTGCAGAGTATGTGATCACTTTTTGCAATGTGCTTTATTTTAGCACTAAGATTTTCTTGATTTTCTTTACTCTCAGACCTGGATTTCCTCTCAGACCAGATCTGTCAAAAGCTGATGTGGGACGTATTGGCTGTTTTTTGCCTCTTTCTACATTTCTTCACCCATTGGTTCTCGTGATTATGTCCTCTCAGATCTGGACTTCCTCTCAGGCCAGATCATTCAAAAGCAGGTTTGGGATATTTTGGCAGTGTTTTTTTTTTTTTTTTTTTTTTCTATCAAGGATTTTTTTTATCCATTGGTTCTCAATGTTTTCCTCTCAGACCCAGACTTAATCTCTGGCCTGGTTGCTGATGTGACATTTTGGCTGGTTTTAGTGTTTTGTTTGTTCGGGGTTTTTTTTGCCTCTTTGTAATGTTTCTGTGTTTGCCTACTGGTTCCTCTCATTGAATTTTAAAATGTATTTTCTGTGACTTTTTTTCCTTAAATACTGTTAATGTATTGTTAAAACCTGTTACTTATTTTAAATAAATGGCAAACAATGTACTAATACATAATCTATTTTGTCTTTATTTTTTCCATTGAGTAAAAAGTCTGTTTGGAATGTCTGTATACATTATGCTACATATAGGGATGTTAATAGATATCAGACAATAGAGTAAATAAAAAACAGTATTTATATTCTTACTTTAGGCTGCCAGTACTTTGTGAAATTACAGCACAGCCTTAAAATTAAAAACTGTAAAATTACGGTAAAGGGCTGGAACCACAGCTGCCAGTACTTTACTGTGAAATTACAGCATTGTTGAAACCGTAAAATTACGGTAAAGGGCTGGAACCACAGCTGCCAGTACTTTACTGTAAAATTACAGCATTGTTGGAACCGTAAAATTACGGTAAAGGGCTGGAACCACAGCTGCCAGTACTTTACTGTAAAATTACAGCATTGTTGAAACCGTAAAATTACGGTAAAGGGCTGGAACCACAGCTGCCAGTTCTTTACTGTAAATATACGGGTGAATTTTTTACAGTGTATGCATCCATAAATATGACATCATGTAATGCACTTCAGATCACAGCACATTCTAAAGTACAAGTTTAATAAAAAAGAGTTACTTGTATTAAACATCACAAGTCTTTCTGTTTTTACGTTGTGTCATCTTGTTCACTCTGTGCCAGACCCCTTCTGTTTTTGGCTCCACATCAAATAAACTTCCTTTAAAGGGTTTATTGACTGATCATTCTCACCAAGGAACACATTTCCTGTAAAGCTGCTTCTCGCAGGGGTACATCCATGTCCTCCTTTGCAAGCAATAGCCCACAAATAACAACAACAACAACAAAAAACAGTGAATGGGTGATGCTTTTTTACTAGAGATAAGAAATGAGTTATGTCTTTTTTTTTTTGGTCTGTGAAAGAAGACTCCCCTGAGTCAAGATGTGCTTTTCTTGATAACATCCGTTATAGTGTTCGCCTCGCGTATCTCCAGATGTCATCTAACAATACAGTTTAAATTGTGATCAAATCACAATACAGAACTTCATGAAACATGAGCAAGACAAATTTCTACACTGTAAAAAAATAATTATTAGATTAAAGTTGCAATGTGTAATGTTTAGGAGGATCTGTTGACAGAAATGCAATATTATATACATAACTATGTTTACAGTGGTGTATAAAGACCTTACTTAATGAACCGTTATGTTTTTATTACCTTAGAATGAGCCATTTCTATCTATCCCTTACATTGAAATGCGCCACCATGTTTCTACAGTAGCCCTAAACGGACAAGCGCGTTTCGTCACTATGTTGTTCTTCATGCAATGAAGCTTGCTAAAGTCAGCGAATAAAACACTGACACAATGATGAACAAGTAACAATAATATTCGCAGTAACATATCGTTTTACTGAATAATTAAGTAAACCTAATTTCTTAATTTACCTTTGTAAAGAAACCTCATTGCTTAACTGGATACTCTGTTGTCTCAGACGACGACATATTTTCCTGTCGGCCACCATAACTTCTGTTGGTTGCAATTCACAACCTCACCACTAGATGCTGTTAAAAATTACACACTGCACCTTTAAGTAAATAATGCTGTAGCTTTTCTTTCACAATGGATTTTTTAAAGCCGACAAACATACATTGCATGCAAACTGGGTTAATGTTTTTTTTTTAATATTAAATGGGCCTATAAAAATGGTTTTGTGATTCAGTCACATTTGCCTTCTTTCCCAGCATGCACTGGGGCATGGATAATTATGGTTGCTATGTTTAACTCTTTGCCAGTTTTGTTTACAATTTGTTGTCATGTTTACACTAAATGAATTGTAGGGATGCACAATATATCGGCCACCATATCGGTATCGGCCGATGTTCATTTTTAATGTTATCATTATCGGCCCGAGAAAATTTGGCCGATATATTTAAGCTGATAAATAATGGATTATTTCCTTCAGCTGAGACACTTCAGATTCGCATGAGAATTTTTAATTGATTGAAATATGATTGGAGGAATCACTTCAAAAACGAAAAATACAGTTAAGTGCAACATTGTGTGCTTTTAATGATGTGGCTTTTAATGATGAGACTTGTTTTTGTAATCAAGCTCTCAAAAAAATTAGGATTTAGATTTATCGGCCAATATATCGGTTATCAGCTTTCAAATATAAAGAATTATCGGTTATCGGTAACGGACAAAATGTTCATCTCAGTGCATCCCGTTATGAATTCCACCAAATCCAGCTTAACGTAAGTGCCTTAAAGGGATAGTTCACTTTGAAATTAATTTTTGATATGTTTTAGCTTACCTCAAGGGCATCCAAGATGTAGGTGTCTTTGTTTCCGCAGTAGTTTCAATTTTTATATTTTTAGGTCAAACCGTTCTTGTCTGTCAGTCATATAATGCAGGTCTATGGTCACCACCTCAAAGAGCATGCACAGAGAAGTCCAAATTAAACATGATTTAATGACTCGTAAATGTAAGTACACATTGATGGCCTAAGACACGAAACGAGCGATTTGTGTGAGAAAACGAACAGTATTTATATCGTTTTAACCTCTTGTAAACACAGCCACGTCCAAGTGATCTGAGGTCGCCGGCGCTTCGGTCTTTTCCGGAAAGCGCCGGAAGTGATCTCTCGCGCGTGTACGTCACTCATTGTTTACACAGAACAGAGATTGTAGGTAAGACGACTAATTAAAATGGTACTAATTTGCGCTTATACGGGATGTTTAAACCGTCGTAAAAAAAAACAATAAAAAAAAAAAAAAAAAAAAACTATTGTATGAGTGACGTACACGCACGAGAGATCACTTCCGGCGCTTTCCGGAAAAGACCGAAGCGCCGGCGACCTCAGATCACTTGGACGTGGCTGTGTTTACAAGAGGTAAAAACGATATAAATACTGTTCGTTTTCTCACACAAACCGCTCGTTTCGTATAGGCCATCAATGTGTACTTACATTTATGAGTCATTAAATCATGTTTAATTTGGACTTCTCTGTGCATGCTCTTTGAGGTGGTGACCATAGACCTGCATTATATGACTGACAGACAAGAACGGTTTGACCTAAAAATATAAAAATTGAAACTACTGCGGAAACAAAGACACCTACATCTTGGATGCCCTTGAGGTAAGCTAAAACATACCAAAAATTTATTTCAAAGTGAACTATCCCTTTAAATTAAGAATAATCAAATTGACTGTACAACTCATTTTTTAATCTTGTCTAGTTGAATCTCGTATAACTTTAAATTAATTTTGTTGAGTTAAAGTAATAAAAAAAAAAATATTACCAAGACTTTTTTTTTATCTTTTTTTTTCTTCTTTTTTTTTTACAAGGTAACCAGGTTACCTTTTTACAAGGCATAGAGCTCTTATAAGGTGATAAAACTGTCAAAGTTTAACGGTTGGAGATTTTGGTGACGGCATCTTATTCTTTGCATTTTAAGATCAGTGAAAACATTTACTATTAATAGTTCAATTCGTTTAATTAGTTAAACCTACAGGCAAACAGTTACCTTTATACTTTTACGTTCTATGCAAACATCTGTTTACCATTCTTACATAAATTGTTGCATTTAATTTAATATGACATTATGAAGCTTTTACAAATTTACACAAAATTCGCACTGCTCGAGTCGAATGAGGCCCTCAAACTTTATATAAAAATAAAATGTATTCACGTCGTGTACAGAAACAGACAGGGTCTTTCAATAATGTTTTTTATGAGAAACAAAACAAGCTGCTTATTTTTAAATGCCAATTGCGAATGCAACTTAACCAATGGCCACAATCACTGCCTGTGTCCAAAACAATGCCTACAGATTAGCCTTTAACAGTCATTAGGCTTTGTTGGCACTTGAAAGCCCTAGTGTGTTATGGGATTGCATGTGACTGCCGAGAGTTTTCCCAGTGTCAGCAGAAGGGGGGGCAGTTTTTTGTAAGCAGAACAACAGTAAACAGATTATATGGCAGACAAACAATGGAAAGTGTTCCTAACTGATCACCTCATTACAGCGGAATAACAAGGCCAGCTAAGATTAGCAGCAGGGGAATAAGAACTTGATTGAAGTGGTATTACAGAGGTCCCTTAAACCGTACCGCTTATTAGCCACAGGTTGAACCATTCCTGTGTGGGTTTTAAATGGAGTCGGGCTCCTCCTGTAGGCAGGCTGTAGACATTCCCTCAGTGGGATCGCATTAACCCTCGCTGTGAGCAGCATGGCTGCCCTACAGAGCTCTGGAAGTAGGACTGCTAATTTAGCTTATTATAATTCAAAGACGTATTTCAGCGGTTGCTTGGTTACCGGGAGAGCTCACTGCATGACCAAGACCTCGGTTTATTTAAATCAACATTCGTGCACTTTGGGCCATTTATTTCAGGCACCACAAAAGAAAGGATATTGACTTTTTTCCTGCAATAAGTGTTTAATGTTATTGATGTCGCTGAATGGATCATTTAGGCTCATTAGCCTGTGTCGGAATCAGTAACTATTTCAAAATGATTGAAACCGCATTTCATCTGGAAAACCTGCATGTGAAAAACACATTTGTTGCACTCCTTTGGCCCACATGCACTAATTTATATCATCCTGTGCAGATGGTGTTGCCTGTTGCAATCGATACTTTTATAACATGTGGTGGCGAATCTTTGCTAAACAGCATCACAACAAATTGAATCTCACAAAAACATGTCCAGGTGATATTAATACTTTGTATAATAAAAAGATAGCATGTTTTTACCACCACAGTTATTAAAGCACAGACTGTTGCTGTTTATTTGCTTTTTTTATTTGTTTACATTGTGACATTTAAAAGGCAAACGCATTTCTTCCTCACATTATCATTACTATAATACATAAAATAAACCCTAACAAAACCATCATAAAATATTACCATAATATAAAATAACTTATGTGTACAGATATTTCATTTTTGAGTTTCTTTTAAATATGTTATTTTGTATTTCCTATTGTTCTCATTAGCTTCTCATTTCTGTAATAAAGTACTGTTTTTTTTATTTAAAAAATACTGTAATGCAATGGTTTTTTTTTAATTAACAGAAATTAAAGGTAGTGCAACAAGTACTACTAAACTTCTATTTGAAATAATACATAATTCTGCTTGTATTTGCATTAAAGTAATAAATTAGATTTAGCATTTTGGCATTTTTGTAAAAATATGAATGATTTTAATACGGTAGGCATCATTTTCTTTAACCCTTTCCCCGCCATTGGCAAGGTTTTCCATCAATTCGTGTTTTCACTGTTATATGCTAGAGAGTGCTGTTACAGATCTTCTGAAATCTCCAGATCCAAAAACAAGCGAAAGAGAAAATAGAAGGTTGCACAAGTAAGCTAAGGTGATCAAACATTCAATAGCATTACCAAGAAAAATTTGAACCTAAGTAGAGAAAAAATAACCTTGACAAAAATGCGAGTTTCTCAGCTTTTTAATTAAATTGACCCACATTCAATTGTTGATTAAACAAAATAGATAATATAGGCTATTTTTTGTTTAAAAACAGAGGCTATATTCTTTATTTTAATATGTAGACTGTTTAAAAAGTCACAACAAAATATTCTGGGGGCCATGAAAGTTTTACGAATATGATCAAACAGGCTGGCAACTTTTTTAGCAAACGCTGTTAGGGAAAGAGTTAAGAAAAAAAAAAAGTCCCGTTATTGTAGATATTGAAATCATCTTATTTTTGATATTTGGGGTAAAGTGTGAACATGTTCTTGGTAGGGTTTTAAAAGATTCATCCAAGAAAAAAAACATCAGCCACAGTCATTTTCTGTTTGCTCTATTTTTGGCAAATCTTCTAGTTTACTGCTTAATATAAAATCCATCCAAGACAGTGAGTAACATGTTTTCACGCACACTTACTCCTCTCCTTGACCACTCAGAGACAAATAACCTTTGGTTTGGAAACATGACAGAAACCAGGGTGGAACAGATTTCCTGAGGAATCTGTCACAGTAGAGGTCTGTATTAATCACTTGCTCACTTGAGCCCCGTCACACCCGGTGTGTAGGTTACTAATGTGTCTCTGCCGCTCTTCTGGACAGCAGCCACTTCCAGTTGTCTGAATGTCTGCTGCTGTTCGGAGGCTTCTTGCCACAAGAGATACTTACAACCGTCTTAGTAAATTGCATAGTTGTCTAAGGGAGTGCCAAGAAAATCATGGTGTAAACTAAGACAGTCATCCCGATTCTATTTTTTTTATATTGTATGGCAGGCAGCACAGTCATAGATAGTCCGACCTCAAATATGTCCAGCTTTTGTCATCCAAACTCAATGAATTTGAATGCAGACCTCATCTGTGTCATGGTAAAATGTGTGCATACTGGTCCTCTGCACCCAGGGATTAGTCAAAGAATATTAAGTATGGATGCAATTCCCATTACAAACCTCATGAAATATGCATAAATGATATGAATTATAAAGAGAAAGACTTCTGAATGTATCACAGAGCAGGACTGGAGGTCATTATGGTGTCTGTTAACGTGTTTCATACCAGCGCTTAAAGTTGTATTTGAACTTTGAGTTCCCCCCCTCCTCCTCCTCCTCCTCCTCCTCCTCCTCCTCCAGAGCCCTGTCAGTGTGTTTGGCAGCCGTCGCTTAGCCGGCACAGCTGTCTGCAGTCAAGCCTCTGTTAGCGTTTGGCATATGGACATCAGTAATGGCTGAAGAAAAATGGAAAATGACATTTACTGTGAAATGCGTAGCCATGCAAAGTTGGGGTTTAACAGAGGGGAGCCAGAGGTCTGACAGCTCGCTGTTAATATAAGATATCAAACTGTGATTTCAGTACAGTGAAGAAGTACAACAGATACATGTCAGAATTTTGGTAACCCTTCTTTTCACCTCCAAAAAGAGTTCCTATTGCATCTCTGACTGTTTCTTGTTTCTGTTTTTTCCCCAGTGAAACGCAGAAAATGAAAAATAGTTTGTAGCCTCCCATCATGTAGTGTCGTTGTGGAGTTTTTAGTGACCGCTATCCTATGTGTCTTTTGGTTTTGCTTCTTTTTATTGTGAAAAGTGTTTTAGTTGTTCTTTCCATTTCCTGTTCTTCTGCGTATTGCTTCATGTGTTAATTCGCCTTTGGCTAAGCCCCGCCCCCCTTAGTTACTGTTGCTATGTCCGACAAACAAACTTCATCTGGGCTCTGGTATCAACATGGCTTATGCTGTGACAGCTCTTCCTGCTAAAATTTTATCAAACTTTTATACAGCAGCAAATAAAGTGTCCGATAGAAGTAGGCAAAAAGGGCTGCAATATACGCTCGAAGGCTATATTCACGACATACAGGTGAAACGCAAGGAACAAGAAGTCATCCAAATAGAGGCAAAAGCATACCGGTCACAGTCAAAAAATGAACCACCGCATATCCTACTAATCGAGACGGAGGCTGGGACTAACAATATCAAGAGCAACACTGTTCATGCAAAGCTGGGTAAGTCTCTATTCACTTCTATAATCGTTATTACAAAGCAAACGGACTACGCGAGTATAACGTTGTATTTATTAGCAGCGTGTGCTAGACGACACTTGTCAGGATTTGACTTCGGTTTTGGGAAGGGAAAAAAACGGACACCCCCCTCCAACCTCTCTAGGAAACGCGTATCTGTGTTACAAATTCCCCAGGCACAACGTTTAACCATATTTTTGATAAAACTACGACGGTAATAGCCTGTCGAGACCAAAAATATGAGACGCCTGTGTTAAAGTCAATGGAGCGCTGTGAAAAAGTGTCGGACCCCTGTGGGAACTCGTTCTTGGCTGCGCTGTGATTGGTCAATCTACATTCTAGGGTGTGGCTTAGCCAAAGGCGAATTACAAGAAAGTGTATCTTAGTACACTCATTATCTTGTATAGAAATTGTACAAACAAAAACAAACCATGATTACAAAATATCCCAATAGGTGGCAATATTAACATAGAATGAAAATTGAAGAGGAAATTACTTGGTCCAGTTTTGATTATTTTGAAGAGTTCTGATGTTTTTTTTATCTTGCCCTTGGTTTAGTGTGTTAGATGCTGTCCTAATTATTTGTCAGATTTAATGAAAATCACTTTTGTGATATTAACTCTCCATTTGTCAAATTGTCACACATAACTTTGATATACTATATATATATGTATATTTTCCATTTTTTTATTTGATTTATTTATACATTTTATTATTAATTAGTCACACATTAAATGTAATAATATAATATATTAATATTTATTTATTTATTATAAATTTTAATTTATGCTACATTCACAATCCATGATCTGTTACTTGCTATAGCATAATTTTTTATTGAAAAAGTACACCTGAAACTGCTTTGCGACAGAAAAATAGTTTCCCTGTACTGGTTTTAGGAATACAATACAATTGAGGGCCAGTGATGTGTGATAGACATCAGACATTAATTCAATGTCTCTCTTAACACCACAGCGGGATTTGATCCCTGATACCACCCTCGCTGTGACAAGCAACATTGGGCTGCCTTGAATTCCAAAAGATGATTTTTTTCCCCCCAGCAGACATTTTCGAATGCAAGAGAGACAGTGAGTCAAAGGGAGCGAGATAAAGAGATAAAAATACAAAAAGAGGGAAATGGCGAGAGGGACGTTTGCGTGTCTGTGCCTTGCAGAGCCGTTCAGATATTTCGCTCTCCGTCTCTTTCCTATTTAGGTCCTCTAGATTTGGCGAAGGTGACGTGTCAGTCACCCGTGGTGATGTGATGTGACGCTCCATCGCCGCAGGTGCCGGTGCACTTGTCACAGCCTCAGCTGGCTCGCCCCATTAGTGTCCTCCAGATCTTGAATTCTGCCGTCCCACCTTTCAGACCAGTCGTGCCTCATTCGCCCCAACTTAAGCCCGAGGCAGAGCGCTGCCTGTGTGCACCTCATCTGATGGACACCAAAGCTGTCTGCTGTTATAGTCGCCGTTTACAGAACAGTGCACAAGGGCACAGTGCCGTCTGCGGAGTCGGGCTGAAGAAAGACAATAAGGATAAACCTGACCTCGAGCTTTTTCCACATTTATCCTTTTTCCCCTGTGTGGCCTTTACAATAATCCAAAATTAATTTTTCTCTCAGGGCACAAAGCAGAAAACATAGGCGCACTGAAAAATTAAATATTTTTGTTGCTTATTGAATTCAATTCATTCTAAATGGATTTTAATAGACTAAATCACGCAGTTTAGTCTAATCTACCAGACTACATCACGTCATAGTGTATGCGTGCACTCATTTTGTTTTTGTTTGGTTTTTGTAATGTGAGGGACATACTCGATAATATCAGATCGTTAAATCAACAATTTCAATATCATAGACGATTTATATCGCACACCCCTACTACAGTAGTCAATAAACTCACCAACCATCCATGATCTCTCCTGTCTCCACACACGACTTCCCCACTGCTTTTACACCTGGTACTCTTACTGATTTTGCCCCCCCAACCCCTGTTTATATCTCCCCAACCCCTGCTTATATCTCTGAGCTAATCAACAAAGCAAACGCATCTTCCTGTCATCTTGATCCCGCTCCTACTGCTTTACTTAAAAAATGTGCACCTGTTATTTCACTGACGCTTTCAATTCTCAACTCCCAACTACTAAGTACTGGTGCTGTTGTTGGGAAACCTGTCCTAAAGAAACCTGGCCTCGACCTGACATGGCCAATTACAGACCAATCTCAAATCTACCATTTCTTTCGAAACTGCTTGAGAAAGTGGTCACTGCTCAACTTCAAACACATTTGTCATCTAACAACCACTATGAATGTTTTCAATCCTAGTTTCGCACCCTCCACAGCACTGAGACAGCACTTCTTAGAGTTGTCAATGATCTCCTTATGGCCCCTGACTCCACCAGTATTCTAATTCTTCTAGACATTTCCTCTGCATTCGACACAATCTCTCACAGTATTCTCATCTCACGACTCTCTGCTCTTGGCATTTCTGGAACTGCCCTATCCTGGTTCACCTCCTACCTGTCTGGTCGCCAGAATTACATCTCTATCCGCCAGGCTAAGTCCACTACTGCCTCTGTCCCACACGGTGTTCCCCAGGGTTCTGTTCTTGGGCCTCTTCTCTTCATCATCTACATGCTCCCATTAGGTAACATCATCTGTCATCACGGCTTTAAATTTCATTGGTACGCAGATGACACCCAACTATACATCCATTCTCAACGCAATGCTCCTTTCCCCACAAATTCCAAATCAGCTTGTATTGATGACATAATGCTTGGATGACCAGTAATTTCCTCAAACTCAACACTAATAAAACAGATCTACTTCTAATTGGTTCACCACAAATTACATCCCGTTTCTGTGTTGACAGTGTTAATATTGCTGGAGTTTTGGTTCAACCTTCCACCACTGTCAAAAACCTTAGTATAATCTTTGATTCCTCTCTTTCCTTCCTTCCACACATCTCCTTGCTCACTAAGTCTGCCTTTTTTCACCTTCATAAAATCGCGCGCTTACATCCATTTCTGAATATCAGCGATGCTGAGACCCTAGTTCACGCTTTCATCACTTCACGGCTTGACTACTGCAATTCTCTTTTCTATGGCTTACCCAACTCATCTATAAATAAGATCCAATATATTCAGAACTCCACAGCTAGGGTCCTCACATATACAAAGAAATCTTCCCACATTACTCCGATTTTACGCAGACTTCATTGGCTACCCGTTCGCTTTTGTATTCAATACAAGATACTCCTTATCACATTCAAAGCACTCCATGGTCTTGCCCCCAACTATATTTCTGATCTCATCCATACCTACTCCCCAGTTCACACACATAGATCTTCCGATACCGGTCTGTTGACGATCCGTAGGCACAAACTATCATCGTTTGGTGGAAGGGCTTTTTGTACCGCTGCCCCAACTCTTTGGAATTCTATTCCCCAACACATCCGCGACCTTTCATCATTATACGATTTCAAAACCCACCTTAAAACATATCTTTTTGCTACTTTTCCCTGACCCCTGACTCTATGATCTGATTTTTATGTATATGTACCTCTATCTATTATGTTATCCATCTGTTTATTTGTATAGTTTCTATGTCATGTTTCTATGTCATGTTTATTTGTACTTTATTGTAAAGCAACCTTGAGTTTTCTGAAAGGCGCTATATAAAATAAACGTATTATTATTATTATTACAGCACTGGCCCGATAGGGCAAGTAACAGTTCCCTCAACTGTCCTGAGCGTCGTTCACACTGGCCCCGGGCCATCATTACTCTTATTGTTGAGCCCTGCAATGGTGGTTTTTTGTTTGTGTTTGATTACTTTATTCAATTTCTGTATAGTAGGATATTATTAGTAGTAGGCTAAATTGTTCATTTCAATTATTTTGTTGTATTTGTCCTATTGTTTTTATTTATTTTTATTGTATTACTGAACGTTTCAACTCACTGTTGTTGGTTGACAGTGAAACTGCTCTGAAAGAACACATTAAGGGGTTGGGGTAATTTTGGGTTCCCTTTCGAGGGAACTCGCGATGCGTCACTTGACGCTTTGGGAACGCCCCCAGCGTAAATGCGTCTGAGCATCAATGTCAACTAGTCCAATGGAAAGAATGAGCGTCACGGGCGGGTGACGTCATGACCAGGAAGGCATAAGAGCACATCCGGTGAAACGCGGTATTAGCTTCTGTGTCTCAGCAAGCGATCTGTGTTACTCTGTCTCTGTCTATTTATTGTTGTCTGTTCGATATTATTGGGAAGAGTTATGGCGAAACAACTTTACAAACTCTGTGCTTCTCCCTGCCCGCGTTATTTAACGGGTGGGGACACACACGAGCTTTGTGTAGTTTGTTTGGGAGTGGAGCATGCGGTATCAGCCTCCGAGGGGGCTGATTGCAACATTGTGAGAAGATTTCGCTTCGCATGCTCCACTCCCGCCTGTCACTTTTCGAGGAAAGTGGCCAGGCTCGCGATCCTCGGGGTGCAGGACACGCGTCTGCCGAGGCAGCGCGGAGAATGCATTCCTGTGGATCGCGAATAGGATCTCGTTACGGGGTTGGAGACGGGTCCGCGGATCTTATCTCCTCCCTTTCCACGAGGGATCCAGTGCTCTCTCTCCGGTCTCGGAAGCCCGCGCTGCGGTCTCTTCCGCCCGGGGAGAGAAATCAATGCTTCAGTGCTCTACCTCCGAGGAGGTAGATGTGCTGGGCATTGAAAGTGTACACAATCATGGGAGAAGTGGATTTGCCATCTCTTCCCCAGCGTATGAGAATTATATATAGCCTATATATATATATATATATATGATAGTTTATGATATGATAGTAAGAGAGTATGGCTATGGGGCAATACCCCGGGTAGAACAGACACTTGCGAGCTATGTCTCCCGGTTCAGCATCGTCCCTGAAGGCGTCGGCTTCTCTCACTAAACCATTAAAGAAAACTATTTTTTAATCTAGTGGGAAAAGCATATATGACAGTGGGTCTAGCACGAGCCTGCTTGCACACTATAGCAGTGCTGCAAGCATATCAGGCTGACCTGCTGTGGTATTTGGACAGAAGTGAGGGAGTTTGGCCCGATGGGGTTTGAGAACTCCGTCGGGCCTCAGATTGATCTCTCAGGGATGGCAGCCAAAGAAATGTGGTCACTGAGAGACACCTCTGGCTCAATTTGATGGGAATCATGGAGAAAGATACAAGATAATCTCTCCCTCGCTATGTCCAACCCACTGGGGCTGCTGGGCGTGAGCAGCTCCAGCCGGCTAGTTTCTCATACACAACACAGCAGCCAAAGCCTTCAAAGCAGAAGCCGGATCCGAGGACCGTTCTTCATGCTGAGAAGGCTGCCGCTCAAAAGAAAAGGTCTGGCGCCACGGCGTCAGACCGGTGAGGGCAGCCCCAACCGGGGTGGAATGGTGTACACCTCATTATACGGTGCCCTTTCCATCTCTGTGCCCTCAGGGGACCGTTCTGCCAACCCCGCCACCCTTGGTGCTTCGGGGCGCAGCGTTCTCCAGCGAGCTTCTGGCGCAGCGTCAACTCGACATTGCGTCGGACTCGCGCCCTCTGAGGGGGGTTCGAAAACAGTCAACAGCGCGGAAGCTACTGCCAAATATATCTCTATGGGTAATGGTAATCTCTCTGGTAATGGAGCAAGGGGTAAAGGCCCTGTTAGCAAAGAAAGCTATAGAGCAGGTGTACTCACCCGACATTGCGTCGGGTCTTTACAGTCGTTATCTCATTGTTCCAAAAAAGGATGGAGAGCAGCGTCACATACTAGATCTTCGTCTGTTGGAGTGTTTGGTGCTGGAACTCAAGTCCAAGATGCTGACACTCAAACAGATCGTGACTCAAATCAGATCCGAGGACTGGTTTGTCACGATAGATCTAAAAGACGTATACTTCCATATATCCATCCTCCCTCAGCACAGGAGGTTCCTGAGGTTTTCTTTGGGGCAAAGAACACCAGTATCAGGCACTTCCTTTCGGTCTAGCTCTATCACCCCGCACGTTCACGAAGTGTATAGACGCAGCTCTGGCCCCGCCAGGCTGCAGTGTATACGCATTCTGAATTGCATAGATGACTGGCTGATTCTAGCGGAATCAGAACAGTTAGCGGTTCGGCACCGAGGTGTCGTTCTCGCTCATATGCAGATGTTGGGGTTGAGGCTCAATGCCAAGAAGAGTGTGCTTTCTCCAGTACAGAGAACCACTTTCCTTGGTGTGGTATGGGATTCAGTGACGATGCGGGCCACTCTGTCGCCCGTTCGTGTAGCTGCTATCCTAACAGCCACAAAAGAGCCGAGGCTAGGCCAGTCACACACTGTAAAACAGTTCGAGAGACTGTTGGGTCTTGTGGCAGTAGCGTCCAACGTGATACCTTTTGGCCTGCTGTACATGAGACCTTTGCAGTGGTGGCGCAGGACCAGATGGTTCTCCCCGAGGGGAAACCCACTTCGTATGATCAAGATCACGCGGCCGTGCCTTCGTGCCTTGGTTATATGGAGGAAACACTGGTTCTTAACCCAGGGTTCGGTGTTGGGAGCTCTTTGCCATCGAGTTGCTATCTCGACAGATGCTTCCCTCACCGGCTGGGGAGCGGTATTGGAAGGCCGCTCAGCTCAGGGCTTGGGAGGAGTCATCATCTCGCTTGGCACATGAATTGCCTAGAGATGATGGTCGTCTTCAATGCGTTGAGACATCTCCTCCCAGACCTGAGGGGCCATCATGTGTTGTTCTGAAACAGTGACTGTTAGGCCTCAGGGCAGCAGCGTTCAATGTGATACCCTTTGACCTGCTGTACGTGAGACCTTTACAGTGGTGGCTCAGGACCAGAGGGTTCTCCCTGAGGGGAAACCCACTCCGTACGATCAAGATCACGCGGCAGTATCCCCGCGCCTTGGTTATATGGAGGAAACTCTGGTTCTTGACCCACAGACAACACGTTGGTGGCCTATTATTTTGGTCCCTCAGGAAATTACGCTGTCTGAGGGCAGTGTATATTCCAGGGGGGCCAGAATATTGGAGCAGACACCCTGTCGAGGCAGGGGCTGAGGCCAGGGGACTCCACCCCGAGGCGGTGGAGCAAATATGGGAGTTTTATGGCCAGGCAGAAGTGGATTTGTTCTCGTCTCAGCATACGACGCACTGTCCACTCTGGTCATCCCTCACTCAAACAGTCCCCACGGGGCTGGTTGCTATGGTGCAGACGTGGCTGAGGCTACGTCTGTACGCATTTCCCCCTGTTGCTCTGCTCCCAGGAGTTCTGGAGTGATTCCGCCAGGATGGAATAAGCCTATTTAGTAGCACCACCCTGGCCGAGCTGAATTTGGTTTGCGGACCTAATTTTTCTCCTCGACGGACCTCCCTTGGAGGTCCCGATCAGGAGAGACCTTCCGTCTCAGGCAGGGGATGCAATATTGCACCCCCGGCAGGGGATTTGGAAACTGTGGGTTTGGCCTCTGAGGGGGCCCAACTCATAGAGAGTGGTCTCTCAACCGAGGTTGTTGAGACCATTCTAAGCTCCAGAGCTCCCGCTACGAGGAAACTATATTCACTATTTCGAGAGTTTTTCACTTCTTGGTGTTACCAGCGTTAGTGGGATCCGGTTAACTGTTCAGTAAACACAGTATTCGAGTTTCTGCAAGAACGCTTTGTATCAGGTCTATGTCCTTCCACGGTTAAGGTATACGTGGCGGCCATTGCGGCTTTCCACGCCCTGGTGGGTAGAACATTTTTGGGTCGAGACCCCCTGATCACTCGTTTCCTTCGTGGCACTTTGAGGCTGAGGCCTGCAACTTGCACTAGGGTGCTGGCTTGGGACCTTGCAATAGTTCTAGAAGGCCTATCTGGGGCTCCCTTCGAGCCCTTAGATTTGGTCTCAGAGAAGTTCCTTTCTTTTAAGACTATTTTCTGCTAGCTATTTCGTCCCTATTAGAGTCAGACCTTCAGGCCCTTTCGGTCCCCACCTGCCTTGAGTGCACCGGGGATGGCCAAGGCATTCTTACCCGAAACATGGATATGTTCCAAAGGTGCCTACCATTATTCCGAGGCCTATTGTGCTGCAGGTTTCTGTCCTCCTTTTACATCTGCGGACCAGGAAAGGCTGAACCTCTTGTGTCCAGTGCGAGCACTGGATACTTATGTTCATCGGACATCTTCAATGAGGAAGTCCGACCAGTTATTTATTTGCTTTGGATCACCTAAGAAGGGTCTTCCTGCTTCTAAACAGACGGTTAGTAAGTGGATAGTTGAGGCTATTTCACTTGCATACGAGTACTCTGACCAGCCGTGTCCTTTGGTGGTCAGAGCTCACTCTACGAGGGGTATGGCGGCCTCTAAAGCCTTATTATTTGGAGTTTCTCTTCAAGACGTATGTGATGCGGCAGGCTGGTCCTCACCGCTCACGTTCGTCAGGTTTTACAGTTTGGACCTGGATGCTGCCCCAGGTTCTCAGGTGCTTAGTGCTTAGTTCCAACAGACTAACACTCAGGTACTTGGAATTCTGGCGTTTTGGGTATTCTCGTTCCCAAAGCGTCAAGTGACGCATCGCGAGTTCCCTCGAAAGGGAACGTCTCAGGTTACTACTGTAACCATAGTTCCCTGAGAAAGGGAACGAGACGATGCGTCACCCTGCCATACTTCCTGCATCCCTGTGATCGGCTTGCTTCGACTTTTTGAAGCTAATGCCGCGTTTCACCGGATGTGCTCTTATGCCTTCCTGGTCATGACGTCACCCGCCCGTGACGCTCATTCTTTCCATTGGACTAGTTGACATTGATGCTCAGACGCATTCACGCTGGGGGCGTTCCCAAAGCGTCAAGTGACGCATCGTCTCGTTCCCTTTCTCAGGGAACTATGGTTACAGTAGTAACCTGAGACGGTTTTTATGAACGCACTGATGGGGCCCTCGGACAAAGTTTTGCTTTGGGCCCCTAGAAGTCTAGGACCAGCACTGATATCAGTAAATACATTTTTCCATATACAATCTCATACAGTCTTTTTTTTGTAGCACTTATCTTGTTGGTGCACAAAATCCCTGTTCTTTTGAAACAGTATGAACTTGGTCAATGCTACATGGTTTTTGAAGCAGTGTTTTTAATGTGCCCATCACTAATGATTAAATTCAAAGCATTTTTACCAGTGCGGAAGGCAATGGTTTCTTGCGTTGTGTACATGCTAACAAGATGGCCCTCTTGTTTTCTTACTGTGCGTTTAGCCTCAATTGAAGCAGTCTTAGCACCTTATTTCTATGTAAAATGAATTAGAACAGATGCTGTTAGGGATAACTATGTTACGTGGGAGAAACTCAGTGGCCTGAATGTAATTTGGCCTTGGCCACTACCCTATAGTGCAGACAAGTCATTATGTAAACTTAATCTGACAGCGTTCTAGATGGCTTTCGAAGAAGCAAGAAAAGCGTACCTTTTTTTAGGGATGGTTTGTTGCTCCGCTCGCGTTGAAGCTCGTTACGTACGCGCTGCCAAGCTTCCTCCTCCAGAGGGCCGGAGGCGGCATCTCTGAGGCAATTCTCAGAGTTCATTGCAGACGGCAGTTGAGATCAAGACCATTTATTGGTCCCTTTGGTATGCCCAGATCTTCTGTAATACAGTTTTTTTTGTATCTCATATGGTGGTAATTTACTCAACTCCCAGGCCCCGGCGTCCCCTGCCAGTTGAGTGTTGATGTTGCGCTCGGCTGTGTTAAAACAAAACCACCGCTGGATATTAACAGATGAGAAGCAATTTGCTGAATGAGTAAATCATTAAAAAAGTGATTAAATAAACATACACACAAGCTCTGTTCTGTAATCTAGAGATGCCTCATTGCTCACTTAGGCAGCTCCCTACCAAGGCAGCATCCTAAAAGACATGGAAACTCATAAGCGATCAATTCAGAACTTTTCAGAAAAATTCTAAAAATACTAATATTCACTATCGATTGATTTCAATAGCTTAATGTTTGCATGTTGCTAGGCCAACAATTTGATATAATGTAATATAGTATTGGCTAATATAATAATGGATACTATTAGTAGTAAAAAATATATTTTTTAATTAACAACATAAGACACTATAGGCAACCTAAAAATAAAACCAATTGTTTTAAATTCTATATGTGAATTTATATTTAGCAAAATTATAAAGGCAGATATTCATTCTGAAGTTTGCAAAAACATTTTTTTTATAATATTGTGAATTAAATTATTAATGTTGTTAAAGATTAAGTGAGTGTTAGGTGCATGCAAAAATACTCACAATCATTTTTAACTACACCAAAAATAATATCAGTTGAAATATCTACTTTTTTCCCCCCATATATCTTCTATCAATCGCATTTTTGGTTGCATTTTGGGATTGCTTTCTCTGCCAAGGATATTTGCAATACTGCTGAAGAAATTTGCAAGGTATCTTAGTTGTCATAATTAAGATTTCTTACCTTCTGGAACAGCTTTTTGCCTGTGACGCATTGAAATGCTCACTCTGTAGGCAGCCCACTAGGTTTTTGAAACAGAGCAATGATCTTCCAAGTTTAGTTGGCTCAATGCTAATATTTGTTTGGAAAGCTTCGAGGAAAGAGTGATGACAAATGTGGCATGTGGTAAATTCAGCTACGTGTGCTATTTTGCGGTCAGTCGCAGGAAAATGGATTCATATTTTTACAGCATTCTCTTTGGTCTTTTCACTGAGTTTTAAAGGCTGAACAAAATATCTGAATGGCTTTGTGTCAATTATTGATATCTTTGAAGGGACCAAATGTCCCCACAAATGTAGTAAAACCTGTTAAATCATGTCTATATATATATATATATATATATATATAGAAGACCTCCGATGCAAAAGCCTCTAAAAGCCACCTCTGTCAAAAATGAGATAATAATATTGAGTGAATGCTGTTCGCACATAGTATACGCACATCAAATACTTTCACTTCAAACTCACTAAATCCCAGCCTCAGCTCAGCCTATTCAGAAATGCCGGTAAAATGTAAAATGCCTGATAAAAATGTTAATATTAAACAAAAACTTTAGACGGACTTAGAGGCTTTTGCATCTGAAGTCTTCAATATATATATATATATATATATATATATATATATTTAACAATTCAGAATATTGGATCACCATCTGTGTCTTGAAGCAAACCAGTTGAAAAACATTTTGAATTTTTTTTTTTGCACTTTTAAAAAAGTTTTCTCTTAGGGCTTTAGTTTGGGTTAGTCTGCAGTAATTAATTGGCTTTATATATAAAAGAAGTCTATGGTATGCCCTCATTTAGATAATGTCTTTGATAAACATGCGTGTGCTCGTTTACCTTGACTTCCTCCTCTGGAATATGAATGAAAAGATGTTTTTTAATGGAAAATGGCTTTATGAGCCAGCCAGACTCATTTAACCAGGTGTTGTGATGTTATAAATGATCTCTGCCAAGGCAAACTTAAGATACATGCAGTTGTTGGAGCGCTAATGGGGTAGAAATCCATTTTGCTGATAAGGAGGTATTGTAATTACCTGATAACTGATTTAAAAAGTCACATAAATTAGCAAAGGAGCAGGGCAATTACTCAGTGTATCTGTCTAACTGAGAGCCATGTTTAAATTTTGCCTGCAGTGCTGTGTGGTGAAATGACAACCAAGAAACTGTGAAATAAACTGTGATTTTTCAGGTTTCATCTACATTTTAAATCAGTCTTTTATTAAGTATATTATGCATGCATGAGCATAACAGGGGAGCAGAACCTAAGCATGTGTTGTCATACTTATTCAGTTTCGTAAGTGAGTCACAAGGCTTATTGGAAATTTCTGTTTAAAAAAACAAATGCTTGTCTAAATCTACTTTTAATTACTTCAAGAAAAATGTCTGGAAAGTCACAGAGAAAGCTACAGAGTAACAAAGTAAGAGAGGAACTGTGGAGAAAATAAATACTCTACTGAATAATAAAGATAAATATTTTTTAATTTACTTGGTTATACAAAAGAAAGACATTTTATGTGGATATAATTTAACTTATATTTATATAATTTAATATGATATAATTTATAATGAATGTTGTATTAATGTTGCATTGTCACCTGGGGTCTCAGTCTTTTGGACCCCTATATGTGCAATAATTACAAAATGACCTAAAGAGAATGTGTTTATATAGCTTGTGTTCCTAACACTACATCTCATCACTCATCTTTTGCACTTGAAATAAAATCATATTAATTTTGAAGGTGACAAAGTGGTAGGCGAGGAGAGTTACAGGACGTTTTCAAATGGGCAGTATTTGGCATTGATTAGAACTGGCACTTGTAATTTCCCAGCCTGCAAATGTAATTAAAAGACATGCTTCACTTGCACTGCAAGAACTACAAAAACAAGTTAGTCATACTATTTGAGTTCTGAAAAAAGAATTATATTACCAAGAAGTCTTCAGGCAAATGAATAGTGCAGAAAGACTGGCATCATGATTTGATAATATATGCAAATCCGCATACAGTAACGTGTGAAAAGATTTGCATGCGGTCGACTTGTTTGATGCGAGTCCCCTGTACAGATTAATGTGAATATAAATACACAATGATATTTACATTTAATGTTTCCTTGTGAAAATGATATGGGACAGTTTTATGTATGTCCATACTTTTTATTCAAATCAAGTCATATCAAAGTCATCAAGGCATTATTAAATATTTTTTAATTACTTCAAAAATAACCAATATACAGTAATAAAACAGCAAAAACGTCATATTTCAGATTAGTCCCCTTTTCAGACCAGAGTCAAGTCATCATATATCCTGGGAAAACACTGATGGTGTCATGATGTCACAGGTTTGGAGGTGCAGCTGTAATTTAACTGAGTTGAGAGGTTGTTATAACAAGTTCTATTTAAAAAAAGTTGTGATATTTATTTGAGTGGGTGACTTGTTTACTTTGTAATTAGTCTGTGCATTTTCATCGGTTTAATCCATGCTTGTGGATTTGCACGCTGGTTGTGAACATGACATCTTTTTTGGGCATTATCACAATATGGCGAAGGAATCAGCCAAACACTGTGACGTGGAGGTACTGTCTTGACTCAAATGAAGAAGGGTTATATGAATGACCAGGCAAGAGCTTTAGAAAAGCTTTGAAATAACCTGTTAAAGGTGCTCTTCCAGGTTCTATGTCAGAACACCGGCTAATGCGTCATGCCTCGTGGTGCCACTCTTGCATTGTGTATTCGGGCATTTTAGGGGCGAAGCAATGAAGGGAGGGGTGTGTTTGTTTTGGGTTGATTTACACGTATCATCAGTGTTTCTAAGAAATCGATTCCTACACCTTTGTTACATCTGTCAGCTGCAGGTGCCATCATGTGCCAACTGATGGCATCCTAGTCCCTCATCGTTTACATTAGACTCTGTTTTTCCCGGACTTCATTTCCCAGAATTCTTTGCTCATTATTAGTTTATCTGTTTCAGCTGAGTCTTGTTTCATTTGATCATCACCCTGTCTATTTAAATGCCTTTTGCCTTCATTCAGTATGAAGTCTTGTTTGTTTGCTGGTTTGGTTTACACTCTGTCAGTATTTTGAGCAGTTCCTGGTTTCTTTATATTTTCCTGAGTTTTGGATTTCTTGTTCCCGTCTGCCTCAGTGGATTGTATTTGTGTTTGATCTGATTACAAGTGCTTGACCCTCTGTATGGACTATGACCTTGGATTATATTTGTTAATAAACTGCGTTTGGATTCTCACTCTCTCTGCTGAATGCTGTCTTACCACCACAACCAAATCATTACAACCTTTAAGAGGTTATTTCAATTCTTTTCCAGTGATATTTTCCCCCCAAAAATTTATTCAAACAAAATTAATGGCCTAATTAAAACTAAATTCATAAAATTATCTCATGATGGGAACCCCTAAGGTTCTATATATCAAGCACCTGACAGAACCTTTTCTTCTAATGCCGAGTTCAGACTGCACGATTTTAGCTCCGATTTTGGCTCGCCGACAGGTTTTGAGAAATCGCCAACAAATGCCCAAAATCACAGGCAAATCGGTGCTCGTTCACGCGAGTGACAATCACGCAGTGTGAATGAGCAAAGACGCGATCTGAGAGAATCGCCGACGAGTCGCCGACGCCCGTGAGATATTTGGCATGCTAAATATCTGGACCTGTCGGCGATTCACAATCCTGCTGTGTGAATGTGTTCTGACTGAAAACTACATCGGCGATGACCGACAGCCAATGAGAGAGCAAGATACAGGGAGGAGGAGGAGGAGTTATAGACCAGAACATGACCAGAAGAATATTTTAATAGATAGGCTTATATTTACAATTATATCAAACAGAAACAAAGCACAAACATTTGCATGACCAGCAGCAACAGCAGGACATTTGCAAAATTATTTATTTACCCGCAACTCTCTTTGCAAAACACAGTCCTTGCTCCCCTCGTCTTCCCAACCATTTCCTGCATAAACTGTTTATTATTTTTTTCATTTTCGCTACAAATCAGTGCACAGACAATTTGTAGGCTATCATTTTTAATAATAAATTCAGTGTCGCGCGAGAACTCCGGTCTCACGCACGCGTGATCTTCCGTTATTTCCTATCACTTCTCGCGTTTGTTTGGTTGTGAAACGTAGTTTGCGGACCAGGCAGAAGTTGTCGGCGATTCTTTCTTTTGTAAAGTCATGCAGTGTGAAACCTCCTGTCGCCGATCCATCGTGCAGTGTGAACACAGCAGCAACTGAACGTTACCCCAGATAGTCATGCAGTGTGAAAACAACAGTGACCCGATTATTTTGAAAATCGTGCAGTCTGAACTCGGCATAAGAGTGATTATAGGTCGAATTTGGCTATATTTTAATTGACGTGGTTACATGATAACCTTTCATTCAGACTGGGCTACTATTTAGATTTAGGGATGGGCAAGAGTACTCGAGTACTCGTACGTGACAGCGACAATTGATCATGAAAACGATGATCGCCTTGAAGAATATTTCTCTTTTTTTCTGATTGGATATTGCTGCATTTGGGGCGGTTCCTGAGGTCTGATTTGTTAAGTGTTAGACAGCACGCCTGCCAGACCGGCGAAATAAAGTGAAAATGGATTTGAAAGCACGCACTGCAGTTAATTGCAAGATGTGCAGCGTCAATCTATCATTATAGATATACCCCCGCCCCGAGTACTTGAGTATTCATTTTTGAGACCTGTCAATGATCGAAATGAGAAATTGACAAAAAGGCCCATCCCTAAAAAAACTGATTGTTAGGGTGAATGTAAACGCAGCTAGTTTCTGAAATATCAAGAATTGTGAATTATGGGGAGTCTCAGTACAATACATCCAATTGAGGCATAATTTCATCTGTCAAATCTTAATTAACATAATGACTTCATTTTTTTGTACAAGTAGGCCTATGTATGAAGTGCATATAGTATTTTTGCTTTGTTGATTTAGGTTTCTCATCTGGTTTTTGGCTCTTCAGGGGTAATCGGCCTTGGTACAGATTTTGAGGGAGAGATTTTTCTGTTCGTGTTTGATGTATCATCATGTATCTTGGAGTATTTTGAAACAACAATACATGTTGCCATCTCTAGAACAGTTTGCACTGCGATTCCCCTGTCTTCTTTCCGCCTGACCCTATCTGTACAAAACACTTTTCTGATGGTTTATTTAAACATATGGAGGCTGCCTTTGCCAACGAAGTTCTGTTTGGGCTTTTTCAGTCGGCGTGGCATCAGTGAAAGGTACTTGTGATCTTTTTTTAATGTTTATTGTCTATCCAGACCTTGGCACTGATACATCACAACATGCCTGCCAATGCCACGAGGCAGATAGACATCTCAGTCAAATAGCTGTATTCTATAAAAAAATCAAACATTTTCATGTGTCTACTGTTAAGCTTCAAGTATAGCGAGGATGATAGTGTTTTCAGAGATGATTTTTCCTGAATTTCATTACCATCAGGCTGAGTGTGTCAACCACAGTAACTCTTTGTTCTGGAAGTGAACCTCAACTGACAATATAAAACACTCTCTCCATTGAGGACCAACTGCAGAGAGAAATAACGGGGCGAATTCACCAAACAATTGTGCCACATCATTTTTTTGTGCTTTACCCTCAAAATAGTTTTCTATTGATTGTAGCTGTTATTGTAGCTGTTATTCATGGAGACGAGTGTTATAATGGGCAAATCATGAGATTTTTACCAAATATGCATTTAATTATTTTTTTGGTCAATCATGGTGAACTATGAACTATAATCAAATAATCAACACTTTCAGTGGGCACACTTTAGTCTTCCTACCCACATGTTTTAATTTAAAGTTGACATGAAATCAAAACAGCAGCCATATCACCCTGTAGCCCAAGACTGGTTGCCCACTGAAGCTAAGCAGGATTGAGCCTGGTTTAGTACTTGGATGGAAGACCTCCTGAGAAAACCAAGTTGCTGCTGGAAGAGGTGTTAGTGAGGTCAGCAGGGGGTGCTCACCCTGTGGTCTGTGTGGGTCCTAACGCCCCAGTATAGTGATGGGGACACTATACTGTCAAAGAGCACCGTACTTCGGATGAGACGTTTAACCGAGGTCCTGACTCTGTGGTCATTAAAAATCCCAAATTTGCCCTTTGGCCTCTGTCCATCATGGCCTCCTAATCATCCCCATACTGATTGGCTTCATCACTGTCTCCTCTCCACCAGTAAGCTGGTGTGTGGTGGGCGTTCTGGCGCACTATGGCTGCCGTCGCATCATCCAGGTGGATGCTGCACATTGGTGGTGGTTGAGGAGATTCCCCCTTCTATGTAAAGCGCTTTGAGTGCCCAGAAAAGCGCTATATAAATGTAACGAATTGTTATTATTGATATTATTAAAACAGACTTTCTTTGCTTTCTTACATATTGGTCTTATTGTGAACTATTCATCAGTGCACATTATTCTTAATAAAATAAAATGGTTGACTCATTTTTCAGCATTACCATTATGAAAGTGACATTGCTTGCAAACTGCATTTCATGTTGGCTTTAGGTGTTTCTGTGTGTTTTCACCAAAAGCACACCGAGATCAAGTAATATATAACATTATAATTATAATAGATGCATAAATTCAAAGCAGGCCTGGCTCATTAATATGATAATTTAATTGTTTTGAGGTCAGCAAACAAGTGTAGCTTTTATTTTTATAATTATGTATGCCATAATTTAATACATCCTCTCCTTCACCAATAGGCCTACTACTTCAATACAGTAACTACCGCTACAACTTGCCACTATCACTACCGCAATTAAAATAATATTTAAAGGTCCACTTAATAGTTTTTTTTTCTAGACCATATAGCAGCAGAAATGAACTTAAGTGGATTTTAAATGGCCATATTTAACATGCTAATTAATTAAACAGAATGGATTTGTCTCTCCAACACATTGCTTGCTCTCTCATGCATTTTGAACACTGGCCGTGGTTTTGCATTCAAACAATCCCCCTGTTACTAACTAAATGGATTGTTATATCTATTAAATAACATTTATGGGTTTGCTTCTTGGACATATAGCCTGATGCTGTCAAGCTCCAAAAAGCACCTAAAAAGTGGACCATGTAACTTGTTTGCTTTATTCCAATGGGTTACGAGAGAGCTGCTCTGATTGAAAGGTGTTTTTATGGGTCTTATTTGACATTTTTGGAAATCCACAGCTAATAAAAGCAATTAATTAGGATTATTTTTTTCAATACAAGTGGTTTGATCATGTGTAAGTGGTTTGATTTCTGTTGTGATCCTGGGGAGGGACACTTTATCCCTGCTATAGTCTCAGTCAAGAGGACCCAGTGAAAACAGAAAACAAGATATGTCCCCCATAATTCTCTGTATCTGTGTTTAAGGTTCCTCCTTCAGAGATCCAGGAATTACGAGCTGTCAGTCAACACTAGCTCAGGACTGGTCTTTTGGAAGACAAGCAGCACAGAGTGTCAGGGTAGCTGGAGGTAATGCATCGATCTGAGCTTTCCTTCGCTCATTAAAGAGCAGAACAGATAATCACTGCTCCCAAATCTCAGTGAGGAATAAACAGCCTCTGTAAATGAAATCTAGCACTGCTACAATCTTGATATTTTAACAATATTTTGTGTTTACAAAACTCTTACAAAGCTATCTATATATAGACACACTGCCTGGCCAAAAAAAGTCACTGTTTAGATTTGAATAGGCAAATACTTAAAGGATTAGTTCACCTCAAAATGAAAATTTCCTGATAATTTACTCACCCAAATGCCATCCAAGATGTTCATGTCTTTCTTTCTTTAGTGGAAAAGAAATTAAGTTTTTTGAGGAAAACATTTCAGGATTTTTCTCCACACAATGGACTTCAATTGCAACCGGCGTCGCCGACCAGCACAAGACGAACAATTGTGGTTAAAAGTATATAAATGTTTTTTTTTTTTTTTTTAATGACCGATCGTTTCGCTAGATAAGACCCTATTCCTCAGCTGGGATTGTGCAGAGCCCTTTGAAGCTCTTCATAACCCATGAAACGGCATTGATTTGGACTTCAACATGTTGGTTGCAATTGAAGTCCATTGTGTGGAGAAAAATCCTGAAATGTTTTCCTCAAAAAACTTAATTTCTTTTCCACTAAAGAAAGAAAGACATGAACATCTTGGATGGCATTAGGGGTAAGTAAATTATCAGGAAATTTTCATTTTGAGGTGAACTAATCCTTTAAGAGTCTATGATTGGATCATTATTGCTGTGATTATTATGTTTCTAGCATGTTATTTGTTTGGCAACATTTCTTCTAACCCTAACTTATGGAGTGTGTAGCTTTTCATTTCTTAAACAACCATGTAGGAAGACACATCATGGCCATATTCCAGAATGACAAAGCCATGATTCATCAGGGTCAAATTGTGAAAGAATGGTTTGGAGGGAGCGTAAAGAATACAAGATCTTGACCAAAAATGTATGAACCTCTTGATGGAAATAACATCACAACATTTATTTCCATCAACAGGTGCATACATTTTTGGTCAAGATCTTGAATTGAAAATGCAAGAGTCGAGCGCTCTGTAAAGTCTCCTCCAGCACATCCCAAAGACTTTCAATGAATTTAAGGTCTGGACTCAATTCATGTGTGAAAATTATTCTTTATTCTCCCTCCAAACCGTTCTTCCACAATTTGAGCCTGATGAATCCCGGACTGACCCTTCCGGTGTAAGTGTGTGGATTTTGTCTAGAAGAATTTAAAAAGTCTGGCTACACCCTAGCAGGACTTCAACAAACCTCAAATCTTTTCAAGATGAGTCAAGGTTTGACTTAGAATAAACCAGTCAAAAGCTCACTCTGATGCATACTTTTTATTTTTTCAGATCCCTGTTTCAATCAAAACTGTACCTTGTCACTTTGGCAAATACAGTTCATACACATTCCCCAAACACAAGTTGAATCTGGGTATCATTTCATGTATTGTTCATCTGACAGCTTCTTCTTTTCTTTCTCTTTTCTCACTGCCAGTGTTTACATTGCCTGACTCAGAGGATCAGCAGGAAGTAAGAACACAGACAGAAGAATATTAGGTACAAAGCTGTGTAATGTTGTTTGATAGCATGAACTGAACCATCTATTATACCCTGTTTATGGGAGTGAATGAATTATGGGTTTATTTTATTCCATTTCAGGTCTGTGTTTGAATGGGAATGCCTGCCTCAGGATATAAATGTTGCACTCCTGCTTTTTTTTAAATTGGTTATTTTTAAACTTTCATTGTTCGTTTTAATATTTAGTAGTTTTTGGCGTAATGAGTTTGTTTCACCTGAGCACAGTATCACAAATTCTGCAACTTTTTGAGGAGAGGCTATCAGACTTATGATTTTTGATGATATAACAGTCTTAGATTAGACTTGAGGGGAGGACTCTTTTGACCTGGGCCAGTGAGCAGCCATCTATATTACCCTAGCAACTGCATGGCAACAGGCTAAAAATCATTCTAAACAGTTTAGTCACCTCATAGCAACACCCTGAAAACTGTGTAGCAACACGTTAAACACTGTGAACACTTTAGCATCTGCATAACAACACCCTGACAACTGCATAGCAAAAGCCAACAATCACTCCAAACAGTTTAGTACACTGAAAACACTTTAGTAACTGCATAACAACACCCTGGCAACCACCCTTAGCACCCTAGCTTCGTAACTGCTACTTTTGGACAGGTAAGCTCCATTGTAAAATGTAAAATATAGCTGCCATGTTACTGTGTCTGATATACATGTAGGTATTGCTGTTTCAACAAGTGAATCTTCTGCTTTGAAGCTTTAGCTTCTTTCCTTTTGGCCTTAAGGGGACATGCTGTATGAACAAGCACAAGGGGTTTCTCACGTTGATAAAGGTAAACAAGCTCTGATGCCAACAAGTCCTTCACTTGGTCCTCACAAACTGCTTCGAGCCAGATACTACACTTCTTTGATATCGCTGACCTCTTAATTACTGACTAGGCATTTGGCCCGTTTCATCTCCACAAGACTCTGAGTTCTACATGACATCCGCTTGCTGTCCTTTGGGGCTTTTTGAGAGGGGTTCTCCCAGCGCGTAATTGTAGCCTCTGGCTTTCGGGGATAAACTAGCTTTTTATTCCACGCTAGTTCTCACTGTCTGTTGAGGCAATGCATGCAGTCAGCTCTGACAGGCGTTTTTGAGTTGACTCTGGCTTTCTCCTGAGTTGATTCCAACTTATACGAGTACTATCAAAGGGTCATAGTATGTTTTTGAGAAGAGAAAAAAAATCTTAATGACACTCTTTATCTCTAACAAAGTCACAACTGACATTATTATTTGCTGAGGAGTGCAGTACTTTCAGTATGGTTATAAAGTCGTATTAAAAAGTCGTATTAAAAGTTGCTGTTAATGCAACATTTGAATACCGAAGGTATTCACACTAAAAAAGTGTCTGTTAATGTTAAATCTGTTAGGTTTTTTTTGTGTTCTTATATCAATAATTATATATTATATTTATGTATACATTTTATATTTTTATTATTTATTTTGTATTGTTGTGAGAACAAAAATATTGATTTAGTAGTTAAATAATGAATATTGTAAATATAGTGTATAATATAGTAACAATTCATCCCATAATGGGATATTTGGGATGAATTTTTACTACACTATATTTACAATATTCATTATTTAACTAAATACTAAATCAGTATTTTTGTTCCCATCCCACATAGTAAAAATTCATCCCATAAAGTACTGCAAATGAATCGTAGTCATTTATTATAATTTTAATTTAATAACAAATACTTATTGTAAAATATTCAGAGACAATAGAAGTGAAATTTTAATTCACAATGTTTAATGGGGTGGTTGCTGCTGAGCATTTTCTGAGTTTTTTTATCGACTTCTGATTGGTAAATCTTCATTATTATTTGTAGTGTAGTTCGTCACAGATTCTTAGACATGGTTTATGATGATGATGATTATTATCTAACGAGTTGAATTCACACTGAATGAAATCTTATATGATAAAGCCATACTAATATTAGTTTTAAAACACTACTAACGCAACTAAATCTAAATTTTTGTATGCCTTGGTGAGAATGATTTAAATGAGGAATATTGTGACATGTTCGTTCCCAGAAGAAAACTCAAGACTACAATCAGGCGTTTCAGGGAGTTCAGAAACAGTGCGCACTGATATAATAGATAGCTCCTTTTGGAGTGACTTTGTGCTTTGTAAATTTTGCAGACCTTTTTCATGTTCAAACAGCAACATTACACACCAAAGAGAGTTGAAAATGTAAAAAAGCATAATTTTTAAGTGCTTTACAGCTGAGGTCACCATTCATTTTCATTGTATGGAAAAGAGCAGCTTGGATATTTTATTATAAATATTTTTTTTTGTGTTACACAGAAAAGTAACAGGTTTTGAAGGATATTAGGGTTGGTAAATAATTACAGAAATACACATTTTTTGGTGAACTATCCCTTTATCAGTTTACCAGATGACCCTCGTCTTTATTTAAATTCCCAGTCACTTCAATACAAACTGATGCCTGATTGCACAGCATATCTGATGGCTGTTTAATAAATGCATGGACCTCTCAGAGACACAGAGAGAGAAAGACACTGAAGGATGTTTGATGTCCTTAGCAAGCTGGCCCATCCTTGCCCCTGTGACCTCGCTACATTATAAATGCACTGAATTCATAAGCAGAGAACATAAAATGGCCAAGGCTACAAGAGTCTTTTGGTACCGACACAGAACTGCCAGATGAGGGACTGCTGAGTGCTCATTGGTATTTTCAATGGAGGCGACCTTTGACCTGCGGGATGTAAATGCTATGCTGAGTGCCATGATACTTGTATTATTTATTTATTTATTTATTAAAAGCTGGAATTGCTTCTTTCACACACACAATTTATAATAAATGCAGTGTGATATTTAAATTATATTTTCGAGTTGTCCTGCTTAAGCAATCAATAGAAGCATCTGTTAATATAATGTGTTTTTCCATCACCTCCACTGGTGTCACTAAATAGATCATTATTATCCACAATTATGGTCTAAACCACTTTATAAAGTACGATGATGAAGTATTTATAGGATGCCATATTTAATAGTGTGAAAAACCACAACTAGATAATGATGGATAGAAAAGTACATCCAAATTATCACTGGTGGTATTAATATTGAAAAAACCTGTTAATAAAACCCCAAAATAAATATTCTGTCATCATTATCTCATCCTTTTGTCATTGTGAACTCATATGATTCGGACAACTTCCACCTTATATTCCACATGCAATAAATTAATATACTAACTTTGATAATATGATAATGGTTGTTAAACAGACTGAAATATAATTTGTTATTCACAGATGATCTTTCCCACCACCAATGAGCTGTTAATTGAAGAACCACTGCAATCAGATCTTTGAGACAGCGAGTTAATCTCTCATGAATGAATCAGTCAGATTCATAAACTGGATCAAATGTTTCATTGAAAAGAACCAACTTAAATAGGATTTATTCACCGATCTGGTTTTCAAAATCAACTCATTGACTCAATGCAGGGATTCTCTAAATTTGGGCTTTACAGGAAAATAATTGTTTTGTAAATGTGAAAGATTTAAAAAAAAACTGTCATTGAACGCTTTATTTTGGCTAAATAAAGAGATCTAGTTGCCTATAGTTCACAACAATTCCCTTTGTAGATCAAAGCTTGAAAAGATGCCCTCTCGTGTATTTTTTTACACCCAAACATTCAGTCATTTTAGGGCAAAAAGTATTCACAACAGTTCATTTTTCATTTCAACCCACATCCAATTTCTCTGTCATTTTGCAATGTTTTTGTAATTTTCCACACAGATTGTTTCTCTGCCATGCTCTGCAACCTTATGAATAACAACGCAGTTTTATTTTACTAGACTACGATGTGGAATACAGTTGAAAAGCTCATTACAGAGCTGTGTTATGGAAAAGGATGCTTTCCCACTGAGCCAGCTGCTGATGGCTGCTGGAATCCTCCTAAATAGTTTGAATGACCGGAGTGGAAGCTGCCTCTCTAGTCTCTACCCTGAACCTGCAATCAGAGTAAGACTTTTGATTAGCAACTTGATGCTTATTGTGGCCAAGAACCACCCATTTAGATATGAAGGGGTTATGCAACTGGCATGTAAAAATACACAATTTTTTATGTGACATTTAGGGGTGGGTATATCTGAAATCGATGTTAACATAATAACAAGACTGGCTTGCAACACAGTGGCAGCTCATATAAACGATATTACTGAGGTCTTTGTGAAAGGCTGTACTAACAACATAGACAGAGTGGAAAATGTTGTAACAAGTTCTGATTATATCAATGACTTTTGAAAACAAAGAAAAGTGTACAGTTACTTATGTGCTAGAAATCTCTGGATAGTTTTGTTGCCACAAACCGGAAAAAAATACCATTTCCTTTTCTGAACAGCCTGCTGTTCCAAATATAGCCACAAATGGCGAAATGATGTTGTAGATGAAAAAGACTAAATGATGTGGATGCTGTAACATTATAAATGTCTTTACTAGCTATGTTTCCATCACCCTGTTTTTATGCGCATTTTGAAGTATCGCATCAGAGTGATGGGAATTAAGGGGAAAAAATCCCTTAATTCGCAAAAAAGTTTTTATGCTCGCTTGAGGTGGTGTTTGACTTGTGCGATAAAGAGTGGATGCAAATAATGGGAGATGGAAAGTCATTTGGTAAATAAATTCTGACGTAGCAAACATTAAACTCACGTTATCGTCTGTTTCCGCTGATGGTGTTTTATTTACTGTTGGTTACTAGGTTACCAATACCACAATCACCCGCTTGAATAATTCGCCTTTGGCTAAGCCACACCCTAGAATGTAGATTGACCAATCACAGCGCAGCCAAGAACGAGCTCCCACAGAGGTCCGACACTTTTTCACAGCGCTCCATTGACTTTAACACAGGCGTCTCATATTTTTGGTCTCAGCAGGCTATTACCGTCGTAGTTTTATCTAAAATATGATTAAACGTTGTGCCTGGGGCATTTGTAACACAGATACGCGTTTCCCAGAGAAGTTTGAGGGGGGTGTGCGTTTTTTTCCCCTTCCCAAACCGAAGTCAAATCCTGACAAGTGTCGTCTAGCACACGCTGCTAATAAATACAACGTTATACTCACGTAGTCCGTTTGCTTTGTAATAACGATTATAGAAGTGAATAGAGACCTACCCAGCTTTGTATGAACAGTGTTGCTCCTTGATATTGTTAGTCCCAGCCTCCGTCTCGATTAGTAGGATATGCGGTGGTTCATTTTTTGACTGACCGGTATGCTTTTGCCACTATTTGGATGCCTTGTTGTTCCTTGCGTTTCACCTGTATGTCATGAATATAGCCTTCGAACGTATATTGCAGCCCCTTTTGACTACTTCTATCGGACACTTTATTTGCTGCTTTATAAAAGTTTGATAAAATTTCAGCAGGAAGAGCTGTCACAGCATAAGCCATGTTGATACCAGAGCCCAGATGAAGTTTGTTTGTCGGACGTAGCAACAGTAACTAAGGGGGGCGGGGCTTAGCCAAAGGCGAATTGAGAAGCTGCTCACTGCAGAGAAAATGGGTGGGGCTTACGTGTAGCTCCTCCTCACTAGAGTTCCAGCGAGGAGGAGCAAATGTAATCTGGGCATAATGGGTGGAGCTAGAATATTTTAGAATATGTCTTTTGACTCTGCAGTGAGTACCACTTGGAATAACTTGATGGAAACACACTGTCACGGTATGTAGCGAACTGGAATACGAAGATGATGAAGGAACAGGAGTATTTTAATACAAGTCTCAGGCAACAGGAACACAGAAAACATCTACATAGCATTAACTAGGCAGGACAAACTGAACAGAAACGGAGAACTTACTGGTGGTGGTAATAAGGTGAACACAGCTGAACCAAATGACAAATCAATTAATAACCATGACAACAACTGAGGGAAACACTGCAAACTGAAAACAAAGTCCAAAACAGTGTGTGAGTGTGACACACGTTTTTTGTGTGAACTTTGAAAAGATTCGCTTCACATTTGGATGGAAACCCAGCTACTGTCACTTTTGCTTAATTGAATGTATCATTGCTGAAAAAAAAGTGTTTTGCATCTTATTTTGGGATTTCACAGTGTTCAGTTGAGAGAAATGTGTGTGACAGCTGTGTGCAGGGTCAGCGCTCCGTGCCGAACATTGCTGCCATGTGTCGCCTGTGATCACGTCTGGCACTGACTAGAGCAGAGGATAACTTAATGTAAGTTATTTAACAAACTTTGCGGTTTTTCACAAATGGTAGAAAGAGGATTCAGAGGGAAATAAGCTAAGAGATCTTACTGCAGTTACTGAAAAGAGAGTGTATAATTACTGATTTTTTGGGGGGGGCTGCAAAAGACATTTGTCCATACAGTAAATAGGGTCTACAACACTCATTAACAAACATGTGTCAGGTGACCAAGCTCCTGCGTCAGTTGCTCCAAGGACATGGTTCAAGGAAACACTGAATGTGGCTGCTGCTTCTATCTACACATTCACGCCTGTCTTTGTTGCTGAATCCGAGTCAGCCGTGAATCAAAGACATCACAGCATGGCTCTTTTTCCATCTGTCAGATTTGCATTGACAATGCAGCTGTTTCATGGTACAGAAAGAAAGAATAAAGATTTGCCTTTTGAACCATAGCATAGCAAAGGGAGGAATGATAAGCTTTAGGACCGTGCCTTTGAATCTTTAGGACACAATGACTCACTATTATTATCTTGGTAATTTGAATGCACAGCCACAGGAACTGAAATGACTGGCTAATGCTAGTGTTTGTAAAGTCTCCCTTGAGAGTTTATTTGCAGCTTATTTAGTGTTTATGAATTATTTCCATGTGCTAAGTGTCATTCCATCATATAATGGCACAATTAAATGACTATACAATTTAAATAAATTCAGTTAATTTATTGTATTTAGTCTAATTACCCATTTTATCTGGAAAGATCACAAATTTCAGGTTGTCGGTAGCTATTTACTCAACTAAGTTGCTGATTTGTTTAATGCGACAAATCGGAATATTACAAAAATTATTTGTGAATAAACCAGTGTTTGCATCTCACATGCTTAGAAATCAATAAGAGAACAAAATCGGTTCTTCCAAAGAAATGTGTTAACATTAATGCATTAGCTAATATAAACTAACAGTGAGCAATATGGTTTTTTAAAGCATTTGTTAAAGTCTTTATTTTTTTAATTTTTTTTTTATTACATATAAGAGGTCTTTGTATCATTAAAACATCCTGCTAGTTTCATAGCTTAAAAGGTCCTCGTAAACAAAGCATTTATTTGATCAAGCTCCAAAAATGGCTTGTTTTGATATTGTGGGATCTGTGATGTCACACGGGCAAATGTATTTGCATGACTCCAGAGCAAGACATCGACGAATAGTTATACATCATTGCACCATAGGCCCCGCCCACTGGCGTTCCGTTCGCTTAACGGCTGACATTTGCCTACACTGGATGTGAGCGTTGCGTCACATCAAAAGCAAGTAGAACCCATTATAATCACTGACTCTGTCTACACTGGATACTGGATACAGATGCACATTCAGTTTCTGACATACTCCACACGCTTGAGTCTAATGACAACTGAAAGAGTAAAAGAACACAGCGTCTCTCAAGTTCAGAAGGATCTCAGTGTCGAAAACAAGTTGATGGTTTATTTTAATGACGTCCCTTATCGCTTCAGAGGGTTACGTTTGTTCATTTTGTTTTGTAAACTAGACACAGTATAATGGAGAGTTCGCAAAGTAACTTTTGTTGAAAGATGAAGCAACAACTGATCTGATTGGAGCTGCATCACAAACCGTAAGTAAATGATTTCATAATGCTTTGTCTGTAAATTATGGTTTTATGGATAATGTTTTCAAAACACTTGCAATACCGGGTGGCCGTTAATACAGATTCTTATGCAATGACGTTAGCCAAACATAACAGTGGCAGTTTACTGAGGCCTTAAAGGAGACACTCCTTAAAAATGGATTGTTTCAGACAGAAGGTCAGAATGAAGATTGGAAATAAAAAAATTTGCGCACAAAAAGTATTCTCGTCGCTTGATAAACTTAAGATTGAGCCACTGTAGTCACTTGGACTATTTTAACAATGTCTTTAATAACTTTTCGAGGCCGGCAAGTTCAATCCCTGAAGAAGCATGGACTAGTATGGAGGAGTGATCCAGCTGTCAGATTTCATCAAAAATATCTTAATTCGTGTTCCGAAGATGAACGAAGGTCTTACGGGGTTGGAACAACATGAGGGTGAGTAAATACTGACAGAATTTTCATTTTTGGGTGAACTAACCCTTTAACCTTAGTAAAAAATCGAATTGTTCATTGTTTGTTCATGTAAGTTCACAGTGCATTAACAAATTTGATCAAATACAACTTTGTATTGTAATACTGTATTAGTAATGTTACCATTCTCTATGATTAATAAATGCTGTATAATTAATGTTCATTGTTAGTTCATGTTAACTAATATGGTTAAGTAATGTTAACAAATGAAACCTTATTGTATAGTGTTACCAAGCATTAGCATTTAGATATATTGTGATACTACATAAAAAATGTTTTATGTGATATCCAAAGATTTGCATAAAAATATGTGGATGAAAACCCAGTGATGCTGCAAACTATTAAAACACTTCCAAATAGAGTTATAAACTTTGGAATAATAGATACATCTCTCTATTCTCCATAGTTTTAATTTGATTACATCATATATTACTTATTTTGAAACAAAGCATGCTTTTCTCAACCAAATGTTTTTGGATTGGCACAGATTCTTTGTTGTTGAAAGCACCTTGTAAAACCTCTAAGCGATCAATTATGAGCTGCTGATTAGAGAATGAGAAAGCATTGTGCTTGTTGTGAACTAATTAGATAATAATAATAATGAATTAACACTGATATCATCTGGTCTAAGGATAGTTTCAAGAAATGTGGATTCATTATCGCCTTCCTTCGTTAGCACATTGTCTGATTCAACATAGCTATTAAATCTAAACTGCCACTAGTATATCTATTGATTTGATCTTGACTGATATGTAATGGAGGTGGGGTGGAAGCGATTCAATAAATTAAAGCAAACGCACACTGGGGACAATTAGTCAATAGATGTGAGGCTGGGGAATATACACATGAAAATAGCTGTACTGTTCATACCATCAGTGGGCAAAAACCAATTAAATTACTTGCACAATCCAAGCAGAAGAAAAACAAATAAGGGAAGGAGATGGTGGGGATTTAGCAAGGATTTCCCTTCTCAGAGCTATAAATATGAGAGCCAGGGGGGGCATAACTGGACAGTTGTAGAGACGTCTGTGAATTTATGTTTTTCAAACATGGAAGATAAGAGTTTATGTAGTAGATATTTTCCTTTCCATAATGCCACAGGGCCATGGTCAGATGTCTCAACTCAAGATCTTATTTAGCCGTCCATGAATGCATGCTATTTTATAACATTACATTTCTCAGAATATTAGGTTTGAATTGTTAGAAATAAAAGAGAAATCACTCACAATTGGATGCTTTAGCTATCTGTACTTGTCTAGACAGCACAATTATTTCCACATAATGCTACGAAATACTCAAGCTTGCTTGAATTCATTAACAATTGCACGTTGTTTGAATTTCAGCGGTCAAAAACACAATATCCTACTTTTATGGTTACTGTATTTGTTGCCTGATGTGAAATGATTTAGCCTAAATATGTACTGTACTGCTGTACCATTGAAAAATTTGGGATTGGTAAGATATTTTTTAATGATTTTGTAGTCTGCAATGCTCAACAAGGCTACATTTATTTGATCAAAATACAGTAAAAAAAATAATAAAAACAATTAAAAAAAAAAAATGTTTTCTATTTGAATATGTTTTAAAATGAAATGTATTCCTGTGATGGCAAAACTGAATTTTCAGCATCAGTCTTCATGGTCACATGATCCTTCAGAAATCATTCTAATATGCTGATTTAGTGCTCAAGAAGCATTTATTCAAAATATAATTTTTTTTGTAACAATGTGGAAGTCTTTACTGTCCCCTCTGATCAATTTAATGCATCCTCACAGAATAAAAGAAATAATAATAATAAAAAAATACTGACCCCAAACTTTTGAACGGTTAGTGTATTGTATATAGAATTATAATATTACATTAGCATTTTAATGAAATGTGGGACTGCAGTGCCTGGACTAGGAATGTTTTGTAGATAATTCCTTAAGCATATTGGGTACAAAAATAAAATGCAGACAATATGCGCAAATAAACAACGCTATCAGAAGCCCCAGATCATTCTTAGTGAGTTTCAGAAAGAAAGCTCTCCTCCAAGAAAGGAGTCCTCGAAATGTCTCGAAAGAACCTCCTTGGCTGCTTCTGGCTTAAGGAGGGTTGGGATTCAATTATCCGCAGAATTAACTAATTAGCCCGATATGAAAAAGAGCAGTTCTGGAGCAGCCTCTGAAAGCGAGCAGGTGAGAGACTCTTTCTCTCTCTCTCTCTCTCTCTCTCTCTCTTTCTGAGAATGCCCTTCATGCAAATGACTTCTGATTTGTCAGACATGGCTGATTCCGACTCCGCATGGCACTTCTTAATCAATTGGCAAATGGCCACTGTGATCTTTCGGATGCTACAGATCATTACAGTTCAATTATATTAGCCTGAAACTTTTAACCTAGAGACAATAGCACACATGGCCTGGAATCACAAAAGCGCTCGGATTTACCATACCATAGTACCGAGACAGCTCTCATTAGAGTCACAAATGATTTGCTCTTATCATCCGATCGTGGTTGTATCTCGCTATTGGTGTTACTCGATCTTAGTTCTCCATTTGATACTATTGACCACAACATTCTTTTAAATAGACTCGAAAATTATGTTGGCATTAGTGGAATTGCATTAGCATGGTTTAAATCATACTTATCTGACCGTTATCAGTTTGTTGCAGTAAATGAAGAGATGTCTTATCGATCACAAGTTCAGTATGGCGTACCACAAGGCTCAGTACTGGGACCGCTGCTGTTCACTCTGTACATGCTACCCTTAGGAGATATCATTAGGAAGCATGGGCATTAGTTTTCACTGTTATGCTGATGATACTCATCTCTATATTTCTTCACGCCCTGACGAAACTTACCAATTCACAAAATTAACGGAATGCATAGCTGATATAAAAAATTGGATGACTAGTAATTTCCAACTACTTAATTCTGAAAAAACAGATATTCGAATTATTGGTTAAAAAACGTCCTCACGCAATAACTTAGAATACGGTTTAACACTTGATGGCTGCTCTTTCAAGTCTTCGTCGTCTGTTAGGAACCTGGGTGTGCTCTTTGATAGCAATCTTTCATTTGAAAGTCACGTGAATAGTATCTGTAAAACCGCATTTTTTCATCTTAAAAATATATCTAAATTACGTCATATGCTCTCACTGACAAATTTGGAACAATTAATGCGTTCATGACCTCAACGCTAGATTACTGTAATGCTATTATGGGTGGTTGCCCTGCACGCTTAATAAACAAACTACAGCTGGTCCAAAACACAGCAGCTCGAGTTCTTACCAGAACCAGGAAGTATGACCATATTAGCCTGGTTCTGTCAACACTGCATTGGCTCCCTATTAAACATTGTATAAATTTTAAAATATTGCTGATTACTTACAAAGCACTAAATGGTTTATCTCCGCAGTACCTGAGCGAGCTCCTAACGCATTATAGTCCTTCACGTCTATTGCGATCTCAAAATTACGGCCAGTTGATGATACCTAGAATATCAAAATCGACTGTTGGCGGTAGATCCTTTTCCTATTTAGCACAAAAACTTTGGAACCGTCTTCCTAACATTGTCTGGGAAGCAGACACACTGGCCCTCATTTATCATTCTTGCGTAGAAACGGGCGTATATGTTGGCGTAAGATTATGCTTACACTCCTCTCACCGCCTGATTTATGAAGCTGTGCGTACCTTTGAAATCCAGGTGTACGCAATACCTGCCCTTGATAAATCCCGCGGCTGAAAACGATCGTCATTAGAATAACACGCCCCTATATATTCAAGTCTCCGCTTCCCCCACGCCCTCATTTTACGCCATGGACACACGGAAGACGGCACAGAAGAGAAACTTCTCTGACGTGGAGCCGAAAAAACCTATCACAATGTATTATTTTACAGCACGTCTTTTGAATTAGCATTCAATTTCGAATCACGTCACATGTATTGGGGTGTACAATAGTGATGATGTGATGTGGAGTACCATTCATTCACATTAATAATTGCATGACAATTTGTAATATTCTTATTATTATTATGATTTTTATTATTAATGACGCTTATTGTTATTTAGAAGAACGTCATTATTATTTTTTTGTATTATTATTATTATTTAAAAGAAGAAGAATGTATTTTTTAATATTTTGTCAGTCTGAATTATTTTTTGGTCATTGAAAGCCTTTCATTACCGAACCCAGTCTGTGCGCACCTGCCGGCCTAACCATGAAACGTCAGGGTAAAGCGCACAGGCTCGCAACTGAAGGAATACATATGGCTACAAATCAAATGCTTTGGTAAAGTCACACAAATTAAACATTGAAGTCCATGTTGCACAAAAATAAACACTGAAGTTTATAATTACTATGTTGTTGTAGTTGTTGGTCATAATACTATATCATATCTTTTAGTTTGTCAGTGCGTTTTGTGGTGTTAGGAATTGTTTTTCTGCGCATTTCCGCACTAACTCAAAACGTGCGTACACCACCTCCTGAGCTGGCGTAGGATTTAAGCGTCCCGTACGCCAACGTCCATATTGATAAATCTCAAAGTCACCGTGGGTTTGGGTGTACGCCAGGTGTACGCTGGAAATTTGGTGTACGCACTTTTGATAAATGAGGGCCACTGTCAGTTCAAATCTAGACTAAAAACACATATCTTTGACCTAGCATACACATAACACACTATAGACGTCTATAATTCAATTTAGGCTGCATAGATTAGGTCAGCCGGAACCAGGAACACTTCCCATAAATCCTGATGTACTCGTTACATCATAAGAAGAATGGCATCTACGCTAATATTAGTCTATTATCCCGAGGTTTACCGCAGTCCGCCGGATCCAGGCCGTATCCAGATCTGATGAAGGACCTGATTTTGGATGCGATGACAATGCAGTCCTGAAGTGTCTACTAGTCCCTCCCCTGTGAAGGCCTCCCTCCCATTCCTTACCTCTCTACAGATAAAGCGTTGTCGGGATAGGTCCAGTTCGCGTGGCTACGCCGAAGCAATAACAATTCTGTATTATACATTTTAGGCCAGACAAGTAGTTTGTTGAGGGTTGGTTTTTTAGGGAAGGACTACATGCCTGCGCATATATATTCAAACTCGCATACCTGTGGAGTGGGCTCTTAATACGCGTGTGTGCGCCATTGGCGTTCTCACGGGTTCGCGTTTTTGAAGTTTGAGTAAAGAGAACTTAAGAGTTTTCTGTTAAAACGGTGTCGTGTTAGAGGCCCCCAAGTTAATAACTAATGATCGTTGCAACGGAAGTGAATCAATCAAAACTTTAGCTGGAAAATAACTTTATTCTAGAGCTGCTATAAAACCAAAACAAGCTCTGTTACTTTAATTTCCTATTATCACTGTAAAGCCGCTTTGGAACAATCCTTTGTTAAAAGTGCAATATAAATGAAGATGACTTGACTAGGACAAACCTAATGAGCTGCCTTGTTGCCTTGTATGCTCTCTTTTAAATGAAATGAAACCTCGTAAGTGACTGTTTTTAAGCATTTCTACATAGGCACGAGTCATCATGATGACTCACAATAGAGTGCAACCGTCGGGTTCTGAAAGGAAAAACTCATCTCAGATGATCCATAGACAGTGGAAATGTGTGCTGTGCTCAGATATGTTTCAGCTTGTTTTTTGCTAAAAACTGACTTATAATTGAGTTCTAGTCCCTATAAGACAAAAAGGACCATCCAGATTCCAGACTTTCATCAGTGACAGGTGCAAAAGCAAACATCTGTCATGGTATAGGGGTGCATCAGTGCAAACAGCATGGGTGACTTTCATGTGTGTGAAGGTATTGAAATTGGAGGCGTATATTGGGATTTTAAAGAGACACATAATGGCATCAAGATGACATCTTTCCTGGGAAGCAAGACAATGCCAGGCCTCATTCCGCGTGTGCTAAAACAGAGTGGTTTCTAGACACTCTAGTCTACACCGTAGAGTCGATGTGCCTGACTGCAGTCTCTCATTGAAAATGTATGGCCCATCATGAAAAGGAGAATCAGACAACGACGACCACAGACTGTTGAGCAGATGTATTGTATTAGGGAGGATTGGGCAAAAATTCCACTTGGAAAACTTCAACAGTCAGTATCCTCAATTCCCAAACATTTGTAATTAAAAGGAAAGGTGATGTGACTCAGTTGTAAACATGCCTCTGTCCCAACTTTTTTGGAGTGTGTAGCAGCCATCAACAATTCTTTTAAATTATTTTATTTGATATACAGTCATATTTTTGTTATTATTATGTGCAATTATATTTCAGACACATTTATTCATTTAAATTATTTTTAGTGTTGAGTCAAATGTAAGTGTATATTTTAATAATCAACATTTCTCTCACCATAATTAGGTTACTTACCTTTTGAAACAACCTTCATGTCAGGAGCGCACATGACGTCTACAGAGGCAGCTCACACAGTTTTGGGAGAGAGTAACGCAAAATAAGGTAAAAGTTTTTTTTTTTGCACTTATTTGGGTAACTGTTGTATTTTTTTGCAATATTTTTTACGTTTTTTTTTTTTTTTACAATATCTCAAAAGAGGAAGAAAAACAAACTCTCAAATATAATAAAAATGGACGTGTGACACTTCTGACTATAATTTCTGCATTCAGAAAGAGTTATAAATCTCTTTCCTCCTAGTCTGCGTACTTTTCTCTCTCTCTGTCTTCAAACAGTCGGATGTGCATTTTCCTATTAAATCAGATGAATGTATTATGAAGGACAGCTTTGGCTATTATGCTGTGAAGAATTAGTCTGTCAGTTTAAAGAATAGTCTCCTAGGCTTGAGGGTAAAAATGGATTTTGATGCCAGAGTAGCTTACTCAGCTGTCTGTAGAGAGAACGGTCCAGCATGATTTGGATTTTATAACCAAATTTGTCAACAGTGACTTGACTTTGCTGTCCTGACCTCAGAAACTATTGGCCTGCTTGCCACAGTGAAACAGCTGGATGATTCTTTTAGAAATTTCAAATCTTATTTGAGGCAGCGCATCTCAACTGGTGGGTCAAGACCTAAAAATGCATCGCAGGTCTGTACTTTTGCAGCAGGACAGCAGGGAAGGAGCAATGCGGAATGCAACAAACAAAATGAAACTGAGATGCATGATATATCGGTACCATATCAGGTATCGGCCGATATTCAAACGATTGCATTTATCCTCATTTGCCAATATCGAATATATAATTGTGCATGCTCATTTTCCCTATTTTTGCATGTATATTACTTTTGCTGTCATCTAACATTCAAAGTTAATCTTTTTAATAACACTCTTAAATTCATTCTTAAGCAAATCTCAAAATGAATATCCATTTTTTTTATACTGTGCATTGTGATACCTAAATTCACTTGTTGCATTTACAATGATTGATTTTAGTTTTTATTGTTTATTTTATTTAGGTAAAATAGTATAGAATGAGTATCAGCCATTTATTGGTTATTGTCCATAACATTAAAATGATTATCAACTTATCGGTATCAGACAGAAATGTAATACCGGTGCTTCCCTAAATTTAAGTTAAAAAAAATTTGTGCAAAGTTAGGATAGCAAAATAAACAGGCGTATAAAATATTTAAATGCTTGCCATATGATTTGTTGTTGATGCCAATCAAAGGCGTCTGTCGTTTGGTAGAAGCTAGCCATGGTAAAAGAAAATGCAACCAATATTACATCATAAAACAGGTTCAGTATCTAGTCTGGTAACTCAAACTTCTTGTCTGTGTTGTTTATACAACAGTGTACATTTTACTCTTTGGAATAATTTACATTTTTTGGCCTATGCTGTTCAGAGTAATATCAACATTTCAACGTTCCATTTTTAAGTTTATTTTTGTTTATTTTCGTATGATGAATAATTTTTGATTTGTGTTGGGTCGTCACTTGATGCCCAATGTGAATGTAGGTCCTGAAGCAAAACCAGTTGGGAACCACTGATTTAAGGCTAATTTTGTGTGTCATTTAAAAGATCAGAGAGAAATCCTTCTAGGAAGCCTTAAATGACTTTGCTATTTGCCTGTGAGGAGAGAGAGAGAGAGAGAGATACAGAGAGAAAGAAAGCAGGAGACTGTTTGTTTACAGACCCATCTCCCTCCCACATGCAGAGAGCGCTCCAAAATGCGGGGGTGCCAGGTCCCAGAGCTCCCTACCCTGGACCGAGGGCACCGAGCAGAAGCCCGTCTGGGGCACAGGAGGGGTTGTGGGCTATCGATCCAATAAAGAACTAGCAGGCAGCTCATAAGTGAACTCAGGCTCCCATGACATTGCATTAAAGTTGGCGTTTTATGGGAACAGCATCCCACAGGTAAAGCGGCGGAGGTTTTATTATTGTAATTACTCGTGGCAGGTTGCTCGCTACGACAAAAAAAACCCCAACAATGTTGGCTTGGCTGAAAAATATCTCTGCGTTATTTCAGTTCAAGGCTGTGAACCGCCTGTAAATATAGCAAACATCAACATGAGGTCATATTTGTAAGCATGTAGATAATTGTAGGGTGCTTTCAGAGTAGAACACTTTTATTATGCACTTCTCATAGCCGCTTGTCTTCAAATAAATTGCACATTAATGTTATAAATGAGACTAAAAGTACGCATCCAGCAGTCCAAAAGCTCAATGTTGTGCTCAACCACAAAAAAGAAAAAGTTGGCACACCATAGCTCCAAAATAGAAAACTAATTTATAGCATGTTATCACCAAATGTGACGTTTTGAGTTTGATGAAGAGCCATATGGCTCAAAACGTCTCATTTGATGATAACATGGAATAAATACGTTTTTTATTTTTGAGCTGTGGTGTGCCAACTTTTTCTCTCTTTTTGACAATAATGGTAAATCACGTTTTTTTGGCTATTGTTAGCAGGAAATTACCTATTAAAATTACTTTTATATATATATATTTTTTTTAGATCATTTAGCTATTTTTAGATCATACTTTACCAACGAAAGGTTCTTTTTTCTTTTTATTTGCTGCCTGATGGATGCACACCAAAACATATACATACTTCACGAAACATAAGTTAAAGATGTGAAACAGTGAAAATAATATTATAAAGCAGAATTTCATTCAAAGTCCTTTTAAAATAGCTCACATACGCACATCTGTGACAGCATACCAGTAACATTTTCTATAAACACTAATTATGATAACTCTGTTGACCTGTCTCGCTCTGTATTTGTGCGTCACTCTGTGTTTCTTTGTTGTTCTCAAGTGTAAATGCACATAAAGCGGTCCTGTCTGCTGTCATACAAATATATCAAATATACTGTTTGACATGACATACTGTATACCGCCAAGCCCTACTAAATAGGGTGATTCATATAAAACACAATTATGCATTAAACCACATGCTCAACAAGCATATGGTAAGCATCGACAAAGCCCAGATCATATCATCCTGTTCTCAAATGAGTTGTATATTCAAAAATCAGCATATGGCACCAGCAGCTGTCATGACCCTCAGATAAAGTTTTACCAACTGCACCAGCGGTCTGTCAGTTCCGCACTCTCAGTTCGACCCAAAAACAGCATCGTACAGCTGATGTGATTAAATGTTATACCAGCGAGTCTTCCAGAACCCAAATTGTTCTAATATGGCATGAAATTTGAATGATCCAACTTTGAGGGAGCTTAAAGCTTGTTTTCTGCATGACTCTGATATGCTTGAAACAGTTTCTTTATCATCAGCAGCCAATATATTTTTTTCTTCTCAATTTTCGCCCAAGTACGCCACGTCCTGTTATATAAGTGCCAAGGCTGAGCATCAGGGATGAACACTTACCCACAGACTAACAGCTTGTATATTTATAGAAATAAAGAATCTTGCTAAAGTACTGTATTATAGATAAGAGTTTATTGAAAAGAAGTCAGAACACATGTAATTAAATTTATCTGTAAGAACACATGTCCCTGTGTAGTTCCAGGGCTTTACTGGTACAGAGGATAAACACTGCATACAAATAGCATTAAAAAAAGTATCAGACAGACAGCATTTATAACTTAGTTGAAGCATGTGTATGTTTCCGTACTGATGTGGATAGTATCATTTGTTATAAATAATCATAATATTTTGTTTTGTGTGTGCTCTGGTAAACCCTACATTATGAGGAAAAAATGTCTCCACAAAGATGGCAATATCCGAAATACTTGACCTTGTGGGGACATTTTTTGGTCACCGTGAGGAAAACAGCTGATCAATCATACTAAGTGATTGAAAATGTAGAAAGTTTTCTGTGATGGGTAGGGTTAGTGTAAGGTTATAGAATATACAGTTTTTACAGTATAAAAATCATTATGTCTATGGAAAGTCCCCATAAAACATGAAAACACAACGTGTGTACGTATTTATAGATATATAACAGAAATGGAAAATTGTGGCAATACCAAAAGTAGCAGTCAGTATGGTGTGGCCACCAGATACAGTTAAGTACCACAGTGGCTACATGTGGTCAGCTGTCCTTCCTGTCTCCCTGTAGCACCGTCTTAGGCCTTGTCCATGCACACTAATACATTTTCGTTTTGAAAACGCATCTTTTTCTCTCAGTTTTGGCCTACCGTCCACAATGAGGCGGCGTTTTTATTAATGAAAACGCTCCCCAAAGTGGATAAATTTGAAAACGCCGTTTTCGCGCTGTAGTGTGGACTGTCAAAACGGAGGTATTTAAAAACAATGACGTAAGTTTAATCATGTTACGCATATTGTACCAAATACTGGTATTGTGCCTGACCTGTTATGTGCTATAAGCCTATTCACTTTCCCACTGTTGCTAACTTGTTCACTTTCACACTGTTGCTAAAATATGTTACTTTGCACACTCTTCATATCACAGTCCTGCAAAGATGACAGAAAATGTACTCACATTTGCTGTCCTGCGGCAAAATATGAGAGCAGTTGCGTTTTAGACCAAAGATATAGGCCTAATGGTGAGTGAGTGCGACCTGGACGCAATGGTGAGATATTTTGCTAAATAAAATTATCCTGCCAGGTTGCGCGATAACTTTATTATTTATTTTTCCGTCTGTATCATCTCAGTGAGGTTTTACGCGTGAAAACGCTGTTTTCAAATGTATTCGGATCAATGTAGACCAGCCTTGGGTGTCTTTTACACTACGGACATTGCAGTTTATTGCTATGTTCATATCGGCAGTCCTCTTGCTTTCCTGCAGCAGGACTATGGCATGTTCACACAGGTTAACAGGAACCCTATGATTCTTTCTCCCGGCTTTTTTTCAGAGTCAGTAAAGGTCTCTTTAGTGTCGTAAGTTATTGGAACTGTGACTTTAATTGTCTACCGCCTGTAGACCGTCAGTTCGTTAAATTCGCTTTTCCCAATACACATCGTTTCAAAGCACATTGCAATTGAGAGTGATCTCTCAGATCTGTTATCAGAGGTAACTGTCTAAAGTTATGTATTTCAGAAATGTCCATATACAAATCACACAGTTAGCTAAAAATGTATTAATTTAAACAATGTAGGGTAGACTGGGTACAGTTGAGACACTTTTTGCGTTTAGATTTTTCACACAAAAATAGATGCTGAAAAGACGTGAATTTCCACATGAAATGCCACATGACATTTCATGAGCTTGTAGACTAAGATATTATCAATCAATATTACTCATAAGTAGTTTATATTTTCCACAATTAGGTCATAAAAATAAGGTACTTTTTGTCTCAACTTTGTCTCAACTGTACCCATATGTGGTACAGTTGAGACAGTACCATGGTACAGTTGAGCCACCCATTTTTAATGATGTAAAGGTAACTAATCGTTCATTGAAAATATAATAAATAAAGACAAATAAAAAAATAACAATTGGGCAACATGTTTGTTTATTCATCCATTCAAATTCATTAATGTTATTTAAATTAGCACTGGTTAAATTTTATAAAACAGAAACAATATATTTTATATATTCATTAATAATACACAGTTTAATTATCACAAATACCAAATTTTTATTTCATTTGCAGCTTATGCTGGCTAATTATGACATTTAACCTGTTATCATAACACTGAACAACTAAACAGTGTTTCCAGAACTCTATCGCGGGTACAGTTAAGACAGTGTGTCTCAACTGTACCCTGATGGCCACCTCGCGCATTTCTCTAGATTTTGCAATGACCATGCCTGAAACAATCCCATGAAATATGCCCGTTTTTAGGGCACAGAATAACGTTTGTGATTATACCAGTTACGTTTAACAGTCACATAAGGATAATAAGCTATTCATTGTGGAGTGTGCATGGTGAAGTGAACGTCTTACCTTAAAAAAAAAACTTTTGCCGATATCTTCGGAGCGGAGATGCGTCCATTGATCAAATTTCCCACGATCAAAGAGGACACTAATACGCATGTGCACAGCAAAAATCACAACGTGTGCTGGCTGCGCACGCAAGTTATTTAAGGTGTCTCAACTGTACCTATGTCTCAACTGTACCCAGTCTACCCTAATAAGTTAAGGCAGAAACAATGAGCACATTGAAGTAATGAATACTTTTTTTTTGTTAACAAATGATTTTGACATAATAGAAACATGTTGATTCAGAGTTTGCGTCATCTGAAGTCTTCGTGGGAGTTGGCGTTGTCTCTTCATAGGTGTTGGTCATCTGAAGTTTTCATAAGAGGCTGGATCATACCTGGAGCTAAAATACTCTCTAGTTACATCAGGATGGGCATCCCAAGATAAAACAGAGAAGGAAATAGAAAATAATTAGCGTAGCTGCTGTTCCTTAAGCATTTAGTGTCTTAAGGACTGTCCCACAGGTGCATGTGTAAATATTGTTCATGGTTCATTAACAATTATGTAAAACATTGTTTAAACTCTTTGCAATAAAGATCTGTAAAGCTTAATACATTTTTTTTTTTTTTTACTATATCCTGAAAAAGAGATTTTTGGCTGATAAATCTAGTTAATTTTTTTTTATCGATTGACACCACTAATATATTTATATTTACATACATACATATATGATACTATCCACATCATCTACCATAGATAGCCTATATAAAATGCATGTGTAATATACATTTTTTTTAAATGAGATGTGAATTAAAAAATTACTATTATGAACATTTTAAATGATTAAATTCTGCAGCTGATAGAGTACATTGTTGAACACATGTTGGAACTGCAGAGCAACACGTGTGATGACTCAAGGATGGGGACACAGAGACCCATTTGAGTGTCGTAATCAAAACCCAGCAATATCTGTAGTCAGATCTAAATTATAAAATACAGATGTGATATAACATTTCTATACGATTTACAGCATATATATATATATATATATATATATATATATATATATATATATATATATATATATATATATATATATATATATACATTATATATGAATTATATATTTTTTTAAATGTGTTAACAGAGTTTGACACTGGTGTGAACAAATTTCCTTACACCGTATTTTTGTCATGTTACCCAGTACAAATATCTAAACATTCTTAAATCAAGAAACAATTACTTAAGAAGGATATACAGTCAAACCAACATTTATTCAGACACCTTCAACATTTCTCACATTATCACAGTTTATTCGCTATAGTTTAGAAAAGGGTAATAAAATATGACAAGAACTCAAGAGTTATCAAATCAGCTGATATTTCACTGGTTTTGTCCATCCTTCCTTTAGACTGTCTCACAAATGAATTAAATTTAACAGCTGACAGCTATTCAATCTAAGTACACACTTAGATAATACCGATTTAGGTCAACCAATTACATAGCAATGCTTAATTTTGTGTATTTTGTCTGTGGTGTAAAAAGGTCGCATTAGCAATTAAAGAAAAAACACAAATTCTGTGTTACTAATTCTGTAAAAAACAATGGAAAGCGCTAATAAAATAGGACATTTTGTGCTCTTCTTGACGTGTTGATTTCTCTTACAGTATCAGTAGAGTTGATCCTGACATAAATCTGTGACTTAAACACCTTTGGTGGACGCTATCCTGCTCTGATTTTAGAGCCGGAGATCTCCCATGTAATCCTCTCACATGATTAGCCTTTGACCTATTTGACGCTTTAGGTGTGCTAAAACTCAAACGCACATACACACAACACTGACACAAACTGCAGTGACTGTATTGCTAACCAGCTTGGCGTGAGTGGGTGTACCTCAAAACGTAATGTGCTGCTTATCTAGACAGCATTTTTGGGCGTCATTTGATATTGGAATGTTCTAACAGACATATGATGCCCAAAAATTCTGTTCATTGTGTTTGTTTTAGTTTAATACACCCACATTAGCATTTGAGCACGACAAATATGTCATGATTGTTGTGATACAACGTGTATTTGCTATAGCTAATAATGGCTTGTTTCTTAAATTAGAGATGCAGGTTTTCAGGTCCTCAAACGCGAGCGTTTAATCATCCTGTCAAATTGTGTTACACATTTAATCTTGCTATAGCGTGGCCTTTTCCACTAATCATTTTAATATATTTTCTGGATAAGCATTAAAAGCTTCAGCAGTAAACATCATATATTCCTGGATCTATCTCTTCACATTTTTTCCATTTGAGCAATTTACTGGCACGCTACAGGCAGGGCCATTTTTCTGCTAGTGCTTTAATAAAATGAGCTTCAACTTGGAAAGTGTCAGTAATTCATGCTCTAAAGCAACTCTAAAGTTTCTCTTATGGACAATTTTGGTCTCAAATTGGAGTCGTAAAGAATAAAACCCACTTTGCACCTGAAACGTGTACTGATTTACCACTACAAATGGATTCCAAGCCCAAGTTTTAACCACCCTGATTAAAATTCATAGTCTCATTTTGTTTATTGCTCGGTTTCATCTCGGAGACTCGCTTTCTCTCTTCGGACCGATTTGTTTAAACCCTGTCAGTTGTGTTTCAGCACAATTTGTGGGTCTCTGTGGTTGGCTGATTGAAAAATTAAACATTTTCTGAAAAGAAACATGGTGTGATAATGAGGAGAAAGTGAATGGTGTCAGTTTGGATTCTTTCCTGAACTCTTGCCCAGAATCCGTGCGGCCCCTGGGGGCTTTGTCCTAGAAATTCCACTCCAGTCACTGGTGATTTCTCCATTGCAGATTACGAGTCTTAATCAGAATCCTTCTTAGAAGTGCCACTAAAGCTTCTATGTCCTGTGCTCAAACACAGATAATTACTCTGACAGCTGTGGAGCCAAATGTGAGTAAAGACGTCCCGCGTTCGTGCCAGCCACTCCGAGTCTTAAGACACTCTGCTGGACGCGAGCTTTGCGAGGCCAGGCTAATGGCTTTCACACCTGGCTGTGGCCGAGGCCCGTCGGCAGGTTGGCACGACAGAGGGACGAGTGTCTAAATTGGTCCAGAGAGGATCTGGGCTGTCAGGTTCAGTTTTAAACAAGGGATTTAATCAAAGATGTGGGTTTTACACGGGGATTTGTCTATAAAGCCTTATTAATTAATGCTGCGCACATGCTTCTAATCTTCAGCGTCTGCCAAGACTGATGGGGACCATAGGTCAGTGAATCAAACATGCTGTCCGTATGGCAGCAAAGCCCGGAACGCTCCAAGGATGTCTTGCTTTACTGATGACCTCGAGCCCCCTGCGGCAACTGGGGATCAACTTAATGTTGTCGTATGCATAAGCCGGGATTTCGGTCACGCTCAAAATTTATTTATGCTTTTTGGAAACAGTAAGAAGGATAACTCCCTTGCTCCCTTTCAGTCTATCTATATCTATCTGTCTGTCCACTGTAAAAAGTGATCAGTTGACTTAACTTAAAAAAGTGAGGAAACCCGTTACCTTAAAATTAAGTAAACTTCATGCAAAATTGAAAAAATTAAGTTATGTGGAACTTATTTTATTTCGATTACGCATGAGGTTATTTACTTAATAGTTTTAAGGCAACAGGTTTCCTCACTTTTTTAAGATGTCAAGTTTTTTTTTTTACAATATTTTATATTCATTTAATATTTATTTTATTTAACATTTTATTACTTTTGTTTAATTTGTGGAATGGAAATGACACTTCACCTATCTGCTTAATATCTGCTAAGTTAGTAGAATGTCTAAAGTGGAGCATAGAAATAAAGTGTAACCATCATTTATTTATTACATTTGTTTTATTTGCAGAACAGAAACGACATACTTCACCTACGTGTGTACACATACATTATACAGTAAATATGTATATATATACTTATATATTGTATGTATGTATACACACATAGGTGAAATATGTCGTTTCTGTTCTGCAAATAAAACAAATGTAATAAATAAATGATGGTTACACTTTATTTCTATGCTCCACTTTAGACATTCTACTAACTTAGCAGATATTAAGCAGACAGTCTACTATTATTCTAATGACTGGTAGTAAACATGTAGATGCAAAGGTACTTATAGTCAGTAGAATGTCTAAAGTGGACCATCGAAATAAAAAGTGTTACCGTATGTGTGTGTGTATGTACTATTTATATAATATTTTTACTTGAATAAATGTAAATGCATTCACATACACGCACAAAATCTATACAAAACACGTATTTGTGCATAACATTATTGTGTCTATTCCAAGCTCTCCCATGTGTGGTGGATTTGACACTTCTATAACATGATTATCATCTTATGCTGTTTTAGCAGTCTGAGTAATGCTCAAGTGCAAATGTATATGCTGTACATTTTTCAACAATTATATTTTACCAAAAAAAAAAAAATATATATATATATATATATATATATATATATATATATAAAGAATAGCTAATGTCTTTGACTAGCCAATGAATGCTTTTTATTTTTATTTTTACTTAACCTATTGCCAGGAGCCAAATACAGCTGCTGAATTATTCAGCACTCTCTGCGTCGATATAGAGGAGTATTTATTCCTCTAACACGCAGAAGCCTAAGACAAACTAATTAGTCAAGATTACTCTTGAATTCATGATACAGCAGAAATGCAGGAAGATAATTAATTCTGCACTCGCACATTTTCATTCCATGCATTCAATTATTCAATAAAAACCTCATGCAATACTGTGAAACAGTTTGTTTTGTGTATTCCGTGCCTGGAGTGTATGACCTTTCCCCCTCTGGCTCGGTAGCGTAGTATGTTTTACGTGTCGGTACGGTCAGCACACAGGGAACTATCGCTTGATCAAAGAGAAAGGGAGATGTGGAAGGGACCTCGGGGAGCGCAGCAGGTGTCTGCTGCTCTGCCTGGGTCTAATTACCGTGTCCCTCACATTCCAAATTTAGCTTGTCGTGTTTATTTGTTCCATTTCAACAGTGTTTTGATGATGCTTGCTTTGTCACATATCTAAAACAATGAAATATGTTATGAAGCCTGTGGTGTGGGATATCTTCGGTCACAGCCTTTGGGCAACATCTACATAAACACAATGATTTCTGAAGGATCATGTGACACTGAAGACTGGAGTAATGACTGATGAACATTCAGCTTTGCCATCACATGAATAAATTACATTAAAATATATTACAGTGGAAAACAGTCATGACAGCTCTTGGAGTGTTTGGCATGGAAATGGATATGACGATGTTGATATGTTTGGTCTTGACAGAATAGATCTGGTACGCTGCTGCTGTACATATACATTAATTACCCGTAGCAGATCTATACAGGTGGAGCTGGGGAAGGTTGAGGGTTTCTGAATGCATGCTGCAAATACTTAAGTCCCCGATATATTTCAAGGGAAATCGAAGAACGAACTGATGTTATGTCATTTCGAACAAAATCAGTTCGTTTAGGGAGTTTGAAACGATTGGTCCATGGCTATTACGTAATAGGTATGCTCCTGTTGAGTCTGTAGGTGTTAGACGTCTGCGAAACTGATGAGTTGATTCTCAGTGAAGTGAGCCATCACATGCAAAATGATCCATTCAGTGATCAAAATCTATGTTATATTCCATAAATATTTATGACATGGAATGTTTGTAATGTTTGCTAAATTGGAAAATGAAAAAATAAAATAAATATATATATTGCTGACAGCACAATCACCACCATTTTTGAACAAGGAAGAACATCACAACATTATTTTTTTTTATTTTTTTGTAGAAATGTGTTGCATGTAAATGAAAAATCTTGTCCTGGAAGAGCAATAGGTAAGAAGATATGTATGTGTTAGAGAAAGACATAATAGTGTAAAAATGAACAAGCAACTGAGAATTTTCAGTTTACATGTAACACATTTCTGCGAAAAAGAAAGTACTGTAAATGTTCATTTTGTTTTTGTGTACTACAGTATTGACTTTTGACTGTCTGAATCTGTTTATAAAATGCTCAGTGTGATACACAGACAAAACTGGCATTATTGTATAGTATAGGAAGAAGTTAGTCAACAAAACAGTATAAAAAAAAACATGAAATTTGTATTTAACAAATATTTCCATTGTGAAAAAAAACATTTAGGGGCCTTTAGGGGCCTTTAGGGGGCTGTCGTGGTCTAATGGTTAGAGAGTCAGACTGGTTCGATTCTCAATACCGACAGGTAACCCCCAATCGCTCCCCACAGCAAAATGGCTGCCACTTCTTCGGGTGTGTGTGTCCACGGTTTGTGTGTGTGTGTGTTCACTACTCACTGCTCCTAATGTGTTTAACCCATTTACTTGGATGGGTTAAATGCAGAGGACAAATTCTGATTATGGTTTAATGTCACTTAATCAAGTATTTGAAGGTTGAGTAGCGAGCTCATTGGCTACTGATAGAGCAGGAACCAATCAGCTGTGCCCTATAGAGAACGATGTGATTGCAAGCAGAATGAGTTAAGGAACTATTAGCCCACGCCATCTGGAGTTTCATAACATAACTTTGTATTTCTTTTATATTGTAATAATATTTACAGTATTACTGTTTTTACTGTATTTTGATCAAATAAATGCAGACTTGGAGAGCATAAGAGACTTTTTCAAAAACATAAAAAAAATGTTAATTTCAAACTTTTGATTGGAAGTGTAGATGTGGCACTGAAACCGTAGACAAAAAAAAATGCATTATTAATTTGACAGTGAGATTGGCATTGAGATGGCGATGCACCTGCATCATTATGCAGGAGTATAAAAGCGCACAATTATAGGCCGTTTGCACGTTACTTGCCAACCAAATAACCAGCAGCAGAGAACCATGCAAGAGTAAATGTGCAGCATCGACAGGTCACAACATATAGAGTCGCTTCACACACAATATGCATTCAGATATACCAAAGTCCGGATATACTGATTGTCAGGTCAAACGCAAGAGAAATCTCAATCGGTTAACTCTAAATGCTTATCTAAAATTTTGATTGGTTCTTTATGTTTATACTTCTTGGTTGGCTCCATTTGGCAAATCAATGTGGTTGATGAGTCAAATGATTCTTGCATGCATGTGCATGAATTATTCAAACCCGATACTCTAAAGAGGTAAACAAAGGCCCGTTCCATTTGATGGAGAGTCTCACCCTGAATGACCCAAACAAAATGCCATTGCTTTGTTCCAGGTTTGCTTTGCCAAAGCTTTTTAGACATCAAAATTCTTCTTATGCAGCGCAGAGGATGAGATACCAGAATGCAAAGTGGTTTAAGCTTCGCACATCATCTTGGTTTCATTTAACCTCAGTGATACACTCCATTAATGCTAAATTTAGCTGCTCTCGTGTTCGCCGCGGATAGACCCTGTATATGTATTTTTATTAACTACAACCTTATATTAAGATATGCGTGTGCACCTTTTTGTAATTATCTCTGTGTCCTCGTGTTACATTATGCTGTCCTATTTGCATTTGCATTAACATTTAAGTCATTTAGCAGATGCTCTTGTTCGTACTTTCTTAGTGTTGTATATGAGGAAAAGTACTTTTTTCTTGACACAGTGTGTGACTGCATGGTCAACAAATGGCTAGCATCCAATTGTGAAAGTTATCTGCTTGGATGCATTTGCAATTATGATGATGTCAGGAAATGTTAGTGGGGAACAAGCTTGGTCACATATTAGCCTTTACACTCATATGACTGGATAAATGTGATGGGGAAGATTCTATGAGGTCAGTTCGACATAAAATACAAGTTGATAGACGGGTTTAGCGATAGGGTTAGAAACGTTTGTGCTTTAGCCAGTATCCCACTGATAGCATATGTATATTATTGAGACATCCGTTTAGCGTGAATGTGTTTATCTTGAAGATGTTATTATGAGGACGCACTGTATTGTTTGTTATTCCTTAACGTTCTGATTAGGGGGGGTTTCTAAATCCCAAATTTTAAACTTTTTCAATTACTTCAGCCAATCCGCTTAATGTACGGACTCAATTCAAACTGTTTTGTAGATCATCCAGATCTAATTTTGCCTTTTGCAAACTTTATTTTGTAAACCTCGGAATTATATTTTGAAGATTTTATATTCACCTTTCAAAATTTAACTGACATCGGTGACATCACTGATATTTTGCATACTGCGTTCCAATTGGTCTTTTTCATTGAAATCTCATCGTATGTTTGCAACACTTTCATAATTTTTTTTTTGATTTAGCAGGATTTATGATCTATTTAGTGGCGTAATTATGTTTTGAACATTCTAGGAGGCACTCAGTCACATTTAAGTTTATATTTGTTTGTTCATACACTGATATAATATTCATTAGTATTCATTTTGATGTTCGTTTATTTGCTGTGATAAATGCGGATATTTAACTGACTCCATTATTGATTTAATGTACACAACCGTTCAAAAGTTTGGGGTCGGTAATATTGTTAATACTTTTCTCTTATGCTCACCATGATTAATTAATTAATAAATAAAAAAACAGTAATATTGTGAAATATAATTACAATTTAAACAAACTATTTCTATTTGAAAATATTTTTTAAATGTAATTTATCCCTGATGGCAAAGTTGAATTTTCAGCAGTCATTACTCCAGGTTTAGAATGATAAATATCCTGTTTATAAATGTCAGAAACCTTGAAATAAATTCTTTGCTTTTCCAGATTATGTGCACTTCATTGTAATGCAGCAAAAGACTGCATTGAATGTATCTGATGTCTGAATACACAAGAGGAAAAGGACATATACTGTATATATATTTTAACAAAAAAGGCAGAGAAAAATATTATTGAACAAAGAGAAATATTGCATTTTCACTCATTAAAGATTCATGCCCATAAGCACAGTAAAAGCACCGTGCAACATTGAGGGTTTTCGTTCAGACAGACGAGTCCTACCAGGCAAACATCTTAAGTGCACCACGAGGATCAAGATATTTCTTACTGTCAGTGCCATTAGTGTCTCTGAATTGAGTTTTAGTGTCTTTTAGATTCACTCGTTATGTAATTTCATACGTCTTCATTGATTTTCCATGGGGTATCATTCACAGCTGTATTTAAAGAGGGGTCATATCATGAAAAATCTAATTCTCTTATCTTTTAAGATAAAAGAGCTCAATAACATGAAAACATACTGTAACTTTCAGAACTCAAATCTGCATTTCTAGTCCAAAAGCTATTTATTGAAACTCGATGTTGTAACGGCAGAGAAGGAGAACTTATGTTTACCGGGACAATTTGATCTTAAAAATGTATTAGTAGATTTTGAGATTAACATTAACTAAGATAAATAAATGCGGCAGAAGTATTGTTCCTTGTTAATTCATGTTAACTATTGAAACCTTATTGTAGTTGAACTATTCCTTGAACACTTTTGTCTGTAATCCTTTTCCTTATTCAGGCTCAAAGAAATGTCGTGCCTTTTGGCCCCTGAACCTCACTCGATTTAACTTTGTTGACACCACAGTAATGCATTTTCTCCATCATCTTAAAAGTGTGACCGTGCTCTGTCTAAAAGAGGCCCCGTGAACCCTGCTGATGATTGGTTGATCTTGAAAGCCCTGGTCTTATGGTCAAATATCTCCCTCCTGGGAAAAGCTCTTACAAATGGACCACTTGGAGACCACCGCTGAGAGAGACTTCTTGGGCGAGCATGCACGCAACTCGAGTGTGTGTGTGTGTGTGCTCGTGCATGTTCCCCCTGGAGTCCGGCCCACTGCTGGGAGCGCCATGTGGCCGATTGTCAACCTCCACTCTCTCTCCATCACGTAGCTGCGGGACGCCCTGAAACGCTTCCAATCCAAGCAGATTATTCCGAGATAAAGACTCGGCGACAAGAGCTCTCCGAGGGACACTCGGTATTCCATTTGCAGCTGTATTATTCCAGCACTCCGTGGCATCTGCGTGACTCTTTCCTGCGCTCTGCTTCCCACTGGCACAAATAGATGAACAGATTTCCGTCTCATAAACAAGGGTCTGGTTCCACTGAGTGATTGTGTATGAATTGCACTTAATCAGCTCCTGTGTTCAAATAGCATCTCTGGCTGCCAAGCATTGGGTCTGCTTATACACTCATTAGGTAGATGATAACAATAACAGCAGAGTGTGTCGTTTTGTATTTGCGATGTCATTGTTATTAGACTGCATCAACCTGTTAATGTGCGGTTTGGTGTCAGACACAGCCATTAAAACCCTTAGCGGTGGTGATGTAACACTGAAACTCTTTGCTACTGTCTGTGTGCGGACTCATAAAAGTGTATAATGTTTTCTTTTCCTCTCTTTGTCATTTTAGTAGCTCCCTCCCTCTCTCCTCCCAGACCACCACGTCGACATCTAAACCGAATTACGCAGCTTATCCTGAACCGACTGTTTTCGAAACAAATCATGAGAATTATCAGCTCCTGTCCGAGGTAAGGCAACCTGAGAAACTAAGTGTTGCTCCCATCTGACTTCTGTGAAGGATGTAAATACAGCAGAGCGCTCACACCTCAAGGCAGAGAAAGACGTTGAAGGTCATTTGAAGGGCTGAAGCTGTTTTATGCTGCAGGAATGCTTGACAGCGTGTATGAATAAGACCTGTGATTTTTGCATTATGCCCGATACCACTTTTTTTTTTTTCACTATTCAAATAATATAATACCAACCGTGAGTAAAGTAATACTTCTTTTGAATACATATTTTTTTGAAACACAATCTTGCATTAATAGATAGACAGAGAGATATGACAAAGTACATTTAGATACATTTAATAAATACAATTTGATCATTTATTAAACATTATTACAAATGTTATATGTTATATTATATTTGAAAATACATTTAGTTACAAATGATCTATTAACTAAAAACATATTATAGTAAATCATGTTTGATAAATACAATGTATACATCTTTAATAAAAATATAAATAAAAGGTTGGTTGGTTGGATATGTATGTATGTATGTATGTATGGATGTATGGATGTATGGATGTATGGATGTATGGATGGATGGATGGATGGATGGATGGATGGATGGATGGATGGATGGATGGATGGATGGATGGTAGATAGATAGATATTCATTTCAGTTGATGTAACAAGATTAATTTATACATTTTAATGAAAAATGTATTAAATAATTAGATTATTTATAATATATAATATTATTTATAATACATTTTATTTATCAAATTATTTATTATACATTTTAGTTTTGATGGACCGGTTTGCTTGCATCATCCTTTTCTCCATCATTAAAGCAAATAACATTATTGACTCAATCTTACATATCCTCTTTCACCATCCTATTTATATTTTTCACAGCAGTGAAAATCAAAAGCTCATATGTTGTTCGGTGTTTACCATGGATTCACATAAGCCTCTATTCTTCAGATGAATACAGCATCTTGTCATCATACTGTAGAGTTTGAATATGTAGAACGGAGCCCTGGCTGCTGTCTGTGCCTGTGATTATGAGGGAAAAAATGAATAATACTCCCTCTTCAATGACCTCTGACTCCAACGGCCCTCATTTCTGGCCCCTGGGCATTTAGTTGAAACAGAATGACTCCAAATCACGCTAAATATACAAGCCGGGTCTACAAGGACTTGGGTTATATATGCCGAAATGTGTGGGAGAGAGCATCTCACTCTAACAAGTTTAAACCATGCGTAACAATCTGTCAGAGAGACGCGAATATCATTTCAAAAGCTGACATCTTAATAGGAAAGCACCTTATTTAGGGACATATATGGATTTCTTTATTTTTACCACTTCTAAGAAGAATCATTATAATAATACTGCCGCACTCTCACCAGGAACAATTATAGATGAAATGTTTTCTGTCTCTATTTAATTAAAAAATATTAGAAACTCCCTGCTTACAGCCCCTTTAACCTGACAGCATGACGTTAGCAGCGAGAGGGCAAAGTTTCCGTGTTTCCCGGGTTCAGAAAAAGCAATTATTCTAATTGTTTTGCAATAAATCATTCAGCAGGCAGAATTTAATGAGCTTACGTGCAAGGTATTTTCCAAGATTTGTATCAGTGTCTTTATTAGCATTTCGTGAGGACCACTATTGTTGTTTTTGTTGCTATGCCAAGCAAACTTACATGGAAAAGCAATTACAAATGATATTTTAGCATGTTTTAGCAACTTTCCTGTTTAGTATGTATATGTAATCTGTGTCACTTTCCAGTAGTGGCCTGAAAGCTGTTTGATTGTGGCTAATTTTAGTTTAAGTTTTGATTTTATTAAGATCAGTATGATGTGTATCCAGAAGTGAAAATTTGATACAGGAGATACCAGATCATTTTAATGCAGCGCTCAGCCATTTCTCACTAATGGGAAAACAGAATAATGATGCTAGCATCTTAATCTTTTTTGTTAATTCATTTTTAATGCATTATCATTTCAAATGGCACATAATAACAACAGGTGACGTCATAAGAATGTGACAGGAACGTTTATTCAATGTTTTGACAACTTCTAAATGCATTTCCCTGTTTAAGTGGTAAAAATTCAGGACCAGATTCATCGGATTTGCATTTTGTTAACCACACATCAGTTTATTTGTCCATTTGTCCAGTGCCATCATGTAATTATTGATTATTATTATTGAATTATTGATGTAAGGCTATAAAGCAAGTCATTTTTCTTGGTGGCCATCTTGGTGACATCCATAGACAGCTATTATCTATTAACGAAATTGGGAATGTGCATGTGCATTTCAATCCCGTCCCATATTCCACCATGAGACTAATGCATCCTCTCTAATGACAACATATTGAATGGACAGGAACTGAAAGGCAACCAGAAAGAATGTTTTGTAATATTATAGAGTGATATCACCAGTAGTTCGTCAGAATGATGTCATGCTGTGTGTGTGTGTGTGCGCCAGTGCCCTGTGCTCTGTTAAAACATGACCCTCTCATGTCCACACTTTCATGATTTCGAACATGTGAGGACAGCCTCTACCCATTATGGAAAGGCCTGTCATTATTTTGAGATACTCTGCCTAATGTTGCGGTGTCACCTCTTCACATCATGTCTTCCAGAGTCATATTATCTCACACTCGCCATCGGGTGACACAAAATGCTCTCCCTCCTGCTGAAATGTCCAGTCCAGAGCAGAGAAGCTCCATCTGGGGCACCATCTGCTAGTTTGCTTTCATTACATGTAGGGGGTTGAAAGTCCAACGCTCCCAGTGTTCTATCAACAGGTAAGCAGCTTTAAAATCTCATCCTTTATGAACTGGAAACAACGCTGCTTCTTTTATTAAAACATTTTTTGCGTGCATTCTGTATTTCAATGCATTTCTTTACTTCAAAAAGAAGTAAAGTAAACACAGAATCTCTAATTCAATCTGTGAAATCAAAATATAATTATGGCCACCCATGCTCTCTGCCAGGCATCCTGAGATTCACGGTTGAATCCAAGCCATACATGTGAAATAAGCATCAGATGCTGTGTTTCTCCACCCACATCCACTGGCCCTAAATTACAGGTCAGTGTTTGTTGGTCCTGAGAGCTGTGTGTGGGTTTCGTGTACCGCTGTCATTCTTATCCAGTCCTTTTTATCCCATGCGATTATGTCTCAAACTGATATTCATGGATATTAGAGTTCTGTGAGAGCGAGCAATTGTCCTCTGTCATTTACTGGTGTCAGAAGTCTTGACTTAAAATACATATTTGCAAGACAATTTCCTTCTTTTTTCACGCTGTTTTTGATAGGGCACCAGTGGAATACATTTACAGACAGCGGCACCAGCTTTTCTCAGTGACATATGGACCCTTGAATCATATTTTCTCACCGTCATGTGGGTTTAAACTCGTGTGCTGATATTCTCGGTGTAACAGCTACACCACAGTTTTTTTTTTTTTTGCACGATTTGAGCTAAACATGACAATTTTTGTCTGATTTTATTGCTATTTATAGCTTAGCCAACACTTTTGGAGATTTCACTCATTCCCAATTTGGTTAATAGATAATAGCTGTCTATGGATGTCACCAAGATGGCCAACGAGAGAAATGACTTGCTTTATTGCCTTACATCAATAATTCAATAATAATAATCAATAATTACATGATGGCACTGGAAAAATGGACAAACAAACTGATGCGTGGTTAACAAAATGCAAATCCGATGAATCTAGTCTTGAATTTTTACCACTTAAACAGGGAAATGCATTTAGAAGTTTAAAAACATTGAGTAAACGTTCCTGTCACATTCTTATGACGTCACCTGTTGTTATTATGTACCATTTGAATTGATAATGCATTAAAAATGAATTAACAAAAAAGATTAAGATGCTAGCATCATTTACAGTACATCCTTTTTTTCCTCTACTACAACAATTATGGGTTTAAAACATTTGTTATCATTAATATTATCATTACGTGGTTTTAAACTCGTAACATCAACATTTACATTTGTGCTTTTTAAACAAAGCGACTTACTCTGCATTACATTCAGACTACAATTTTTTTTCAGTTTATGCATTTCCTGGGAATCGAACCCTTGACCTTTGCGTTGCTAGTGCTATTGTTGTACTGTTTGTGCTATAGAAACGTCTATTTCCTGTTGCCAAGTCATATTTTATTTGCGAGCCAAAGAGGAAATGAAGCTTATTCATATTTTGTCAAACATTATGACGACAATAAAGTGTAAATAGTATTTTGCATGGCAACTAAATAATAAAAAAACAATAAAATAATAAGATAACACTTTATTTCAATAGTGCACTTTAGATATTCTACTAATTGTAACTTTGCAAGTACATGTCAACTTATTCCTACTAACCCTAACCTACAGTAACAGTCTACTAATACTCTAATAAGATTTAGTTGACATGCAGTTGACATGCTACGGATAGTTAGTAGAAAGTCTAAAGTGGACTTTTTAAATAGATATAAAATAAAAAAATTAAAAAACAATCTTTGTGAAGATTTCTTAAAAACCCTTGTTTTGAATAATGTGTGGATTTGGTGTGAAGGTTCGATCACGCCATGTCAGAATTACTGTATTACGAGATTCCAACTTGCAAAAAGCATTCACGTCCTTGTAGAACTCATAATTACACATTGAAAACTCTTTTCTGAGATCTCCAACTTGTACACCACATGAGCACGATACCACCTGACCACCGCAGATTCATTTAGGCGTTGTTGGTGTAGAAAAGCATATTCTGAGGATGGGAACAGCTCTGAGTATAAAATCATGTTGTCATTTCATAAATACGGTAATTACGACATGATATGAAGCAGCACGAGTACATAATGACAGAATTTTCATTTTTGGGTGAACTATCCCTTTAAGAAATGCAAGGGTTCCTTGCATGAGTTTGCAGTTCAGACATTATTTTTTTTTATTTTAACCAAAAATATCTTTGATATTGCCTGCAATAATCTCCCCCTCACAGGAACACAATGTAATCTACGGACAACAAGTGCTTTGTGCCAAACAGAGCTGTGTTTTCCAATGATTTTGCTAAATCATTTCCTGTCCGATATCTGTTGTGACCTTTAACATCTCTGCGTTTAACTTTTAAAGCGCAGACTTTAATGCCGTGAATACCAGCCAGGCCATTAATCTCCTGAAGTTTTTCCTATTGGTTTACAGACAGCTGTGATTTTGCACTGGTAAGCTTTTCCGCGATTTGTTTGACAAAGATGCTGAAGATGATCATTTTCACCACATCCAGTGGCGCAATCCAATGCTTAATCTCCATTGCAGCATGACCCAATGCAGTCTGGGGCTTTCAGTGAATGCGCGTCAAAGGGAAGCTGTGAGTGATTTGATACATTTCCTTTGTGAGGTATTCTGGTTGAAGTGATCTGAAGACAGACACTGAAATGTGATGATAAAACCAAAGCAGACCGGGATGCGAATGCACGCAAACATCCGGAATCCCTGCCTCGTGCGATAATGAGAGTTTGAGCAGGTCTTAATTCTCACAGATGGGATCTGTCGATAGCAGATTAATGGAAACTAGGTTTGTGTGTTAGTAATGCATGGCCAGCAAAACCCATGAGGGATAAGAACGAGACATGTTGAGTCTGGCATAACTGGCCAAAAGTAGCCATGCTACAACCTTAGCAGCGTTTTTTTCAGTAGCATGTAGTGTAGCTTTTCCAGTAATCATGTAATTTTTGTAATTTTCTTCCACAATGTCATTGTGGTCAGTGTCATGTATTTAAAGGCATTCTGTGATGGAAATGACAGTGATGGAATTGACATTTTAAACACTTTTGGAATCAAACAGCTGATTTTACAGTATATCTATATTTTATGTATCATAAATACACGTAACTACATTTTCACACTTTTTGCATAATTTGACAAATTCAGTGGGAATCACACACAAACAATACAATTATAATTTATTATTTTTACAACTTTATAATTTCATAGTCCTAAATACACATAATTAAATAATATAAATGTTTTTTTTTGGCATCAGTAGATGCAAAATGCATTTTGATTGAAAATGCCAAAATAAAAATGTGAAATTTGCACTGATACTGTTGTCTCCTTTTAGGGGATAAAAAACATTACTGGGACAAAATACTAAATAAAATATACACTACCATTCAATAATTTGGGTTCATTATTTATTTGTATTTTTCTTAATTAATACTTATTTTATATTGTTTCATACGTCCAGATTGGACTATTGTAATTCATTTGATATGATGGTATTTCTCATGCATCACTTTCACGTCTGCAGTTGGTTGAAAATGCGGCTGTTAGGCTTTTAACCGGGACTGGGAATATGAGAGTATAACACCTGTACTAGCATCCCTTCATTGGCTTCCAGTCAAATTTAGGATTAAGTAAGATGTTATTATTTGTTTTTAAGGGCTTAAATGGGATGGCACCAAGTTACATTAGTGAACTTCTTCAGCAACATACATCCTCTAGCCCTTTAAGATCTGTACAAAGGTTTCAGTCTCGACTAAAATCAAAAGGAGACAGGGCCTTCTCTGTTGCAGCTCCTTGTTTATGGAACAGTTTACCCCTCCATGTTAGATTTTGTGCCACCCTTAATGCATTTAAATCTCATTTAAAGACTCTTTTCTCGTGCATTTGATCGTAATTCATTTTTGTAATTGAATCAGCACTTTGGCCAACGTGTGTTGTTTTTAAATACAAATAAATGTGATTGATTGATTGATTGATAAGGTTTCTAAACAAAAAATATATAAATGCTGTTATTTTAGAATGTTCTATTTATCAAAAAAAAATCAGATAATCAGAAATGTTTCTTGAGAAATCAGCATATTAGAATGATTTCTGAAGGATCATGTGACACTGAAGACTGGAGTAATGATGCTGAAAATTCAGCTTTGCATCACAGGAATAAGTTACATTTTAAAATATATTCAAATAGAAAACATTTTAAATGGCAATAATATTTCAGAATATTAGATTTTACTGTATATATGATCAAACCGACCCCAAACCTTTGAACGCAAGTGATGTTTACCTTGATTTTTCAGTTTTTTCTTCACACATCATGCGTCTCATTCATCTCAAGCACGGTGTTTGCTCAGCTCTTTTCCTAAAAGTGTCAGCTTTTCCAGTAACAAGCTATATTGCTGTTAATAGATTCACTGTTGTTACTTACATAGCTTGTAATGCAGCTAACTGCATTTGAAAAAGGTTTTTAAATAGCTTGTAGCTTTGGTGACACACATTCTTTGGTTGTGTGCCATGTACCCCTCATAAACGCATCATTGCTCGGTGAGATTAGCACAAGCACTCCTTTAGATATCTATTCAAGCCTCTGACTGAGGTGAAGCCAATGTGAGACTCGGGTCATTATGATGTCTCAGAACATCACACCAACTGCATGACATTCCTCTATTAATACACTCGATAAACTCAATGCAGCTGTCAATGTGAAAATCTTTGGCTCTGTCTGCTTTCGGAAATAATTGCCTATTTACAAACCCACTGAAGTGTTTCGGCACAAATAGAGTATAAAATGCAAGCCTGATGAGGCGGTGTCAACCCTGTCAGTATTGCAGCGAGCCCGGCAGCGTCCTCCTTCGCCACCCTATTTGAGATTTCTGTCACCCCGCACGCTTGTCACACAACTGTCGCATTAAGCTGTCCCTCTCTTGTCTTCCTGCTTGTCACCTTTGGGATATTAGAGGGCGTAATTTGTGCCATTGAATTTAAACTGTGAAAAATAGTTTGAGGCCCAGATTCAATCAACCCCAAATTGAAACGAAACTTTTCGTGGAAACCGTCATTGCAAAAGACTATGGAAGAGAACTATTGCAAACGAATATGTGTGAAGATGCGATTTGTTTGAAACATTTTTTGCAATAAAATAGCCAACACAAACAGTTAAAGAAAATATTTTCAGACTTTTTCCATTATTTGACAAAATGCAGCTTGATTTGGAAATGACATTGACTCTGTGTGTGTGTGTGTAATAATATTTTATGATACATTTCTTTATTTAAGATTGAAAGTATAGTTCTGGAGAAGGTTGAAACCATACAATTGATTCTATGGAAAAGAGCAGCTCTGTCATTTTTATAATAACTCTTTTTGTGTTCCACAGGGAACAATTTCAGTGAGTTTGGAGCGATATGAGTGTCTGCGATGACAGAATTTTCAGTTTAATGCCTGCTACAGACTGTGCCATCTCTGCAATCCTATAAGATCATTACAAGTCACACTGTGGATCTAATAAACTTGGGTACACTGTACGCTGATGACACCTATTGAATTGTAGGCTACGTACATTAATATAAAAGAATAAAATGTCATCAGCATGCGCTAGTGGTTAACAAATAGAGCATGATGAATCGCACTTTAGCAATTGTGGTTTTTAACGTGCACTGAAAAAAAGAGGAGGAAGCGAACGAGGAGAATATGGACATGGTCATTGCTAGGGAAAAGAGGCCAACTGGTCAAGTCAAGTAATTTTAAATAGCGCTTTTCACAATACAGATTGTATCAAAGCTGCTTCACAGTATCAATCAAAACAACTTAACAGTGTTTGTTTATTACTGGAAAAAGACATCCAAGTTTGGTAGAGCTGATCAGTGGTAGAGCCCGACCGATATATCGGCGGGCGGATATTATCGGCCGATATTAGGCATTTTCCTAACTATCGGTATCTGCATTTATAATGGCCGATAAATGAATATTTTAAAAAATGCGGGTGCGGTGATTCATGTAAGGGTGGCGCTGCCAATAAAGCACCTAAAAGCTGTCACAAAGAACTGGCAAAAGTAATGATGCTTGGCCATGACAATTTTGCAAATGGAGCTTGGTAAGTAGTTTTAAGTTTTAGCGCCATGCTGTGATGATCAATATGTCATTTCATGCTGCATTTTTATTGGCTAGTCAGCAATCAGACTGTGAGATAAGCATGCAAAATTTTTGACACTGTCAGAAAATGATCGCAAGCTGTCTTTTGTCGCAAGACCGTCAACATCTTTGAACCTCTCTCTCTGTACGACGTAAGACCACCGTTTAGGACCACAGAAACCGCCACGATTGGTCTTTGGTCTTTTAATCTTTCTTCTGGGACTGCCCAAAATCATACAATGTGTATCGGACATAAAGCAAATAATCAGCGGAAGGTGCAGCTCGATTGGATTGACCAACAATAATGTGGTTGAGTCATTATTGTCAGTAATTTACACCAAATTTTTTTTTTACCTACATTAATTATGCATCTTAAAAAGATACAACAGATGTTATCCCCCAACATAATTCGGGGGTAGGCCTACATGTCTGTTCCTGGAAGCTGTTCAAGCAAATGGAAGGTTTCCTCTCAGCATAAATGACGGGGAAACAGCCCAAATGCATTTCCAGCTACTATCACTGCTCCCTGCTTACTGAGTTCTCCCCTCGTCACGAGCGATTAACCCAAATCTCCTCTTTTTTGTTGGAAATATCTGCAACAGCCTCCCTAATGCAATATTACTGCTTTCATTTGCCTATTTGTCTTCGCTCATTTGCAATTTGCACTTTTATTTACACAGTCATTTTTTTGTGTGTGAAGAAGTCTGCAGACTCTGTGTCAGAAGCACATCATTTTTCAAAATTAAATGTTTAATGGTTCATGCATTAATTGGCCATGATTTAGCTCTGATAACTTCTGCAGGAAGCACTCTAAAAGATCTATTATACTCATTGCTTGAGTATCCTCTGAATAATCCGGTGGCTCTGCTCTAAAACCCACCCATGTCGATCCTGTAATTTTTGCTTTATTATGTCCTCTCTACCTGTACCTCTCTCCAGCGCTCCTTAAGCCTTTCTCGTTCCCTGGCAGATAAACGTAGGGACATGACAGATGGGCATTTTCACAATTTGGCTGTTTTCTGAACCTCCTACCTGAAGCAGAAACGCAGAACCATTATGATATTCCCAGGTGGCGGCACAACAGGCTGGCGGTGCAGGACTGTCTGTTGCTTTGGTCACTCTACCGTCGCCTAATGCGGTAAATAAGTGAACATTTTTGGTCCTCTTTACTCAAAAAACACACTTTTGACACTAATGACAAAACATATGATTTGGCCAGCTACAACTTAATCTTTCTTCCATTCCTTCCATTTCTTATACAGCCACTCATATATTTACACCTGGCATTAACATTGGTCAATTGGTGGACAGCGCTAAATACAGATGTCTTGGAAACGCATCTGATCACTGAAACAGCATTTGGAGGTTGTCATGGACATATCACATATGTTATATGTTATATGTTATATGCTAATGTGCCTCAGGCAGTATTGAAGGACCCCCAGGTCATGCAACATGTAATAATTGTGCCAGGTTCTGCTGTAATACAAAACTACTCATATATATGCAATGTAAAACAATTCTGACTTTTTTCTCGCAATTGCGACTCTAAATCTTTTTTATTCTCAGAATTGGTAGATATGAAATTATATATATATCCCTTAAACGCATACCTCAAGTCTTTAGTGACCCGGGACGTCATTCGTACCCTCCTCCTCATTGATCTTTTAAATTTAGACATCAACCTTCTTAGAATTCCTCAATCAATTCATAATAAGCAATAGCCTGGTTAAAACCAGACCATTCTCAGTTGTAACTGAGTTATGGTCTGGCAAAGCGTCATAGACAAATCATTTCCAGAGGGGCGTCACCAACGGACGTCGCGGATAGACCTAAAACCAATCAGAGCGATGAAGATGATGACGCATGCAGAGCGGTGGAGACACATCTCCGAGTGTTGTTCTTTGCTCGGTTTTTAACAAAAAGGAAACTTTCAAATCGCTTAAAACAGACGCGATAGCTGATTCGAACGAGTGATGTTCGACGGCGGCATCCATCTTTGTAATGTAGGCTACAAAATCTGCTTCAAAATCCCAGCGCTGTCTTCATCGTGTAAAGCCCGCCCCAACGTTTCTGATTGGTGCCTCGATTTCGGCGGATTGGAAATGAGCTTGAATGAGCTCTCTGCCAGACTAACTTTCAGAGCAAATCTAAAATTGCCGGAAGTTGTCTGGGTTTTCCCAGGCTAAATAAGCAATATAACAATCATTTATATATTTATATATATATATAAAATAATGCCTGTTTTCCCATTCATTTTTGGTTAACATTTTATAGGGTTGCTAACGTTAAGGTGTAATAGTGTAAGTATATTTTTTCTGCACAACTATAATTTAATCTTTGGTGGCTGAAAAAGTGCAATTCACTTTTATTCCACAAGGTGGCAATGTCTGATACACAATGGTGAAGTGACGTTTCACTCATAGTTACCGCAGGCAGAAAACAAAAGGAAGCATCATCAGCAAAAGCTGAAATGTCTCAGTAATTTACTGCAGAGCAAGTACTGAATGCAATCAAATATTATTGTCACTGTCACTTGATGGTGGATCTGGTGAAGAAGCTGTTAGCGATCAAAATATTGATTTTGAAGATGAATGATAGTTTTGAGAATATGTTTGAGATCTCGAATATGAGCCAGATGCTGAATATACTGGGAAATGAGCTCTGACGAGGTCAGTGACGATGGTATAAAACATCTGCTCAAACTGAACCTTTCCAAGCTCCAAAAGGTTATTCTTCTGTAATTGTTACTTTAACATCAGGAGAGTTTTAAATGATCACGACAGGTAGAGATCCATCTGTGTTCGATATAGATCCGGGTTGCGCTAAAGTCCTGAATATGTAATAATGATTGGCGAAACATTCATGCATTTAAGGGAGATATATATATCGACTGATACATACTGTATATACTGTATATACACCATCCTGGCCACCCCTGAGGTATCTTGAGCTATATTACAGAGCCAAAGGCAACAGATACGTTCATTCATTAATTATGAATAGCAAATTGCAACAGCAGTAATTTGTTGTGTGTCCTAAAGCACATTTACTTTGTATTAAGTTTCAAGAAGGATATTAGTGCCACTGAGATCCCTTGTTTCACCTTGAACTCAATGGCTAATCCATTTCACGATATAACATCATGTGAAGATAAATCCGTGTTAAGGCTGATGACATGATCGGCCATTATTATCGCTCTAAGGTTATAATTTACTACCGAAATCCAACATCCTCATGTTTACTGCTATTCAGAGTAAAATAACCTTGCAGTAAATGTTATGTATTGGAAGGTTAAAGATGTGGATCTAAGAAAAATGGCAAGTAATTGCCAATCACGCTGTCAACATCTGACGTCTAGACTGCGGAGGAGCGACTCAAGTGCAAACCGAACACTGAATCTGTAATATAAGGCCTAAAAGAAGTGAAACCTGTGATGTGGATAGATAGATGGAGGTGAAAGAGGAGGAGAAAAAGACTCTGATGACAGCGGCAAGTAGTTGACTGATGAATGTGAGGTAAATGTACAGGTAGCCAAACAACTTATTGACAAAGCGGTTGGTCTATTGATTGACTGCTTGATTGATTGATTGTGGTTTTTTGAGCTATAGTTTTCCCGAGTTTCCCATTGTTGCTTTGCCAGCTCTGAGTTTTACCCACACCCCTTGAGGACTTTTGATAAATTAAGACTATAATTTGGTTATTTCTGGAGTAGAAGCTCATTTTTCGTCTGCCTTCAGCTCTCAAAAAATGAATTTGGCCTTAAGTAAGTTTGCTCTTTTGATTAATTTTAATCATGTTTTTCATTTTACTAAAAAATAATGAGCGGTTTTGATATGTATTCTTTGTGTTTTGAACAAAACTATGTCAATTAATTAAACCCAATCAGAAAAAAATGGTGTTGTTCCGGGCTGAGGTCCTACCTCTTGGATCTGAATATTTCATATGCTCTGGAAAGTAATGGATGCTTATGAGGACTGTAAATAGTTATCTGTGTTTATAGTTCTATCCCTATAAGGCAAATCCATTCAATGTGTAAGAACCTTTATCTTTAACATGCACCAATGCTACAATTTTCATAATCATTTGTTAACAAACAACTATTCATTACTTCAATGAGCTCATTGTTATTACATTGTTTAAATTAGTACATTTTTAGCTAACTGTGATTTGTATACTGCATGTACATTTCTGAAATAACTAAGACAGTCACCTCTGATAACAGATCACTCTGAATTCTAATGTGGACTCATGCGTTTTCTGTAAAGCTGCTTTGAAATGATGTGTATTGTGAAAAGCGCTATACAAATAAATGTGAATTTAATTTAATTTAAGTGCAAGAACAAAAAAACAAAAACAAAAAAAATCCGCTTTTTTTCTAGTTGTTAGTGAGGATGCATCTTGTTGTCGCCTATTTTACCAAGTTGCTGTTGGTGGCTTCACTATTTTTAGTATCTTATTCAGAGTCTCTTTATTTGGCAGAAGGCTGCTTTTTGACAGAGGGCATTTCTCTGTGGCTCGTGTTTCCAGCTCTGCAAACTCGCTGGTTTGACAACCTCACACATAAAGGAGTCAGATTGAGCTGGTTACGGTTCCTTTTTTCTGCTCTGCACGCATAGCTGGGGGGAAAAAAGCTTCATTTTCTACAGGAACGTTGACAATTGTCAATCTGCCACTTTAAATGCTTGTCCTCTTAATGCAGGATATATTCTGATTGGCTGTCAATATTTTTGTGTTCATCAGCTGGAAAAAGTGATGAAGTGATTAACAACGATTATTGTTTCTCTGTACCATTATCGCTAAAGTTGTGGTGTGGACTTTGCTATTCTTTTATATTTAGAATGATTTTTTTCTAACTATGTCTTTATCGTTATAATTATAATCCTTGATTGTGAACGGGTTGAGGGGGAATGATTATAATATAGGCAACATAAACACTGGACCTTGTCACTATTATTATAGTTGGAGGACAGTTTATAGGATGTTTTAGCTGTTTACAATTCTTTTTGACTGAAAATTCAATAGTGCAAGTAGCTGAAAACCATTTTTGGAAAGCTCATGGGTGCACATACTTACTGTAGCTGCAGTGCAAAGGAAGGACAAACTGAGTTTTCTGCACACCTCCTGGCATAGTTTTCACAGCACAAATGTCAACTTGTTTACCAGCTGACAGAATAGTTGCTCTCATTTTTTTTAAACTACCTGAAGTGAATTTCTCAAACAAACCTGCCTGTTAAAGACTTGACATCCAAACAAGTTGCATTTTGGTGGCTTGTCTGTTAACTCCGTACTGGTAACATTGTCATACTGACTCACAAAATTTCTTAATACCCTTACAAAGCACTGTGGTACTGTGGTAGGAGAGAATTGCAAAAATATTGTTTAAAGTCGGCATCAAACGGATGTTGCGATTAGTATTTTTCCCCCCTATTGTGACGTATAATTCTGTCATGACAACTCTCGGAGTGTATTTGGTTTTGGCTAGATCTGCTACACTGCTGCTGCTGCAGAGCAAGTACAGAGACTTGCTACTGCCAATACATTCACAGACATGCTGCCGTGAACAAGTAAGACATGCTTCTGCTGCACATACTGTATAACATACATGAAATAACCCCTGTAGCAGATCTAAACAGGTGGAGCTGGGGAAGGTGGAGGGTTTCTGAAGGGCGCTGCAGACTGCTAACAGAAAACAATGCTAAGTATTTGAATGATGACCTGCAAGCTCATTGGCTGCTGATGCCACAGCAACCAATCAGCTGCGCTATGTAGGTAACGATGTGATCGCTAACAAATTGAGTTAAAGGTGCTGATTTGACTGTCTAAATAATAAAAATACCTTAATAAGTTTGCAGATATTTAGGAAACATTCTAAGTTTACATACTAATTTCTCTGAAAAACGACGCTACAGGCAGATATTTTACTTTGAAATGTGCGTTCCATGTTGGAATGTCTGTTTTTGTTTTGGTCTGTGTAATCCCGCTCACTGCCAAAGTACCGTAATAGTATTTTGACACCACTGGTTGCCAGTTGGCGGAAAACGCAGCGTATTGCATCCATGGAAGCCAGCAAACAAACTGGGTCAGAGATTGCAGATTCTACTCGACCTAAAAAGCCTCAGGATCCATCTAAAAATCTCTATGAACGGATGCATATTAAAACGCGGATAAAGCAACTCGTTAACTTAGTGTGTAAGTCTCCCGCCTTCCATTGTCAACTGCGCTCGCTCCTCCTGTTGCGTGTCCTCAATCTGGAAACCCGCATGAGCGTCAAGTCTGAGGAGGAAGGGGCGGGGGAAAGAACACTTTTCAATATTTTGAATTTGGATTGCAGTACCCATTTCAACCACCAGCTGTCAATATTACATACTGCACCTTTAAGGACCCGCCTGCCCTGCACCATCTAGAGTTTCATGACAGAACTTTATATTAAATCAGAGTGAAACGGCTTCTCGAGCTAGAAAATAATTTAGGGGGACTAGATTGGTAATTTAATCAATTAATTGGATTATTGGATCGTGATTCGCTAGAGTGGTGTAGGGATGACGTAAAATTTGTAGGCCAACCCGGAAGTTCACTCATGGTTCCCTCGAAAAAAACCCAATAGGATTTTTCCATAGGCTTTTGGATTCTCGCAAAAAAAAAAAAAGCAAAAAAAAAAGCACTGTGATCAACAAAAGTATTATGATGCTTACACATTTTGTCCACCAAGATAATTTTCACAAATTAACACAACTTTACGAATTTTGAAGCCTAAATACAATCGGCAGAAGTAAAAAGCTAAGCTATAAATGAACTACACCACAGTATCACGATTCCAACGTCAGACTCACCACCACTAAGCTTCCGACAACTCTTTCAGTTTTTATCTAAAAAACATTTCCACTGCCATTTTTGAGTTAGTGTAAGAGCGCGATTAAAAGCACAATGCTAAAAGTATTGCTCTTACCTGTTCGACTGATGATGTTTAATGTCCCTGACCCCCTCTGTAGTCCTATTTAGCCACTTGTTAGCAACCGCCTTTTTCAAGACACGTAACATAAATCATGAGTGGGGTCTTTTATGTCGTAAAATAAAAGGTAAAAGTATCTCGAGCTAGTGTTCACCACAGACCTTATTTCAAACCCATTGACTTCGGGACGATTGAACCGGAAGTGCTTAAATGCTAACTCGTTTCTGGGTTTTGGCCTCCAAAAATGCGTCAGCACTCAATTGCTGTGATGGCACTGACAGGCTGTCCCGCACTCACGACAGTAAACAAGTCGCTGCAAGAGGGAGGATAAGTTATTTTGATTAAAGATTACAAGGGCACATTAAAAAAAAAATGTGCATGGATAAATCTTTCATAATAAATACTGCAATATTCCCTAAAAACAAGAATTGTCAATTTTTGTTTCATGGTGACTAAAGATTGTGATAACTGTATGAAAACAGTGTGGATGCGCAGTTGCACTGACTTTAAACAAACTCTTTTTCAAACAGAGATGCTGCTTTTTTGATAAACAACAGCAGAACACAATGACCTCAAAATAACCCTCAGATTGTTTTTTTGTTTTTTTTTGGATGATACAATCACATCTGTACTCTACATCTGTAAATCTCAATGACATGAAATGGTGTGTAGCTGTAAAATACATGGGTCAGACAAGTGCGTGTGAGCATTCTGTTCCAGAACAGTAAACACTTTATTAATCAGACTGTAGAGGTTTATCCATAGCTACAGTATAAGAAAAAAGGCAAGCGCAAATATGCTGTTATATTTTAAAGCAGCTGAATGATGTCACACGTTGTGTGTACACAATTGATAAAGTAAAAAAAAATTGCAATTGCATTTTAAGTTTGACCACGATATGCTTTCCAGTTGTCTTTAGTGGGATAGATTTCGCAGTCGCGCTAGTGTGTGTGCACTTCTCTGTGTGGGTCTTGATGACCATACAGGGTCTTTTGATCAAACCTGTATAATTCCAGGTGCACTTTGCTTTTCTCCATGTCAAGTTAATGTTATGCTAATATTATGCTAAAATCTGATAATGTTAAATTTTCTGTTAAAGTCCCCATGAAATCAAAATTTTAGTTTTTTGGCTTTTAGTATGAATATGTTAGACTTTCTGTTACAAGCTAGTGTGCTCCAAAACAATGACAAAATTCACATTCAGAAGATATAAGATGTCAAAACTTACAGTCTCTCACTTCCGCCAACATGGATCAATGATTTTGATGACCTCACTCTAAACTTCAGCTTCTCATCAGATTTTCTGTCCAATCACATGCTTTGTAGAATCTGAAGTGTCCCGCTCCCTACATTATAAATAGACTGCGGCTAAAATAAGTCACTTGTTCACACAATTACTATTTTCTATTCTTTAATGGTGAATGGTATATAATGCACTATATAGCCTAGACTAGTGGGTGATTCAGACAGTGTAAAAAAGCTTTCCATTTGGGCGAATGAAGTTTGGTTTCACATTAGGTTCACGCGAACTCGCACACTGCTCCGGACGCTCAACGGCACATATTAGAAAACATATCGGACCCATTTTAATTCTGCAAAGAATAAAGTGATATGGAGGAGATTTATGTGGAGAAATGGCTAGAGATTAGGAGGAAACTGCAGCATTACCGAGCTCAACGGCTCTGGCTAAGCTGTGATAAACTAAACACTATTGGCTATTTAAAAAAAAAAAAAAAAGAGAGCCTGTTTCAGTGGAAATTGTCAACACACTGAATATCTAATGCTTTGCGTTATGGCCTATAATAAATAATTGTGTTTATTGTAATTTAATATGTAAATTCAATTGAGTTTGTAGCAACCACGATTAGCTAAAGTCATAAAACGTAATCTATACGTACAATGAACAATAGGCCTACTCGTTTTAATAAAATTCCATTAATTCTTTCTTTCATTCATTCATTATTTATTTATTTAAATCTAACGGACATATTCGTTAACATTTAAGCCATGGGTAGGCTATGTTTTTGTTGTTGTTGTTGTAAATGTTCTGCTATTCGCCCCATCAGTCCTCGATGCACTCCAGAGTTGTTCACTCGAGATCCGCTCGGACCGATTCGTATTCGAGTCGTTTAGTCCAGTGCGTGAGACCGGTTTAGTGAACCGGTTCAAATGATTCATCGAAAAGATCCGACTCAGAAGAACGATTCGTTCACTGATCGGACATCGCTAGCAGACGCGGTGTAAGCACAAGAAAGGGGGGGCTGATCTCAGGAGCGTGTTATCATCACACACCACAGGAATGAAGCAAACCAAACGGATGCTTAACATACAGTTATTTTGCATAACTTTGTTTTATTATCTAAACCCGCGTTTCTTTGTTTCTCACTGACTGGGTAGGGAAAGTTTCATATCTGAGGAGGAATACCTGCCAACTAACGGAACGCATCATCCGCAAACCGTCACACCTTCGCCTCAGTATTTGAGAGCGTTGAGGAGATCGCATCTGCTTTCGGACTGTATTTTCTTCTTTTGTTTCTTTTTGGGGTGAGGGTCAAGTCCCTTGAAGTACGTATATTTTTCTTTTACAAAATGAGTGTGGATCCCTAGTTCTGTGCCCCGGTTTTCAGTAGGTTTGTGCGGATCGTTTTGTGAAGTAGTTTTAGTTCCCTTAGACTGTTGTGCTGTTTCATTTGTCTCTTTCTTGGATGCTGGAATTTAAGACTGACAGTCCCGTTCTCTCCTCATGCCCATGAAAACAACTCTCGGATGGTAAGGATTCCAGAGAATGGTAAATGATCGATGGAAAATCATGAACAGTGTTTCAGAACTCGAGGATGGTCAGCAGCATAAATCGCAGGTATGTGTCACGCGCATCATGGAAAGCTATTAGACCTGTGTCGCAAATTATGAATATGATCAAATGCACGTCACATTTCGTTTTTTATATCCCCCACAAAAAAAAAAAAAAAAAAAAAAAAATCAGGGGGATATTACTCGTAGCTGAATATTTTGAAACGCATGCCACTGTAACAAATCCCAAATACATGGAAATTGTAGAAAAAACTATTTGTTTAAATAAATATCATTTGAGAAATTTCAGTAGGCTATTTGTCGTCTTGACTATTCTGTGTCTTCTAATTGTTTTGGATCAGACAGTGTTGCCTTGAAAGAGATTTAAAAAGTATGACTTTAAATAATACATGAATATATATTATTGAAGGATTTTTTGTGTGTGTGCACCTCATTTATAATTGCCTAACTGTATATATATATATATATATATATATATATTGGCCAAAATGTAAAGTACTGTTAGCCTATATATATATACAGTATATATATATATATATATATATATATTGATATCTAGAGAACCAAGTGGTCTGTATAGTGCTGACAAACAGTATGCAGTACAATTTAGTGACAACAAAATAAAATGTACAAAAGTAGATGCATTCAAAGGAGTGCTTGTTTCACACAGTATTTACTAAGAATCACTAAAAATTATTTGAAAGCAGAAAATCCATTGACAAGGCTATTGGTAAATTTTGTAACCAACTCGTGACCGCTTCTGTTAATCGCTGGTGGATGCTGATAATACCTAAATATTGACAGATTAATGGGCTTAATATAAGTTTATTGGCAGTAAAGAATAATTCCCTTTATCTCTCAAGCACTCAGAGTGATATAGTGCGAGTGTCAGATGATGCCTCTCTCCATGCCCTCTGCACACGAGGGAATACATTTGTTTCTATTATGCAGCTCACACAGAACTCCGGGATTAAGCTCAGCTCCTCCATGTATGAGCGACTGCATGTGTGCCAGAACATTTCACTCATGACTGGTGGAAGTTCATGCATTCACTGCAGAGAGAGAGCACATCACAGATCGGCATCCAGAGGGGTGTTGCATCTTTGATTTCTTTATCTCTCTCTGTCCTTTTCAAAGCTCTTGCTGTTGCCTGCATTTCACAGCAACTGTAATCTGCTGTCAGCATTTAGTGGGAAATGTGCATAACACGCTGTTTATAGCAATCCTGATTATAGAGGTTTAAGGGTGGGATCACAGTTGTAACAGCTGTTTATTACTGCTATCATCCTCACGTGGCATCCTCTAACCTTCTCTCAGCGGGGGTGTGAAGTGTGCATAATACAATGCCCTTTCAGGAATATGTCAAGCCCTGCTTTTGAAGCATCAACATCAACACGAGCCGCTTGTTTTAATGGCAGTTCTTCATTTGCCTGTCTTGTCTAACCGAGTCATTTTATCACGCTGCACAACCAAAAGTGTCGTGCCAGTTTATCAAACTGCCTGGGCTTGTTTGCTTTAGTGCTGTGCAAGTTATTTTAGGGGTTGTTAATTAATCAACGCGAATTCATCCGCCATCCATTTCTGACTGATGTTTATTAATAAAATATTCGTTTGGGAGCGGGAGTGAGAGGGGAGGGGTGGGATCTCATGGGACGAATAAAACCGTTCACCTGCTGTGCTGGAGCGTTCAGACTTTGATGGACACGATTTGTAATTTCTCATGCTGCTCTTTGTGCCTTGATTTTTCCCCCCCAGTTGAGTATAGTAGGTGAAACCCCTGCCCGTTGCGCAGCTGTAAAAGCGAGTTAAAAATGGGCTTAAGGGTCTTGTTAGACAGGCGTACAGGTAAAATAAGGATTTGCATGTTTTGCTTTTCCTTTAGCAATGTGATGTATGCTGTGTGTGTGTTACGTAAAGGCCACACAAGTCACAGTAACATTATTGTATGTTCAGATGGACTCATTAGCTCCTTGTTCCTCAAATGCTGTGGATTTCTTCACTGTCGGCCCTCCCTTGCTATGCTTTAAAGTCTACCCCTGCAGACACACACGATCACACATGCTGGAAAAAAACAGCTGCAGTGAACTCCTTTCCTGTTGTTATTTACTGGCCTTCATTTCTTTCCAAACCAAAATTATTTTCTTTCTTATTTAGAAGTTGAAATTGCTATTTTGCATGCAATGAAAGTGAATGGTCACCAAAAGGGCCATAAAAATAGCCCACACAAATTGTGCACTATAATAAAAAGGGCCATTCACACTAAGGCCGATAACTATAATGATAACTATAATTTTAATAAGAAGGTGCACTCTTAAAAGTAGAAGTTCTTTATTTTCATCTATTAACATCCATGGAGCCTTTCCATTGTACAAAGTGTTCTTTATAAGGGAAAAGGGTTCTTCAGATTATTAAAAGGCGCTTTGTTATGGTTATATTAAGAACTGTTCACTGAAAGGTTCTTTAGAGAAGCAAAAATGGTTCTTCTATGGCATCGCAAAAACAACAACAAAAAAAAACACCCCTTTTATAAACCTTTTTTTTAAAGAGTGTACGTCCACACCACAGCTATAACAATAACGACACTGAGGAACGATATCATGGGAATCACTTTCAGAATTATTTTTTTCAGCACGAAAACAACATAACTGCAGCACGCACTTACTAATAAACAATGTTATTGTCCATTATCGTTCTTGGTGTGAACTCTTCTGAAGCTCCAATCTCATTCTCGTTCACATATATGCCAAGGTTTGTCAAATATTTAGATTTTCATGTGTTTCAAATTTGAATATACACATATTCACATTACACAAATGAGGTTTGAAATGGATTAGAGAGAATGTATCTTATGTCTTCAGATGACTTATAGTGCACAGTTTGATGGACTACTGTTTTTCATAAAGATTTTATGAATTTTTATGTTTCCATCTTGTCATTTTTGGAGCTTGACAGTCCCTGGTCACCATTCACTGTCATTAAATGAGAAAGAATACTGTGAACATCCTGCCAAACCTGTCCTTTCCTTCTTGCTCTGGTTTGGAACGTCGTGGAGACGAGTAAAAAAAAATGACAGAATTTCCGTTCTTGAGTGAACTGTCTGTTTCTTTAAGCTGCTACTGTATTTTGAACCCTGCTAAAACATCCGTGAATTGTTCTTCAGACCAGGTAATTGATTTGCTTGGCAGTCTTTGGACTTAAAGGCCATTTAGCTATAAGGGGCTGGAGCCATTGACGATTTCAAAGACTGTACGAAACATTTGCCATCCTGTACAGCTTAAAAAAAATGAGCAGTGGCCATTATACAGTAACTTGCAGACTTCATTTCAGCACAGGATGATAGCGGCCACCTAAAGTTAAATAGAGTTTTATCAATTCTTTCCCTCTCAAATGTGTCAAGCTGCTTAGGTTGTAGTAGCTATTAGGATTTGCAAATTGAACAGACTTGCTGACAGCCTGGGTAGCTTTTCATCAGGATGAAGTGTAGATGTGGAGGAAACCCAGATACTTTATCTCTTGAGTTAATCTTTAGAGAATCTGGGAAGTCGTGCCCAGCAGTTGTCTGCTTTCTGTCCTGCAATCTCCCCGCGGGCACACAGCAATTCGACACGGCCAAACAAAGACAATGTGAGAGATGTTTACCAATTTTGTGCTGGACACAATGGGGATGGGAAGTCCAAACATGTGGGCTGAAATTCATTTCTTCGGGATGCTTGTCAAACACGGCGCTGCCAATTAAACATTCCTCCAAAAACCTGGAAGCCTGCTGTTCTGTAATGAAAGCTGTAACCGCTTGACTGAACATAGCCATTATGTGTGTACGGGATAAAACACTGGATACCTAGTGTGTCCCCTAGCTTAATAAGTATGCCCCAGTACAGCTGCGACAACTCTAAAGGCTTGTCACAGTAAGATAGATAACTATGATGATAACTATATTAGTGTCTACACCAACACATGACAACATTCTGTTTATTAGCATGCGCTGCTGATATTGTCATCTGGCCCTTTAAGTGCTCTAGCTCTTTAAAGCAGGATGGATTCTGATTGGCTGTCAAGGTTTTTATCGTTCATTAGCTGGAAAAGAAATTGTTGTGAAAGTGATTCCAATGATATGTGCCATTATCGTTATAGTTGTGGTCTGGACTCTGCTATTCTTTTAAATTTAGAAAGATTTTTAAAACTATATCGTTATAATTGTCCTTGGTGTGAGAACAGACCTTTAAAACTATGTCCACATTAATTAAAAAAAAGTTGAACTGTCCAAAAGTTTCTCATCCGCAATGAAATGTCAGAAAATACTTAAATCCAGGACCGTAACCACCATAGGCAGTAAGGGGACAAGTCTCCCCAATAATTGGATATGGCCAAATAGACCAAACATATGGTGACTAATGCGACCTGGACCTTCCGTGTGAATGAGAAACTTTTGGAAAATGCTTGAAAACACTATTGTGGATGGAGAGCGTTTTATTGTAGACGTGCTTGTCAATTTCACAATGATGGCCAATCAGATCAAAGAAGGCGGGGCTTAATGTTTACTGAAGAAGATGAGTGTGAGTTTCAACGCGTTTAGTTTTTACAGTGAAATAGTGCGTGTGTGGTAAGATAAACATTTCATATTTGACAACTGTTTTATTTGACCCACAGTAACATACAGTGATGCAAACTACTCAACCTTTTTAATGTAGGCTAAGTTCGCCATTTAAATAATGTAATTTATAACTGAATGTGACATATTTTTTGACATATTAGATATACAAAACAAAAAGACCCTCCCTCCACCAAAAAAATACCTTTGGTCCCCCCCCAATGTTCAAGACATGGTTACGGCCTTGCTTAAATCATGTTACTCCACATGTGTAAAACGTAATAAAAGCTCACTGAGATGAGACCGAGAGACATAATGAAGCTCTCACACCATTCTTTTGGCGCAATAATTTTATTAGCAAAATATCCCTTCTCTTACTAGTATGTCCAGCCGGCACTCAATCGCCATTCCATGTATTCCTAAAATGCAATTGCTCTCATGTTTTCACGCAGGATAGCAATTGCAAGTACATTTTCTGTCTTCTTTGTTGGAATGTAATGTGAAGATTGTACAAAGTAACATTAATAACATAATCTTTGGCAACACTGTGCAAGTGAATAGTACATAGCTGGCAAATCTCTGTATAATCATAGATATCTATATGCATTATCATTTTCGAATGCCTCTGTCCACACAACAACACTAAAACAGCATTTTTTAAATGATCCACTTTGGATAGCGTCTTCAAAAAGCTCAGTTTTCGCAGGACATAAATGCAGTCTTAGTGTGAATGAAAGGCTAAAACGTAGAGAGAGAGAAAAAGATTTTTTCAAATGTATCCGTATTAATGTAGACGTAGCTTAAAACGCTTCCCATTTCCCGTGTGCGTTTTCAGCTCGTATTAAGGACAAAACCCTGCTCAAAGCTGTTTATCTTCCCTCACAATAACATATGGCTTTTTATGTTTGATCCAGGAAAAAAAATGGGTTTAAATCAATCAACTGTGGCTTGAATTCTAAAATGCCCTTTTAATACCCATCCACTTTCCATCTTTCTGGTGTTTCAGTGTTTATTGTGGCCTGGAATGCTATCAGAATTTCAACCCTATCCTTCCAGCCGTACCTCATTCCTCGTCAAGCCTTCCTGTATGCATAATAAAGTCTTCTGGCCTTGGTTGTAGCACATTGACAGTGGATGGATGTGAAAGCTATAAAGTCCCTACAGATATATGGCTTTCCCTTCTCTGCTGTTATCTGTGTTGGATATCCATCACAGGATCGTGGGGCTATTTGGGCGCGTATGAATTCTGATATATGGAGTCCCACAGGCGAGGGGCTCGCTCTAAGAGTAGTTGTATAATTATAGGCCATCAATGGCTTTCCTAGATGGCGTCTGTATATCAAACTGTCATGGATCGTTTTTTTTTCAGTGTGATGGAGCGAATGTTATCTGGTTTAACCTCTGACATATTTCGAATGATCCCCAATGTGTCTCTTCCCTCTCACCTTCAACAATAAGGAATGATTTTTAAGACCATGGTGTAAAAGTAAACAATCTCATTTGCTCTGGGTCAGATCTGTTGACATTTTGCAAAAGCCATCTTTATTTAATTCAGGACTATAGACACACCTTTTGGTATTTATCTTGCGTTTGACATTTCTTCTCCGCTTTTGAGATTGTTTAAAAAAGACTTACATCAGTCTTTAGTCGACCTGAATAACACAAAAGACGCTCTATTGAATTCATTAAACAGTTGCGCCACTTTTTCACACTTTGTATTTCAGGGTAAAAACATGCTGAACATCTTGTTCACTTTCCCAATTGGAAATTGCTGCATGCAAATTGTGTAGGGCACACATTTTGAGGGCGTAATTTGTTCTTGAATGGCTTTGAGAGAATTTTTAGGGTGGATTAGTGTAAGCAGACACGTGCAAGGGAGAGCAGAACAAGATTTTACTACAAATATAAAGAGGCACTATTATTCTGCAGAACAATATAACTGATGCTGCTTGACCAGTTGTGTTCAAGAGTCAGCAGTTTTTACAGCTTTTATTTTTGGGGGATGGTGCTATTTTTATTGACAGAGGCGGTAGAGAGGCGACAGAGAATTTGTGGGAAGAAAAGGGAAATGGGTACAGAAGCCCGACCTGGATCTCCCACAAGGACCATAGCTCAACTTGTCTGGAGCCTGTGTGCCATCACATACCTGTCAAAAGTTTGGAAGCATTATTTTATTTATATATATAATTGTAACTAACAAGAAAATACTATGGTAAACCAAGGTACTAGAGTTTGGGCTGGGCGGTATGACGATATATATCGTTACCAGGGTATAAAATGTCTATTGTTAGAGATTGTGCTATATCGTTTATACCGCAGTTATGTAAATAAATAGCACTATTGACACTTCAGTGTGATGAAATGCATGAATGAATTGCGAATTAGGGATGTGATCGATGTAAAAAAGTGTCAGCACAATAAGCAGTGAAAAAGATCTCAATGTGGTGCACACGCTGACTGACACACAGCTGAAGTGTGTGCACAGAAAACCACGTCTCTCAGTATACGATGTTTGAATGAATGAATAAAAACAGTTCTCTTTCACGTCTTATTGCGCTTGAATGGTCGAACACACACGCAATTATGTCAAAACGGCCATCGTGTGAAGTATTCATGTAAACGCAGCCAGTTATGTCTCAAGTGAAAGTAAAGAGTTGGCTGTAAACCGGATGCGTGTCAGTATAATGGATCCGAGCGTTTGGTCTTAAAGTGACAGCAGCCTAATAATACTTGCTTGCTCTGTGGCATTTAATGTGAATCAAACAAAAGAGAAAATAACTTACTGCTCTTGATTGAACAACTTTTTTTTTTAACAGCTTTAATAAGAACAAACTTCTATTTAATTCACACAGTGAAGACTATGCAATATTTTAGTTTTTACATTTGATTATTACATTTCTGTACTAATTCTAACTACACGTTAAATAAACCTATTGCACCTGAAAAACTTAATTAAATTCATATTTTTGTTCTATTGTATTTGACCTATTGTTTGTAATTTGCTTATTTTTTCTTATTTTTAATAACAGGAATGAGATAAAATAAAACAAAATAACTATATTGTGATATATACTGTATTGTTATCGTGAAATAAAATCTCTCATATCGTGAAATACGAACTTGGTCATATCGCTCACCCTTAAAATGAGTATAGTAATTATTCAGTACTATAGTATAGCCAATGCCAAAGTACCATTACTATGAGACATATATTTTTTTATAATTTGGATTTTATTTTTTAATATATTAAAAATTTAACAACCATATAACCATATTTTTTTTATAATGAATGGCACTTGATTTCATATTTTGCAATAATAATTCAGTGCATACATGTGTTGCTTTGCTGTTTAAATTCTGTTCAAAAAGTGTGGCTGTTATGAAGTCAAAAGCCATAAAACAGCAATGTTGAATAAGTTAATATGATGCACTATAAGACAAATACAAAATTAAACATTACATGGAATAACTTCACACATTATCCAATCCAATAAACAGCCGCATATGCTGTTATAAATACAAAGCGAGTGGCATTTGCTGTATTATTATGAGCAGGGAAGTGTGAAAATTATAGCCACAAAGCCTATTAGTCCAATGTATTAGAGGAAAGATAATCATAATAAGCACAAGTGCTTAAGGCGGTCAGTTCTTTGTTTTTTTGCTGGGGGAATAAAAGCTGTTTTTGAATGTGGTGGATTGTGTTTTTCTGAGACAGAATTTCCTGTTGGAGCCAATTGGGGTGGACAGATTATGATCTAGGTGGATTGAATCTGGCAGTGTGAGGGATTTGGATGTGACAATGGCTGGCAGAGATTTATTCAATGTATGGGAAGGTCAGAGCACGCAATTTTTTGCTGCTGTTCAAATTGACCCTTGAGTGGCCTGGCTTCCACTCTTGCACTTTTGTGCAGCAATAACAGACAGTGATAACACAGACAAAAGATAAAGCGATAAAGCTGCACATTCATTTACTCCACATACTGCACATGGTCTGCAAGGGTTTCACACAGCGGATGTGCATCTGTCGCCTTTATCAGGATGTTTCAGGTAAATTCATCCGAGACCTTTAGTGTTGAGCTTTCTGAAACATTTACCAGTTTCTCAGTGGTGTTCCATGAGAATTTCTCCAGGAAGGCTGACATGTTCATCAATGTCAATAAAAGACTGTATAGGTCAAGTGACTATATATATATTTACTATATATATATATATATATATATATATATATATATATATATATATTGTCAAGATCTTGGGTATGTTTTAGCTTACCTCAAGGGCATCCAAGATGTAGGTGTCTTTGTTTCCGCAGTAGTTTCAATTTTGATATTTTTAGGTCAAACCGTTCTTGTCTGTCAGTCATAATGCAGGTCTATGGTCACCACCTCAAAGAGCATGCACAGAGAAGTCCAAATTAAACATGATTTAATGACTCGTAAATGTAAGTACACATTGATGGCCTAAGACACGAAACGAGCGATTTGTGTGAGAAAACGAACAGTATTTATATAGTTTTTACCTCTTGTAACTACAGCCACGTCCAAGTGATCTGAGGGCGCGGGCGCGGGCGCTTCGGTCTGCGCAAGCGCCGGAAGTGATCTCTCGCGCGTGTACGTCACTCATTGTTTACACATAGATTTCGGAAGTGTTACCTTTCACTGTGAAGATCTAAACATATTTAGATATACAGGAAATCGCAATGGAAGACGATTTTGATATATCAACAGACAACGTTGAATTATTATTTATTTTTTTGAAGAGATCACTTCCGGCGCTTTCCGGCGCTTGCGCAGACCGAAGCGCCCGCGCCCTCAGATCACTTGGACGTGGCTATGGTTACAAGAGGTAAAAACTATATAAATACTGTTCGTTTTCTCACACAAACCGCTCGTTTCGTGTCTTAGGCCATCAATGTGTACTTACATTTACGAGTCATTAAATCATGTTTAATTTGGACTTCTCTGTGCATGCTCTTTGAGGTGGTGACCATAGACCTGCATTATATGACTGACAGACAAGAACGGTTTGACCTAAAAATATCAAAATTGAAACTACTGCGGAAACAAAGACACCTACATCTTGGATGCCCTTGAGGTAAGCTAAAACATACCAAAAAATAATTTCAAAGTGAACTATCCCTTTAAGAAATAAAAAGCTGCACACTCCATCAGTTAGGGTTGGAAGAACTGTTCCCAAACATATAACATGCTAGACACATAATGATCACTGTAATAATGATCCAATCATAGACTCTTAAACATTTGCCTATTTAAATTCAAACATCAATTTTTTTGGTCAGCTGTGTGTGTGTGTATTTACTAAATTTTTAATGTAAGTATATTTAAATTGAATTTTAATTTGATCACTTCAAGTGTTAAGTTATCATTTTGACTCAATGTCTTACCGCAGTCTCCTCTTAGAGACCATCACTGCAAATCCTACTTTTGCTAAATTTACATTTCTGTTTATGCCTTCCTATTCATGCTTTAGTCCCAGTGACACTCGGGGCAAAGTTGTCGCTGACAGTTCTGTTGATGTATTCATGCAATGGTTAAACTAGTTTTCTTGCTATTGTCAGCAAATGAAATGATAATGACATTATGGCTTGCAGTCGTAAGTGAAATGTTGAGAACATCTTGTGGTTGATATGTAGGTCTGTGTGTTAATGAAGTTATATTGGCCATTATCATGACTAGTCTTCTTCGATCACTTCTGTCAGGAAATCAGTATGCATTTGTATTTTCAGTTGATTTATGTACAAACACTAATATAATTGTCACCTATAGGGATTCAGCAGTGTGCGGGACAGGAAGATTTTGTTTTCTGCTTGTCAATTGGTGTGATTTACAAACTGGATGGTGTTTTAGTCACTCGAGGGGACGTGCAGTTAATGTGAGAGATCGCCAGTCTTTTAAGACTAAGTGCCATAGAGCAGTAATGATTTAAGACAGGATTCCTCAGCTTTTCTGATTCCCGTCGCTTTGGTGGCCATTTTGAAGCTGAGTGGTTTTAAAAAGGAGAGATGGAGATTAAACAGGACTCAGCTGTTCTGAGCTCAGTGAATCCCGGAAGCCTTGTGCATTTTTCAACCTCTGGCGCCCATATTTCCCTCACCAGATTGGCTGATCTCATTACTGGATCTAGGGCTACACTACCTGGGACATGGCAACAACACTAATATGTCCTAGTCTAGGTCTAGACAAAATATATATTGTATAAGGAAGATTGTAAATATTGCATTGTTGTTATTGTGCGTTTTTTGGCCATTAAAGGGGTCATATGATTTTTTGTTTTCCTTTTTCTTTAGTGTGTTATGTTACTGTTTGCGCATGTATAAGATCTGCAGAGCTACAAAGCTCAAAGTCTCAAACCCAAAGAGATATTCTTTGTAAAAGTTAAGGCTCAGCTACGCCTAAAACGCTTCGTTCAAACACGCCCCCATAAATCTACGTCAGTCTGTGGGGGCAGAGTTTCATAACACCGTTAGAAGTTAGAAGGCGTAACTTTTATTCCCGCTGTATTATTGTTGCCGCCGCCGCCGCCGCCATGTCGTGGAGACACTGTGTTTTTTGTTGTGAAAGCCAAACTACTTTGTTTGGCCTTCCAAAAGAGGACACAATTAGAAAACAGTGGTTAAGCTTTATTTACAACACTGTTCCAGGACAGTACAACCAAAATATTCGACTGTGTGCTGCGCATTTTTCGTAGGACTGTTTCCAGAACCTGGGAGAGTACAAGGCCGGCTGTGCACAAAGGCTGATTCTAAAAAGTGGGGCAATTCCATCTTTGCAAGTACATTCTGGCGCTTCTGACTCTCAGACACAGCCTGTAAGTATGTTTTCATATTTTAAGAATTTGATACTGACTATTCAAACGTGAGTTTTGAGCAGTATAGAGTAGCGCTTGTATGTCGTTTCTATGATCACAAATGCAGACATAGTTTTATGTTTACATAGTGTTCTCACCCCTGCATTGTGGCGCGACGCGTAAAAAGACCATTATAATCAGTAATTATGTCCCCAATGAAATAAAACCTTACCAATCTGATATGTTCTGGTCCAGTCGCGCTGGCAAAGTTGATCGATCAGCTTGGTCATCTGGATCAGATTCGGGCTTGAATTGATAAGGTAGTACCGACATTATCATCTGTCATTATTGCTTTGGGAGCTGATGTTCCAAATATGGTAAGGGGCGTGACATTTCCATCACACGCTTAAGGTATTTGGGCCAATCATACTGCACTGGATCGCTGGCCAATAAGAGCACACCGCGCTTTTCAGAACGATGAGCTTTGTAAAAATCAACGCGTTTCAGCAACAATAATGTACGGTATGTGTAAAATAATGACTTTTTTTAAAACCTAAAACCACATAAAGACATTGCATTAAACCAAATACACAAAATAATGTTCTTTTTAGAACCATCATATGACCCCTTTAAGTTTCCTAAAGATTGTGTCATTACTCCTTTTGTCATGACTTTTGAGTTTGAGATGCACCCTCACTCAAAAAATATGGACAAAAGTCCCTGTGTGGTATTTTTCATAAATGAAAATGTAAAAACATATGTAGGTAAATATCACTTTTAGTGTTATAAATAAATTTTAGGAGTAATTTTTTATATTTAAGGAGTATTATATTATATTATATTATATTATAATTGTTATATTATTAGTAATCAAAAAGGAAGTTATTAATTATCTTTTTTGTTAATAGTGTAAGAATTGGGTGAGAAAACATGACTTGATTATTTATTATTTATTTATTTTATTAATTTTTAAACTGTTTTAATTCATTTATTTTTAATCTAATTGACTGCAGTTGCTCCTTGATCCAAATGGTGGTTCCTCTGATTGAAAAAATAAATAAAATCTTATACATATTCATAGAAAATACATAAATATTGAGGTATATGTTTTGTAGGGCAGAAACCAGAAACAATGTATAAATAAAAAGGCTAATGTTTTATGTATTTGAGGAGTGAAGAAGAGAGTCTTAGTCTAGCATTTGTCGTCGAGTCATAGCCAATACTGTCTGAAATAGCCTGTGCGTTGCACCTTGTCTTTAATAACATGAGATTTTGGCCAAAATTACAGAAAAAACTGATGCCCACATAACCACAGTAACCTTTATTACTAGTAAGTTAATAAAAACATAATGCAATACACTTACTGCCTCAGAAACTGCCAACAGTTACGATATATATAGTATACCGTCAAGTATTGGTAGAAAATATTGAAATATAATTGTTTTAGCTTAATCACCCAGTCCTTACCTTGTCCTCGTTTGTACTTTTTTGGTTCGTTTTTAAAGTATTGTGCAGAATGTGATCTTTCATTCTGTTTCTCTGGTTGTTGACTTGCATATGATGTAATTTTATCATGTGAACAAAAACGATTGATACAGTACAGTATTTGATGTATTGTGTGCACAAAGGCCAACATATGTTTTTTGACTGCACTGCAGTTAGTTGTTTCACATCATTGATCTAGTGGTTTTTCAACGTCAAACACAACTCACCATTTCTTTCTCTTTTTTTTTTGGAGAGTAGAACAATCATACAATAATTCTTTCTCAAAATGACCTGAAGAAGAGGAGATGGTTTTCTGCAGATTTAACAGTAATGATGGGGTCTACGTTTGGAAATTTGGAGCTTTGCTGACATCTCCTTTTTGCTTCAAGCCACATAGTAAGGATGTTAATGGCCATTCTCCCCTGCATAATGTCTCACAGACCTTTATATTTAATGCATTGCTCATTACGACGGTCCTGCTCTGCTGCATGCTTTCTGTCAACCACCCACTGACTGCTATTATAGATTCCCTGTAGTGTTGCAGTCAAGTTTTTCCATAACTTCCCCAAACCTGTGCTGTCAATAGTGGCTACGAAACAAGGCATTTACAGATCTACTTCATCTATTTTAGCCTCTTGTAAACTTAAGACTAAAACCTGGCCAAAACCCAGTGCAGACCAACTTTACACTGACCACGTATACATCAATTGACTTATTGGAATGTGACACCTAGTAAAATTACCACAACCTTCATCATTTGAATCGACTGAAGGAAAAAGAATCAGACTAATGTCTCCCTTAATGTTTGAAGTAATTATTTCTGCAAGCAGACATTGCCGTAGAAGTTCCTGTGGGCAGACATATATTTTGCAACACTCTGTATGATTGATGGCTTTAGGGCAGGAAAGGATTTCTTTAAAAGAAATCATATCATCAGGTCTACTTTCTGCATGCAAAATAACGGGAGCAATCTGAAAACTATTGGTCCGGTTACACAGACATGGCTTAGGGTGTATTCACACCAGCCTTGTTTGGTTCGATTGAATCGAACTCTAGTTCGTTTCCCCCCTTGTTGCGGACCTTTTGGGCAGGTGTGAATACAGCAATCGCACTCGGGTGCGGACCAAACAACCGAACCGAGACCCAGCTGAAGAGGTGGTCTCGGTACGGTTCCAAACGAACTCTGGTACGGTTCGTTTACGGTTCAAATAGGGCAGTTAGGTAGCTTTTATAAACGTGCTGGTGTACATCTTGAGACAAAACAATGGTATGATATGTCAGTGCAAGTTGCTTTCAGTTAAAACAGCTCAAACACGCATTTTAGTCTGGGACTAGGCTTAAGCCATGTCTGTGAAATTGTTATATAGATTTTTTTTTTTTTTTTTGCCATTGGTGACGCTATATGAAACCTAATCTTGGCTCACAGTTTGAGAGAGATTGCAGGTCTTCATTCAAGTTGCTAGGAGAAGTGCCTTCTTAGTACTGCATTGCTTTTTCTCTTAACTCTTGTCTTCTCTGGTCATCGTTGAAAATTTGTTGTGGAAACATTGTTTTGGTTTCCTAGCAACCATAAAGCCTTTTCAGTAAACCATTCTGTGACCATTAATAGGATTTTTACCATCCAACAAAACAGACATGTTAAATGGCCCACATGTGAAGTGATTGGTCTAGTTGTGTATATGAGGCATAGTAGAATGCAAACAGTGAGAAGTTCTGTTTCACACTCTAAGGGTGCTTTCACACCTGGATCGATTGGAGACGTTGTTCCGAAACAAAGGGGCGTTTCCCTTTTGGCCTGGTTCGTTTGGTCATATGTGAACACAACAATCGCACTCTGAATCGGAACAAAACAACCGAGCCGAGACCGCCTAGAGATGTGTTCTTCCGACCAAATATCTATGAGGCATTTCACCTCTTCGTAGCACCAAGTCAACCCGCGATTCATTTTGTGTTAGGCTACTGTTGTCATGACGATGTCCCACAATGGAATGCGCGACCTGCACGCATGAGGTAGTGACGTAATGGCGTAAGGAAAGCCCTGGAAGGGCGCGCGATTTGGACCGCTTTACAACAGTGTGGTGTGAACAGAGTGACGTATTAGGCTACATTGATTCGGAACAAAGTATTCTGTTTCGGATCTGTTCCGGAACAAAACAAATCGATCCAGGTGTGAAAGCACCCTAAAATTATAAACTTCAAAAGCTGGCTGACAAAAGATCACCAAAGCAATTGAATAGAAATAGTATCTTCATGTCACCAGAATCTGTTCAATCTGATCATGAGCACCATGGCCCAAAATCTGGACCATGTGCTAGGCGAACCAGTGGCATTATTTCACCCCAGCCCACCTTTACTTTTACTGTGCATTTGTGTTGACATAACATCCTTGAGTTTGTGCATGTGGCTTGGGATTTCTGATGGCTTTTAAAAGGCTGTTTTCGGTGCCGCTCTGACCCGGGGTCGTCCTGGTGTGATGCCACCTGCAGGAGGCGCAAATGGATTTGACCTCTGCGGAGAGCTGGCCATCGACTAACAGGGATTTTAGAATCATACACATCATACGTGGAAAGCCAGAAATGAGTGGCCAAATTATTACACTCAGACACACACACACACACACACACACACACAAATTGTTTCATACTTCACAACTGCTTTGGCAGCTGTCAAGTCACATCGTATAAAGTGAGATGGAATCCATTATGGACAATCTAATTAGTTTCTGCACTGTGAAGCCCTAACCGGCTGTGTCATTTTAAATGCTCAGCACATGCCAGGGTTCAAAACGCGTGCCATTCAGAGGGTTTTGTGCTCAAATTACCGGCTAATTCTTGAAGGTCCCCATTTTAAAGCGAAGTGCATTTCGTGATGGTGATCGTAAGTGTGTGAAAGCTTCGATATTGAATGTCTGCGCATAATACGGTGAATTTTAAAACGATTTTGATTAACGGTATCTTTCTGGTTTGTATTTTTAAAAATGCGACTTGAAAACATTTTGTCTGACCCTTACAATTCTGTAAGGTTTTATGGAAAAATATCACAAATTGTTTCAGCGAGACATTTTCTCCCAGTAGAATTTCCTGGGAGGCTCTAAATGTGGCTTTCTGTGGAAAAATGCCTCTCTGTAACAGAAATAAATTACCATTATTAACTACCTCAAACTGTGATACAATTTTTCCTTTTTTCTTTCTCGGTTGCTGAATTTTAACACTAAAATCTTGCCTCACCTTTGAAATTTTGTGGCCTCTTGTATTATATTATAGCATATAAATGACCATACTGAAATACTATGATAATGTTTCTTATTCAACAGAGCCACTGTTTAAGTAGCAGTCTGAACTGAAAGTGGTAATAGAGAAAGACAATTAACAGACAACACAGTTACTTTAAAGGGATAGTTTACCCCAGAATAAAAATTCATCATTTACTCACCTTCATGTCGTTGAGGTACTAATATTCACTAATAAAGATAGGTAACCCTAGTGAAAAATAAGTACTAAAATGTATTTGAAATACATTTATTTTATGCTAAGTATGCTACAAATACATTTACATATTTTTTATGTACTTAATATATATATATACTGACATATCAAGCGATATGTCTGTAAGTATGTTAATAAATGTAATGAACATTAACAAAGATTGCTCATTGTTTACTTTAGTTAATACATTAACAAATGTTAACAAATGAGACCTTATTATAAAGTGTTACCAATTTATCTTTGTTAAAAAATTGCTGAGATGTTATGAAAACTGTATTTTTCTCTAATTTCCATTAAACAATGCACTTGAGAACCATTGTGATGTTCCAGTAAAATTATATAAAGCACCTCTGGAATGTTGTTTATTTTCAGACTAAATGTCACAAATGCATTTCTCCTGAAAATGTTGCATTCCTTTGAACTTTTGCATGAAGGATGTAGAACTCATATTCTCCGTGTGCACAAGACATCCGAAACAACATTTCACTTGCTTCTCAAACACGGCAAAATAATGTTTTGAGATATGTTTGCTCATTGCTGGCATCATACAAATGAGACGTGCTTTTACATCTCATGTATTTGCTTTCTCTCAAATGGCATCCGTTGGTCCATGTGTGTGTGTGTGTGTGTGTTTATGTGTGTACAGGCTGATCTTTTGTCCCCTGCAGTTTTGATCCAGCGTGTCAGAGCAAAGCCAGAGCTGACTTCTGTGTGTCAGCCATTAGAGAGCGGAGAGGAAGAGTGTGAATGGTGACTTATGGCATCCCTGCAGAAGCAGCTCTCTGGAGCCCAGAAGAGGCCTGAAAGACAAATCGCTGCCTGCACACATCGCTGCCTGTCCTTGGAGTGCACTGACAGGCAAGCCTGCAGAGAGAAGGCACTGTCACTGCTGCTTGCCACGCTGCCGAGTTACGCATACACAAGCCGCACACACACCACACGCTGAGGCTAAATCATGTCAACAGTCAGTTGAGTGGACACACGCTACAGTTATAAACACTTTCTGTTGTAATTAGCAGTAAATGTATACATTGACTTGAAGATAATGTGTACACTCCCAAAGTTTATTTCGTAGAGGTCGCTCTGGTGTAGCTCATGCAGATGTTTCTTCTGTAATATCTTAAGCTCAGTGAATATTTTGCCACACAATTGCGAGTATGGTAATGTTTTTTATACAATGGTTAATTAAAGAAAAAGTTGGTTTTAAAGGGATAGTTCACCAAAGAATGAAAATTCTGTCATTAATTACTCACCCTCATGTCATTCCGTTCATCTTTTTGATTAAATCTGAGAGATTTCTGTCCCTCCATTGACCGCTAAGCAACTACCACTGTGACGCTTCAAAACGTTTAAAGAGATTGTAAAACTAATCCATGTGAATTGAACGGTTTAGTCCAAATTTTCTGAAGAGACTCGATCGCTTTATATGATGAACAGATTTTATTTGGGCTTTTATTCACATATAAAGATTGATCAGCGAACATAGACAGAAGCTCAGCCAAACCTGCTGGAAGGGCGAGAACAAACCTCATTGGTTCTTGTGAAAGCTGAAACGTGCTGCGGAATGAATCTCATTCTTGCTGAGGCTCAAACGTGCTGGGTAACATGAGAATGAACCTCATTGGTTCTCTACTCTGTAGACACAATATTGCTACGTCAACATATTTCCAAACAATCCAAGGCAGAATTAACTGTTTTGAATGAATTGATTCTCTCTCGTAAGGAAAGACACTTGTTTAATTCTTAAAGGAAATAGTGTTTTTGAATAAATGTCTTTAGTGAATTGTTTAAGATTTATAACAAGCTCAATTTTGAGCTTTCTTTTCTATAGCTTAAAAGGCAAGACATATTCAACAGAGTGTAGCAAATTAGCTTAAAATAAATATTAATAATCAATCTCAACTTGTAATAATTATGAATATTTGGTAAAAATTAATATTACCAATATAATTTCCAGGAAGGGAAATGTCTTTCTTACTAGTACTACTAAGAGCCTGTAGTCAAAATCTAAATCGTAAAATAAACTTTGTTGCAAGCAGAGAATCAGAACCAAATACGTATTGTGCACAAGTTTTATTAACTAAATCACAAACATAACTAATCTAAACACATACACACAATCACACATACTTGGGTAAAATGATAAGTGACAGAATGAAACCGGACGCAGGAAATGGAACTATGGAAAAGATCCATCAGCTTATTATTTTCAGAGCACCTCGTTAAATGTACAGTATACTTGCATGGCCTTTGCAGTGAAAGCATTTCGTGAAGTTCCTGAAGAAGGATTTTGATGGTTCCATGAGTCTCAATCGATTTCTTCTGCGTTGAATGAAGAAATGGTGATGAACTGGCATGGTTTGTTTGACTCTGTTCTGGTTGAAAGTTCTCTCTCTCTCCATGAGCACATGGCTGGAGTGCAGATTGTGGCCTGCCGGCCCTGGCCCGGAGAGGCCACGCAGAGCAACCAGGAGTAGGGAGGAAGTCGGAAGAGTTGATGGTTGGAGTTGCGATTGACTTCTTCTACATTGAATGAAGAAATTGTGCCAAACTCCTGATGTTGTCCTTGATTCTGTTGTGGTTGAGAGAGTCCTCTCTCTCCTGAATGAGCACGTGGCTGGTTGTGAAAAACCCGAACGTACTGAGAAGGCCAAGAGAGGGAAGGGCTTGTGTAGAGGCCATATAAAGCCTGAGAAAGGTTCCACCCCTCTGGGTTGGCTTGACCAATGAGCAATGATTTATGACTCTGTCTCAAGTGTGCTCACTTGCATGTGCAGCTGGATTGGTCGCTGATGAAGAAACTATTAAAGATTCTTGTAATACTAATATGTTGCGCAGCTATCGGCATATCGTATACACAATCATGCCGATCTTCAAAGTACCTCAAAGTACCAACCATGTTTGGTTAAAGAGACCAAACATGGTAAAATTAAAGTTTTATTGACCGTTGGTTCTATCATAAAATAGATAGTATCATCAGACATCAGACATAATAGTATCAAAAGACACTACACAAGACAGTAAATCATTCACACAGTGTCCTGGGGTGCATGTTCGTCTATGAATGAATCCAGAAAAGTCTGTTTTAAGGGCTGTGGGTCTTTTCTATAGCCTCTGATTTTTCCATGTGACCACATTTTTTAGAGCAATAAACCTTATTAGTGAGGAGTCATGGTAACTAAGGCCCTTCTTGCCCTTTTGGGGGATGGGTCCGTAGATAACAGAGTGAGTTTTAAAGATTATTAGTTAAATATAACAAATAACTGTGTCTGATTTGTCTCAGTTTTTACAAGAGAGACCTTTCCACACTGTCACGCACACAAGCCAAAGATATCTAAGGTTTGAAGAACGGAGGTTTAGGGTCAGTGCAGGAGGATTATGATTAAAAATTGATGGCCAAGTTTTCAGATCCACTTTAGCAGCACATGGCAGCAATTTCATGAAGCAATATATACCATTGAAGTGTTTATTTCCTCTGTTCTCTGTGGCACCCGCTTATTTCCTTCGAGAAGATGCAGAGCCCGGAGTATATCAGCTTCTCTGAAAATGCCTTCAGTAAACGTCACACTGTGCTGATAGACAAAAAGACCCTGCAATATTTATACAAATAGCGCTGTTTCTTGACCTGCACTTGTAGTGTAGTTCTCAGTTTGAAGTTTCTCTGCTTGAAAAAACATGGCTTCTTTTTCATTTTAATTAACTGTAAGCGCACTACGAGTACTACAAAGTGCACGACAAATGCTAATTCATTACCCCTGCCTTGTTTACCTCTCTCACCCTATGCATGAAGTAGAATTATTTTTATCGCTCACCTCAGGCTATAATGAGCACGTCGCAGTGCTTTGACCCGCCAGTAACTCCTCAGATTTTTGGCGAGGCGCTGTTATCTGCTTTGGGGATGCTCGTGAGATGTTTCAAAGATACACAGAGGGCCCCTTCTCAGGATGTCATCACCTATTGGCTCAGAAAAGCAGTTCACACTTTAGCGCGATGCTGTTTTAATAGCCTCGGTGGAGCTGGTGGAACATTCTGCTTTTGACAGCCTCGGGCACAGACCCCCCCCCCCCCCACCCCACACACAGTAAACTATTTATCATTTCAAACCGGCTAATGAAGCCACATATTCTGAGCCAGCAGATTGTGCTGGTTTGTGTGAATGCATGTGTGTGTTTTGATTTGTGTGGATGCAGCAGTGCGGATCTCGTAGTGAGTCTGTGCTTGGGTTCCCGCGTCTTACTGCCATGCGACGTTCGTGATAAATGAACTGGAGAAGAAGAGCTAAAGTTGTGTGGCCATTTTGCAGATTAAGAATAATCCCCTACATCTGGTCTGCCCAAAGCGCTAAGACTTACTCGTTGGGATTTCTGCTTTAAAGTTGTATCACAAGATTTTTTTTTAGACCTCGGGTTGCTGTGTAATTCAGAGTGAACAGCGTAGTGATCCCTTAATTCGTGTTGACGGGCGATGCTTTCAGGCGTTTGGCCTTACAAGTGTCTAATTTGTAAAACAACTGGAGCTTGACCACATTTAAGACTTGTGTTTTTGAAGGGGTCTGAAAGTGCTCTAGGGGTCTTCAGATGAAGCCTTGATCTAAACCATGGCAGCAACAATTGAGAGTCAAAGAGTCAATTGTTTGGAAATCTAAACTAGCTGTGCTGTATGTTTAGCTTTATAAATTCAGTAGCAGTGTTGCGACATCATTGCGTGAGTATTTTGGTACACGACTATCTGCATCGGTAAAAGAATGCATGCCTAAAAGCCATTAGCAGAATGAGAATTCAAAGAAATCATTTAGCTTTTTTTTTTAAAGAATAGAACAAGTTTTGAATAAGACCCCGTTCTCGGTTCTCAACCCTAATGAATATAAATACCCTATATTCTGGATGTATGTTATTAGTTGGTCAACACACATATTAGCAGATGCGTTTTCATCTGTCTGGGATTGGTTTTCTGCTGAAGCATTGAGAACATTAAAAGGTCACTCATCAAGACCCGTACAGTAGTTAATGAATACCCAGCACTCTTAAAACCTGGAGATCTGTACCTCAGGGGAAAAAGTAAACAACTACATATGTCTGACTGCCAGCCTGTTTATTTCACCCTCTGAATATGCACAGCTGGGAGAGCATCTTTCTAACTTAAGCTCTTATAAGAAGATTAGGTCGGGCCTAGATTAGAGCCTTGAGGCACCCCAATATTTCAGCAGGAGCGGTAGATTTTATTGCAAGATAAAGGGACCCCTGAGCTAAAGAAAATGTTTTGGTATACATCATCAAGTCTATTATCGGGAACTGATTGGGAGTGCTGTCCATCTGACTATCATCATTGCATGTACGAAGACATTATTATGTCTTTATGTTTAAATCTTTTTCTATCCGTTTATCCATTAAGTGTGGATATTAACAGTAGCTTACAGTCTGTCTCACTAAGATGGTGCCCCATCACATGTATTAACAAAATGTTTGTGTAAATGTTGACATACTTGTGATATTTGTAGTAAAAGCAAATTCTAAAGTAAAATACAGTTCGGAATCAATTTTGCCTACTTTTGTACGCTCAGAAGCTCAATGCAATTACACTTACTTTTGATTTGTGCTACGTGTGTCACTATAGATAGATAAAATAACCAGTTCAATAAATAAATGTAAAAGTAAATGATATAATGGTTACCACATTGACATTAGAATAAGCCTTTGAAATATCTCTGCTATTCACATCGTAGTCGTCTCACATGCTACATACATATCCTAGATTTGTATTTCTATGAACGTTTACTTTCAAAAGCTTAGTGTAGTTTAATATTCACTTAAACCATGCTTGTGTCAAGGTCATCTTTGCAATAAGATTATTGTACATATTAGAACATGTGACATCTAAAAAGTGACTTTAAAAGCTCTGACCTTAAAATGAAGTTCAACCCTAACAGCCTTTTAATCACTGTTGAAATTGCCTGCAACCTCACTTGCTGTTCATTGTATTGAAACCCCTTCAGAACACATGCATTCATTGAAAAACCAATATGAACCTGAGGCAGTTCACATTCTCATGATTTGTAATCAGCAGAGCTGCATTCATAAGATTAGAAGGACACACAAACCCAATGAATGCGGTTCAGGTTTTATTTATTGATTGAGTTATGATTAAACCATATGTGTCTCAAGGGATGCTGACCCTTCCAAAAAGAGAATCCTTTGTTTGTTTCAAGAACAGAGAGAAGACCAGTCAAAAGACCATTTTCCCTGGTATCTCAACTTATATAACCTACAATTAAACTAATGATGAGCGAAACCACCCTGAGGACATTTTTATTGCTTGGAGGTTACTTTTCCATAGCTCTGGAGACTTAATGGAGTTCTTCAATTATATTGTAACTTTTTCTCAGATGTTTCTCTTAAATTTCTTTAATGAAATAAATAGAAGAACCCTGCGGCACCCAAGCAGTTACCTGATATGACTTCCAATAAACACCCCTGTCCTCCAGTATGGATCCTTGAAGGATATTTCCCAATATGTCCTGAAAGTTTAGAGAAGACCAAGGTTTCGTACCATTCAGAATTGAATTGAGAATGCCTTTTAAATTCCAATTCAATTCCTCAATTTGAATTAAAATTCAAATCAACTGCCGGTGGGGTGTGGCCAGTTCAATTCAAATTCACAAATGAATTACAAATGAATTGAAAAGGAGCCAATTCTTAATTTTCCACAACCATGGAAGAGAGAAATTATTAACTTTACATTACTTATGATTTGGTTCTCATTTGCTGTCCGTTTTGTGTCATTGCTGTCAGGGAGATACTATTGGGCTATTATGTAGATTTTATTGTTATTTCTATCAGGAAGGCTGTTTCTCTGTTATGCTTCTTCTTTTTTTTTTTTTTGTCGGAGAGCCAATGTCAAGAGCAGAACCTGACACCTCACCTACATCTCCCCAAATAAGCAATCACCAGCTCTGTCATGTGACGTTCCCTTCGTGTCAGTGCATTTGACCTACGTCTCAGTTCCTGTGGCTGGTATCAGTGTCGATTCGCTGTGGGTCTTATAGGTCTAAGGTGGGCGGTGGAAAGAATGCGGTGGTGTTTTTGTTACGCAGCTCCTCTGTTTCACCTCTCCTCATTCAAGAGCCTCGTCTCAGCTCGACAGATAAAAGCCCTTATCAAATATTGTCTGCGCTCAGCTGAGCGTGGCCCTCTAATCTTAACCTGTGTCTGTTCAGGGGGCATCTGAATACCGGCTGCCCACTAGACTGTGAGAGGGAAGTAAAGGTGCGTAGATGCCTCTGAAGGCGGCTAATGTCAGGCCCCGTGGCCTAGTTAAGATGCAAGTCGTGGAATGGCGGCCGAATGTTTACGAGTCCCAGTTTTTTCTCCTAAACACCCGTAGAGAGGCTCTATCACAATGAAGAAGAGCAAGATTGATGGGGCACTTGTACACAGAATAGACGAGCTTGCTGCCTCATTGTGTCGGTGAGGATTTCTCGCAGGGCTGCTCTGGAGGGAAAAGTCGGGTCTCGCCCGCGTCTTTGTTGCCACGCGGCTGTATGCGATATGCTCACAGTGGAGGGGTCAGATATAAGCCCGGTTAATTCCAGCAGACAGCAGGTATTGTTGCTTTATTGTAACAAATTGATCTGAGACCGCTCTCGTCTGGTGCTGCATGATGAAGTAGGCTGGACTCTTTTGTGCACATTAATTATCTTTAAAATAAATATGACAATGCCTGTGCTCGACGCAGTGGGACTGCAGGAATAGGGCCCTCTTCACCAGGCTCCACTTTTGCTTTTGTTCATTGGTGTCTTGTGAAGAGATTCTTTATCACACGTATGGAAATATAATATAAAACCTCTGCAGAATAATATATCCATGACTCCGGGACAAAACACAGCTATCGTAAATTTAGATGTCTTTTACAGTGAGTTTTTGCATCAGAGCAAGGGCTATTATTCACAGTAGTGACTGTTAAATCAACATCTCAGAGGGTATATGCCTTTTTATTGCATCTGTGAGTGTGTTTGCATATATGCAGGTGTACAACACTTGGTGATTTAACTTCAAATGGAAATGTCGGACTTACTTGGCAAATGCTTTTATTCAAAGTAGTTTAAAGTGCATTCAAGCTACAGTATATGTTTTATCAGCGCATGTGTTTCCTGTGTATTAAACCCATGACCTTGGTGTTGCTTGCACCCTGATTTATGACTACCGGTAAAGTTGGCCAATGTGAGAATGTTTGGGGCCAGTTGACATAACTGTGACTTGCCTAATTGTTCTATCACTATATCTTAAAGGAGAACTCCGGCGCAAAATGAACCTTTGGTCTTATTACACATTGTTACCTAGTCAACCGTTATCTGAGATTTGTTTTCATGATTATCGAATGTAAATAGTTTTATCTCTACAAACAGTTTAGCCTATAAAGCTAGTATAACGCTAGTATATTGGGCATAGTGTAATGACAAATAAAAATCGCTTGTTAATACCACTAACAAGGTTAAAAATAGCCCCACACTAGCACGGTAGCATAATGAGGGTCCCTACCTTCAAACCGAAGCATTGAGAACTTTGTCAGTGTCCAGACAGTTTAATAAGAAGATATTTTAAACATACAGTCAACTTCGCGTATACAGGCAGGAGCCATCTTTGAAAAAGAGTCTCTACCAGTCGATCTACGAACGCCGATCCAAGCCTGCTGTTCGCGCTCACCTTATCACAACTTATAGCTCGTTCACATCTCACCAGCGCACTTGGATCGGCGTTCGTAGATCGACTGGTAAAGACTGTATTTCAAAGATGGCTTCTGCCTGTATACGCGAAGTTGACTGTATGTTTAAAATATCTTCTTATTAAACTTGTTAGTGTGGGGCTATTTTGAGCCTTGTTAGTGGTATTAACAAGCGATTTTTATTTGTCATTACACTATGCCCAATATACTAGCGTTATACTAGCTTTATAGGCTAAACTGTTTTTAGAGATAAAACTATTTACATTCGATAACCATGAAAACAAATCTCAGATAACGGTTGACTAGGTAACATGTGTAATTAGACCAAAGGTTCATTTTGCGCCGGAGTTCTCCTTTAATTATTTGAAATGATCTTAATGAACGTGCATTTTTTTATGCCTAAAACTTTGGCAACTTCCACTTGTTGGCAACTTTTTAAACTTAAATTAAGTTGGCTTGAATAGATTTATCTTAGTTATAGTTTTATTTATCTATTAAAAATGTTCTGCATGTATTTAAATAGGTTGAAAATCACTAACCAGTGTCAGTGTTGTTTCGCCATGAATGGTATAACTACTTGGTTATTAGCATGCATGTTACTAGGATATTGGCTGTTTATAAGTACTTATAAAGCACATATTAATGCCTTATATGACCATGTTCTACATCCCTTAATCCTACCCAATACCTAAACTTAACAACCTTACTAACTATTAATAAGGAGTAATTAGGAGTTTACTGAGGTAAAAGTTGTAGTTAATAGTTAGTTAATGGTGAGAATTGGAGCCTAATCTAAAGTGTGACCATAAATAATAAAAAGCCTATAAATGCTATATAAATTCCTAAAATGTTTACATTTTTATACTCTTTTTTTTTTTTGTGCTAGGCCAGTGAATATGTTTCTGAACTGCAAATAGAAATTTGGCCCGACCAGGAAAGCAGAAATAGTCTTATTGTAGCTGTGCTCTGCTTCAGCCTGAGTATCAGTGATTTAATCTCAATCATAAATGGCACTACGGCACATGGGCATTGAGTCACTCTGGCATATATGTAAAAGTACAACAAATAAATGTAGAAAATGTACTCGAAGCTCTCGCGAGGGAGCGGCACCCGCTGTCAAGTGGAATATTGAAGTGGCACTTATAACAGCGGGGCGAGCGATGCAGGTTCCCCCTGAATAAAAAGACATAGCAAAATGATAAGCAAGCCCTCTCCAGTGCCTGCGTGGCATTCCCTAGTTTCCCATCAAATGTTCTTCACTTCATTTGTTGTTATATCTGCATTTGTTGCTGTATGCACACACACACACACACACACAAGTCTGCACGCTGGCACACACTCGCGTGGATGAGAGAGTTGTCAACTCTGGGCACTTAACCAAACCGTAATATTGAGCTGTAAGGCTTATATCTGTGGTTTCTAGTCTTTTGCCCTGTGGGGATTTGCCTTCCTAGATCCTCAAAGGAAACACTGCTCATCTTGTCGTTTATATTCAAGCCCACCGCTCGGGCCCTGGGCAATCACAGAAATCAGTGTAAAGTGTTCACAAATGAGCTTCTGCCGCCCCTCCTCCTAATGTACATCGGCTTTGGCTTCATGCTACATTTTTAATGCACAATAAGAGGAAAACATGCTTGCATGCATAAGTGTTTTTAGTATGTCTGAAGACTGTATTTAAAGTAATGCTGTCAATTTTGTGTTACAAATTAGAAGGCAATTAATCGTGTCCCCTTCCCAACTCTACAGCAAAATTGATTGCTGTAGACTATAGGTCAGTTATGTTAAATTACTTATTTTATAATGTCTTTTCAGTGTCAATATTATTTGTTTTGTTTTGTTGCTTTTGATTTATTAATCAGCATATCATGTAATTAATTAATTTATTTCTCAAATGATAGCCCTAATATATAAAGTGTTTTCAGTGTTCTGAAAATATGTAGGCTATAGACATAAAACTCAAAAAGATAGGAAACATTTTGAATCGGATGATTAAAATTGTACTTATACATGAAAACATATACATGACTTATGTTGTTCTGGAGTGCAATACTAAATGAAAAAATATGATCTTTAAACTTACAAATCACGATCCTGTCAAAAAAAATTCACACCCCCCAGCTCTTAATGGATCTTGTTACTTTCTTGAGAATAGGTGAACATTTTCACCTCAAAATCATACTGTCACTGCTAGAAAGGGTTCAAATATGCAGAAGATGCTAGAAAACTGAAGAACGTGCAGAACCTGGATGACTTTTCTCAAGAAGAGTAGGCAGTTTAACCGCTCAGGACAAACAAGAGACTCATGAACAACTATCACAAAACATGCAGTAAAAACAGTTGTCATCCAGGTAACAACACACATTATTAAGATTCAAGGCTATGTCCACTTTTAAACTGGTTAACAATAACAGTAATTAGAAAAATAACATGCAGCTTTTATGATCCATTTTATCTAGCACATTCTGTATTCTCAATAATTTATTCTGCTTTAAAGTCCCAGAAGTCATAATGATGATGTGAGCAATTTCATATATTTACATTATATATCATCCCTAAGAGCAAAGGATACACATTATGTGTAATTGATGCTTTATCTGTTTTTATCGTTCTCGTTCTCCCACAGTGAATATAGTTTATTTGCTTCTTAAACCAGTTAAATGAGTAGCATTTTAGCTTTTATAGAGATTCAAAAGGCAAATGGTGCACCAAAAATGGAAATGTAATTACAATCAATATCAGTTTGCTTTCGCCATGATTCTTTTATCAGAGCATCCCCAATTCTGAAAGTCTGGGCTTTGAGAAAATCCCGAGTGTCCTACTGGTTGAGGTTGCATGTGTGCTCTGTGAATACTATCATCCTGACTTAAATTATCTGGAGCGAGGGACGGCTATTAGGTCTTAGGCAACCGAGCAAATACATTTCATTTTCCCGTCTTTTATAAACACCTTTGTGAAAAGCCTGAATTTATGCATTCAGGAGTCTTCAGGTGTTACATAATAGCAGATTAAACTTTCAAGAGACATCTCCATGCATGTTTAATGCTCGACAGGGATTTTTAGAAATTTGTAAGCTGCGGTTGTGGGAAACCTACTTTTGAATCTGTGTTATCAGTATATGTCAGATTTGATATGCCCTCCTGCGAGTTTAATCAGCGCAGTTGTATTTAAGATTAAAATGTATTGAAAAAAAAAAAAAACATTTCAGTCCGTCTATGCTGGTCATTTTAATGCTTCTTTTGAGACATGTTTTTTTTTTTTTTTTGTATACTAATGCATCTTGTTCTGTGTCTGTTTTTCACGCTCTCTACAGAGGATGAGCTGTAGCTATCTCCTATGCACCATCCTGCTCTTTGTTGCAGTGTTACTGGCTGTCACGGTAACCGGGATCATCCTTCTGATGAACCATTACCAAGCGCCCAGCGGCCCCGATGGCCCCCCTCTCATCAGCACTAACCAGGATGAGGCTAATGCCCTGGTAACCATCGAGAGAGGCGACGGTTCCCGCATTAACATCTTCATTGACCCCAACTGCCCCGACTACAACAATAACTTCCTGCGTCTGGAGGGCGTGCAAACCTCACTGCTGCACTCTCTCACCGACCACGACACTGATCTGAAGTCAGTGAAAGGGCAGGACCGGGCTCTGCTTGTTAAACTGGCTGAGGAGGTGGCCAAACTGTCCGCCCATGCCAGTCAGCTGAAGATGGAGTACAACGCTCTGAGACAAGGCCAGGGCAACATTGGACAGGAGCTCAGCACTCTGCAGACCGAACAGGGCAGGCTTATCCAGGTTAGTAGCATTATCCACAAAGCCAAATTCCTGTGCATACCAAGTTTGAATTTCTGCCATGAAGAACTTGCAGAATGAGATTTTAAAATACAATGCTGGGAGAGTTCACAAAGAATGAATGGCGCCGTTGATAGTGCTTTTTGCATTGTTTTAGCGCCAGATTCACTAAAGAAATTATGCAAGTTAGGTAAACGTGCAAATGCGACCACCACATTCACTATCTTTCAGGCTGGTTCTGGGTATGAGGATGTTGGGAATGCTGCACACTGTGGGATCTGGCATACTTTGCTGGGACTTTGCGGCATTGTCCAACTACTTCTATCCAGGTACCTGATTCGGAACTTTACATCGCTCATCTGGATATATGCCTGGTTATAATGGAGCAACCCTTTAAATGTGGTTTACCATCTGCTTTCCATTGGCAGTAATAGCGCGGTGTTAAAGGGATAGTTCATGCACCCAATAAAATGGAAATCCTGTCATAATTTACTCACCCTCAAGTTGTTCCAAACCTGTATACATTTCTTTCATCTGTTGGACACAAAATAAGATATTCTGAAAAATGACGGTAACCAAACTGTTTGGTTACCGACATTCTTCAAAATATCTTCTTTTGTGTCCAGCAGTAGAAAGAAATTCATGCCGGTTTGGAACAACTTGAGGGTGAGTAAATGATGACAGAATGGTGATCCAGCAAAAGCTAGGTTTATTCAGAAGCTAGGTGAATTTTTTAACTGTTCAAATGCTGAAGAAAATCACTAACCATTTGATTTTTTAAATAGAATTTTGCCATATATATATATTATAGTATTCATATTTACTTATTTGCATATATTATTTATATACTTATTTATAATATTGTTATTTATTATAAATAAATATAATAATAATAAATTTATTAGCCTACTGACGGTAACAAGGTTGTGCAGTTGAGGCTCGCGCAGCCTCTCAAGGAGAAATCTAAACAAATGAGCGCAACTCACAAAGAAACTCAGTTAAAGCTCCAGTAGGGAGTTTTGAGAAAACGTTGACTTAGCCTGAAAATTTGAACAAGCACAACTTACAGGTCCCACCCCCTTGCTCTCTGCTGCGCTACAGCCCTCCCTCCACAGCTCGTCCTCCACAGCGGAGCCTGTCGTGAACGCGCAGGCTAGTAACCAGGGCCACCGATAACAGCGGATAAAAAGTTATATGGCACATTCACTAATAGGGACTAAACGTCAACAATATGCTTTACATTGACTATGGCCTGCCCATACTTTGACTACAAACTTGGTCCTCAAATCATTATGTATTTTCCAATAGCCTACATGTAACTTTATAACGTTGCACTCTTTCTATAAGTTATAAATAGCTAGTGAGATAACGTTAATATAACGGTAACTAACGTTACAGTATGTAAGTAATTATTCTAGCGATATATAATGCTAGATAAGCATAGGCGTCATTTACGGGGGGGACGGGTGGGACATGTCCCCACCACTTTTTGCCAGGGTCGATATTGTCCCCACCACTTTTGAAACATCTCGCGTCACGGATGTACCAATACAAATAAAAAATCTCTAGTTAACTAGCAGCATTCGTTTAATTCATTTGTTAAATAAGAGGCGATCTAGCGCTGAAATGTGTTGTCTTCACTCGGACGCGCGCTTCAATCCGTTGCAGAGATTCTATTCGTTCCAGAGAAATCACAATTCAAAATGCACACAAACGTGTCCCTGCTTCTGAGGGTTCTAATCCGCACTCGTATAGTTTTTTTTCCCCCTCATCAAAACCGATAATGTTTATCAGTGATAAAGTATATCAAGATTCTTGATATACAATTATCGGTTTTGATGTGGGGAAAAAAACTATACGAGTGCGGATTAGAACCCTCAACCTCCGACACGGATCTATATATATATATTCACGGATCTATATATATATATTCACGTAAAAATTCACGATACTAACAACATTATATTAGATCTTAATATAATATTAAATTTAAACCCAAAGTACCATCACATTTTTGGTCGGACATCATCACATCTTTGTATACATTTTTATTTATTTAAATCAGTAAGCTACAGGACATCGGCGTCTTTCAAACCATGACCTGCGCGAAAGAGAAAAAAGAATGAACGCGTCATTGTACCCTGCACTTTTGAAAATGCCCTTCCGAATGCGTCTCTGTCCCCCCCACATTTCAAACCAAACTGACGCCCATGTAGATAAGGTGTGCTAGTACATTATTTCAGCAACATGACAAGCCAGTGAATTAGCAGGTTTCAATTGTTGCTTAGCAGAGTGCGTGACATTTTATCTACATGTTATGCGGCTAGAGTTTTGACACAGAGTCAATGGGCTCTGTGTCATTCTTTCTTTTTCGCTTGTTTATCGTCATCGGTCTTTTTCCTTTACCTCTTTGTTTTATGAGCAGGTGTCACTCGAGAATTGGCCGTTTAGGTTGTTTCTCCGTCATAAGCACAGCTGCAGCACGCCGGCAATCTTGAGTTTGAACGACGGCTCGCGCTCCGGCGCTTGCGCTGTGCAAGAGAGGGGTGTGATCAGCGCGTATACGAGCGTGACTGACACTGCTAAGACACTCCTCCTGGCTCTGATTGGTTGTTTCTGACCGGGAGCGTGTATTTCTTGCAAATGGCAATAGGACCACTGGGAGGAGCCAGAGGAGCTTGATTTTTACACAGATTATCTGTCTCATATTCTACTGTCAGGACATAATGACAGTTTTAGCAAATACATGTTTTCAAAAGTTACCTACAGGAGCTTTAACAACATATTGCCGATAAAAATTTGAAATGTGGAGGTTTTATATTTTTAACATGTGATACAGTTGACGAGTAGAACTGTATTATACAGTTGACCTCACACGACGAGTGCTGTTTTCCTGAATACCATCACGATTGAAAATGTGACATTGATTTCATACAACAGTTCAATAAACAGTTAAAATTAAGTCACTTACATTTTAGATGCAATATTGACGGTTTTTGTTCTGTTTCAGCAGCGAAAATAGTTCCAAACAAAGATCACAGCAGAACCATAACGCATCTCACAGCAACACTCAAACGTGTTTTCATTACTGAATGATTCAGCGTTTTGAACGAATCGGTGTCAAAGATTTAAAGGGATACTCCACCGTTTTTTCATATTAAACTATGTTATTCCCTTAACTAAGACGAGTTGATGCATACCTCTCTCGTCTCAGTGCGTGCACTAAATCGCTCTGTCTTGCGGCGAAACTTTGATAGCACTTAGCTTAGCTTTGATAGCACGTTTTTCCTATTTAAATACAGTTACACGAGTAGTGTAACTCGACCAAGAATGGTGACAAAAAATAAAACGTTGCGCTTTTCTAAGCGTGTAAAGTGGATAACGGGAGCACTTCGACTCGGCGCATATATATCTATGGACTCGGCGCAGTAATATCATCACTCCGGAGAGGGAGAGGGGGAGAGGATTTTTCACGGGTGATGATATTACTGCGATCCTAATGAATGAACTGGGCTAAGCTAAGTGCTATCAAAGTTTCGCCGCGAGACAGAGCGATTTAGTGCACGCACTGAGACGAGAGAGGTATGTATCAACTTAGTCTTAGTTAAAGCTGCCGTCGGCAACATTTTTTTGATCATATTCAGTGAAATCGACACTATAATCTGACAGAACAACATAAATAAAGTGGTTTTAGAAAAAAACCCGAGCTTCTAACTCCACCTGGAGCGTGTTATTTGTTTTGCAAAAATCCACATCCATCATGTACAATCAGCGTAGGGGGGTGTGAGATCTGACTGTCAATCACAGATCGGGCACACGCCACCCCTCGCGCACGTTACAATCACATGCACACGCCTGAAGCTCGCGGAAGTTCGCGCAGTAACGAAGATCTCGAGTGATGGCGGAAAATCAAGTAAGCTCATTTAGAGTATAAATGACGTTAGCAATTGCAATCTATCGGTAGATTAGCCAGGACAGCATACCTCCAAATACTCCATGGCGTTGATGGATGCTGATGAGACGGGCGCGTTCACTGAAAATCTGGTGCACACGCACTGACGAGCATGAACTCGGTCACGGTGGGAGGGTATCCGTTGATAGTGGGGGAGGGGCATGAGAGTTGTAAACATTCAAAATTTTCCTAAATCCACTCAATCTGCCAGACTTGCCGACTGGAGCTTTAAGGCAATAACAGTTTAATATGAAAAAAACAGTGGAGTATCCCTTTAATGACCCATTCATAAACATATGAATCAGTCGTTTGAACGAATCGTTTGAATGAATGACTCAATGACTCTCTCATTAAGATGGTGGCCTGCCGCCTCCTACTGGCGCTTTAGTGTTATGTTTAAAAGTATCATTCTTTCCAACGTTTCTTATTTGTATATTTAAAACAATCTCATAACATTATTTAATGCAATTGTAATTTTTCAGTGTAAATGATTTAATTTGATCACTTTAAAATAAAAGATGATGCATACATTTAATAAGATTGGGGGGTAGGGGGATGCCCTTTAAAGGTGCAGATATTACAGTATGCAGATTTAAATGTACCAAAGCTGATTGAACACTGATGAGAATATTGCTTCAGAATAAATTATATTTACAACACACACACACACACAAAAAAACATCTGGACAATCAACTGTTTTACTCTACTTTTACAAGTGAATGACAGAATTGGACAAGCATATGAAAAGGCTTAATGTCGAGCCCTGTTTTTAAGATTTTTAATGTTTAAAGTCTCTAATGCATGCCAAGGCTGCATTTAATCAAAAGAACAGTACAAAATAGTAATATTGTGAAATATTATTACTATTTAAATAAACGTTTTTTCCTATTTTAATGTGATGGCAAAACTGAATTTTCACCAGCTATTTCTCCAGTCTTTAGTATCCATGATCCTTCAGAAATCATTCTAATATTCTGTTTTGGTGCTCAATTATTAATTATGTGATCAGTATTTATAATGGTTCTTAGTATGATCAAACAGTTTTTGCTGCTTAATAATTTTTTCGGAAACCGTGATACATTTTTATCCAGCACAAAATATACAGCAGGGTTGTGTGGCATTCAAATTCCTCAAATTCTCAATATTACCCAACTTTGATATATATAGTGCTTCTGTTTCGTTAAATAGCATCTGATTTCATGTGAACAGACCTTGACACCTTCCACATGAAAACCAGATTTTGCTGAACTTTTTGCTGATAGCATTTTTAAAATAGTTTGGTTTAACTTCATAAGCACCATACTGCCTCTCCTTCACCTGTCATTATGTTAAAGGCTTCATCAGCACCAGCTGGATTGTCAAGATGGAAGAGTGTAGGAAAATCACAAGCACCATTACTCACAATGTCCCACAAGTTCCCTCTTTATGACCTTTTTTGAGTGTAACACTCGCTGATTACAGAAGACGAGAGATTATTTATCCTTGACAGTAATTTGAGCCTGAAATACTAAGGTTTCTCAAACATTCAACAAATCTTCCAGTGTTTACAAGATACCATTTCTCTCTTCTGCCAATATGTTGTCGGCATACTAAAGCTCTTTATGAGCTTTTCCCGTGTGATGAACGGCTCTATCTTTATTTCTTTCTCTTTTCTTTTTTTTTTTATAATTGAAACTTGAGGGAAATGACTTGCCCGTGAACTAGCGGGGGATTGAGCTCACACTACGCAGCCGTATGCCAACATCCCCACCAGGCACACACCTCATTTTCACTGTGCATTTGAAGATGAGATGACAAAACGCACTGGAGCTCAGTGGTCAACAGTGGAGGACTTTATTTGATGTGGCAGACCACACAAGGACATTATAGTAGAGAATTCAGTCAACCACATGATGTCTGTATAAGAAATATAGACCCATTTGAATGCCCTCGACTGAAACTTGCCTGTTTTATATCCAAAAATAATATAACATAAATATTACAGTTGTCTACATATTGTATATATTTGAATGTGCTTTTTTGAGATTCAGCTGTGTAGCTTTTCAATGTTAACCTTTGTACTTTTGCTACATATTATATATTATATTAATATTATATGATCATATTTTATATCCAAAATATTATAAAATATAGATATACAGTCTCTCTCTCTCTCTCTAAGTCTATATAACATACATATATGTGGGGAAATTCAATGGATTCACTCTGAGCAAAACAGAACTAAACACATGAAAATCCCGCCAATAACAGAAAACAAGCAGATTACCTGTAACACCGTGTGTATGTATAATATATATGTTATTATATACTGTTATATTTGATCAAAACAGCTGTTACTATTTTACCCAGTATAATAATTCAATAATATTTAAGTACATTTTTGATATAGGAATATCTTGATGATCTACTAAACATCTAAACGGTCAAATCCCTTGTTAAATTGTGTAAATTATGGCGTAATTGTCATTTTCTTTTATATTTATTAAAGTGCCGTAGGTGTCCCGTGTGTCTGATATGTGATAGTAGCCTTTCAGACCTGGCTCTGGAGAGCAGGAGACAGAATGAGAGACAGATGGGATCTGCGGCCCCTACATTTAGATCAGCGTTTTATGAATTCAGCCAGTAAACCAGGGCCATGCTTTCATTACATTCCCTCGGCCAGACAATAAAAACACTGCCCCATCAATAGGGATGATTGGGTTGAGAGAAGGAGGTCGTATTCCACAGCCTTGTGAAGTTTAGACTATACAGCCTGGTAATATCATGGGAACTTTTTATTATTTATCACAGAGTCAGAGATAACTTTGTGATATGGATGGATTTCTCAGCCCAAGGGACACACACGCTTGTCGTGGTTAGGTTGATGGGAGCTATAAACTGGTTTGCACTCACTCTCCTTGAAAACCACTGGATAAATCTGAAAGCAAATATGAGGCCATTGAGTGGAATTACAAGAATACCGAACGAGAGTTCTGAAGGGTAATTTCAAAACTTAATTACAGGTATACCATGATATCCTGAGCTCATATTATTAGATCTGTCTATAACCTGTGTTTACTTACTCTCTACAGATGGAATGAAATCCAATATCTGCCCAGTGCTTACTAGAAAATAGATTCGATCATCATGTTATATTAAGTGAGCTCTATTAAATCTTAATAGGCATCATTAAATTTATCTTTGTCAGAGGTAATTTTTTTTAATGTGCAGAGACATGTAAGCTATGCAAGCGATTATTCAAACATTATAGTGAAAATTGCTCCTTTTGTTTGAGTGGCCTGATATTCAGGCTCAATTAATTGGTGGTGATATTACCCGTTTTTCTGAACAATACAGCGCCAACAGGGTTTTTGAAGTAAACATCCCATTCATTTTTTAAATGATTTGAATGTTTTATTCCCAGTGAATATATGTTAGTATTAGTGCTGTCAAACGATTAAAATATTTAATCGCGATTAATCGCATTAATGTCATAGTTAACTCGCAATTAATCGCACATTTTTATCTATTCTAAATGTCTCTTGATTTCTTTTTGTCCCATTATTTTTTCTCATTTTAATGCTCTTTTCAACATGGAAAAGTGGATCGGCTTGCTTTGTGCAAATGTTTTTTAAAGAAAACAACATTGGCATATACTGTGTTCAATTTCACACTAACATTCTCACTTGGAGCAAATAATCTCTCACTCAATGTAACACTGTCCATTAATAAAAGGGTGAAAGAAATACTGACGAGGTCCTGATATTGACGAGGGGGCGGAGAATTCGCATCAGCTGTGTGTGTGTGTGTGTGTGTGTGTGTGCTTGGCCATCATCAAGTGGTATTTCAGACTGGACGTGCTGCGATGATGATAGCTCAGGTCACAACGACAAAACACACAGATCACTTTGGTCTTTTCAATGGGACCATTTGGCAAGTTTTTAAAAGTAAACTTTCCATTCAGAATCTTATTGGCATCCATTTCGGCGTCTCGCGCTCGTCATCCACTCAAAACGTAACGTTAACCAACTATTTGGCCGGCTCACAAGCCTAAACAAGTGTGTCCGGTGTGCCTGTTGTTTTGTTTCCGGTCTAGCTCTTTGTCAAGCCTGGTCAAGCCATTGAAATGAATGAACACAAAAAAAACACAGTTTGCTAGGCCAAAAAGGCCGTCAATCGCGCGATAAAAAAATGAACGCCGTTAAAATGGGATTGCGTTAACGCCGTTAATAACGCGTTTAACTGACAGCCCTAGTTAGTATATATATGAATATGTTAAGTTAGGGTTAGCCTAGCAGGTTAGGGTTAGCAGGTTAGGTTGGGGTTAGCCTAACTCTAACCATATATATTAGGGGTGGAACGGATCGCAGTTGATCCGTGATCCGTACGGACCAGGCCCCACGGTTCTGCGTGCATGCATTCGCGGATTAACTGCTAAATTTAACCATCATAGAGTGAAAGTTTATAATTTGAACATGTTTTGTCTTGACAATTTACACATTCAAAGAATTTTAAACGCAGAAGAAGAGGCGAAAATCGGGACTCGCTTGTTATCTGTGCGCACAGCCGCACACACCCGAAGAGCGCGCAGAGAGAGAGAGAGAGAGAGAGAGAGAGAGAGAGAGAGAGAGAGAGAGAGAGAGAGAGAGAGGCGTGATTTAGACAGCGCTCTAACACCGAATGGATTCCTCTTTCGCGTTTCCTTGCCCTTGAACGGACACATAAACACAAAATGATGTCAAAATACCCGTTTAAATGCAAGTATTCTCTCGTTTATGTCATAAGTGAACAGTTGAGAAAGAAATTTTCTGAATATATTTGGGTCAGTTAATTGGATTATCTTTCATGGCCACAGAAAAATAATTATTTCTTTGCATGTACAGCGCTTAGAGCATGTAACAAGATCAAGATCGTAAAGTAAACTTTGTTGCAAGCAGAGAATCAGAACCGCAGGAAATGGACAACGCATTCTCATCCTTTGGCGTCATATAGGTGACGCCATATGACATTTCGTCGAAATCTTACGCACATGGCAACCTTTAGCGTCAATATAACACGCACTGTTATGGGTAGGTTTAGGTCTGGGGTAGGGTACGGTTATGACGCCATGGGATCTGCGTCTCATATTCACGCTAAACGATGCCATGTGCGTCGGATTTAGACGAGCGTCACCTGTATGATGCCTTGGGTTCTGCGTCTCATATTGATGCTAAAGGATGCCATGTGCGTAAGATTTCGACGAAATGTACAAAGCGTCACATGTATGACGCCAAAGGATGAGAACGGGCTGAAATGGACCTATGGAAAAGATCCATTTAACTATGAAAAGAACCATCAGCTTATCATTTTCAGAGCCCCTCATTAAATGTATACTTGCATAGCTTTTGCAGTGGACACAATTCTTGAAGTTGTTGAAAATTGAAGTTTTTGATGGTTCCGTGAGTGTCAAATGTTGAAATTTTGAAAACGCAATCGTTTTCTTCTCCGTTGGATGAAGATATGATGAACTTGCATGGGTAGTTCGACTCTGTTCTGGATGAAGGTTTTCTCTCTCTCCATGAGCACATGGCTGAGCACATGCAGATTGTGACCTGCCGGCCCTGGGCAGGCAACCAAGGAGTGAGGAAGTCGGAAGAGTTGGTGGCCCATTCAGTGATGGTAAAGTTGCAGTTTTCTTCTGAGTTGGATTGAAGAAAATACAGTCTGTCTCTGTTGGGAGAGTGAAGGCATAGCAGGCTGTGGTCCCAGCATGGGCCCCGGACAACAACCCGAAGAAGCAGCAGTGAAGGCCAGAGGAAGAGAGGACTAAGAGGGCGTGATCTTGTGGTCAATGATTTTTAAAGCGTGAAGATGTCACACCCTCTGGATGGTTGTGAGCCAATAAGAAGTTATTCCCTTTGGAGGGAATTTCTTTACGCCCTTTGTTCAAGGCCTTTGAACATGTAATTTGATTGGTATTAGTATTAGCTTATAATCAGTGGCGTAACTTTGTTTTAAAAAGTGGGTGGGACATGTGTGTATAAATGAATGAATCACGTGACACGTGAATAAATACAGAGATCCGACTTTAAAACATGTGTCTTTTAATGGTCCAGTGGTAGAACTTTTGCCGAGCATGTCAAATGTTCAGGGTTCTAATCCGCACTCATATAGTTTTCTTTTTTTCTCATCAAAACCGAATATGATCATCAGTGGTTGTATTATATCAAGCAGGGAAACGTTTGTGTGCATTTTTGTTTTGTGATTTCACCGGAACAAACAAAGAGTCTCCGAAACGGATTGAAGCGCAAGTGAAGACTGTGCGTGAGCCACGAGATACACTGTAACCGCGCCACCGATCGCAGGCGGCAAGGAGCACTTTGATCACTTGATTTAAAAAACAACGTATTTCAGGGCTAGATCGCTTCTTTTATTTAACAAACGAACGAAATGAATGGTCTGCCAGTTGGAGATGTTTTATTTATTTCTACTGGTAGCTATCCATGCCGCGAGAGGTTTTAAAAAGTGGTGGGGACAATATCGACCCTGGCAAAAAGTGGTGGGGACATGTCCCACCCGTCCCACCCGCAAATTACACCCCTGCTTATAATACTAGTGTGTCACAAAGTTAGCAAAATATAATGTAAATTAACAAATGGGGGACGAAGATTGGAGTTTATAGAGACTAAACATGCTACACATTTTGGTTAACCAATTCATGTTTCAGACCAAAATAGTTTAGAAGAGAAAATGAAGACATAGGCCAAACCACAAAAGAAAAATCATGAGATGGAAAATTAGATACATGTTAATACATTTATCACATGGTTATATACACTCACCGGCCACTTTATTAGGTACCCCATGCTAGTAACGGGTTGGACCCCCTTTTGCCTTCAGAACTGCCTCAATTCTTCGTGGCATAGATTCAACAAGGTGCTGGAAGCATTCCTCAGGGAGTTTGGTCCATATTGACATGATGGCATCACACAGTTGCCGCAGATTTGTCGGCTGCACATCCATGATGCGAATCTCCCGTTCCACCACATCCCAAAGATGCTCTATTGGGTTGAGATCTGGTGACTGTGGAGGCCATTTTAGTACAGTGAACTCATTGTCATGTTCAAGAAACCAATTTGAAATGATTAGAGCTTTGTGACATGGTGGAAGTAGCCATCAGAGGATGGGTACATGGTGGCCATAAAGGGATGGACATGGTCAGAAACAATGCTCAGGTAGGCCGTGGCATTTAAACGATGCCCAATTGGCACTAAGGGGCCTAAAGTGTGCCAGGAAAACATCCCCCACACCATTACACCACCACCACCAGCCTGCACAGTGGTAACAAGGCATGATGGTTCCATGTTCTCATTCTGTTTACGCCAAATTCTGACTCTAACATCTGAATGTCTCAACAGAAATCGAGACTCATCAGACCAGGCAACATTTTTCCAGTCTTCAACTGTTCAATTTTGGTGAGCTCTTGCAAATTGTAGCCTCTTTTTCCTATTTGTAGTGGAGATGAGTGGTACCCGGTGGAGTCTTCTGCTGTTGTAGCCCATCCGCCTCAAGGTTGTGCGTGTTGTGGCTTCACAAATGCTTTGCTGCATACCTCGGTTGTAACGAGTGGTTATTTCAGTCACTGTTGCTCTTCTATCAGCTCGAACCAGTCTGGCCATTCTCCTCTGACCTCTGGCATCAACAAGGCATTTCCGCCCACAGAACTGCCGCTCACTGGATGTTTTTTCTTTTTCGGACCATTCTCTGTAAACCCTAGAGATGGTTGTGCGTGAAAATCCCAGTAGATTAGCAGTTTCTGAAATACTCAGACCAGCCCTTCTGGCACCAACAATCATGCCACGTTCAAAGTCACTCAAATCAACTTTCTTCCCCATACTGATGCTCGGTTTGAACTGCAGGAGATTGTCTTGACCATGTCTACATGCCTAAATGCACTGAGTTGCCGCCATGTGATTGGCTGCTTAGAAATTAAGTGTTAACGAGCAGTTGGACAGGTGTACCTAATAAAGTGGCCGGTGAGTGTATATAGAATATATAGGATTAAAAGGGTTCATTTCTCCTTCTCTGCAAGAATTAAGTAAAAGTCACAATTCCCTGCACATTCCTTTTGAGGTCGTAAAACTCTAATCAGTCTTACTGTGTCTTGTAACAGGACACGAGTTCTGCCAGTGTGTTAGCTTCATTTGGGATGTTAGTTTTGGGGGGAAGTTTCATAGACCATTGTTGGGAGAGTGAGTTTGCTGGATTATTCATTAAATATAATGAATAATTTGTGTGTGTCTGATAGGTCCAGACGCTACATCAGTTAGGCTAGTAGTTTTTGATGTAGTAGCTATTGAAGAACTTTAAGTGAGCTTCAAGTAATAAATGAAAAGCAAAATTACACTTCCCCCCATATACTGTTAATATATATATTAAAAAAAACATTTTTTTGCTGATCCGAAAAATGATCCGATCCGTGGCTCAAAAACCGTTAATGATCCGAACCGTGAATTTTGTGATCCGTTCAATATTTTGAAATAAATTTAAATTATAATTTTCTTCCTTATAATCAATCAGGGTCGTAAATGGAGAAAATAAATGGGAAAATACATCTGGGGGAGGGCTGCTGAAAAAGCTGGTAGTAGGAGTGTTAGGCAATCTCTTTATTTTTGCAGTTTCTATTATTGCCACTAGTGGTGCAGAAATCAGACTATTTACCTTTGATCAAAAGAAGGTTTATTTCTTCCAGTGACAATGGAATTGCTGAGATGCTAAGTAAATCTATCCTCAGGGTCTCTTTGAAGGATGGATAAAGGTTTCTTTTGTGGATCCCAAGGTGCCAGCGATCTGACTCGGCAAAAGCCCTGGATCATTAATGAGGTTGGCTGAATCCAGGCCTCCTTAGTCATTATCCCACCTCAGTGCTCCCGAAAAACTAGAACATGGAGAACATAGTGATGCATTAGGGCGAATATGCCACTTTTATAGCATAACTTCCACAGAATGTGCCCACTGTGTAACATTGCACGAGTTTGCATGCTTTTGATCTGAATATATACAATGAAGTCCAAAGCATTTGCTTTTTCATTGTTGAACCTTAATGTATATGATGCATTAATTCAGTGGTTAATCGTGCTGTAGTCTCTATTTTTCTATTGCAAAGTTAGCTTGACTTTTTTTTAAATAGCTGCACTTTAACTTTCAGGATATATAATTTGTCTCCGGCATAGTACCTGTCATCTCCCTCTCCCCGTTTAGACTGGAGTGCTCACAACTAGGTCACTGCCACGGCTGCAGAGCTGGCAGCACATCTAAGGTGGCAGGAGATCAGTAGCATGCATTTGGGGAAGTAGTTTGCGCCTCACTATTCCACTTTAACAGCATCTTAATACAGTTGTTCAGTGTGTCATGAAACCTGGGTTTAGTAAAGGGCAGGTAAAACTCATTTGTTCCTTCAGGAGAACTTATTAATCCAGCTACAGGACCTTATTAGAACTCTCTTGTTAATTATGAGCATAGACTCATTAGAGCAGTTGCTGTGGGAGATTGCACTGCGAAGAGAGGCCTTTCTACCTTTACGATAAACCTTTGGCAAAGAGACCACTTTCTTTTGTCCTTTTGCTTTAGAAGGTGGGAGGAGGAAGGAAATGTTGACTCATCTGTCAGCCAGACTTTGAAATTAATACATGCTGACACTTCCCCTTTTCTCCTGGCAAAATCGCATCTGTCGTCTGCCGCAAAATGGAAGGATGGAAAGAGCTGGTTTGACTTTTTTGTGATTGGTGTTATGCCTGGACAATGACTTTGTTGTCATTTTTAAATTGTTTAATTATGCTTTAACTCTCTTAAAAGTATCTTAAGCTCTCTGAAAAGAAATGTAAATTTTGTCGTAATTTACTCACTCGTGTCATATCACACATTATGTATATGTAGAGTATGTATACAGGGCTTGACATTAACACATTTCAGCGGTGGCGTGTAACGCAGTCACTCCTACTAGACACTTTGGCGGTTTGAATTTTATATATACATTTTTCAATTGTAGTCTTTTAAAAAGGCATCTGAAATAATAAACTAATTGCTATCCAGTGTTGTCAAAAATATAGATTTTTCGATACATATCGACACTGTAATATCTGAAACTCTTCCGCAGGATACACAATGCCAGCTGCGCGTTCACGCTCTCTCGTCTCTCCGACAGCGAGTGCCACAAAAAACGCGTCCCTTTACTCACTCGTTTCATTTGCTCCGGATGAATATTGTTGGTGTTACAAGGCTTGAATTTTTCAAAACACGTATTGAGCATAATTGTACTCATTCCCACAGATTTTGTGCTCACACCCAAAGTGCGCACACTTAAAGACAAGTATATTGGCTAAGCTATATAAAACAGTATAATGGGTCCGTGCGTCAGGTCTTAAAGTGACAGCAGCCTAATATACCGTTTGCCAAATTATGAGATAATATTAAAAATATCTATATGGCAGTTTTTCCATTTGGTATCGATGTCAGAAATGTGGCCAGTGAAAAAGCTGAGTAGCTAGTAACTTTGGAAAACCACTAGCCACAGTGGCTGGTGAGCAAAATAGATATCAAGCCCTGGATGTATATGTAGTTGCTGTAGAACCAGAGATTTGGAAATGAATGCACAATAGAAAAAGTTCACTTGAGTGCAGAATCTTGTGTTTTCCGTCATTTGCATACTACGAAAGTTTTGATGTGTCAGCAAGCAGCGCAATTTTTCCCTTTGGTCTCCTCCTGTTCGATTGTGCTTATTAATCTTTCGACTTTGATCTATCATCAGTCATTTCCAAAACTGAGAGCTGTGTTCCAAACTTGGACTCATACTCTGTTGGCGAGATTATTGATGATACAGAGTCTTGCGGAGGAAGCGTGTTCGAATATGTCTATGATTAATGAAAGCCCCTCAAACAGGAAGCACATTTATTTTAAATAATGTTTATGCCATCGATGTTCAGGTCCAGCCTGGAGATGACAAATGGCCCAGGCGGCACTTATTTAAAAGAGGGGCTATCTGTGTCTCTTTATCTGCTAAAATGTGTTGGCATGGGACTCTTAACCTCAGTTAATTTCCCTCTATCATCTCTTTAACACGTTTTAGAGCGATGGAAGTAGACAGACGTCGGGTAGATGTGCAGTCAGTGGGCGCTAATGTGCCTGGTTTCATGCCGGGACATTGGCTGTGTTCGTAATAGCTTACTACCAATCTGCTCTTGCTATTTCTGCAGTATGTAGTACAGGTATGTGTAATGGTGTAATGGAGTAACCCCCCCCATTATTCATCTTAAATACTATTTTATTTAATTTCAGTGTATTTAAACAAGTTATCTTTATTCCACAGTTGTTGTTTAATTTTTCTGTATTTTTGTTGAGGTCTTGTTATTTATATTTATTTATATTTAATGTTTCTGTTCTTTTCATGCTCTATCTGCACAGTTTGAAGTATGTATATTTTCCGTCTGTGACTTTTAAGCTAAAAGCTTGGCAGACGAGATTTGGAGAAGGCAGATCTGAAAAGGTCGCGAGATTGAAAAGAGAGAGAGTATCGCGAGACGATTGATGAAGAGCGTTGTTGTTGCTACTGTAACCGAGATTGTTTTGGGTGTTGTAAGTGTTCCTGAAATAAAAACCCGACCTTAAATCTTCATAAAACGCACGTGTGGACCTCGTGTGTAACAAAATTGGTGGCCAGTACGGGGATTTTCAAGGAATGCGAACAGCAGCGCGAGCAACAGAGAGACATACACGGAGCGGCTGCAGCAGTGAGCGCGTGAGTGAGAGGGCAGCGCGAAAGCTAAAATGGATCTTCGGCAGTTGCAAGATAAACTCGGCGCGGACCTACCTCATCTGACGTTCGATCAACTGAGGGAATTGGCAGCGTTTGCAAAAGTTCCAGACGATGAGGTAACAAAAAAACATGTTTTGATACATCGAATTAATGAAGAGATTGATGGAGTAATTGAAAAAGAGGATGAGGATGTAGCACGTCAGTTTGTTGTCAGTGTGTTGGAATTGATTAAAGGAATGAAAGGCCAGGGTGCTCGTTTGGCCGCGATGAGCTTAAGGGAGGATGAAGATGAGCTGGAAAAGTTGAAAAAACAATATGCAGACCTCCGACTGAGTTTCCAGGACTCTACAAAAGCATTAGAGAGTGAAATTATGAGGTTAAGTGATCAAGTACGGATCAAAGAGAACAGAGCAACTCCAGCCATTTTAATGGATGTTCCGCCACAGCCATCACGAGTGCCAGAGGTGACGATCAGGCGTGATTTCAAAATTTGGGGACAAATTGGAGAGAGAGGTCAGAAAGATCGTCTGTCTTACACAAATTTGATGCATCAGATTGAAAGTGGAGTGCAGAAAGGCCATACGGAGACAGAAATTGTGGATGCAGTGGTGAGGGCCATCAGTCCAGGTCTTAGCCTCCGGGATATGTTAGAAATTAAAAGTCATCTGAGCCTTCTCCAATTAAAAACCATACTCAAGGGCCATTTTAAAGAGGATAGCCCCACAGATTTGTATCACAAGCTGGTGAACATCACACAAGACAGTCGTGAGTCACCCCAAAACTTCTTGTTCAGAGCCATAGAACTAAAAGAGAGGCTACTAATCGCTTCCAGAGATGGAGAGGCTGAGGAACAGTACAGTGCTGAGCTCATCCAAAAGAAATTCTTGCGATCTGTCAGTACTGGACTTACAAGTGATCACATAAAATTCCAGTTAAAAGCTGATCTGGAAAATCAGTCCATCACCGATGAAGAGCTCATTGAGAAATTGAATGAGGCTGCAGGTATTGAAAATGAGAGACAACAAAAACAAAAGAAAAACACATATACAAAAGTGACTAAAGTAAATGAGCTCCATGCCGATGTCCAGGTACTTCAAAGACTGGGAGAAGAAGCAGATGGACAAAAACAAACAGAGGGTGCAACAGCCAGAGGGAAAGAACCGAGGGCCCAGAGCTACACATCCAAACGTGAGGCTGAGTTGTTTGAAATGGTCAAACAGTTGAAAGAGGAGATAACGGAAATCAAAAACAGCATCCGGGAATCACAGCCATCTTTCCGTCATAGCCGCCTCCCTTCCAGGAAGATCTGTAAATCGTGTCAAGACAGTGGTAACGGTGAGCAATGCAATCACTGTTTTAAATGTGGTCAGCCGGGACACTTTTCTAAGGGCTGTAGGGCACCACGGCATACAGTGAATGTGGATCAAGTGATGACGATGGATCCAACAGAACTTCACACCCAGAGTCAGAGACAAGGTGGACCATGTGGCAACACCAGCGAGCTGCTCTGCCGGACTATAAATCATACGGTACAACAAGAAAAGGTACAGCAGCACTCTGCAAATTCAGACAGGCTGGAGGGGTCCATCTATGCTGCCCACCTTTCCCCTAAGCGTAAAGCTCAACTGCTGAGCTTGATAGGGAAGAAATGCACTGTCAATTGCTTCCTGGATGGTGTCCCCACGCAAGCATTATGGGATACGGGCTCACAGGTCTGCCTGATCAATGACAAGTGGCGCAAAGAACACCTACCTCACACTAAAGTAAGGGACACAGAGGAGATCCTGGGACCAGGGACATTGACTGGAAAGGCTGTAAATCAGACGGACATCCCTTTCAGAGGATGGATCGAGGTAAAGTTTCAGCTTGAGCCCTCTGGCATACCCAGCACAGAGCTTATTGTGCCATTGCTGGTAGCGGAAACATCTGGTGTGGCAGAAGAGCCAATTATTGGATATAATGTGATCGAATATCTGATACACCAGGAGAAAGAACAACCATCTCAAGATATGGTTAAAACGCTGACGGCAGCCTTCTCCGTAGATTGTAAGAGAGCAGAGGGACTCATGCGATTGGTCCAACAGGGAGATTCAAACTCTAGTGAGGGAACCGTGAAAGGGAGCAGGCAACGAACAAAAATATTACCTGGTGAGACAAAAGTAGTTAAGTGTTCAGTGCGTACCATTCCTCTGACATGTAACCAGGAAATGCTGTTTGTTCCAAGTGAGACTCCTGACTGGCCTGAGGGACTGACAGTCACTGAGAATGTGGTCAAACTCCAGAAGGGTACTCGATCAAAAGTCTTCATTCCAGTAAGTAATGACACCTGCCATGATATTACACTTCAACCACGCACCGTGTTAGGCCAGGTACAGAGTGTAAAAGCTGTCTACCCTGCTGCTGCAAAACCTGTGGATATTGAAGAGGTAATGAGTCACAAAAGGGAAACGCCAGGAGGAGACAATGCTGAAAAGGCAACAGAAGTGGATTCTGAGTACATGGGGCAACCTAATGGAAACCGATGGGATCCACCTGTTTCTGTGAGTCATTTGCTACCTCAACAGCAGGAGGAGGTAAGAAAGTTGCTGAGGGAGGAATGTGCTGCTTTCTCCAGAAATGAGGAAGACATTGGTTGTATCCCATCGCTGGAGTTGAAAATCAGACTGAAAGACACAACACCAGTGAGGCGAACATACATGTCGGTACCAAAACCACTTCATAAAGAAGTCAAAGAGTATCTAGAAGATCTCTTGAACCGTGGGTGGATCACAAAATCCAGGTCTGCTTATTCATCGCCCATTGTATGTGTGCGGAAGAAAGATGGGAGTCTGCGGTTGTGCTGTGACTATCGCGAACTGAACCAGAAATCTATCCCAGACCGTCATCCAATTCCCCGCATTCAAGACATGCTGGACAGTCTCAGTGGAAGTGCTTGGTTTTCCATCTTAGACCAAGGAAAAGCGTACCACCAAGGATATTTGGAGGAGAATAGCCGACCACTGACAGCTTTTATTACACCTTGGGGGCTTTATGAATGGGTCCGCATTCCGTTCGGCCTGTCTTCAGCACCCGCGGAGTTTCAACGCTGTATGGAGGAGTGTCTGATAGGGCTGAGAGATGAGATATGTCAGCCATACTTGGATGACAATCTAGTTCACAGCAAAACCTTTGAAGACCACCTCAGAGACCTGCGGAAAATCTTGCAGCGCTATCAACAACATGGGATTAAGCTGACAGCACGAAAATGTGAAGTTTTTAAGAATAAGGTGAGGTTCCTGGGAAAGCTTGTGTCCAAAGATGGTCATACGATGGACCCTGCCGACCTAGCACCTGTCCAGGCCTTGCGGGAGCGGAAACTTGCAACAGTAGGAGACCTTCGGAAGTTGTTGGGATTTATATCCTACTATCGCTCATACATACCAAATTTCTCCAGGATAGCTACACCTCTATATGACCTTCTGAGCCAGGAAAAGAGTGTATGTAAGACAACTGCTAAAAGAGGAAAAAAAACTGCTAATAAAGGAAACAGCCAGGGACAACTACCCGCAAACCATCCCATCGTCTGGATACCAAAGCACCAGGAGGTGCTCGGTCAGTTGATTGATTTTCTTTCACAACCCCCTGTGTTAGGTTACCCAAATTTTGAAGAGTCGTTCATCCTCCACTGCGACGCATCACAGGAAGGGCTGGGATCCGTGTTATATCAAAGACAGGAAGGCAAGCTCCGGGTCATTGCTTACGGATCCAGAACTTTATCTGCTGCAGAAAAGAACTATCATCTGCATTCTGGAAAATTGGAGTTCTTGGCCATGAAGTGGGCCATCTGTGAGCGCTTCAGAGATTACCTCTACTATACTCCTTCTTTTGTTGTCTACACAGACAACAATCCATTAACATATGTGCTCACGACAGCCAAATTAAATGCCACTACACATCGCTGGGTTGCAGAGCTGGCTGATTTTAATTTCACTATTAAGTATCGTCCAGGAAAAACCAACGCTGATGCAGATGGCCTGTCGCGCATGCCATTGGGGATGGAGGAGTATATGCAGAAGTGTTCGATAGAAGTGAGTCCAAATGTCATCAGCTGTGTGACCCAAGCTCTCAGTATTGAGTCAAAAGAACACACTCCGTGGATGTGTCCAGTGACCATCGAGACCGCACTGGCTGAAGAGGAGAATGCAGTGTTGAACTTTGACAAAAGCGTGCTGAGGGAAGCCCAGGAACAGGATTCAGTGATCAGCACGGTGATGAACTGCGTCAGAACAAATCGATGGCCTAGAGATAGGGACTGGAGTGGTCATGATGGCCGTGCTGTACTGATGCGGGAGAGGAAAAGGTTGTTCCTGGATGAGCATGGAATCCTGTACAGGACAACAGCAACTCGATCACAGCTGGTGCTGCCCAAGAAGTTCCATGGGTTGGCCTTCAAAGAGTTGCACGAAAACATGGGTCATCTAGGTGTAGAGCGGACGCTCCACTTAATGAGGGACAGATTCTACTGGCCACATATGCAGAGGGATGTTGAACATCAGGTCATAAGAGTGTGTCGCTGTCTCAAGACAAAACGCCCCAACAAGCCAAACCGAGCACCACTTACCAATATTGACACAACCCACCCCTTTGAATTAGTTTCAGTGGACTTTCTTCATTTGGAGAGATGCAAAGGCGGGTATGAATATATCTTAGTCATTATTGACCATTTTACTCGCTTTGCTCAAGCATATGCATGCCTCAATAAGTCAGCTAAGACAGCAGCTCAAAAGATTTTCGGGGATTTTGTGTTGAAATTTGGTTTCCCCACAAGATTGCACCATGACCAGGGGAAGGAGTTTGACAACCAGCTGTTCGCACAACTCCAGCAGCACAGCGGTATTAAAGGCTCCAGAACAACCCCCTACCACCCGCAGGGAAACGGTCAGGTGGAGCGATTTAATAGGACACTCTTGTCCATGTTGCGGAATCTGACTGACAGGGAAAAGGTGGACTGGAAGAACTCCCTGGCACAAGTAGTGCACGCATATAATTGCACACGCAATGAGGCAACCGGATTTGCTCCTTACTTTCTGCTGTTTGGACGTCATCCGAGGCTCCCTATTGATATCATGTTCAATCTCAGCCCCAGAGATCAATCATCATCTCATCAAGAATATGCAAAAAGTTGGAGAAAGCGAATGGATCAGGCCTACAAGCTGGCTTCCGAATCTGCGAGAATGGCAAATGGGAAGGCCAAGGACAGGTACGACAGTAAGACCCATGGAGTGGAGTTACAGCCAGGCTGTAGAGTTCTCATTAGGAACATGAGTGAAAGAGGGGGCCCAGGAAAACTGCGATCATATTGGGAGGAGCAGGTCTATGTGGTCCAGAAAAAGAGATCAGAGTGTCCAGTCTATGAGGTGCAGCCTGAAACTGGGCATGGGCGTGTCAGGGTCCTCCATCGAAACATGCTTTTGCCTTGTGAATTCCTGCCCATAGAACAAACCACAACAACTCTGGAAAAGATGGTGAAACAAAAACTCAGCAAAGCAAAGTCCGAGCAGCAAGCCGTGGAAAGTAGCTCTGAGGATGAGAGCGAATGGACAGGATTTTGCAGACCTTGTAAACCGGGCCAGTGTGAAGACCAGCTGCTGTCAGAGGCTGAAGAATGCTATCCACAAGTGACACAGAAGTCTGTAAAAGACGGGCAATACAAGGAGATGGAGGAGTGTGACATGGAAGAGGTGGTTCCACAGCATGTTGAGGAAGTGAGGATGAGGTGTGGAAATGGGGAAGAGGAGGCCTCCGAGGCAGAAGGACAAATGACACTTGATAAAGGACCAGTAGAGTTGAGTCCGGAGCCAGATGATGGAGCCACCCCTGAGCAAGAGGGAAGTGGAATCCAGGGGCCAGAACCTGCACTACCACAGAGATTATATCCTTTGAGAAAGCGAAAGCACAAACAGACATTCACTTACCATACTCTAGGGGAACCCATATTAGAATAAAACATACAATAGATTCACATACACGCATAAAAATACACATATGGAAAAAACAAAACACAGTTAAAGATAGTTGAAGGTGAGTTTAGATACATTGTTGTGATGTAGAATTTGTATTTTCCATTGACCCTGTTCAATCAGATACCGTATGATAATGACAGACCGGTAAAGAAGGGAATGAAGAACTGTGAACTCTGATAATTAGAATTTGAAGATCCCGGTGATACTGATTGTCTTGTAGGTTAAATTTGAGCTGATGGTACAAGAGACCTGCAGAAGGATACAGCGTCCGTATTAAAGATGGGGAGTGTAGTTGCTTTCATGGTGCACAATGTTGTCAACTACAGAAACATTACAATAACACGGGAGGTAGTTGTTAATGTGATTTTGGGTTTATGCCAGCATTGTATCCTTAAATAGTACTTACTATAACAGACTCCTATAGCTCAACGACTTATCATGTCGGAGACATTTAGAAGACAGGGGATGTCGGGACGACATCATTTTTGGAGGGGAGAGTGTAATGGTGTAATGGAGTAACCCCCCCCATTATTCATCTTAAATACTATTTTATTTAATTTCAGTGTATTTAAACAAGTTATCTTTATTCCACAGTTGTTGTTTAATTTTTCTGTATTTTTGTTGAGGTCTTGTTATTTATATTTATTTATATTTAATGTTTCTGTTCTTTTCATGCTCTATCTGCACAGTTTGAAGTATGTATATTTTCCGTCTGTGACTTTTAAGCTAAAAGCTTGGCAGACGAGATTTGGAGAAGGCAGATCTGAAAAGGTCGCGAGATTGAAAAGAGAGAGAGTATCGCGAGACGATTGATGAAGAGCGTTGTTGTTGCTACTGTAACCGAGATTGTTTTGGGTGTTGTAAGTGTTCCTGAAATAAAAACCCGACCTTAAATCTTCATAAAACGCACGTGTGGACCTCGTGTGTAACATATGTATTATGGGCACATTCTTTTTCTGTACGCATAGAATACCTGCATAACTTGCTACATTCGCCTCATAAACCAGTGTTTACTGTGTGAAATATGATATCCCACAATTCAATGCTCTTGACATTTACAGTGTGATGCACGATCCAGTAGTAAAATAATCTATTTCTTGTCTCATTATTTCATTTGAATGGCCAAATGTTACAACATTTTTACAAAATCTTCCAAGATGATAACAGATGATGAGGTCATAGTGATAATTTAGCATACGACTGTTTGACTTGTGTACATATTCTGATCTTTTAGTATAAGAATCTTCTAGCAAAATCTAAATATATTAAAGACATACTTGCTCTTTTCCTTCTGTTTTTGTCCTTGCATGTTTCTTCTGGAAATACTTGTGCAGTTTTGCAATATGTTTTTGCTGTAATATTGAACAGTATGTTAGCTAACTCATCAATTCTCATTCATGTCTTTAAGAGCAGGATGGCCATGACCTTTCTTTTAATATTTCAAAAAATGAGTGTCCTCCTTGCTAAAAAAAAAAATGCAGTTCTTAAATGGCTTGACTTTTCAACTGTCTGATTCTAAAATCTACAATCTAAGATCTACAATTAACTTTCTTTAGACATGCACAGATAAAAATGAACGTTCTGTAACTGCATATTTAAAATAATAATAATAATAATAATAATAATACAAAAAATAATAACTTTTATAATAAAATTAAAAAATAATAATCATTACATTTACAATAATAATAATAGTGTTTTATTATAACCATATTATTGTCATTACAATAAGAATGATAATAACAATACATATAATAATAATAATAAATTAAACTAATTAATTATTATTATAAATGTAATAATTTTTGTTTATTCATTTATCATTATTATTAATATAAACGTATTATTATTATTATTAATGATGATAATATTATTCAACACAATACAATGGTTATGCAATACATAGCCATATAATTATCATTAATAATAATAATTAATTGTAATATTTTTCTTTTCTTATAATAAAATGTATAATAATAATTATTTTGTTGTTTTGGATAAACAAATTAATATCAGTAATAACAATAATAATTCATAAAATAGGTAAATAATATAAATAAATATTATTAAAAATAAGGGGCCCTATTTTAACGATCTAAGCACATGGTCTAAAGCGCATGGCGCAAGTGCAGTTACGGTCTAAAAAGGGTTGTCCCTATTCTCTTAATTGAGTAATGGGTGTGTTTTTGGGCTTTACCCGTGCAATAAACCAATCAGAGTCTCATCTCCCATTCCCCTTAAATGCCAGTTGCGCTCGCGCCATGGCGTATTCGCTATTTACATGACGGAATTTGATAGTGGAAAGGCAGAACGTGTCTCTAGAGCGCAAACGGATCTCCTCGTGTGCAAGGTTAAAGTGTGCGAGCAGACCATCTACGCGACAAGCCAGATTCCACCATATCTTTATGTACACAATAATAATCTTTTACATTGTAATCCTTTTATTTTTAATATATAGCGTCCCTGTGTGTGCAATAAGCAGAGTGTACACGCGCGTTGTGGCACTTCCCGCCTATAGGCGCACAAAAACGAATGTGCTATTTAAATAACAAAAAAAATATTGCGCCATTGACTTTAGACCAGGTTTCAGTTGGTCAATGTCACAGTCTATTTCAGTTTCCTCAAAATAGCAACGCGCCAACAATGCGCCTGAGCACACCTTGTTTTCAGACCAGCATGCCCATGGGCTCACAGATGGGCGCAAATGCATTTGCTATTTAAACAACGTGGCGCAGGACGAGAAAATGATAACTGCGTCGGGCTGAAACTAGCAAAAAACACTTGCATTGCGCCGGGTGTATGATACGGCCCAAGGTGTTTGCATGCCCCAAAATTCTGATAAATACAGGTTAATGCCAGATGTCTTCAATTTTTGAGAAACTGAAATAAGGATGTGTTTACAGTACAAATCTGACCAAATTCTGATTAATATCTTGTGCATCTAAAATGACTTTGAAACATTCATGTAATAAAGCCTACTGTTTCACATACAGTTTAAAAAAATAGAATACTGTACAATACAGTATTCAAGTTGTTCTATAATGTTCTGTTCCAAACACAGCCATTGAAATTGATAGTTCAAGGTGAGTTTTGAATAGCTGGATCTTTTAATTTGTAGTTTCCTGCTGTGTTCTTTAATAAAAGGGAGGCAATGTTTAGAGTAGATGTGGTGACTAAGGTCTTGCGTCCTGTCGAGTGTATGCCATGAGGTTTCGAGCCATTAAACAAACGCTAGAGCGTGGCATGCATTGTACTTTTGGCGACATTATGTTTTCATGCGTGTGACGTTTTTCTTTTGATGCTGGACAGGCCTTGTAATGATAGACGTTTAAGTGTTGTTGCTATGGCAGCGTGGCGGAGCGAACCAGTGTGTCGAGAGCTGCGAATGATAATGTCCCAACCATCCACAGAAAGTACATAGTGCGTCAGCCGTCATCAGCTTCAAGCGTGTGCACGGACACTCCAACACACTTAGCTTGCAGTGTTGTCACAGCGACATATGCATACGCAGACTTGTTAGCGACACACTCTCAAAGAACTTGATGTTTGTTCACACCCCAAAGGAGAGCTTTCATGTGTCATAGGAAAAAGGCTTCACTTTAGGGCTAATTTTTGCTAATCGCCAGCTGAGCTTCCTACATGCCCAAGTGCCACACTGAGTCATGATGTTAGATGTCTGCAACACAAAGACCTGTCCTTTAGAGAAAGGCGTAGTTTGCCTCACTCAGAAAGAATGAAGTTATTTTTTTTATTTTTTTTATTTTTTTATCGAGGTGACCTAAGTGGCTTTGCTGATGCAGGCAATAAAGAGAGCTGTCTGGGAAACTTAAACCGAGTGGCTTCCAGACCCACTGGCCGTGAGCCCCGCTAAACTGAAGCACTATCAGTGTTGTGCAGCATAGTGCACCTGTTACTTCACTGCAGAGCCGAGGACCACATGCTGATACAGAGACTTCATTGTTATTATGGTTTAAGCCAGGCTTTTAGGAAAGGCATGGAAATGCCAAGAAATCATGAAATCAAATGATTTCAGCGGCAAGCAATATTTGCACAAAAAATATTAAAGGAGTAGTTCACGTCAGAATTAAAAATGTCCTAATAATATACTCAGCCCCACGTCATCCAAGATGTTCATGTCTTTCTTTCCTCAGTCGAAAAGAAATTAAGGTTTTTAAGCAAAACATTCCAGGATTTTTCTTCATATAGTGGACTTCAATGGGGTCCAACAGTTTGAAGGTCCAAATTGCAGTTTCAATGCAGCTTCAAAGCCTCTACACGATCTCAGACGAGGAATAAGGGTCTTATCTAGCCAAACAAACGGTCATTTAAAAAAAAACAACAACATTGAAATACTTTTTAACCACAAATGCTCGTCTTGCACTAGCTGTGATGCGCCACGCATTACTTAATCACGTTGAAAGGTCACGCCTGTTCTGGTTCAAAAAGGTAGGGTAGGGCGAAAAACTCCATCTCATTTTCTCCTCCAACTTTAAAATCGTCTGACATGGTTGTTTCACCTTTTTTTTTTTTTTTTTTTTGTAAATGGCGTTTGATTTAGTCTTTGCACGTTCGCTTTGTACACACCAGGTCGGTACTTCCGCCTATGTCACGTGTGACCTTTCAACGTGATTACGTAATGCGTGACACATCTCAGAGCTAGTGCAAGACGAGCATTTGTGGTTAAAAAGTATATATTATATTTTTTTTAAGAAAACCGATCGATTCGCTAGATAAGACCCTTATTCCTCGGCTGAGATCGTGTAGACAGAGGCTTTAAAGCTGCACTGAAACTGCAATTTGGACCTTCAAACCGTTGGACCCCATTGAAGTCCACTATATGGAGAAAAATCCTGGAATGTTTTCCTCAAAAACCTTCATTTCTTTTTGACTGAAGAAATGGATGACGTTGGGGTGAGTAAATTATCAGGACATTTTAATTCTGAAGTGAACTAATCCTTTAAGCAGCAAAAATGGTTTTCAACATTTAAAAATAATAAGAAATGTTTCTTGAGCAGCAAATCAGCATATTGGAATGATTTTTGAAGGATCATGTGACACTGAAGACTGGAGTAATGATGCTGAAAATTCAGCTTCGTTACAAAAATGTATTATATTTTAGAATATATTATTACACGACTCTGTGGAAGGCTTGATTCTAATTGGTTAGTTGCGCCATCCAGCGATATGTTATTTTCCCGATAACAACTGCTAAAAACAGGCTCATCCGGGTTACTGAATTCAGCAGCGCTAGTATACGCTTGCTAGGAAAGGGTTTTCCTCATGAAAGTTTTGCGTTTGGTGAGCTAATAAAATATTAAAACTCAGTCAAATCAATATTTTGTGTAGAGATATTTAATCCATCATCCGGTATCGCGGACTCGCTCTCTCTTGTCTCATTCAAACGCAGCTTCTGCCATTTTGCGACGATTGTTTAATACAGCCTTTCTCAAAGTGGGTGCCGCGGCACACTGGGGTGCCCCCTGACTTTGTCAGGGGTGCCGCCAAAAAATTACGTAGGCTAAAAATATATATATATATATATATTTGAATTTACATAAATACATTCTTCTTCTTTTTAAACATATGAACGTATTAATAAAATTGTAAATTCATTTTAGATAAATATATATATATATATATAAAATTAACCATAAAAATCCGTCTCACAAGACCGAAGCAAGACACACACATTACTTGACGCAAGTGACGCAACCCATAGCACCGCGTTATAGCAACAACAGCGAACGCGCGTCACACAGCAACTGCAGGCTCTGACAAACACACATACAAACTATACTATACTTCTGCATAACGTGTCTCTTTTTACAACAAAAATGTGAATTCTGCCGGTATTCAGACAGTCCAATGCATACAGATACAGATCCGGCCTACAATCGCCTACATAGGCGAAATTTGTTTGACATTTCTAATCGTAAACACAGCCATGTTGAAGCCTGCAGTAATGTTTTTCATTGATGTTATGGCAGTCCACTCTGCTTATTGTTTTTCGAGAATCTTGCACTCCTGTTTGTCATTGTGCACGAAACTTCATGCCAATAAATCATCAGAAATATTGCTGACTTGTGCGCGTCTCAAGCGCACTCTTTACGCTCGTGCTAATGCCTGTTAGTTGTCCGTGGATTTGCCTATATTTTGCGCTGAAAATGGAAACGTCTTTAGACATGGAAAATCGATTTTACAATCGATTCAATGACCGTTTATGTCTCAAAAATCGATCAGGATTTTTTCACAAAAGTGATAGCCCTGTAAAGTTGTTATTATTATTGTTATTGTTATTTACAGTTCGTATTATGCTCTGTTCATTACTGTTCTGTCTAAATAAACAGGACATTTGCATTTACATTTGGGTTATGCAGTGTTTTTAATTTATATTTTACACTGGGGTGCCTTGAGATTTTATGCACTTTTGAAAGGTGCCCCGACTGAAAAAAGTTTGAGAAAGGCTGGTTTAATACACTGTAATGGATTAGAAGTGATTGTACGATTTATCATAAATGTAATAATTTGGTACGATTTTAAAACAGCTTCATCTCAGATCAATATCTCTTATCCCCATAATTATTTATGTGGTGTAATAAGTGGTAAGACTGTATACCGGCGTATCCCTTAATTGTCCGTCTAGTTTGAACTTGCCGCTGCAACTGCTCTCTCCGCGGAAGCTTTGCGTTTAAAGAGCTAATAAAATATTTCAACTCAGATCAATATTTCATGTATTTATGTGACAAGTAGCCGTGTAATAAGCAGGATAGTGTACGTCCAGCCGGTTGTTATTGCAGAACAAACCCCTTCAGGCTGATGCAAGTCCTGATCACCCTCTCTGGGTTTATTCTGCGATAACAACCGGCTGGACGTACATTATCCCTTACTTTAAATAGAGAAGAGTTATTTTAAATTGTAATAATATTTCAAAATATTACTGTTTTTTCTATATTTTTGATCAAGCATTGGTGAGCATAAAATACTTCTTTCAAAAACATGTAAAAAAATCTTGCTTATTTCAAATAATACCACTTTGGTAACCAGTTTTAATATTACATTTTTTAATATTTTCATTTTAATTAACTTAAAACAATAAATAATTGTTTAAACATTATTATATTATATTTGTATACCTATATTTTAGTTTAAGTTTAAACATTAAATAACAAAATTATATATAGTATTATAATTTTGATATTGTACAAATATATAAACAGTATTTTAAATATTGTAATAAATATTGGTAATTTTCATTTTAATAATACTTTAAAAAAATATTCATTATCATTATTTATTTCTATTTTCTAAATAAATAATTGAACATTTAAATGTTTCAATCTTCTTCATATGAAAAGTTTCACAAAGCTCTTTTGGTAAAGGGAATCAATAAAAACGTGGCAGCTGTGCCCCGAACATTTTAGTGCTCTAAAGTATTTGTCAGGCTGATTCAAACATGCGAGTACGTGAGTCTCTGAGAGGTTCAGTAAGAGAAATGGATCATTTGTTTTCTCCCTTTGTCCCTCAAACCTTCCCTTGCTTTCTCTCTCCAGCTGCTTTCAGAGAGTCAGATCAACATGGTGAAAGTGGTGAACTCTGTGAGCGACGCGCTCAGCTCCATGCAGAAGGAAACCGGAAACATCAAGAGCCGTCTCAAGGCAGATCTGCAGAGGGCTCCGGTGCGCGGCGTCCGGCCCAAGGGCTGCGCCGGTGGAGAGGGTAAAAAAAACCTCCTCATTAGCCACATATTCTCAACTTTCCAGCCAGCCCTAATGAGCCCTAGAATGGTTTCACACCTATTCCCTCATAAGCTTTCTAGCAGTGTGAAAGAGACATGCCACTGCTTAGACAGCAGGTGCGAGATGACAGATTTGAAGTCTTGAAGCTTTCTTTTCTCACACCGTACCTTGAACAGGTTTCTCAAAAAACTAAAAGAAAAACACAAAAAACGGATGGCTTGCCGCTTAATGTGGATTGATGATGCTGGCATGTCCTATCTTCTGCCAGGTTCCAGACCCAGGGACTGCAGTGACATCTATGCCAGCGGGCAAAGAGAGGATGGTATCTACTCCGTGTTCCCCACACATTACCCAGCAGGCTTCCAGGTCTTCTGTGACATGACTACTGATGGAGGCGGATGGACGGTGAGTCACGCTCAGGTGTCAGTTCCCAAATACAGCAATATTCTGACATTGTTTCCAGTCACCTCTGAGCTGTTTTTATTTTTGCTATATATATACATATGAATTAACTGAACAGCCGTCGGAATGAAAATCACTAGTAATGAGTCATTCCATTAGGCATTGACTTGTTAAGCGTACGCTCCCACGCATTAGTAAGCAGGTCACAGATATGCGCATGAATGCATTCGCATGCACAAACACACTTCAAACCGATGTTTCACAAGTGTACAGTTCATTACAGCAGCTGCATACAAAATAGACAGAGCAAACTATCTTTTCCGAGGGCATTACCTCCTCATTCGACGCACGCGGAAGAGTTTTAATTTCATGGTCTTCTGAATAAAAATAAAGATAAGACGTAGGACTGGCAGTGTATATATCATTCAACGGTAGAAATGTGTCAACCGGTAAAGATTAAGATGTGCATTTAAAAGAATCTGACAAGCAGAAAAGTATAGTGTACTCTAGAAAATGTGTCACAGAAGGGCCGCTTCCGCTGTAGACAGATTTTTCGATTATAATGCGAGTGATTTAGTTTTGGTGGTTTTCCACTGACTTCTACAGTTATTACGAATAATCGTATTATTTGAGTTATCTCGATTTTATTATTTACGATGTGATGTGGTCTCGGATTGTTCTGTTCTTCGAAGCTCCTCTCGGAGTTTATGTCATAGGTCAGCAACGGGTCTGCAAATTCAGGTTTATTGAATAGTGTTGCTTTCGTCAACGAAAATTATGACTAAATATCGTCGTCAACGAACCTTTTATCACGTGACGAAAACGAGACGAGACGCAACGTAAATGCTGGTCATGTGACGATGACTATAATTAAATGTATAATGCAATATCGTTGACGAATAAAAACGAGACTAAATGTGGTTTACAAAATAAAACCTATGCTAAAATGTCTCTTCGTTTTCGTTGACCAAAACGAGACAAGACGAAATGTTATTTAAGGTTACTTGCATTATTATTAGGCCTATTATGCAGCATTTCTGTTTCCTGTGTCACTTCAGGGGCTGCATCAGATCGCACTGCGCAGACGCAGGCGACTTCACATTCAAGCCCCACTCGCGGCATTATTTAGAAGATGCAGCTGCGTGAGTTACGGTTGTTTCACACATACTCCGTGTGTAGTGCGTATGCGGTGCGTGTTGCGGCTGCTCCGTGTGTATGCAGGAGCAGCACGCGCTATTGTGCTTCCACATGTGCTGCGTTTGCAATGCGCAACTGATCTACGGCTGTACCACAATCACAACATTTATTCTCTATTTTTTATTTCAAATCAATATTTTTAGCCTACATCCATTATGTCGCGTTGTTGCTGTTATGCACGCACGAGCGCATTGCCGGACCGCATCCACGTGCGGTGTGAGCGCTCTAACCATAGGCTCTAACCTATTCACAGTGGTGCGGGAAAAATACGCACCACATAGCCTACACACTGCAAACGGAGTATGTGAAACAGGCGTTAGCATAAACGACAACAAACAAGTCTGACACATAGAAAGGGATTCGTCTTTGGGAGAAAAAGAAGAAATGACATTTGGAAAAACTTTCATTTCATCATGTGTGTAGGCTACTTCTAACATGTTTGGTTGGTAAAATAAATATGTTGTAAATTCAAATCAGAGCGTCTTCCGTGTCTGGAATGGATGCATTATTGAGTATATAAGGTAACAATAATATAGATAACTACAAGAAGATAAGATTGTTTGAAATGGGTTTGGCTAAAATAAAATTTTGGTTTCTTCTATACTACTAGGTACTTATACTATATTGACTGGGTTAAATAGAATTGCATTACTAAAAAAAAACTAAAATACAATTTTCATTGACTAAAACTAGACTATTTCTTTCGTTGACTAAAACTAGACTATTTCTTTCGTCGACTAAAACTAGACTAGACTAAAAAGAGTATGAACGTGACTAAAACTAATAAAAACTAAAATGACAGCTTGACAAAAAGACTAGACTAAAACTAAAATTAAAACAGGCCGCCAAAAACAACACTACGTAAACAGGATTAAATTGTGGCTTATAAGTGGAAGTCTGATATTGGAAGTCTGTCTGTAATAATAATTTTTAATAATTTAAAATATATAAATGATATTTTATGTTAAAGCAGAATGAATCTTGTATTCATTGCGAAGTTGACAGGATCATTTATAATGATATTTTATTCCCCAAGAAGTCGTCGTCTTCTGTGCACTTTCTAAAGTGTAAGAGATGCAGTTGTTGAACTTTTACTAAGTTTATGCCATGTTACTGAATTACAAATGGAATTATTTTAGATGTAAAGTTCATTAAGATTCATTAACAGTGCTGATGTTGAGATATCATGGAAAATTTACTTTTAGTATGCGCTTCTTGTTTTGTCCCTTTTGACAGGCTTTCTTTCATCTCATATTCCCTTTCTGTTTTTTTTTTTTAAATGACTTGTTTACTTTCGGTAAATAACACTGAATTTTACTTGTAATTTGGTTATATGCTTTTGTCATTTTTATAATTGTATGATTATTTTTTAATAATATTAGTACTTCATCTTAAACTTTTTTCAGTTAGTTGCCAAGCAGCATTTATCTTTTTCATTTCAGTTTTTAAATTTTTTAACTTTTTCATCTAATATTTATATATTTTACTTTTCATTTTAGTTTACGATAACATCCCTTTTGGGATGTAAACATATACATTTTTTGTCTGTAGCACACTGTGCAATATTACTCAAACAGTGATATGAGGTTTTGATAATGCTGCACACTGCAAATATGACAGGTATTTAATAAATTGTACAGTGTTTTTCTATCATAATTATTAAAGACAGTCCACTTTGTGAAATTGCAATTATAGTGGAACACTGTGATTGCTTCAAAGCGGCACGTTTCAGACAGCATGTTCAGTCATCTTAAGAATCCTCTAATCAGTTCACAGGGATGACTTTGTATGGTTGTTGTCGGATAACATCCTTTTTTAAAAACAAGTGGCTTTAGATCTATTCAACATTTTCAATCCTTTAAGCGTATGAAACAGAAAACAGCACTTTGTTTTAATTAAATTTAGTGCCGTTATTTGTAAGACTAACTGATTGGACTATGTGAAACGTATCTGATGATGAATAATTGAAAGAACGCTGTTACCGCCGTGTCCTCATTTGTTCGATGTCCTCTGAGAAGATTCTTTGAACAATACTTGGGAAACATCATAAGCTTTATGCAAGTCTGTCTTTGTATATGCGAGGCTATTGCAATGAAAGAAGATAAGATTTCAAATAACATATGGTATTACTAAGACTTTGACTAAACTAAGCAGTAAAAGGAAAGAAGATATTTGATGACACATCGTCTTTATGGTCCCTGAATGTGTTTTGTTAAGGTCAGTGGTAGAGGCGGAGAGCACGGGACGCCACAGAGTTGTCCTTGTGTTATGAACACAGACGCGCAGTTTCCTCCGTTGCGATACAAGTGCCAGAACATGTATTTTCATATTTGCTCTCTCTGGATAACATACGTGGTGTTGAAAAGGGTGACATATTGTATTCCCCGATTACAGTCAAAGCTGCTTTGCGGCTGTGAGAGCATTAGCTTAGCACCGCTAAGCGTGCCGGGAGCGCTGGGAATCTGAAGAGGCAGAAAGGAACTGTTACATGGAATTAATAGATCCAGCGCCCCTATTCATCATCTGCGGCCTCCAGCGGGTTTTTGATGAGGATGTGGGGCTTTTCTGCTGGTCCCGGAGTAGATCAGCCGGGTCACGGAGAGGGGTGCTGGGGGAGGGGGTTGTAATTTCACATGCTCGGACATGCACACAATTCCTGCCACGGACATTCCCGGTTAGCTGTGGAATGAGCTGTCCTCTCTCCTCCTCTACAAACGTTTGCTCTCTGGTGTTTTATTAAAGGAATAGTTCAGCCAGAAATGAAATTCTGTCATTATTTACTCGCCCTCATGTCGTTCCAAACCCACATGGTGTGTTTTTTTTTTCTTCTAGTGAAGAAAAAAGAAAAACATTTTGAAGGATTTTTATGTAGCACTTTTGATAACAACAGTTCAACTTCATAGTAACTGTGTGCCAAGCTCTGAAAGGAACAAAAAAACAAAACTAAAAGCACCAACAAAATGTGCGTTGTAGACTTAAATTTCAGTCTTTTTTTACATAAAGCTTTTGTATGAATTAAGATTTAGAATATAGAGTTCCTATAGTCATTACTCTAATTCCAACAAATAATTTGCATGGTTTTTTTTTTTGTCTTTCTAACCAATTAAAATACCTGGCCCTGAAGAATCATTCGTTCACAGTATGATTGTTACCGATTAACTCAAGACTGTTCAATTTTCATTTAAGAACAGATTTCACACCATTTGCTTCTTGGTTCGGTTCGCTTTCACAAGGCAACCATTCAAAGAGTACCAAAATGTGTTTATGGCAGTTACATGCGAGTACAACGTTACTCTTATTGGTCAGCGTTTTCTCTGCGTCATCCATCAAGATGATTGACAAGTTCGCTCCATGAGCTTATTGTGGCTTTATTTGTAACTGTTGAGAGACACGCAAACACTATATGAATGTGGCTGTCATTCCCGCTGGTAAATTATATACTACATTCATATTAATACTGCAGCAAATTCGAACACGCTCTCTGGATCTCCCAAGTGCTGTCTAGAGGTTAACTGTGTCAAGACATTTGTATTATTATTACATGAAAACGCACCAGGTTCCGAAACAAACGTTCATGTGTGAAAGCACCCTAAGAGGTTTTTCTCATAAAAACCATAAGTTTGCATTGATTCAGATCAATAATCTTCAAAATCAGTTCTATACTGATTTTGAATCTTTTTAGCCAATTCAATGTAAAAGGCCTGGCCCAGAGGCATCATCCACTTGCAATGAGTATTTACAGTGATTCAAACCAATAACTCATATGTTTCAGATTTCAGATTTGTTGGTCTTTTTAACCCATTCATTCATGCGTTGAGTCTTTACATGGATTCAAATCCTTAAGTTTAAGACTGATTTTGATTTAAAAGTACTGCTCATAAGTATCATCTGTTCATAGTGATTGAAAGTAATGCGGTAATTTGCATGTTCAAGGCATGACAAGTCTTTTTGATTAATAATCAGTTCGCAATGAGTCTTTACACTGATTCAGACCAATAACTCAAGTTCATTAATGTTTTGACTCTTTTTAACCAGTTCATTTAAAAAACAAAAAACTTTCTCATAGGAATCATATGAGATTTATTTTAAAATATCTTCATCATAAGAAGCATACATTTGTAGTGAGTCTTTATTAATACATAAAATAACTATGTTTAAGACTGATTTTTGAATTCATTTTAAAGAACCGGCTCATTAGAACCATACCTTGTGAGTCATATGGACCAATTTTATGGTGATTTTATGTTGCTTTTTGAGCTCGAAAGCTGAAAATAACCACAGTTTTCATTTATCACTTTAAATGTGATCAGTTCAATGTCTGCTCTCATATACATATAGAAATTGAAAGAAAGACTGGCAGAGAGGGTCAGGGGGAGAAAGTGCACTCTGGGGTAATGAAAAAAGCTAGAATCCTCCAAAACTACAAATAACGATGGCAAACTGTGGTTAATTGGAGCAGATACTTCATTTATGCAGTAATCAGATGTATAAACATCTGGAAGGCAGCTGTGGCTGTCAGCCATGTCTGGAATAATGTCCCGGTTCTACCTCCGTCAGCACACAGGTGCATTCAGCCCCCAAACAGCACGTTCCTGAACACCACTTTCCTAAATACTCTGACCAACAACAAAGAGGCAGAGCGTAAAGTATTGGGCGTTTGTTTTCATCAGCTTAACACGACCTACTACATAATCTTCACCCCAAAAGTCTTTCTCTCAGCATACAAAAAAAAAATAACTGTGACATGAGTCAGGGTGATGTGAACCACTGTAGGAAGCTTGTGAACAGAATGTCAGTCTACTCAAAAGTGAAACAGAAAAGTGAAGTGGCACGAACTTGACGTCCTCACACATTCCATCAGCTTGCAAAACTAGCACCTGTCTGCATGCTGGTATTTCATATGCTCTGTTGTTTTCATTTGAATGAACTATGATTAACTGTTTTGACACTTGAAAGAATCCGCACTGAGTATGTGATTTCTATAGGTAATTTTCAAGCACCGTCTGTTCACATTCACCTCACTTGCCTTTGATTCAGTTTTATTGATTCATTCAGTCAGTGAGATTAGACTTATTCAAACCAATCAAGTCTGATTAATATAAAATAACTGGTTTAAAAGAAACATCTCTTTCCATTGAGTTGCTACACTATTCACTGATTTCTTTTAAATGAAATTAATACTTTTATTCAGCTGTGAGAGAAAAGATATTTACTATGTTGCCAAAAAAAATTATCTTTTGAAATTCTATTAATCAAATAATCCTGAAAATAAAAGCATAACTGTTTTCAACATTGATATTAAGCATATTAGAATGATTTCTGAAGGATCATGTGACACTGATGACTGGAGTAATGATGCTGAAAATTCAACTTTGTCAACTCATCACAGGAATATATTACAGTTTTAAAATATATTCAAATAGAGACGGTTCTTTTAAATTGTAATAATATTTTACAATATTACTGTTTTACTGTGTTTTTGATCAAATGCAGACTTGGAAAGACTTATTTCAAAAACATACTGCAGACCAACTATAGCATTGTATGTTCAGGATTGATTTTTAACCAATTCATTCAAACTAAATGGCTCATAAGAATCATCTGTTACTTCATAGTGAGCTATTATACTGATTCAAACTATAACTCGAATGTTCAGGACTGAGTGTTGAGTCTTTTTAACAGATTAATCTTAGTTGTAGAGTCGTCATTTTATTTGCGGCACCCAGTCTTTCTTAGCCTGGGGTGCGTTTCCCAAAAGCATCGTTGGCCAACTATGAACGCAATTTCCATTGAACTCTATTGGTAACGACGGAACTTGCGACCATAGTTGGCTTTGGGAAACGCACCCCTGGTTGACACCGTTGTAACTGAGAGTGGAATGTTCATTCACAGCCCATTTCCAAAGGGGCGTCACCAATGGACGTTGTTCAAATGCCTCTGGGCGCAATTGGATAGACCTAAAACCAATCACAGAGCTATCGTCATCGTGTAAAGCCCGCCTCGACGTTTGTGATTGGTGCCTCGATTTGGAAAAATTGGAAATGGGCTTGAATGGGCTCTTGGCCAGACGGACTTGCGGAGCAAATCTCAAATTTGCCGGGAGTTCATCAGGGTTTTCCTATAGGCTAAGTCTTTCTCTCTTATCACAATCAATTCAATCTATCTAAAACTTCCAGCTCAGCTACAATGTTATTTCTTTTGTCACGACAGTGCAGAAAACACTCTCAAGAGTAGGGTAGTACAGTGTTCGTCCAACTACAGATAAGCAAGTACCATAAACAGAAATTAAAGTCCTAAAAATCATTCACACACCAGTATTGTTTTAAAAAATTGACCCGATTTTTGATTCTCAACGGTCAGCCTCTCACCTCTGGTTTCCTATTAGCTAGTGATCTCATTCACACTGTCAGATGGCACAGCTGAAATTTGGATCTTCAAAGCTCATTTAACACTGAAGGTTGCATACTGTTTCCTCCACAATTACCCCCCACCACCCCCCAGCACTTTTTCAAGAAATTCTGATTATTTTTTGCTTGAATGCATTGATTTGTTTCTTTGTGTATTTTTTTCTCCCATCTGTCAAAAGCTTTCTCGTAGTACTATTTGTCAAAAATAACAATGCACTTCCAGGAGGAAAAAAAACCCCTCGAATTTTGGAAACCAGAGTCCCCTGAGGCACTTTAATAAGTAGTGCTGTCCTCCTCTTTGTTTTGCTTTTTTGGGACACAAAATTAATAGCTTTTATTTTTAGGAGACCCATAAAAATGCTTTGGATGCATTTCTGTTGTTTTCGATTATTATTTGATGTGCCTTTTTAATCAAGACTTTAAGCTGCTTTTAAGAGGATAGTTCACCCCAAACTGAATATTCTGTCATCATTTGCTCACCCTGATGTTTTTCTAAACATTATTTTGTTGTTGTTGTTGTATGGAACATAAAAACAGAAATTTTATATTTTGACCAATTTATATAAATAATATGTAGTCCATGCAATCACAATAAATGAGGTCTGGAGCTTTCAAACTCACAAAAGCACCATAAAAGTGGTCCATATAACTTCTATTCATGCGCCATATTCATAGTCCCCTGAAGCTATGTGATTCAGAAGACATCAAAATTAAATAATTATTTACTGATAATCTTCTCAAGGGTGCCGTTAACTGTCAACTTAGATTTGTAAAATAATCATTGAGATAATTTTTGTGATCTGCTTCAATGAATTCTTTGAAAAGATCTAAAAGAATGTCAGAAGTCAAATTCATTCACCAATCCAGCATCGCTACCTCCCTCATGACCTCTCATATGGGTTTGGAATGACTTGAGGGTGTGAACACAATGATTGAATTGTGAGTTTGTTTAAACCCGAGGCAGCATATTGGAAATTAGTTGTTTTTATTTAACCGTGTAAGAGTTAGAACGCACCAAAAATAGAGCAGACCTAGACGCAGTCTCGGGGCGCTTCATGAATCGTTTTTTCTTTTTTCTCTTCTAAAGACAGACGAGGGAGTCCATCAAGAGAAAGCTCTTTGAAAGATGGCCTGACACGGGCGGCAATCAAAGCATCTAAGAGGAAATTGCACCAGCGATGGCATCTTACTTTGTTGGAATGGCAGGGGAATGAAATATATCAATCTAATTTCAATTTAAACCCAGAAAAGTTTCAACCGGAGCACTGCGGCCCACTCCCAAACTCCCGCAGCTTAATCGTTCCTTCTCCGCCGTGTCTGGCCCGGATCTCCACTAATTGCTGCATTTTTCTCCCCTTGTAACTCTTGAGGAGCAACTCTGGAGATGTGAAAAAGGGGTTGGTTTTTGATGGCAGATCTTGAAAGGTGATGAAAGTTGAAAGTAACATTATTGCCAGAGGGGGAAAAGTCTCAGCATATCTTTCTTTTTCTTTTTCCATCTTGACGGTTTGAATTTTGCATGACCACTAAAGGTCTGGAGGTCTAACGATTCTTAAGCTTGCTCTATTTATATTCAGGCAGCTAGCGCTACCCCTAGGTTGTTTCAAAATGGCCGAGTGCCGCACGCCACAGCGGCAGACGGTTTCTCACTGGCATTGATCTTAGCAGAGAGTAATGATTTCTCATGATTACAGACAGGCTGGAATTGTAAGCTTGGTCTCAACGGAGAAAGGAAAATGCATTATTCCTTGTGCAGATTGCGCTGTCCTTTTCTGAAAAATTCAAGTGTAATCACAACACTCTTGAAAAAGCATTATGTGCTGTATAATTTCCTATTTTTTAAAGGTGGCCAGGTGAAATGAAATGCTTTATCTATTATACATGGCCAGAGGATGGCACATGAAGGGGCTCCGTTGAAATATTTACCTCTTCTGTAAAGCGAATCAGACGGCATGCTGTTTGTGTTTTTTTTTTTTTTTGGGGTGTTAATGTTATTACATGGGCCACTCTCAAAGAGAACGTAAATTTCCATGCGATTAATTTGCTTTCTTCAAGCTCTGAATGCGTTCCCAGAGGGACCGGTGTTTTATGAAATATGTGAATAAGCCATGGCATGTTTTTATTTCCTGAAAAACCTTTGCTGTTTATCAATATGTTCTCTTACACTTTGGCCCTTCAGGACGTTTCTACAATTCTGTTAAGTTATTTCTCAATTTTCTCTGCGGTTAATGTGTTTGATTCTGACACACCTACTAACATCACATGAATAGAGCTATAATTTTATTTTATTTTCTATATACAGTATATATATATATATGCTGTATATATTTTAAACTCTATGTGTGTGTGTGTGTGTGTATATATATATATATATATATATATATATATATATATATATATATATATATAATAGAATTGTTAATTGTTAAAATAAAAAATTTGATTGACCAGGATACTCGTTTCCTCGACAAAATAATCTTGTGGTCACTTCATATAGACGTTAATATGATGTTCCCACGAATTAATATCTCATGGCCAGGACGTATTATCTCGCTCCCACGTCAAAACTAAATTAACGAACATGTACCCTCCCGGTCACCGTAAAAATGAAATACCAGTAGGTGGTAACAAATGACAAAATCTTTATGTGTGAGTGATTAGAATCAACAGTCATTCAATAGTTTCGTTCAACAGTTGGCTATTGAAACATTCAATCAACCGTTTTTTTATTATCATTTTTTTTTTCAAAATCTGTCATGTACCTGTATATGTAAATAGCATACTACATATAAATGATGTTTAATATGGAGATTCTGATGCTAAATAAGAAGAGAGCGAGTGTTCATTAAAATTAATGGTACCATTTGCAACCACCAGCAGTTTTACACCCGCTAATGTGGTTCTAATATGACCAAACGTACCCAAACACCATGCAGTATGTGCTTGTTGTCCACATACATTTAGCGTGGAGTGTGTGTAAACACACATTTATTCTTCATCGGTTATAAATTATATAAATAACTTTCAAATATGTATTTCAACCATTATTCCTATATGTATTCTGGCCTTTTCATGAGATTCTCGCAAAACTTAATCCAATGTTAATCCCAGTTGTATTTGCCTCTCTTATTCATAAAAAGAATAAAAAATCCACTTTGACACCCCTGCGATAATGTTCAAGCACACAATGATTCTCCTAATATAGCTCACATCTCATATAATGATTAATGTGGTCCAGATAACAGGACAACGCCTATGTTAACCTTGAGAATTAGAGGGTAAGCCCTTGAAATCTGGCCCCATTCGCTGTGCTTTACAGATACCCTGTTTGGCTACACAAACTTCACCTTAGATATTTAGTCTTAGAAGTCATTTTACGCTTATCAAACTGCACTCCTCGCTATTTCCATGCCATATACGGTGCTGCTGCTTCAGTATATAGCACACATTTATTGCGATAGTTGTGGATCTGTATTAAGTAAGGGCTGGAAAACGGTGCATGGCACAGCTGGAATCTGAACAAGAGTTTGTCACAGATGCTATCTGTGCAATCCTTCACGGCACGACTGCCGTTTATTGATTCTCTGGTGTCGGAAGTCTGAACGTCCAGTGCCACAGTTCAATTTGAACCACATTAGAGGGTGTAAAATCACTGATGGGTTGCAGATGGTCCCATTGATTTTAATGGAGACTCAACTCTCTTCTGATTTAACCACACAATCTGCATATTAAACATCATTAATGTGTATTTGCAAAATTATGCTTGGAGTTTATCAACCTTTCAGCTATTTAAAAGATGTTTACTGCCAAAGTTTTAAACTGAATATGAAACCATTTATTAGCCCTCATTTATATGTTGTATTAATATTCCAGCTTCGGTGATCACAAACAGAAAGCACCAAATACAGGGTTAAACGGCTATAGCGTGTCACAATTTGATCATAATTAAAACCTTTTTCAGTGGTGGTCAGGTCTAACATCCTAAAGATCTGTTTATATGCTATATGTCTCTGATTTCATAAGTAGTCACAGGAGACACGTTTGAGAAGCACGTCTGATTGGCTGACAATTAGATCACCCGTGACTGATGTTAATACCTGGGTTAAACAGGGCTGAAATCAAACTGCAGCTTGAGTTTGAAGAAAAAGGGACATTTTCGATGATGACACTGCAGAGCCTGACAAACTTGAACCATGAAGCAAAGCGGAATAAGCACGTATGAGCCTGAACGAAGGAATCCTTTTTTCAGACTTGTGAGTTTTTCCGTCAGTGGACCTCCTTACTTCAAAGTGTGTTATCTGCACTGGCCCAGCCCGGATTAAGGGCTGACTTGATTAGGTGTGAAATGGCTCTTTGGCCTCCGAGAGCCCGGCCCTTTGAAGTGTCAGTGTATTTTCTGGACAGTATTGTGTGTTTGGATCAATTTACACTCTCACACTGAAAGACAATGGGATGAGAATGGCTGACTTTACTCTGTCTGGTATTACATCTTAGATGCCAGGAACTTTTTTTTATTTATTCTGTGGTTTACAATAGATGGAGTTTCATGACCCTCTAAAGGTTGTTAAAGTTATTTGTAGCAATCTTCATTTTGTCCCTTTGCTTTGTGGCATTTTCAGGACATTTTAACTGGGGGTGTCAGAACTCTGAGGTTGTGAGATTGATAGATTGATTGATTGATTGATTGATTGATTGATTGATTGATTGATTGATTGATTGATTGATTGATCGATATTGTTCGATTGACAGATTTTGTCAGCTCAACCAGTAGATCATGCCGCTAGCAACACTGAGGTTGTAGATTTGATTTTATGGCAAAGTGTATACTTTGGATGCACACACAGTAAGACATTTATTAAGAAATATTCAAACCTTTTTTTTGTTTTTTTGTATAATACAAGCACTATCAGTCTGTGTAGATTAAATATTAGTTGGCTTGAATCATTTTCTAATCCTCATTATCGCCACATTAACATTTCTGGAACACAATATGTTAAAGTTGTGTTTTATATTTGTGGCATATTTTTTCTTCCTTATTTTCATGTTTTATGGCATTTTTTTGCCAAAAAGTTTCAGCAGCTTAAAATTTGGCAACTAACACCACCCCGGAATTATTGTTGATCCAAATTAGTGTGCTGTTTTATTATTTATTTTAATTATTTCAGGAGAGATTCTGAATAATATTTATGCAGCAAACAAATGTCAGTTTGTTCTTTAAACACAGTCATCCCACACTGCAAAAACAAAGAAGATATTTTTATTTCAAAATAAACAAAAACAGCCAAAAATATATTGCTAATAAAGATTTTAAAATGTAAATATAATAAATACATACTTTCAATTCCTTTTTAGTTAGTTATATTTCCTCATATATTTGTTGGTCATTTAAAAAAATATATTGTTCTAAATATATATTTATATCATCCAAAATATATTTAAAAATATACATTTTGCTTTTACCCACAATTTATTTTAAGATTGGAAATTGTATTTTCTTGCTCCTTGAAGTACATTTTGTAATGCTATTTTTCAAATGAAAGGTTTAACGGAATACATTCAATTTGAAAAATATATTTCCTTAAACTGCAATATTTACAACATATATATTTTAGAATTATTACTGATGTCCGTTCTGTTGTTTTCCCACCAAAACCATGTCATTTCCAACATCTACTCAAACCAAACTAGTGAAATGATTTAAAATTCACCCTGTATGTTCATTTAATGGTGAAATTGCGATGAAAGAAAACCAAGTAGTATGATGTACTTCTTTTAAAAATGGCAATTCAGTATTTCATCTGGTATATTAACTTTATATGATGGGGACATGAAAATATACTGTATTATTGGAGTGACCCTGATACGTGTTGACATTAAATATGCTCTCTCTCTCCTTTTCTCTCTCACTTGAAGGACATTTTCCATTGCGTGTACATTTTTTCACTGTTTCGGTTTGTCTAAAAGAGACAGCATAGGTCAAATTTTGACTTCTAGCTGAAAGCTTTTCCCGAGTCTTTTCTTCACGATGTACTGCAGCTTCTTTACCAGAACACGATGCCTCAAAGTGAGCATTCTCAGTCATGTGGCGACAACCCTGATCTCATAAGCAACAGTGGCACAGTTGGCACACGGCGTGAGATAGCAGATTGATAATAACCTTAGCAGCCAATCGGAAGTGAGCGTTGGGTCTTTAAGTACAGCTTGGCTCTGATCGGGTTAGATGTGTTTGTTAGTGAGTTTATCAGCATTGACAGGATTACATGGCTGTGAATTGTGGAAGTAAGAAGCGTGTTCCTTCACAGGTGGCGTAGATCATTTAAGAACCTGTTCATTCCATGTACTTAAACTTCATGACATGAAGGGCTTAACTGCTTGACCTTAAGCCGCTGAGTGGGGATCAGGGTCACAAGCAACCTGTGCCACAGATTGGACACATAAAGTAAGTCTATGTTGTTTTAACAATACTGATAATACCCACATATTTGTATGGTTAGTGTTCCCAAACACTACAGGCTACTTCTTGAGCTTGTTGTGTCTGATTCACCATTAGTAATCATTTTTTTTTTCTCACCTTCATGTTGTTCCAAACCAATGTTTTGTTTTGTGAATAAAATAAAATAAAATAAAATGCTGCAAATAAATTTTAGTTTGTTCTTTACATGGTTATTTCACACTGTAAAAAAAATATATATATATTATGTGATTATGTTCAATGTAAACAAAAATGGTCAAAGACTTATTGGTAACTTTTATTTTTTTAATTTTCAAGATTTTAAAATGTAAATTAATTTGTTAGAATTTTCAATTCCATTTTAGTAAGTTATATTTCCTCATATAGTTTTTGGAAATTTATATAATATTATCCAAAATATATAAAAAAAAAACACTTTGCTTTCACCCAAAATGTATTTTAAAATTAGAAATTGTATTGTCTTGCTCCTTGTAATTTTTTTTGTAATATTATTTTGCATTTGAATGTTAAACACAATATATTTTTAATTTAATAATAATATTTATTTAAATTGCAATATGTACAACATATATTCAGCATATATTTTAGTTACGTTCTGGCAAAAAAAAAAAACTATAGATTTTTGCTATATATAGTATATGTCTTCAAAAGACTTGGAATATCATGAACTATTTCTATGATATTTTGATTGGGTTTTTTGTGGCTTTTGTGTTCCACAAAAAAATAAGATAACATGCAGTGTTTGGAATGACATAGGAGTGAGCAATTTTAGTTTTTTTACGAACCATTTCACAGCAACTTCACAAACTGAAGCGAATATAAAAAAATAACGATCGGTCTACAATAAAAGTCTACAATAACAAATGCCAGAATACACAAGAAGATTACAGTCGTGCTTAAATATCTTGAGTATCAATAAGAACATGTAGTGGTCTGAAATCCACCCCTTCAATTTGTTTAATCATGTCTTTTGTCATGCATGAAGAAGTGCTACATTTTGTTTGTCTTTTATTCCTTTTTTTCCCCAGCATTATGGGAGCCAGGCTGTGTATCTGCCTTGATAAAGAATGAAACGGTTGTTCAGTATAGATGCTGTGTGAGCTATCTGAAAATGACTGCGGCTGGTTTTCATTCCTGGTGTTTTCACTGTAATTTAGAGCGGTAGTGTTAGTGAGAAGCAGAGAAGGAAAGGGTCAGCACTCAGAGTGTGACCTGCACTCACTCTTGACGTCATTTCAAATGACTTGGTGTCAGACCGTTGCAAGCCTTTTATAGAGAAGTGTTGGCTTTCGGTTAGGGAAAAGTTGTGTTTTCATGGTAAATTCTAGTTATGCAGCAGACATCATCCTCCATTTTAGCTCTGCACGACTCCAGAAAGAGGCAGAATCTGCTCCATAAACCAAAGAAAAGACTGGGATTTTTAGCATTCATCCTGTAATGCCTCTTTTATGAATTCAATCTCTTTATTTTAGTTGCAAATAGTGCAATGACTGTTGAACTAAGTATGCGGTAGCTCCAAAAAGCATCTGGACACTAAAGTCACAATGGCATATGCAAACAAATGATGCTAGATTTTTCTAGATTTCTTTTCTGAGACATTTTTGTGATTGCTTTAAATCATCTGGTCCTATATGAAAGATTTTTCTTTGCGTTTTAGTTAGTTATATTTCCTCATATATTTTGGCCATTTAAAAAAAAAAAAATATATATATATATTTATATTATTCAAAATATATTTAAATAGTTTAATACTATAAATTGTATTTTCTTTGTTTTGGTTTTTTGTAATATTATTTTTAAGGTTTTAAACTGAAAATATTTTCAATTTTAAAATCCTTATTTACAACATATATTTAAAATATGCAGTATTTTAGATATGTTTTGGCTAGAAAGGTTTTTTTTTTTTTTGCTGTATATATCATATGTCTTTAGAAGACTTCAGAACTATGTCTTCAAAACTATTTCACAGCAACTTCACAAACTGAAGCAAATATTTAAAAAAAGGATCAGTCTCAGTCTTAAATCAGAATACAAAAGAAGATTACAAGATAAACAGTCTTGATCAAACACATTATTTTGAACAGTATATCTTTTGTTTTATTATTTAACACCTGACAAATATCTGTGAAATGTGTGGCTTTGTGCTTGAGCTGTCTATCTTTAAAACCCTCTACCGCATGGTGTTGCCATATGGCAACATACTCTTTGTGTTCATTTCATTGCCACTGTCTCTTTAAGAAAACATTCTTGTGTTTTTTGTTGGAATGAGAAGACCTTATTTTAGCCAATGATGTGCTTTGGTTAAGTCACATGACATACAGTTTTTTTCTGTGGCGCGATTTTTGACAGACTGCCGTCTCTTGTCGGTAGGCATTAAGATAAATTTCCAAAAGATGATTTTATTATTCCTCTTTTTAGTGAACTTTAGCATGGGTTCACTTATGCTAAGCACTGTAGATGCTTAACCAAGTTGAAGTTTTAAACGCTTATATCTCCTAAATGCGAATTTTGTCATTGTTTTGGAGCACACAAGCTTATAGATAACCTTAAGGCTATCATATTCAGACTAAAAGCCAGAAAACTTCAATTTTGATTTCATGGGGACTTTAATTATTCAGCTGCACTGCTCAATGGAATGTACCACTACCAATTTTGTTTTAATTTTTCATGAATATAGGAGACAACATTGCTGTTCTATGAAGAGGATACGTCTGTGGAGCTCAGTCACCATCCCTCCGCCAGTACAACCAGAGGTGTAGACGCCTCAAGTTTATAGCTCGTTTGATTGACAGCCCTCGGGGAGACCATTGTCAAATCCTCCACCCTTTTGCCCTGTGTGTGGTCAGACTCTGTTTTCTGTCAGAGTGACAGGAAGAGGTCGTGTTTTCTGGCACTGAATGTCTTCTCTTGTTCCAGCCCAGCAGATTGTTACCAACGGTCTGTTGTGCAACTGCTGGCTGCGGGAGGGGTCTCAATGGGGAATATGAGCGAACAACATGATTTGATTTCAGTTATTTTTTGCAGCAGGGTTGTTTTCTCTGCTCTCAGCAATATGAAACCAAACCTGCCAGTACCTAGCGACTCTCCGGTGAAAAACAGCCCACACTGCTGCAGCATTTATAGCCCACAAATGCTCCACTATAAGCTCGGAGAGGCTGTTTACCTAAAGATGTGACATTATTCTTATGTTTTGCTGCACGTACGGTAAATAGATGCACGCCATTGAAGTTTAGGATATTTTTAACTGCAGGTGTTTTCTGCTCTTCAAATAAAAGGTCATCGACTTCTTTCTGTTTTCGCTGTCACTCGGTGGATATTAAAGATCCAGTTTTGCATATTTTTATGCATTTCATTTAGGCGGCTAAATTATACATGACCCATCATGATGTAGCTGTGTTTTGCTGCTCGTCATTGGCTGTGATCTTGATCAAATATAGTGCCAAGGCGTTTGGCGTTTGGTTTCTGCACATGCTAATGAAACCACCACACGTTTTTTTGCATTCAGAATTCTATCATTTTCTTTAGCAATCTAGATTGGGGGCGACCGGAGTTAGTTGTCATAAATGCAAGTGTTCTCATAATAACTATTTTTATTAATAACTATTTTTAAGTCTTAAGGTTTTTTTAGTGATTTAAATTGTACAATTTTTTTTTTTTTCATATTATTAGTTTTTTACATTTATTATTTTTATTTTGCAATAGTTATGACAGCTATAGAAGTTATATATAACTTTTAATTATTTTATTATCAACCACAACTGATAAGATAAGAGTCAACTATTTAATGTCAATTATCACATGTGAACGCCGTCATGTGAACGCCGTCAGCGTTAATCACAGGTTCGCGTTTAAAGTCTGATCATTTCAACGGAGGTGAATCAATCAAAGTTAACTTTAGCTGGAAGTAACATTATTCAAGAACCGCTATAACGTCAAAACAATCTGTTACCTTAAATTATATGTTTATCTCTGTAAAGCTGCTTTGAAACAATCCATTGTTAAAAGCGCTATATAAATGAAGATGACTTGACTTGACTTGACATGTGTTTTATGTGTTGTAATTGTCACTATATATCAGTGTTTGTTCATTTTGTTTTCATGGACTTTTAGGGTGTATTCACACTAGGAAAGTCCGATAGGTCACTTGCTTTGGTCCGGACCAAATAATTTTTTTTTTTTTTTTTGGTACGGTTTGCTTTCACACTGCTCTTTTTGCAAGTGAACCAAAATTTGTAAAAAAAAAAAAACACACACGTGTACTAAGGTCGTCCATTCATTGGACAAGGATTCTCAAGTAGGGAAATCAGGAAGTGCAAAAAAGGCTTAGGCCGTGTGTCCACCAAAGCGTTTTTCCACGCGCCTGGCGTATGTTTTCAATTGTTTTCAATGGGAGCGCCGCGTTTATAGAACGCCATGAGCGTAACGAGGTGCTGGACGTTTTTTTCACGCTGAAGCGCCGAGCGCCCGGCGTTTATACTGGTCGCCGAGAGTTGAAAAATGTTCAACTTTGGATAAAACGCAGCGCTCATCACTGTCACTTTTTACCCAGCCGTCCAATCACAGTGGAGGAGGGGCGGGACTAATACCACACACCGACCAACTGTCACAACATTCTTTCTGTACAACGACATCAACCAGCAGAGCTAACCGAACAAAATGGATGAAAAATAAATTTAGTATGAAACAAATTATCTGCGAAATCAGTTACAAGTAAACTGTGCTGCGGATATTCTGTATCATAGCAACGAAACGTCTCAACGGGAAAAAACGCTGTGTCCAAAACGCTCTCAAGCGCCCACAGCTAGGCGTCTTCAGCAGAGCGTCTAGCGTTTTCAGCTGGCTAAAAACGCTTTGGTGGACACACGGCCTTAACGTAAATTAACGCAGCATCATCCTTGTATTGTAACTATTGTTACATTATATGAACTGCAAATGCTTTTTTTTGCATCTATGCGTGATTAGACTAAAGAGAAGTATGTGAATGTCCTGATGCACACACTCATTCATTCATTCATTCCATTCCAATGATGCACACACGACGCGCAGAAAGACGCGCAACAGATGTAATGTAGTAGGCTACAACAGATCACTTTCCCATAACGCATCTCCGACTACGGAAGCCTGTTAACTCAAAGGCAAAGTGCTTTCTTGCAATTGGGTCGGTTCATGTTCACACCGTAAACGAACCGTACCAGAGTTCGTTTGGAACCGTACCGAGACCACCTCTTCAGCTGGGTCTCGGTTCGGTTGTTTGGTCCGCACCCGAGTGCGATTGCTGTATTCACACCTGCCCAAAAGGTCCGCACCAAGGGGGGAAACGAACTAGAGTTCGATTCAATCGAACCAAACAAGGCAGGTGTGAATACACCCTCAGTTAGTATGTGTGTAGTTGCGTCAGTCTGAACCTTCTGTGAATTACCTTATGGATTTTTAATCACTTTATTCATGAATCTTCTTCGTGTATTCCTACACCCTTGCTGACAGTCATTTAATTTATTACGATATTTTTATGTTAAAATATCAGACGTGTATCATAGTTATTTTACTGTTATAATTTAGGTTGAAAGCCTTTAATGGCAGGTTCTATTGTGGCAACGTAGCCCATATATTGACAACATATAGCCCTGGTCTCCCCAATGTCGGATCTGGCCTGTGGTTATCCTGTGAACAATTGAATTACTTCTCACCTCGAAAGCAACATAGCAAAACAATGAAAAATGAGGAAGATTACAAAGGATATCTCCTGAGAAATTACAGAGGTCATTACCTGCACTCCCAAAGATAAATCAGATATTATAGAACTGTTGTTAGACCAATAAACTCACTTCTTTTCCTTTTCTTTAGAATTAAACCGAGCCGCCGGCTTCAAAACGGTGAAATAAATTCGTAATCTAATTCGCTCAAGGGAGCCAAAACACTCCATCATTTCTGAATATTCAACACAATTCTCATTTTCCTTTTAATCTTTCACACACTTCCTCTTTTACATGGACTGAAAATGAAATACTTCAACTAATATGAGGGAGGTTCAGCCTTTGAGAACAATTATTAATTTTTACCAGCTCGCTAGAGGTGTTTCAGAACTCCCCCGGGCCTGGCTGTGTGCCGTCTGCCGTAGTGCCGCAAATTAAAGCGTTGATAATTAAGAGATAACAAGACGAATCTTAAGGCTGCTTCTCCTTCTGAGCACATGACTCGAGTGCACTGTCTAAAGGAGGGACGGTTTTCCGGCTCTCTGAATTGCACATATGGAGTCTTCTTTGGCAATTGTGAAACAGAAGAACATCTCGTCTCTTGTGGAACAAGGTCACCCGCCTGCGTTAGTCCATCAGACAAAGTGCGCGAGAGCTCGCGGCCCGATGCAGCGACCTGGAGCTGAACCTCATCTGTGTCGAAGGACTCGCCACTGCTTTTGTGTGCTCTGCTGGCATTGGAGATTCATTGTAACAGGAGAAATTGCTTTTGGGACACATCAGCTGGAGAGTGGCTCCAGTATTAGGAAACAGATGCACAGAGGAACACAACAGCAAGAGGTGAAGACGGTTCTCATGATTAAAATAATGCAGATTGAATATTCATGATGAGAATAATACAGTAATCATATTAATCACAAGTAACCAATATTTGCTGAAAATGTTTATTTGCGCACAAATTAGTAGCACGAAGACATTAATGTATACTGTATGTATATGTGGGTGTCATATTCAATAATAATAATAATAATAATAATATGTAATATTATTTTCAGTCAGCTGTTCCATAAAAAAAAAAGATATGTGTGTATGTATATATATATATATATATATGTGTGTGTGTGTGTGTGCTGGGCAACGATTAATCATATCCTAAATAATTATATATATATATATATACACTCACCGGCCACTTTATTAGGTACCCCATGCTAGTAACGGGTTGGACCCCCTTTTGCCTTCAGAACTGCCTCAATTCTTCGTGGCATAGATTCAACAAGGTGCTGGAAGCATTCCTCAGGGAGTTTGGTCCATATTGACATGATGGCATCACACAGTTGCCGCAGATTTGTCGGCTGCACATCCATGATGCGAATCTCCCGTTCCACCACATCCCAAAGAAGCTCTATTGGGTTGAGATCTGGTGACTGTGGAGGCCATTTTAGTACAGTGAACTCATTGTCATGTTCAAGAAACCAATTTGAAATGATTAGAGCTTTGTGACATGGTGGAAGTAGCCATCAGAGGATGGGTACATGGTGGCCATTAAGGGATGGACATGGTCAGAAACAATGCTCAGGTAGGCCGTGGCATTTAAACGATGCCCAATTGGCACTAAGGGGCCTAAAGTGTGCCAGGAAAACATCCCCCACACCATTACACCACCACCACCAGCCTGCACAGTGGTAACAAGGCATGATGGTTCCATGTTCTCATTCTGTTTACGCCAAATTCTGACTCTAACATCTGAATGTCTCAACAGAAATCGAGACTCATCAGACCAGGCAACATTTTTCCAGTCTTCAACTGTTCAATTTTGGTGAGCTCTTGCAAATTGTAGCCTCTTTTTCCTATTTGTAGTGGAGATGAGTGGTACCCGGTGGAGTCTTCTGCTGTTGTAGCCCATCCGCCTCAAGGTTGTGCGTGTTGTGGCTTCACAAATGCTTTGCTGCATACCTCGGTTGTAACGAGTGGTTATTTCAGTCACTGTTGCCCTTCTATCAGCTCGAACCAGTCTGGCCATTCTCCTCTGACCTCTAGCATCAACAAGGCATTTCCGCCCACAGAACTGCCGCTCACTGGATGTTTTTTCTTTTTCGGACCATTCTCTGTAAACCCTAGAGATGGTTGTGCGTGAAAATCCCAGTAGATTAGCAGTTTCTGAAATACTCAGACCAGCCCTTCTGGCACCAACAATCATGCCACGTTCAAAGTCACTCAAATCAACTTTCTTCCCCATACTGATGCTCGGTTTGAACTGCAGGAGATTGTCTTGACCGTGTCTACATGCCTAAATGCACTGAGTTGCCGCCATGTGATTGGCTGCTTAGAAATTAAGTGTTAACGAGCAGTTGGACAGGTGTACCTAATAAAGTGGCCGGTGAGTGTATATATATATATATGTGTGTCATATTCAATAATAATAATAATAATATGCAATACATATTATTTTCAGTCAGCTGTTCCATAAATTAAAAAAATTATATGTGTGTATAAATATATATATATATATATATATATATATTGATTGACATTTTATATATATATATATAATTTATACATATTATGCTATTATTATATACATATATTTAGCATAAATGTATGATTTTTTTTTGTTATTTCCCTTTAACGTTGTTGTAGCGTCATGAATTGATTTGCATTTCATAGTTATTTAATTTTTTAAATGGCAGGTTAGACTGTGACAACTTACCTCATACGCTGCAACAGCCAGCCCTGATATGTCTTAAAAATGAATGTGTAAAATTGACAGCCTAATCTTTATTTGTATATTTTTTATATGCATATTAAGTATTTTTAGTCAGCCGTTTCAGTGTGCAGTGACAGCCCCCAACCCCCCCAGTATCCCCTCTCTGAACCCTGGGAATGGCCCGGGATGTGCCCACCTGAATCATGCATCTGATTTTCCAACACCTAAACGCTGCCTCGCTTGAAGTCTGCTCATGCTGCGCCGGTGGGAATATTCAAAGCAGGTCTTATGAAATATTTATCGGAACATGAAAATTTCCCTGTATTTTAATTACCTGTTTTATACTCGAGGTTCAATAAAGATTAAGTGAGCCCACTGCTCAGAGGTGACTCAGTGTTCATTTACAGAGATTATGGTGAATAATTAAAAAAAAAAATTGGTTGCTCTGTGAGTTGGAAGAAGAACCAATGAAAGGATTTATTCAGAGTCAAGCCACATCCATTAATTTTGAATGCAGCCCAAAGCACCTGCACCGAGTGTTGGCATGTTTTATTGAGAGAGCGGCTGTGTTTTCCAAGATCACATGCCCGGGAGGTCTCAGTCAAAGGTCTTCTCTTCAGAATCTATATGTTGTGTGTCATCGCACATAAAACCCCTTAGCTAAACGTAAACTAATGAGGAAAAAACACCTTCAGTACATTCAGGCCTGAAACATACTCCAACGCAAGTACGTCAATGCATGCGCTTCAAGCGTCACAAACCTGATTTTCACGCGTCATAGCAATTCATAGCGCAGTGCACAAAGTACATGTTGCATTTCATAGTCAGGGGTTAGGGGGAATCGTTAATTCTGTGTCTATGTATTGCTATCTTGCAATAATTAATAAAAGTTATGTTTAAAAATACTAAAAATCTGATAACTGTATGAAATCGTTAATTCTGTTTATTTATTACTGTCTTAACAGTTATAATATTAAAATATTACAAAAAAATCTGATACATTTGTGAAATATTTCTTATTTTAAATAATTGTAACAAATATTAATTATAAGTATGAAATTGTTGATGTATTTGTTCACAAAATGTAATTGCTTGGTAAAAATTCACTCTTTTTGCCCCGCAGAAAATATTAAATATTTAGTACTTAAAAATATGATATAATACGCACACACACACACACACACACACACACACATATATATATATATATATATATATATATATATATATATATATACTGTGTACATGTGTAAATATATATATATAATAAAAATATATATATTTAAAAAATAATAAAATATATATAAAGATATATCAGATAGAGCCAAAAAATTAACAAATTTGTTTACAGAAAGAAATTGATTGGGAAAAAAATCACCTGTTGTATTCAAAGACAAAAAGTACATTTTTGAGTACACTATTCTTTGTAAGTATAAGAACGCATGTGTGTGCCTTATTTGAAACAAACACATTGACATCTCTGTCTTCTCATAAACAGGTACATAATTGTAATATTTCTAATTGAGGTTGGAAGGTGGATTTCCTCGTCCCTGTCTTGTTTAGGTGAGGATGTCCCTCTGGGAACTGTCCCTGGAGGAATGTGTGTTTTGGTCTTGGCAAGCACTGGTGAGCATGTGAGGAGGGCACTGTGCTTGGCTCATTTACATTGATGGCAAGACTTCTCCTTTGCTGGCATTTTCACCAGCCATTGATCCACTGCCTGCCTGATTAATCTTCTATAAAGGGATCAGGAGTCAATTAGTGTCTGAATTTCACTTTGAATTCCACATATGCGTCACCTTTCCCTTGAGGACCCCGACCCCTCTACACTCGTCCTCTGTACCGCACTCCTGAAATATCCATCTCCAGTCAATTTACATGTTTCCCTTTCATTCCTCTAAGAGTAAAGAATACATCTGCATACCAAAGACAAAGGATCTACCTGCAGGAAAGAGACAGTGTGTAAGCTACCTAGAGACTGAAACACTAGGATTCATTATCTTTCTGGTTTTAAGAAGAAGTGAACAAAGGGTTGACATAAGATAATGATAAGATGCTGTACTCGCCTGTCTAGTAATTGTCACAAAACCTATATGTTCCAAAACCTAGTGACATACCTAAACAGCTTTTTGAGGCATCATACTGTAGGTGCGTTCTTGTCAAAAAAGACTGTTCCAAAGAGAAGCCAAATTCTTAGACAGCATCACATACACCACATACAATCCTAGAGCGTGGTTTGACAAGCTCAGAGAAATGTGAATATATGTATTTCATTCAATACTGAAAGGTAACTTCAAAAATGACGGATGCACAGATTCTGGCCAGTACAGATTATTTTCATGTTATGGCTGATAGATAGTAAAATTCTTTAGTATTTTGTATAAATAAATAAAAAAAATTACACACTAGAAAATAATTCAATAAATGCTACAAGCGCAATTAGGCTTCACAACATTATAATGTACAGTATGCAAAAAATATTTTATGTTATATATAATACATGTGCATGCATATTAGTTTTGGGATTTGCTAAAGATGACATTTATCAGTATTATTCAATTATGAATGTTTTGAAAGATTAAGTTTGAGTGTTAGACAACAGCAAATCTAAATTTAATCTAAATAAATAGAGAATGCATGCACAATTTATGTTTGATATCACCTAATATATATTATAACAATATTTTATCAATCTCATATATATATAAATAAAACAAATTAAACTGTGATATTTTATTTATATTTATAAACAAACTGATTTTGATGAATAAAAAAGAAAATCTAATATCAGCCTGATATGGTAATAATATATCATGCATCCATCCCTCATAAAGGCAGTTTAGCCCAATGGGTCAGGGGTTAGTATTCGCCCCTGTTGGTTAATATTGTAACTACACCACAAGTAATCAGGGGAGGTTCCAGTTTGCATTAACGCTGTGGAAATGATAATCGTTCATTTTCCTGTTGTAGGGGGCTAATGCACGAATCACCTCTGCATGGGGGTTGATAAAAAAGAGTTTAACTGTACAACAATGACATTCTAACTTGTCTTTTTACAGGTGATTCAACGCAGAGAAGATGGCTCTGTTAACTTTTTCCGTGACTGGGAAGCCTATCGTGAAGGATTTGGCAAGATAACAGGAGAGCATTGGCTTGGTAAGCCGTCCATGTCACTATCTGTAATACAATCTCTCTGGGAAAAAGGCTTTAGTAATATCAGTGTCACAAAAAGATTTATAGAACGTTTCCAAACAGTTTTTCTCCTCATTCCTGAGTCATTACAAATTTTCCAAACAATGCTTAGTTGTATGCAATTGTATGCAATTCCTTTTACTGCATATTAAAATAAAAATTTCTATAACATATAATAAGTACTATATACTATATAATATTCATTATACATAGAGTTTGTTTCGCTCCACTAATTTAATTGGACAAGTGACTTTTCATAAATGGTGATATTTCATCTTGCCTGTATTTGCAACATAAACATTCCTGTAAAAAGTACAAACTATTTTAGTTTCATGTACAAACCTAACCAGAAGAGCTGGCCATGTTGTGTCTAAATGTAAATTACTCTATGTAACTTTTTGTTTATAGTTCTGTTGTGTAAAAGTGCACCCGCAGCCGTGAATCACAGTTTCACAGGTTTTTGGTTTTGAATGACAGTAACACCTTTAAAAAGCAAGGTGATGAGTTATTCTACTTCTGTCGTAACACACAAACACGCTTCTCGGGATTGTCACTCTTTTTATGTCTGTTTTTCTGACAACTGTAAGGACCAGGGGCACATTTGGTTATTGCCACGGTGAACTGCCAGCCCCGGACAAAATGCCAAGCTGTGTGTCCAAAGCCGAGCGTAGCAGATGGCGGTGGGTGGACAGGGAGCGAGGCTTTGCAAAGAGACTGAATGTAGTGAGGAAACTTGTCATAGCGTCTACTGTTGGTTTCATCCCATACTGGAATTAAAGATCAGATTCAGCTTTTTAATTAAATTTGATTCAGCTCACTGGTTTTGTGATGGTTCACCCAAAATGTATTATTCAATAATTATTTACTCAAACTCATGTTGTTCCCAACCTTTATGTTGTTGTTTTTTTTCCATGGACTAAAATAAAATAAAATAGTCAAAACACCATAGAGAAAGTCTATTTCTTCGGATTATTTTTATGTCTATTCCTTACACATAGCTATTGTATAGCTTCGAGCTTGGAATATAGTTATATGGACTTGTCCTTGACATACAGTACTTGTATAGACACACCTTGTCATTGTATGGAAAAAATTTAATAAAATTGTCAAAACACCATAGAGGAAGTCCATGTCTTCTGATTATTTTTATGTCTATTCCTTATTAATATAGTTATATGGACTACTTGTACAGTGCTTGACATACTGGTACGGACACCTTGTCATTGTATGGAAAAAAAGCTTAAAGATTCTTAAACGGAAATGCAGCATACAGGTTTGGAACGACATGAAGCTGAGTAAATAATGACAGAATTTTCATTTTTTGGATGATCAATTTTTTTTAACCTGAGAGATGGAATAAGGAAAACGTTGTGGTTTGTTTGTGTATTTTCCACGACAGTTGGTTGCTCTCCAATATGTTGAACATGAAGAAGATAAATTGCTTTTTCTTTTATTTACTGCAAGGTCGCTCCTCTTTCGAGGAAAAAAAAATGGAAGTACTTTTTGATGGCAGTCCTTATGGGCTGCGTCTTGTTTCTTTTATCGCCTTTGCCTGACAAACATTTTATGTCTAGACTTGTTCTTGGACTTGTTGTCTGTAACTTGCGCTCAGGGTCCTGTGTCTCAATCAGCGATGATGAACTATGACAGGCCCGTCACGGAGTGTCATCTTGGAGAGATTGACAGCTTCACAGCGAGAGCAGGACAGCACTTGCTAGCAGCGTCTCTCACGCCTGCTGTGGCTGAGAATGACTTTTCCCATGGCCTGCTCCTTTTTCTTCACAGTGAGTAAGACCAGCCTAGAGCAATTCCACAGGCTGTTCAACAAAGGATATTGCCTATGCCGGTGGTGGTCAGGGGTTCGGGTCCCTGTGGGCAAGCCCAGGATGGAACAGTCCTCCCTGGAGTGACAAGGTTCAATGCCCTGCCTTCTGGTGAAGATGTGAATCGGTGCCAATGAGTTGAGCTGCCCCAGCCCACGCTCTTAATCAATAAGAGACATGAGGGAGCTAGAGACAATTAACCTCCAGGGCTGGTGAAATGAGTTCCAGAAAACATCAACAACACAGACTCATCAGGAATGAGGTGACAGGGAAACCGGGGAGGGCAGAGGACCCGTAGTGAGAGACAATCTAGCCTCTCACCTCCAACAAATAGGATTACACTGCACAGTTCACAATAGCTCCAAAACTTACTTGTGCGCCATTCGGAATTGGGAATGTTGTGTAAATTCCAGTTCAGTTGAGGAATTTCAATTGAATATGATTAAATAAATAAATCGTTTTTTTTCCCCAAGTGTACTTATTTAATCAACCTTTGTGGACTAGGGTGGACTATTGGCAGGGCCTAAAATGAACACTCGCCAAGCGCCAAATGCGAGTAAAAATCAGTGTTGGCGGGTATATGAAACTGTGTCAATCGCCAGTTGGACGGTAACATTTTTATGAATTCTAACAATGCAATGTTGTGAGAACATTAACGTGAATGACGCTCGGGACAGTTGATGCGCCAGCGCTGCATCGTCACGAAAGTTTAAGCCTTGGCAATTGAAATATTCAAGCATATGAAGACGCGAAAGGGAACTCAATTCGTTACTCGTTACTGAAACGATTTGGATTATTGCAGAAAATAAGCTATCCAACAAAAGTTTATGATTCTTAAAGGGGTCATCGGATGCCCATTTTCCACAAGTTGGTTTGATTCTTTAGGGTCTTCATGTAAAGTTTGTAACATACTTTGATTAAAATTCCTCAATGGTTTTTACCTCCTCAAAAACAGCTCTGTTCACAGCGACCTGTTTCAGTGTATGTCTCTTTAAATGATAATGAGCAACTGCTCAGCCCAGCCCTCTCTTCCGTGGAGCATGTCGACACAAGACACGTAAAGTGCTGCCATGGCAACCTGCCTTGGCGGACAGTATACAAATGGCAGAGGGCGGAAATATGCTAATACGGGACAGTCTGTCAGTATTCGTGGGCGGAGCATGAGCAATATGACATCATATTGCTCAGAAAATCCAAACGGCTTGATTATTGAGAGTGTTTAGACTTTTTGAGGATAAAAAAAGGAGTGAATGGATTTTTTTTCATTGTATGGTGGTTGCGTCCACACACTGCAAAGACACATTTATATGCAAACACCATATAAAAGTGGATTTTGCATCTGATGACCCCTTTAAGGACAATAATAACAATAACGGTAAAGATATAGTTTGAAAAATCTTTAAACACCACATCTATAACCATAACAACACAGCTGATGAACAATAAAAGATTGACAGCCAATCAGAAACCATCTGATTTTAAAGCAGCAGATTAACAGGACTGCTCATAATAAACAGAACAATATTCGTTGGTGTGGATGCTATAGTTATCTTTGCCGTTCTTGTTTTGAACAGGCCTTTACACATTTTGTTCATCATGATAATCTTCACAAATGAACACAACATTTATGAATTTTGAAGACTAAATACGATCGCAAGAAGTAAAAGCTAAACATAGGCTGTAAACGAACTACACCACGATCACATGAAAAAACATTTCCCTAAAAGTTTGAGTTGAAATAGTTTGCAAGAGTGCTAAAATACAACAAGGCTATGAAAGCAGACAGTTTTCCCGTTTGACGTGTTGACGTTCAATGTCCCTGACAACCACTGCAGTCTTATTAGCATTAGCCACTTGTTAGCATCTGCCTTTTTGAAGACAAAAGCTTTAAGAACTCAAAAGGGGGAATTACTAATGTATTTTATGTTGTAGAAATATATTGAGCTTGTGTTCATCACAGACCTTATTTTAGGCATTTAACCAGAAACCCATTCAAAAAAATCCATTAACTTTGGGACGAAGGAATTGGAAGTGCTAAAATGCTAACTCAATTCCAGATTTTGGCCTACAAAAATACGTAATCTCTGCTGCACTCAGAGATTCATTACAGTCATTTTCCTGTCATTCAAATTCAAAGTCCAACTCAACTTCCGTGGGATGTGGCCGATTCAATTCAAATTCCTATTTAAATAATAATAAATTGCAATTAATTTCAATAGAGATTGACGTTAGAATGTGGCTAAAAGTGAACAGTTTAAATACAAAAATGGATTAAGTAATTCAATTTTTATTTCTTCTGGACATTTTTTTACCAATACTTTTCAATACTACTGAATGAAATATAAGTATAAACCAATATTTTAGATTTCTGAACAGAGACGATGACAGACAAAGTTTCTTAGAGCTCACAGAAACTTATGAGCTACTTTTGGCGTTCATGCAAGCAGAGATCGTTTTAGTGCCACATTACCAATTAGCATGAAATGCTTGTGCATAAATGTAAGTCGAATATTAAGGGAGCAATATGAATATTAATGCACAAGAGTGTATTTTTGTGTCATCAAAGGAGAGGTTTGAATTATCATTCCATAATTTCCTTTTGTAGTGTATTAGCATATCCATTCATGATCAGCCTCCCAGAGCACTATAAATAAGTCTTTTATCAGTCATTTTCACACAATTCTGTTGAATTGCTTATAATAAGTCATTCCCACTCCCTCATCACAAGCTCAAGCATGCACACAAACTTGTGTGCTTACACTTGTGAAGAACTCCAACCTACTGCTATTGTTTCTTAATAAATTAAGCTAATTATAATGGCTCCATCCGGGCTAGGAGTGTTGGAACCCGGGATGCGCCATCTATTTAACTAATGAAATGAGTCAGAGGGGGGAAATCACTATCATACTTAAACACCACCCATCTAAGGTGATAGTAGAAGTGATAGAAGTCTCTGTGTAAGAATGGATAGAATGTACAGGATTTTAAAGGGTAGATAACACACACAGTTTCTGCCAATCTCATGTAAATCTTGAGTACCTATAGAGTAGTATTGCATCCTTCATATCTCAGAAGAGTCTTTTAGTTTTATCAGATTTATAAAAGACAGATACAGATGTACCGATTCTTTCCGAAAAAGATTCATTGTATTTAAACACACAAAATTATCCCTGGAGACCTTTTGATTCATTGTACGTCTGTGTTGTTTACATTCTATGCCAACAAAACACAGACATTTGATGCAGTTTTACTTACCGCCTGCGGTTCCGACTCATGACCGGGATCTTTTATTGCTGGGACTGCTTCAGCTTTCAGTTTCAAACGACCTGCAAATCCAACGTCAAGGCTTGCGGCCTTCTTTTATAAAACATTCGTCAACGAAATGCCGGGAACAAACAAACACACTTTCACAACTCAGCCTGGTTTCTCCCAAGGAATGTTTCTCCATTCTGTCACCTGATGGAGTTTCGGTTCCTTGCCACTGTCGCCTTTTTCGCCTTTGGCTTTTGGCTTGCTTAGTTGGGGACATTTAGTATTCAGCAGCAATATTATTGATCTGCCTGCACTGACACCATTATATGAGAACTGAACTGAGCTGGACGATGACATCACAGTTTTCTCCAGAGCGGCTGTATATAAATTAACTAAATAACCTTTTTACAACAAAAATTAGTCATTACTGAACTTACTTAAAGGGATACTTCACCTCTGGAAAGATGAATGTGTATTTAAAATGGGTCATTTATGTAGAAGAAATGTGAAAATATTTTTGAATTTGGAGCTTTCTAGACTGAGAAAAGCCAGAAAATGTATTTTTGGCTTATGTGGATGAAAGACAACAACTCCCAGAATGCACTTGCTTCGCTGCCCTAGGAGGCCACGCCTACCGGTAACAGAGCGCAGTAGTTAAACAACAAGTCTAGGTTACTAGTGAGTCTCCGTGATGAATCTGCCCGGGATTTCGAGATCGCCCAAAATGTCCGGGATTCGGCTTTTGCGTTCTACAGTCGCCGTTCATTGTGTTTACTGTGGCGAGCAGGACGAGGCCGAGGGGGTGATTACTGACGAGAGACACCCGTGAGACGCACCGCTCTCGTATCTCTCACGGAGGAGCGGGAATTTTCTTAGCAATGTTAAAACGCACATCAACCGATCACTTGTTTAGCGTTCATGTAAACACTACATTCAGATTCACCAATCGGAATGAATTCAGTTAGACTGAAACAAAAGGTGTGCATGTAAACAATGAATGGCGACTGCAGAAAGCAAACGCTGAATCCCGGACATTTTGTACGATCTCGACGGCCGGACATGTCCGGGAAAAAGAGGATGAATGGTAACCCCTACTACTCAGCTTTCTCCAACTAAGTTACTCAGCTTTCTCCACAGAACAAGAGCCTGCTAGCTAAGCTTCCAAAAAAGATGTCTGACACTATGTGTACATTCTGTGAGTGAGATCCCACCCTCTATGGGCGGGTTGAGAACATGCGGGACAGCTCCTTCTACTGACTGTAGTCTTTAGCCTCTGGCCAAAAAATCCTCCGATGACGCAAAATGACGATTTTTGCGTCATCGGAGGATTTTTTCCAGACAAAAAATACATAAATCTCTTGTCTCAGGGGGATATGAGGGTGGAAAGCACGGTAATTCGAAAATACTACAGGTTTTCTACTAATACAAAGCTTAATGCTAAATCCTGAAGGATCCCTTTAAGCTGGACTAGGACACAATTTTCTTTCTTTCTTCTTATTTTCCTGTTATCACTGTAAAGCTGCTTTGAAACAATCTGTATTGTAAAAAGCGCTATATACTGTGAATAAAGTTGACTTGACATCTTTCACATACTCGAAAAAAAAAAACGTTCCGAGACTTATACAAACCGTGAAGGAGTGCATTTGGCACAGAAATACTTTGGCCATGTTTAGCATGAGAATCCAACTCTTTAACAGTGTAGGGCAGTGGTCTCAAACTCGCGGCGCGGGGTGATATTTTGTGGCCCCCTACTTGACATTAAAACTTAATGTTAGTGCGGCCCGTCGTTGCGTGTGCCGCGTTTAAAAATAAATAAATAAATAAAAAATGTATCCCTTATGGGCTACCATAGATAGTCTCGTGACAGCTTACGGTGGGTTTGTTGTCAATAGTTGTCATAGACAACCGGGAAGTACAAACATACTGCGCCTGGAAAAAATGAGCACGTCGCTTCCATTATGAGCGCGCTTACCACGCGCCTACATTTGAAATAACGAACTTGAGCGCACAAAATATGTGAGCGCGATATGTGAACGGCCCCATGGCGAGCTGCCACCAATCAGGTCACGAGCTACTGGTAGCTCGCGAGCGACGTGTTGGAGAGAGACCCTGCTCTAAAACAATGTGAGAATAATCAATTTTATAGCTTGTAATATGTGTCCAACAGGTTGATAAGAAGGTTTGCTTTGATTTGTGCAGTCAGTAATTTGAGACACTATCCACCTTATTCCTACGCCCCATGACGCTTTGCGCGAATTATGGGTGTAACTTCCGTTAGTGTAAACAATCACTGAAGGCTCGCTCTATGAACGCAATACGTTAAAAAAGTGTCACAATGAGATGACATTAATCGACTCACCCTTCAACCATCGAACATTAAAATGAAATTTAAAAGTTTAAAAGAATCAACAAGGTAGCCTACTTTCAACAGACCAAAAATAGCCCCAAAAGCGCGAGTCATTGGTTAAATATCACTGTAGTAGGCAATATTGTATAACAAGCCTTAATCAAAAATGTTCATTAACTTCACCATTACGTGACACTATATCAAAGTGATTTCTTTCATTTTGACTGATTATAAATTGCATTTACCTGTGAAAACAAACCTGGAAAGAAACGTGAGAATAACGAGAGATTCTTCATGCATTCCAGTGAATTATTATCGTAAATTAAATTCGGGAGAACAGACCACAAATGTGCCGTATATGTTGTACTTTTTTCATACTTTTACAAGCGGATTGCAAAGGAAACAATAAAAATCATCATGAGGAAAAGAAAGCAGCGACTGAAAAGAGCTCTTGCCATAGATATTCTTGTTATAACATGTCACGTTAAAACACCAAGTATAACATTATTCTCATGATGTCTGAATATAAATCATGAAGGAAAATCGACAGCTCATCCAGTCAAACTGACGGATCGGCTTTATTTGAAGGGCAACCTTATGATTTGAAATGATTCGTTTCAGCCTTTTTGAATGGAAGTTCCCCAAACCAGAAGTGCCACCCATAATTCAAACCGCAGTAAGGTCGTCAGGAATAAGGTGGATACATGTGTAGAAAGAATTCAATAAGACGGGCAGACATGACTGCAAATATTTGTATTTCAAAAGCAATAATTGTTTTTCTAAGTATAATAAAAGGAAATGTGCCTTCCAAAAAAAACATTCAATATCATTAATGTGTTGTATAAAGAAAATAAACAGACATAAGCAAATATAAATATTACAAATATGTGTTATAGACAAAGAAAGTTTGTAAAATGAACTTCAGCTGTCAGAAGGACAGCTCATGAAGAACCAATGATGTACAGAAAGGAATGTTCAAATTCAGAGGAACAGTTCAGAAGAAACGTTAATAATAAATATTGAGAAGATTGGATCAGTTGTGCTCCTTTTTGGGAATACTTGAATACTATTTTTTGTGGAATACTTGATGCGGCCCAGCCTGACCCCGACTCTACCTCCAGCGGCCCCCAGTTAAGTTGAGTTTGAGACCCCTGGTGTAGGGAGTCAGAAAGCATGAAATAGCATTAGACATCCCATTTAAGGTAAAGTGTAGTATTATGGTTTCAGTTTTGCAATTTCATTAGGGATCATGTTGATGGATCATGGATGTTGAATGATAATGAGCTGGTATCATCTGGATCAGCAGGTTTAATTTGATATATAACATCCACACAAGCTTTTTTTTTTTTTTATCATGTTCCTGGCCTGAAATTGTGTGATGAGCTTTTTGTCAGAATCCTATTGGCCAGTTCTTTTGTCAAGAGAACTTCATTATTTTGGGCAGGTCATCAAAAGAAGAAACTTAACCCTTTTCCTACATCCTCTTAAGGAAGAAAAGTGTATTTAATCGGGTTTACTTTATCCCTGCCATATCCCCACAGTCATCACATAGAGTTCCCGAAAGTCTGTTCAGTTCCACATCAGCAGAAAAAAGGATCGTAGACTATAATCGCATCGATCCTCATAAATCTAGTCGTCTCATCACAAATGTTCCCAGACAGAAGTTAGAAATTGCCACAACTGTTTATCATAAAAAAGATTTTGCCCTTTTGTCATGTTTTTTGGGTAGATGAATATTTGTGTTATGATGATGAAGGAGAACCCAGGCGCAGACAGAGTACACTAAACACACGATTTATTGACGACAAAAAGGGTAAAATAATGCCTACGATGGGGTAAAACAAGACAAGGCAGAGGATGACTAACTAGACTATGATTTAGACAGATGACGAAATAGCAAATACACGAACAGGATCTTCACAGGACTCGTAACTAAGACAAGATACTCACAGGTAATATTTATCAATGACTCTCACGTAACTAAAGCAAACACAGGCAGGATTCACAGAGTGTAACACCACAGCAGGTTTCACAATGAACCGACACAGGACAGCAAACACAAGGGGAAGATATAGGGAGACACTAATGACAAGGACAGGTGAAGCTGACTGGACAATAATGACAAGACGAGGATAACAAGGGGGCGGGGTTACATAACAAGACAACACAAGCACATGGCCCAAACAACAGGCCATGCGCTTGTACACAAACCATGGGTCTGCCATGATCCTGCCACAAGACCAGGGAAAATCAAGGACATGATGGCAGAATCATGACAATTTGTTTCTGATTAGTTTTTTGGTGACTCACTATGTGAGACTTTTTCAGTGAAATTGATTTGAAGCGTGTCTAGTTTGCCAGTGCGGCACAGCATGTGTGGTGTTAACTATATCACTCGTCACTCATTAAAGCTGAAGTGTGTATTTATGCACAATTGGAAAAATAATAACATACTCCCTCTCCCTCCCTTTTAAGGATGTCAGTCTATAAATATCTTACTTATATTTGTGTCTTTATATTAAGGAAGTATTTTGACAATGAAAAATGTCTAGAACTCTTATCAAATGCTCTAAATTTTGTAATCGTGTGCCCTTCAGTCGTTATCTGTAGAGCAGAAACTGTCACAATATCTTGGCAGAGATAGAGTCAGACCGTGAATGTGCTTTGCAAAGTACACAATGACAGATAGTTTAGACTGACCCTGTGAACTTCCTGCTGGCAAGCAAACTTTGCAGAAGTCGGTCAGGCCAAAAGCCGTGGTCGATATTTAAAAGACTTTGCAGAGGTAAAAAAAAAAACAAGAACCATTATTTCCTTCATTGATTTCTTTTCCTAAGATATCATATTTCAGGGCTTAACAATAAGGATGATTGCCTGAGGGCCAGTGTGAGAGTGTTTCTGTCACTTAACCTCTAGTACGCACACATACATCTCCTAGACGTCTGTTAAAAAGTGCTTCATCTGGATAGCATAGCTATTAATTAGTGTGCACAAACAATTCATGCATGCAATCTGATAAATTCATACATTTATTCACAAGACGCATCATAAATACATGAATGGATCATTTTTATTTGGAAGATTTTTTTTAGGTGATGCATATGTGCTGTTAGTGCCAGTGCATTTTGAAATCTGCGTTTGTTAATCCTCTACATATTTTTATGCCTTGCGAATTTAATAATGTGACTTTCTGAACATTATTGTGAATATATCTGATTTTTAACTGACTTTTTCGACAAAGTTAAAGTTGTCCAGCTGGCTAGCATAGATACTGTTTTTGTATAGACTGAGAGTCTGTCTATCTATCTATCTGTCTGTCCGTCTGTCTGTCCGTCCGTCCGTCCGTCCGTCTGTCCGTCATCTATCCATCCATACGTCATCTATCCATCCATCCATCTATCCATCTATCCATCTATCCATCTGTCTGTCTGTCTGTCTATCTATCCATCCTTCCATCTATCCATCTATCCGTCTATCTATCTATCTATCTATCTATCTATCTATCTATCAATCACCTATATCTATCTATCAATCATCTATCTATCTATCAATCATCTATCTATCTATCTATCTATCTATCTATCTATCTATCTATCTATCTATCTATCTATCCATCCATCCTCTATACATCCATCTATCCGTCCATCTATCTATCTATCTATCTATCTATCTATCTATCTATCTATCAATCACACTATCTATCAATCATCTATCTATCTATCTATCTATCTATCCATCCATCCTCTATACATCCATCTATCCGTCTGTCTGTCTATCTATCTATCTATCTATCTATCTATCTATCTATCTATCTATCTATCTATCTATCTATCTATCTATCTATCTATCCATCTATACATCCATCTATCCGTCTGTCTGTCTGTCTATCTATCTATCTATCTATCTATCTATCTATCTATCTATCTATCTATCTATCTATCTATCTATCTATCTATCTATCTATCTATCTATCTATCTATCTATCTATCTATCTATCTAATTTCCCACCCACCCACCTATCCATCCATCCAATTACCCACCCGTCAATCCATCCATCCATCCATCCATTCCATCCATCCATCCATCCAGATTGCCAGCTTCTTTAACACGCAGTCAGTGGAAAGGACGTTTGTACTTGTTGAATCACTAGCTGTGTTAGTAAATAAAACATTACTCAGTCAACTTCACTGTCTTGTGCGTTGGCAATTTATTCACAGATATGTGCTCTTGCTTCAGCTAGCGATAAATGAAGATGTTATCTCAAGGGCTTTTTGACCCATTACATTCTCTTTTTTTCTGGCGGAGCGTGTAAACAGCATGAAGAAAGCGAGGGTGGATGGATGCTGTTGATGTGAAGTGACTTAGTTACCAGTAGAACGTCTCAGAAAAGCGTGCCGGTGGCTCTTAGTTCTTACAGCTTGACATACGAGTGTAACTTCCATTTTCCACACATGCATAAACTAGCTGTGCCTCAAGCGCTCGTGCTGGTCATGAGAAAAAAAAAGTAATTAAGTGCTTCTACCAGGTTTTTCCTCGTCTCTCACAACATATTGCTGACTGTCGGAATACTCTAATCCCCCTCAAATCTCAGCTTTCTCGCTTTCTGCTGCCGTTTTGCTTTGTTTTCCTATTCAGATGTTGAAGTCCTACTGATTTCATTAAGCTTAGACTGGCATTTTCTCACCACTGATGTCTGCTCCATGCAAGCTCCCCACGTCTGGCCGGGTGAATATTAAAAAGTGGGTTAAAAAGATGGCCGCCTCTCCTGGGTGTTTCTCCCCTGTCTCTGCACTCATTACTCAACAAAGAACCTCCATTAATAGACTGCAATGCATTCTAACAACCCGAGAGGCTTCAAAAAGGAGCCACACTGTCATAGGAGCCTGTGAAGACTGCTTTTGGCGAGCTGTTCTGCTTTATTGTCACTCCATCATTGGCATTCTCTTAAAGGGACAGTTAATTCAATATAGTTAAAAAGACAATTCTGTTATCATTCACTTTAAGCTTGAGTGACTTAATCTATTCTGTGGAACACAAAACACACATTTTTAGGTGAATATTCTGGCTGGTGAATATTTTTACAGTTTTTTCTTATAGTTTTTCAATTTTTATGAAAATATCCATTTAATTTAGTTAATATTTCATCAGGTCATATTCATTCATTAGTCATTTTAGTTAAAAATTAAACATTTTATATTATACATATATAATATTTATGTGTATAATTACACTACCGTTTAAAAGTTTGGAGTCATTTAATAATTTTTTATGAAATAAATAAATTAATATTTTTATTCAGTGACACTTAAGACTGGAGTAGTGCTTACTGATTTTTTTTACATCACAGGAATTAATTATATTTTAAAATACATTAAAATATGAAGCAGTTGTTTTAGATTGTAATAATATTTTACAATAACATTGTTTTTACTGTATTTTTGATCAAATAAATGCAGGTTTGGTGAGCAAAAAAATCGTTCTGACCCCAAACTTTATATTCTGTACATATTATTCTTGTGCAAATATTTTATGCATTAATTTATCAACATTTAAAAACAACATATTATGTTATTCTATCATTCTATAATATTTTACAGTATTATTTTTGTCATATTTTCATCTAAAGTATGTTTGAATTACTCTTTTGAATAAAATGACAGATGAAACAATGAATTATCCTTCTAAGAACCCCCTAAAACAAGACAACAACAACATAGCCTTGCTAATTTGTTTTATTTTCAAATCTGTACAAGCTACATCAAGGTCTGCTGGTTTTCTCTTTTTCTTCGGATCCTCACCTCCACGTTTCTTTTTGAAATTCATAGTTCGTTCTCTCACTCGCTCATTTCCAATCCGTATCCTGCTATTACACTCTCAAAACCCCCTGGATGTTACACAGAGATATATGGCCGAGATACTGCTGACAAACATATTTTCCTTGTCTCCACTGGATCGTGTGTGTGTGTGTGTGTGCGGGTTTGTGTAAGCTCTCCCTTCTGAATCACACTGTTATTGTTTACTGCCACAAGATGGAAGAATCCACTACAGTGACCCCCTCAATATTTAAAAACCGGAGGATTTCAAAGAACACGAGTCGATATTGTGACTCTCCATTGTACAGATGCTCAAGCGAGATGTTTCTGTCAGAAAGTGTTAATTCAGAATAAATTTTTAAACAGTCTAAAGTGCAGCTGACGCTGTAGTGTGTTCGAACACAGCTTGGGGAAAGAAACCTTTACATCTCACAAGGCAAGAGAAGTGTGACATTTTTGTTGATCTTCTACTAAACACAAGACTCAGCAAGGTGCAGTTAGTGGTCGAATAAACAGCGTTTGCGTTTAACTGTGCAAGTGGTGTATTGATGAGAGCAATACCAGCCTATAGTGAAGCTACACACTTTTGAAAAGTGGTTAACTAGACTATAAGTAATGAACACATGTAACTAACTGCAGTGAGGCTTTTTAAAGTGTTTAGCCAAGCACTGGATTAGTCAATACAGCCTGTGACATGGATGGACATGATCACTTAATAAAGACTTACATTTCACCTTTAGTGCACTTTCACTATAAACTGTAGATCTTTTTGACAATCTTCTTGGTAAAAGTTGAATGTCAAAGTTGATAGTTCAAATGCTGTGTACTGGCATCCCGTCCAATGTAAAAAAAAAAAAAAAAAAAAAAACTGGTCAGTTATATAAGATATATCATATAATAAAAAATAAAAATATATATATAATCATCATTTTTATACAAATGATTGGATAACAAGAATGTTAAAAATCAAATTATTTATAAATATAATGTAAATAATAAAGTATACATATTATTTATAAAATAAACTAAAATTTATGAATATTTATAAATATATTTATTGATGCTAAATATTTATTTTGCTACAGAAAAATTGTGTTCCAGAAGGATGACACATAAATGTTATTGTTACATTAAATATATAAATTAAAAAAATTCTTACATGTGTATTATGCCATTGTTTTTTGTTTAGTTTTTTATTTGCTTTAAGCATAAACCTAACAAATGAGTGAGATTTATACTTATACTAAATAAAATACCAAAAATAAACTTTACTCTTTCCCCACCATTGATGGAAATTTACGTCGTTTATGAGAAAAAGCTTTCAATAACGGAAGTAAATATAACGAAACAAGTGATATCATATGTAATCATATGCATATGTAAAATAACGCGATCACCAACATTAAACAGCATATAAATCAAAACTTCCTAACATTACAGAATGAAATGACCCAAGATGAGGTATATGACTGCAAGCATTAGGGGTGTTGATGGACTCGATTTGACAAATATGTGATTTTCTCAGCATTTTGCTCAAAATGTTGCTTTTTAATTAAACTAACCCACATTCAAGTGTTGATAAAAAAAAATAGAAGAAGCTAATTAGATGTTCAGAGTTGATTGGAAAAATGTTTTATGAAAACAAGTGTTGATAAACAATTTTCCTTTTTCAAGTTGATTGGTTTTGTTTTTAACAAGACAAGACAAAAATACTAAGACCATGTTTTTTGTCACATTACTGAAAAATGTAGTGCTGCTAGTTTTAGTTAGTTACTGTTTTAACAATGCATTCTCTCACAATGGATCTGGTCCTCCCTTTACCTTACAATCTAGTCTTGATCACAGGTCAGCAGGCAGGTTTCCTCCTGGATTATGTGAGATCTCTGTGCGTTTTCATACATCTGATGGAAGGTGATAGAGAACAGCCTTGCGTCCACATCCGGTAGTTGTCTTGGTCTGTAGGTGAATTCACAGATGATTCAGAGAGCCAAAAATAAAGGATGGACTGAATAAATAGGGTAGATCTTTCACGAGACAGCCATCGCCCATTCGATGGAGTGATGCAATGTGTCTACGGGCTGGTGGAATGAATCTAAGCAGGGAAAGAGATGGATATCAAACCAACGTGGTCCCCGCTGACTTGTTTGGCACTATGAAAATATTGGCAATTTTCACTGGGTCTTTATCTATGATTTATCTGTGAGTATAGCCCTCCAGAGGCTTTGAATAAAACATGGCCTTGCTCAGCATCCACAAAGCGTTCCATTAATCGCCATTCGGATTGTTTTAGACTGACTACTTATCTTGCGCCGTGGACGGACCACGTGACGTTTGCTGGCCATGCACGGATGGCCTTGAATTTTATGGGGGAGATGCGAGGTAAAATTGAAAATTCCTCTGATCTTCTTCTCGCCTGTCCTTGCCCTTCTGCATTATGTTCTATTTCTCTCTCTCTCTATCTTTCTTCTTCCCTGTGTGGAAATGAGATGCTATCACAGCTTTCGGCTTCGCCTTTAAACACCGTAATCCATTATAAATGTTATCAATCCCAGTGTTTTCCTCTTGGAAAGGAAAAGGATCAGCGCCAGCACGGTCATGACAGACACTGGTAATGCTTATCCAAGCGTGCACACGTGTGTTGTTATCATTGCATATTTTCACAGTGCTTCCCAACCTTGTTTATCTTAATCAACACCAGACCATAAAAGTTTAGCTTTTTTACTCATGCACCTAGTATAAAGCATTTATGTTACTGAAAAGAAAATCAGAGAACTTTTGTGACAGGTTTTGTTACATACAGTGGCCCCAACACGTATTTGGACTTTTTAGCCACACTTATAAATGTTTGACATTCGCACTTATGAATGTCTTTGCATTATATAACAAAATATACAATTATTTTAAAAAGGTCATCATGACATGGATCTTTTTATTATCATTATAATGTTTCCATAAGGTTCAAATATAATGTTAAAGTTTTTTGCACAAAAAAAATTATATATATATATATATTGTAGCAAGGTTCAGGGAAGAAGGAGGCGGGAACCGGCGGACAATCAAAATAAAACTTTATTTAAATGAAATAAACACAATACCTGCCAGCAGTCCCTCACGGAACTGCTGGCTACCCAAAATAAAATATAACTACCTGCCAGCAGCCCCTCACGGACGACTGCTGGCTACCAAAGTAAAATAAAACAAAACAAACAAAAGCAGGCCTGTTCCTCTCTCGATCATCCACTCCATCGCTCCCCCTTTATGCTTCTGCTCCTCCGTGAGAGATGCGAGACCGGTGTGCTTCACAGGTGCTGCTCATTAGCAATCGCACCACCGGCCTCGCGACGTTCTCTCACGTCCCTCGGCCATCCTGCTCACCACATACCCCCATCACCCCTCACAGGCCGGGGGGTACACCCGAGACTTGTACCACATACCCCCCCCCCCCCCGGTGGCGGCGATCCCTGGGGGTATGGATCGACGAGCCGAGGGAAACGGAGACGGAAGCATGAGGAGTGACGGACACGAGAGAGGGGAGAGAGAGAAAAAAAAAAAAGAAAAAAAAATTGACCCGGCTCCAACAACGTGCTGCCATCTTGTCCCTCACCAGCTGGGCGATCTCCTCCGCGGTGCCCAGCGACAACGCTGGCTGGCCCTCGGTGGACGCCTCGTCGCTCCCCCCCGCCCCCCGTGGACGGCGACGGCTCCTCGGGTGCCTTGGGTAGATGGCAGGAGTCCACCGCTCCCTGCTCCTCCCCTTTACTGGCGGATGGTAGCAGGCTCCGGCCCACGGCACGCGGCGGTGACTCCTCCTCTCCCTCCCGGAAGACAGCCGCCCCTCCATTTTCCAAGCGGTCGACGGCGAGCTCGAGCATCCCACCGGCAACTCACCCCAGCGCCCCGCCTCGAGCGTCCATGGCCGCGAGTCCCCCGCTCCTTGCTCCTCCCCTTCTGCGGCGGATGGCAACAGGCTCCGGCCCACGGCGAGCGGTGGCGACTCGCGCACCACGCTCGATGGCACCGCGGATTCCCCACAGCGGCGAGGACCCTCGGACAGCGCGTTCCTCCCTCTTCCCGGGTTTCGGCACCAATGTAGCAATGTTCAGGGAAGAAGGAGACGGGAACCGGCGGACAATCAAAATAAAACTTTATTTAAATGAAATAAACACAATACCTGCCAGCAGTCCCTAATGGAACTGCTGGCTACCCAAAATAAAATATAAATACCTGCCAGCAGCCCCTCACGGACGACTGCTGGCTACCAAAATAAAATATAACAAAATACAAACAAAAGCAGGCCTGTTCCTCTCTCTCGATCATCCACTCCGTCGCTCCCCCTTTATGCTTCCGCTCCTCCGTGAGAGATGCGAGACCAGTGTGCTTCACAGGTGCTGCTCATTAGCAATCGCACCACCGGCCTCGCGACATTCTCTCACGTCCCTCGGCCATCCTGCTCACCACATATATATATATGGGGGGAAACGATTTTTTTCAACCCTCATTCTGACCGTCTGTCATAAATGATCTGTTTTTAAGGGGCGGCTCCTTTAAAGGGATAGTTCACTTTGAAATTAATTTTTGGTATGTTTTAGCTTATCTCAAGGGCATCCAAGATGTAGGTGTCTTTGTTTCCGCAGTAGTTTCAATTTTGATATTTTTAGGTCAAACCGTTCTTGTCTGTCAGTCATATAATGCAGGTCTATGGTCACCACCTCAAAGAGTATGCACAGAGAAGTCCAAATTAAACATGATTTAATGACTCGTAAATGTAAGTACACATTGATGGCCTAAGACACGAAACGAGAGGTTTGTGTGAGAAAACGAACAGTATTTATATCGTTTTAACCTCTTGTAACCACAGCCACGTCCAAGTGATCTGAGGGCGCGGGCGCGGGCGCTTCGGTCTGCGCAAGCGCCGGAAAGCGCCGGAAGTGATCTCTCGCGCGTGTACGTCACTCATTGTTTACACAGATATTTTGGAAGTGTTACCTTTCACTGTGAAGATCTAAACATATTTAGATATACAGGAAATCGCAATGGAAGACGATTTTGATATATCAACAGACAACGTTGAATTTTTTTTTTTTTTTTTGAAGAGATCACTTCCGGCGCTTTCCGGCGCTTGCGCAGACCGAAGCGCCCGCGCCCTCAGATCACTTGGACATGGCTATGGTTGCAAGAGGTTAAAACGATATAAATACTGTTCGTTTTCTCACACAAACCGCTCGTTTCGTGTCTTAGGCCATCAATGTGTACTTACATTTACGAGTCATTAAATCATGTTTAATTTGGACTTCTCTGTGCATGCTCTTTGAGGTGGTGACCATAGACCTGCATTATATGACTGATAGACAAGAACGGTTTGACCTAAAAATATCAAAATTGAAACTACTGCGGAAACAAAGACACCTACATCTTGGATGCCCTTGAGGTAAGCTAAAACATACCAAAAATTAATTTCAAAGTGAACTATCCCTTTAAGGCTTGTCAGTAAGTGGCCTCTGTTATGATTGGCTAACGTCATTGCATAAGAAACAGTATCAACTGCCACTCGCTATTTCACCCAAGTAATTTAAAGACAAAGCATTATGAAATTGTTTACTTACGTTTTGTGATGCAGCTTCTGTTACATCCAATACAGCTGACCGCTTTATCTGTCAACATAAGCGTCTTTGCAAACTCTCCATTACACTTTGCCTCGTTTACAAAACAATCTGCAGTCAGATGCTCCTAACAAACATATAATCCTCTGACATGATCCATAACGGCATTAAAATTAAACCATCTGCTTATTCCTGACGCTGGTATCCTTCTGATCTCTACAGAAATGAGCAGATGAGCTGTTTAAACAGGACGCATCAAAGCGAATCTTCCATTTACTCTTCTACTTGTCCTGTTGTCGACAGACTCAAGTCTCAAGTATGTCGGAAACTGAATGCGTTTCTGAATTTTTGGAGTTTGATTAAATAAATGCTTTGTTTATAATGAGGAGGATGTTTTAAAGGGGTGGTTCATTATGATTTCACTTTTTTAACTTTAGTTAGTGTGTAATGTTGCTGTTTGAGCATAAAGTCACGACGCTCAAAGTTCAAAGCAAAGGGAGATATTTTCTTTTAAAGAAATCGCTTTTTAAGGACTAGAAATGGTGAGAGAACATTGCGTTTGGTATGTTTTTCATCTTCAAACCAGACTTGGGTCTTCAGCCAAGTAGGCGGCCTTTTGTGGCTGTTCAAACGCATTCGACCAAATACGTTTTCAACTACCCCTGGAAGTGATCGAAAGTGGATAAGCTCGAAATGTTTTCGACCGCGTTTACACCTATATTTAGCTTTGTCCACTTGTGATCCGATCGACCGAAATGCATCTTAAAAACCAGGTGTAAACAGGGCCTGTGGGATCTAACTTGTACAATACCGAACAAAACGCATAAAAAATTTAATCATCCTCTCTTTTGATGTGGCCCCAAAATTATATTCATGATTGTATAAAGGTTGTGTCAGGACAAGGATTGTGCTTATTAAGACAGATGCAGAGCTTTACCGATCTCAGAGATGGTGCATTAAAATAAAAATAAAAAATTAAATAGCAATGCTCCATTGAATGCTTCAGATTCCTAATGGGAGCTATTTTTCAAAGAGCATTATTTTTCTAGTCTCTGTAACCTTCGGGATGCTCTGCATATTTTTCTGTCTCACGGCATCCATTCATTTAGCCAAACCTGACACAGTAATGAACTGTAATATGCGTTTTGTGAAGCGTTTCAGAGGAATAGACAGGCGGGGAGCTGTAGACATGAAACCAGGTCAGCACACAGATAGAAGGCTGATGTCCCTGATAAGATTTCAGCTGATGACAACGCAAAGCCGCCATGATGCTATCAGTGAAAGCACTCCAGATAATTTCACAGTGCTAACTGAAACGGCCATTAACACCCCATAACTTTATAGATGAATGAGGGGGAACAGACCTGGACTTCTTATCTTATTAAATACGGATACAGCATACGCCACAATGAGGAACTAGAAGATGAAAAAATATTCTATTACCATTTACTCACTCTCATGTCATTCCAAACCTATAATGAAGACATGTTGAATATCATGCTGGTTACTCATTTCCATGCATGGATAAGGAAGCAAAAGCATCATAAATGTATTATTGAAGTATCATAAAAGTAGTCCATTTGACTAGTGCACTAAATTCCAAGTAGTCTGAAACCATTCAATATCTTTGTATAAAGCATGGTAAACAGACCAAAAAGGTATACTTTGACTTACGTACTTACTTTGATTTGTGAACAAGTTATTTGAGTTTAATCAATGAATTAATCAGTTGATTTCAATCATAAAACTTGTCTGAAATATTTGTTCATGAATCAGATCGTTCAACTCACTGACTCAATTAACTGGTTCTTGAGTTATCAGTGAATAATAAAAGTTATTGAACTGAATTGAATCAACACTGAACTGAATTGAGCTTAATAATGACACTATTATCTTTCTACAGCTGATTTGTAGCAGAATCTCTCATTTTTGATGAAGTTTGCATCATTCATTTTCTTGTTTATTACTGTAAAGCTGCTTTGAAACGATTTCTATTGTATAAATCGCTATTTTCCTTATGTATATAAGAGTAAGATGGCTGCCTTTGTGCGCCACAGTTTCCCAAGATAGTAATTAAGTTTTTACCTTAGCCACAGATGAAATGTTATTTGTTGTGACAGTCCCCACATGAATAAAGGATGTGAATCACGCTAGACCCGATGACACTCATGTTCAACCTATTTTTTGTCAGTGCCAGTTCAAACATGTTCTGTTGGCACATATTAAATTAGAATAAATTAATTTTAAAGTCATGATGCTGCAGTTAGGACACTTTCTCCTGCCGTTGAGCCTTTGTGCTCATGCTGGATACACAAGTTCAGGCCCGAACCAAAGTCCTTATGAAGCAAGTTGTTTTATGTGTATATGCATAAAGAGGGATGTTTTTGGTATTATTTACATCATTGTGAGCCAATTATACTATTATTATCTTTGACTTTCTATAGCTATTTTTACACTGTATTTAAGTTGCATCTCTTAAACTAAAGATGTATTGTTTACACAGGTTCAAACACATTAACATGGATTCACAATTTTGTTTGCATGTTAAATAGTTATGCCAGTAGAATCATTTACTCAAACGATTCATTCAAAAACATTGATTCGTGTGAGAAATGTTGCCTTATGAGTGATTTATTGAATCATTCACTCAAATGATTCATTCAAAACACTGATTCATTCTGGAACAAAAGAAGTGATTAGGTGTGTTGGACTTGAAAGTCCCTGTAAAGGCAATAAAAAAAAAAAAAATCTAAACACATTATAATTGTTAGAAATGTATTGCTAAAACACATTACAAAGACTGTGAACTGTGAAGTACTGAATTGTGGAGTTAGACCGTTAAACAGTTTTTCACCGTTGCAGTGTTCAGGATTTTTTGGGCAGGGCTAAAACGGGGGCTCGATGACGCACTGGAGCCCCCGAGCTCTTGGACACGCCCCTACTTGATGACGCACTGGAGCCCCTGAGCTCTTGGACACGCCCCTACTTGATGACGCACTGGAGCCCCCGAGCTCTTGGACACGCCCCTACTTGATGACGCACTGGAGCCCCTGAGCTCTTGGACACGCCCCTACTTGATGACGCACTGGAGCCCCCGAGCTCTTGGACACGCCCCTACTTGATGACGCACTGGAGCCCCTGAGCTCTTGGACACGCCCCTACTTGATGACGCACTGGAGCCCCCGAGCTCTTGGACACGCCCCTACTTGATGACGCACTGGAGCCCCTGAGCTCTTGGACACGCCCCTACTTGATGACGCACTGGAGCCCCTGAGCTCTTGGACACGCCCCTACTTGATGACGCACTGGAGCCCCTGAGCTCTTGGACACGCCCCTACTTGATGACGCACTGGAGCCCCTGAGCTCTTGGACACGCCCCTACTTGATGACGCACTGGAGCCCCTGAGCTCTTGGACACGCCCCTACTTGATGACGCACTGGAGCCCCCGAGCTCTTGGACACGCCCCTACTTGATGACGCACTGGAGCCCCCGAGCTCTTGGACACGCCCCTACTTGATGACGCACTGGAGCCCCTGAGCTCTTGGACACGCGCCCCTACTTGATGACGCACTGCAGCCCCTGGGGCTGGCTGGCCCCTCCCCTAACAACAGAGCACATTCGCATCAGTTCGCCTCTCAATCGCGACCTGTCAGAGTAGTAGGCTACTATTACAGCAGCCTACAGTTTGCTGTTAGCTACTAGCTAGCTATGCCTTCGTCGCGGATTCATTGATAATCCGCTGTTACTGGTGAATGGGGCCGAACCGACTATCTCCCGCCTCGGCCTTCATCCTCCCGTCCCGAAAGCAGTATCACCGTCAGCAGCTTTCCCGCGAGTGGGCGTGGTTTCAGCGCAGCCAGCGGACACGCCCCCAGCGTTTGAGAGCAGAGAATACTGCTCATTTTTTCAAGATTTTGATAGCTTATTTTATTTACTTGGCGGCTTTTTTATCATTCAAATTTGGCTGGGTGGCTAATAACACATTTTTTCAGTGGTGTGACAAACTCAGAACACATACTTAATTTTGACTTTACAGGGACTTGAAGTGGCGCTGCACAGACAAATCGATGCATGACATCAGTGACTGTCTGCTCTCTAATCGTTTTTGTGGTACTTTGATATCACACACCCACACACCATTTGGGACACTGAGTGCGCCGGAAGAGCTGCCGCTTTTGCATAGTTTGTTCTTGCTGTTTAATAATCTTTTGAAACTAGCAGTAGTAATGTAGTAATGAAAAGATTTATCTTGAAATCTGTCGTGAAAACTAGCATGTATAAACCTTAATTAAACAATTTAATTATCAATTAAAAATGAATTTATACCTGTATGATATTACGCTGTTGCCACATTGGACCAGTGGTTTGGATAACGGATGGATGGATGATTCAGCTGCGGGTGCCATCCGACGTGCAAATTTATTTGGCTCGACTCTCACAGTGCATTATGGGTATTCTCTAGGCATTGAGCATACATCAGATGTACACTCGTTATTGCGTTGCATTATGGGATTGAATGAGTGCACTGCACTCAATAACGTCCACTATGGTTTCGGACACCACTACAAATGGCTGTCCCCTCAAATAGTGCCGTATTTAAGGGTATAAGGGGGCGATTTCGGACACAGCCTTATTCTTTCTTTAACAAAAGTGAATGTCTTTATGTTTGAGTCAATGAATCATTCACTCAGCTGATTTGTTCAAACTAGATTTTCTTTATAGAGCAAAAAAATAGACAAAATAACTGGCAATATTGTCTCTTTAATAAGTTAAAGGTACAATATGTAGGATTTTTGCTGTAAAATATCCAAAAAACAATTTTATTTAAGGGATAGAATTGAGATTTTAAGCAACACTTAACCAGAATAACAAAGGATTTGTGCTTTTGTGAATGCTGTAATGAGAAATCAACTAAATGAAATGCACAATGGTGTATTGCATTAGCAGCAGTCATAGATAATAACCCTTCTTTATAGTATCTCAGAGCTCATCGCTGTCTTTAATTGGATTGGTCAGGAATGTGTGAAGGGCCAATGATATAAAGGCTGGTCTGCCTGTTCTGAAGTGTTGAGCAAGTTTCCAGAAACACTGTGTTTGTTCCAGTCTCTGGTGGGAGGTCTCCATATGTTCTTTTTAATTGCGCTGTAACAACTGCATTGATGTGAGGTGTACCTACAGATGTGTTTTCAATAGCATACAAACAGCTGTTCTGCCCTAGGTTTTACACCTCGTCCATTTTACCTCAGCTGTTTCCAAAGCACTGTGCTCCTGTACCTTATTGAGGCTCGTATTTAAAGCCCCGATCTGGCGTCTGACAGCGGAAGGTTCATTGCATATTCCGCCAGAATCCCTCTGGAGGATCCTGGAGGCGACAAGAGACACTTTTTTCGTTCTGAATATGTAAACAAGCCCTGCATCAGGTGTAATTAAATCCCTTTTCTTGATTTGCATATAATTGAGCTCAAGGCCCAAAAATGGATTTCACCGAGACAGCTTGCAGCGAGCGGTTCTTGTGCAGACGGGCTTTAGAAAATTAGCAAAATCGATATCAGTGCGGTCGACAGCGCCCACCTGTAAACAGCAGCTTTTATGCGGCACACTGGGAAGGGACGGGCATGTTAGGTGCGATGATTCATCCTGCAGAGAACTGAAGATGTGCTGGATGCTGTGTCACTTTACTGGCAGGTGTTCAAAGCCCCGTACATCGTGACCTCGGGGCGCAATCGAATGTGCGAATTTCTGTGTTTATACGTGCGATCGTGAGAGTGGAAACCCCTGTACTGAACTCAAATCTCTCTCCTTCATTTCTCGAATGTCTCGCTTTTGTCTGACAGGGCGCGGGGAACAGCCATGCGAGACGCATCTCATAGAATGGTTGCAGGGAGCAGCAGAGCCCTCACAGAAACGCAGATGGAGCAGCTTGATTAAAAATTAATAGCAGAGGACTGTTGCACGGGGAGAAAATGAGCGCAGCTCTTGGCCTGTCAGAAAGAAATCTGTCCTCCGCTGGCACGGCTCAGCACGAGCCTCCGATTTCACCACTGCCTCACCTCCTCAAGTTCCTCAGTTTAGCTCTAATTGAAACACGAATTGGGCCTCCTTCAAAGAGGCAGCAGAAGAATTGAAACGTGAAATGAAGAATCTCAGAGTCCAGTGGTGACGCAACAAGTCATTTTACTGTTTAGATGCAATGCGTGTCATAAAATACCAGGGTCATGCACCACACAGAACTGAATTGACAATGAATTTTATCATTTTATTTAGTTTTTTTTATATTCTGTTGCAAATTAGCTTTAGCTACAAGCACTATGATACATACATTGAATGGCTGTTCAGTTTTATCTATGTTTATTGTATCTGTCCCTATAAACACTAAAACATTAATTGTTTTGGATTGGAATTTGTAGGAAGTAGAACAAAAATGACTTGAAATTCTGAGAAATTCGTGTAACTGTCATTTTTTTAACTAAAGCAACAAAGTTTGTCAAGATAAACTTGGAATGTTAGCTTTGAAAGTTTTCACAAAAGTCTAAAAAGCCTTGAAGTTTGAAGATGTATAGGCCTGATAGATATATAGATAGATAGATAGAGATTGATTGGTTGGTTGGTTGGTTGGTTGGTTGGTTGGTTGGTTGGTTGGTTGGTTGGTTGGTTGGTTGGTTGGTTGGTTGGTTGGTTGGTTGGTTGGTTGGTTGGTTGGTTGGTTGGTTGGTTGGTTGGTTGGTTGGTTGGTTGGTTGGTTGGTTGGTTGGTTGGTTGGTTGGTTGGTTGGTTGGTTGGTTGGTTGGTTGGTTGGTTGGTTGGTTGGTTGGTTGGTTGGTTGGTTGGTTGGTTGGTTGGTTGGTTGGTTGGTTGGTTGGTTGGTTGGTTGGTTGGTTGGTTGGTTGGTTGGTTGGTTGGTTGGTTGGTTGGTTGGTTCTCCTTCATTCTCCTTCTGTCTAACATCTTTTGTGTTTTCTGGAAAAAAAGAAAGTCATAAAAGTTTAAAGGTGAATGAATGACAGAATTCTCATTTTTGGTGGAACTAACCCATTAATACCAACTATTTAATTTAGTCATTCAGGCCCGACATGAAGCCTTTCAAAGTTAAACGGCACTTCAAAGTAGCTTTCACAGAACGATTGATTAATCGATTATTGATTAATGACCTTTTACACCTTAGCACTTCATAGTAATTCAGGGCAACATGTTCGCTGTTGTATATATCTCTAAGAAATTATTGTTACTTGGGTTGAGTGAGTCTCTTGAGATTTAATTAAAGTCCTGAATGTAATTATGTAAATTCAGAGGAAATCCACAGTTTAAACATAACTACGGTACTTACATTTCAAAGATTTCTGTTTGATGTCAGAGCATGTTAAATTTTATGCCTGGAGATATGTAAATGTTCATTCCAATAGCCAAAAGACATTCTCCCAAATTTGAAAAAAAAATATTAAGCTGTGTTTCATAGACAATATACAGAACGAACAGAATTATATTAAACTGATAAACTCTTGACAGGTGCATCTTTTCAGATGATGCTTAATTATTCAAATATTTCTCATTTTGTAATCAACCTCTTTTTTGGGGGTCTGTGAGGAAAGAAGGAGAAAAGAGAAAGAGGGGGTCTTTTTTAAGCGCAAGAAAAACATCTAACGCGTTACAACAGTTAAAAAAAGCTATGTCATCACAAGATAGTAGATATTTGGTGCTTAGACAACATGGCCCATCAAGGCCGTGGAAATGATATGATGAAAGGTCGAGGGGTTTGTGTTTGATTTTGTTGTGTGGACTCAGACGAATGTCAGATCCGCTGTGGAACGGGCTCCTCCCCGCAGGGCTTTCAGGCGGCAGTTTCGGGGGTAATCAATGCTTCCCAAAAACAGATCAAACTGTCTTTGTGTCAACAACACTGGAAGCTATATGAAAGTCACCCTGATACGTTATTGCCTCCATATCCAACTCATCCAACATGTGATTCACAGCAGTCATTCTCAATAGGTTTTGCTTCAGGAACCAGATTTTATATATAGTGGCAACTCAACACAGTGCCAAAACACACACTGCTGCTGTTGATTATTGCTGCTACTGGTGCTGCAGAGCAAGTATGGACTTGCTACTGCTAATAGGTACACAGACACCCTGCTGTGAGCAAGTAACCAGACGTGATGCGATAAGATTCCAGCGACAAATAATTTCAATCAAAAATCAATCAAAACCCACAGCCAATCAGAACAGCGTGTGGGCGGGCTCTCGCGGCAAGTGCGCAGCACCAGAGAGTAATCTTGACGGCAATTGCAAGAAAATGGATAAGTAGTCTACAAATTCACAAATATTACACCATTTAAACATTATTTAAATACATAGGCTACTGAGTTACTAAAGCAATATTTGCCAAATAATACACTTGTTTGTTCACAGTTTGAACGTTCTTGTTTCCATTTGTTTAATTTCAAGATCTGAGGTGAATTATCCATTGTTGCTTTTACAGCTACAAAGCTGGGAGCACTAAGTCACATTACACGCTTTTAACATTAAATAAAGCACATAAACAGTACCTGAGATTATCATTGCCACAATTTGTGTTTGTTGTTCCAGCGCGACGTCACAGAAAAATAGAAACCGTTTCTAAACTAGAATCGTCGCGTGTTGTCGTTTTGGCTCGTTAGGACAAAAACTCTGATTAACATGGAAAAGATACCTTTTATCATGTGTCGCGGCGTCGTGTGTAGTTAGGACACGGTGTAAGATGCTGCTGCATAATCAAACATACATAAATCCCGTAGCAGATCTAGGCAGGTGGAGCTGGGGGAGGTGGAGGGTTTCAGAGGATTGCGCACTGCATGATTAGCCTACAGCAAACACTGAATCAGACTATTTAAATGTTGATCAGCAATCTCATTGGCTGCTGGATCAGCAGAGGCAAATCAGCTTGTGCCATGCGATAATAATGTGATTGCTTGCAGATTGCATGTAAAGGACCTTTGTATGATAAAAAACAGTATAATTTCGTTTTAATAGATACTGCCATAAAAAGACTAAAACAGGGCACAATGCAAGCTTGTTGACTATACTTATCAAAGTATAGTCAGGTTCAGATCATATCGTGCAAAACAATAGGAAGATGGGTCTCGTATCAGGTTATCTGGAGCCGTTTGAAACCCCGACCAGGTGAAGATAATCATACGCACATTAGTTTTTAGATGAAGAACAGCACAGCCAGCCCTCTGTCTTTAGCACGCCTGTTCTGATATATCGCACCTCTGTGTAACATTTCTGGGTCCCTGGGTTGAAACATAAATGACCTTCGAGTGCAAATGGCCTATCCATTTAGTCAGCGCAGAGACCATTAGAAGGGTGTTGGTGTTTAATAGAGCCTGATGTTGCGCTCGGCTGCTGCTGGAACGGTACCACACCAGTCCCCCTCCATTCAAAGCCATCATAACCATCTCTGTTATTATGCCAATATCATTTGAACAAATGTTAGTCTATTCTACAGGACTGCAGGGAGGCTGATAGACTGCTGCTTCTCACCCAGGCTATCATCTAACTTTAGGTTCAAAGTGTGGGGAGCATTTCAGCTGCAAAGGGGTGAATCTTAAAAGATGTAGCAGCCAAAAATAGACTTAATAAACTTAAACAAAAATTTGAAATTTTCCCTCGGCAACTAACTAAAAATATGTTGAAGTTGAAGTACTAAAATTACTGTACTAAAACTAAAAATACTAAAATGACAAAAATGACAAAAACTTAAACTAAAATGAAAACTGAAAAAATTAAAATAAGACTAATTCAAATATAAATATACACTGTATATATATATATATATATATATATTAACTTGGAATAGCATGCACTAATTAATCCCAATGAGTTATAGTATTTTGACAACTTTTCTTTTTAGATGACATCATGAATCTCTCTTACTTTTCAATCCCTACCTTCAAACGACTTTGATACATAACGGCCACTTTTCATTATCCAATCATTTCCTGATTAATAAAATAAAGTTCCACCCTATTTTTTTTTTCTCACTGAATATCTTGTTTTACTCTGAAATTTGCCAGTTTACGCAAAGAAATGGGTTGTGAATGGCTTCACGTTGACTTAAAAACAATATCTCAGTGTCAGTGCTAATGTTAATAATTGTTATAACCCGTAGCTCTTTTTTTGTCGATATCTAATGGCTGTTGAACATCTGTTAGGCACAGTGTGATGCTTTTTAAACAACACATTCTGTTTAGCAAATATGGCCGCATGCAGCTAAAGTTTATTCACCTAACACCCTACTCAAACATGCGCTGCGGTCCACAACAGCTGAAGACCAGCAGCAAGCTACGATTAGACCTAGCAAAACTCTGCTGTATTGATTTTCTGTCCTGGGGGGGCAACGCACATGCCAGTGAACGGGCTACAAAGGGAATTCATTTGTAGGCAAGCACATTAGTTTCCTGTCAAGCACCTCTCCTCCTCAGTGTGAAAACTGGGTGGAATATTAAGAGCAGAACTTACTAAAATCTGGGTCTCCCGTTGGGATATTGATTCCAGGAAGTAGACCAGAATCCTTCAAGCCGGTCTTAGCTAAGAATGAGAAGTTATGTCTCTAGCAGACCAACTCCTCTGAGGAAGAAGACGTGCATTTTGTGCTTTCAGATTCACAATGTTGCGTCTCTTACTATAGAACTTTGCTACGAATGTTGCAGTGGAATCTTAAAGTTCACTGCTAGTTCTTTTCATGTTAGAGTAAGAAGTTTGAAATCAAATAACTCAGTCACAGGGGTTAGCCAATAGGAATGACAATCTCAATGCTAATTCGCTAATGGTTTCACTATATCAAGACTTTAAAGGCAGCAGACTAGGGAAATATAGGCATATATATATATATATAACCACTGTTCCTTTAACTTTGAACTTGCGAACTATGCTTCCAATGGTGTCTCTAGGAACATTTAGTGCCTTTGCTATCTTTTTGTATCCTATTCCTTGTTTGTGAGGGGTGATGACATCTTGTCTCAACTTTATGGATCATTCTTTTGACTTAGCCATATTTGCAGTCAAACGTGATACGCAACAAACCTAGCCAGTTCAGATATGTCATGTGTTCTAGCTCAAGCACACCTGGTGCAACTAATGAAGCCCTTGATTAGTTCAGGTGGGCTTGAGACAACACATGTTTTGCAGATTTGTGCTGTTGTGAGGGATTCTATTCAGGGGGTTGAATAATTTTGAGACTGCAGAAGGGGAAACCACTTGAAACATTTGTTCTGTTGAGCTATTTCAAATACTTTTGTTTGATTTCCTCATTGCAAACAGCTGAAAGTCTGTAAAATTTGCCAATAAACCTGATTTGCAATGGGGGTTGAATAATTTCGATTACAACTGTATATATATAATACACACACATTTCTGTCCCACTAGCAGTCCCAAATAGATTGCCCAAAATGTATTTTATTAATAACAAACTACATGATTTGAGGTATCAATTATGTTTGTAGCACAAGCTGGTCACCCAAACACTCTTTCCACATTCTTTATATTCAAATAAATCTCATCGGTACACTTTTTTTCATTAACTTAATCTAAATCTCTTTTTCAGGCATGAAACGAATCCATGCACTTACCATTCAAGCCAACTACGAGCTAAGGATTGACCTGGAGGACTTTGAGAACAGTACCTCCTTTGCGCAGTACGGCTCTTTTGGAGTGGGTTTGTTCTCTGTTGACCCAGACGAGGATGGCTACCCACTGAGCATCGCGGACTACTCCGGCACTGCAGGTATGATTCACACTATTCTGCCTTTGACTGAGAGTTCCTGTGCTTACCTGCAGTGTGGAGCCAAAAACTATTACATTTATTGAGAAGGCAGAGGTCTCGCAGAAAGCCATAGGTCATAGTGTCCTGCTTTCAAAGCTCTGTATTCTTAAGACATCCTGCACAACAGCAATTCAGTTGTGGACCTGCATTGATGCCTGGAGCCAAAGTTAATGTCAGGTTTAATAGGGAGCCTCAGGTAAATGCTGGTAAAAGTTCTTTGGCTGATTTGTAGTCTCACCTAGACAGACTTTTGACAGATTATCTGGCCATGAACATCCACTTTAGACCATGACAGACAATTTAACTGACATGGAAGGTGTCAGAAATGATATTTGTGTTATGTTTATGTTTTTCCATGTAGGGTCATAAATCAGAAATATCAGCAGTCTTGGCAAATGTTTGCACAGAAAAACATAGCAAAAAATGAACATAGAAATTAGCATAAAATTATTAATTTATGAACTGATCGCCCCGAAAATAATATTTATTGATCATTTCACCAGCAGAGAACAGTGAATATAATTTAAAATGCTGTACACACACTGAATGAAGAAACAGACTACATAAAGTACAAATAATCTAGTAAAAATGATGGTAAGTAAGCGTACTTTAAAAAGTAAATGTATGTATATATATATATATTCTACATTTACTTTTTAAACATACATAAATACATTAGTATTTAGGCCAGTATAGGTAAAAAATAATGCAAACAATAAATGCGTTTTTACTGGATTTAGTGTATTCAGTGTAACTTGTATGTTTTTGTTGTGCTGGCTGGTCGTCATCAGCAGAAAAATACCTCTCTAAAAACTTCCACGAAGAAAACCGTTCCTAGCAAGCGTATAGTGCAGCTGACTTCAGTAACCCGGATGAGCCTGTGTTATCTTTTTTTAGCAGTTGTTATCGGGGAATAACATACTGCTGGATGGCGCAATTGACCAAATCAAGTATTCCACAAAGCCGTGTAATAAATAAATATATATATATATATATATATAAAATGCTTCTGTGTTTAAAACAAGCCCACATAAGCACAGACAGGAAATCCAAACTTAGTGGCCTGAATTGCACCCAGCAAAACAAAAAAGCTCAGCCTAGAATAGAATCTATCATGAGAATCACAAGACTAATTTAAAGTTTCCTGCCCTGTTGTCAGTGGTGTTCAGATATATTCCTGTGGCACGCAAAGCAACAGGGGCCACGGGTTATCGTCTGTGCCGAGGCAAAATGATGAGCAATTCTCAATGCTTCACCTGCGCTGTCGCCCGGGCCTCTTTTTAACGTTAATTGGGTCCCGCACTCTATTATTCTCAGGTGTTTTTCCCCGAGCACTGCCCTCAACGCAGGGGCCGGACGCGGGCGTGACCTTCGCAGTGTGCCGGAAAGGGCAGGGATAATGAAGCCGTAGAACACATCTATGGCATTCCAATAAAGCAGGCACTCGGCTTATTATGGGAGACGTAAACAAACACTCCTATTAACATAAATCAAGAGGAGAATACTGCATCCACGCATCTAATTAGCAAGGCTGTCTTAAACATCCCCCGCTGGAGGAGTCATGCCACATTGATTCCCAATCTTATCAATTACGTCTTGTTTGGACTCTTATGCCGCTATCTCGATTAAAATGCATGCCTGGTTGTTTAAAGCATTAATGTGTACATGAATGGTAGGTTGGACTGACCGTAAGCATTAAATCACATTTTGATTTTTTCGTCTGAGCTGTGCTTGCTCAAGTAAGAAACTTAGTTTTGAATAAAATGCCGAGAGAGATCAACACAGATCGAATGTTTTAGCACAATGAAATCAAACAGCCATTTTTTAAGAGTAAGCAGCAGTGTGGAACAAAACAAAAGCTAAAACACAAAAGGAGTAAACACCTAAACACACAACTTCGCAGATCCAAAATGAGGTTTCTGGAGGGCAACATTGTGAGATGTCCTTGACACCTTTAATAATGGTTTGTCAAACATATAGCAAGTCCCTCCTCAGAGTCCAACCTTCACAGAAATTAGAAAGGGAAAATTCTGACACAAGGTCAATGGTAAAAGGCACATTGCGGCCATAAAATCAAACGTGAAAACAATTGAATGCGGCAGGCAGCTCAAAATCCAAAAGCAGGATTTTAATCTATTCTCACTTTATCACAAAGTATCCTTTTCTCTGATATTAATGATGAACTAGAAAAACTTTTTGATCATCTCTGTGGGGCGGATACCTCGAATCTCATTATTTCATTATTTATTCATTTTTAATTAATCATTACTATTGGTCACCATGTGGAAGCTTGTTTCCGCCACAGAATAAAAAACTGTAAAAGACAAGGGAATAGACTTTTTATCTCAGTTTACATTTCGCAAGTGTTGCGAGTTATAATGTCAGAATTGTGAGATATAAAACTGAGTTTTTTTTTTACATTTTTTCTACAACACACAATTGCGACTATATCACGCAATTCTAAGAAAAAATTGAGAGATGTAAACTTTAAATTGTGAGAAAAAGTAACGTCTCGGTTACGTATGTAACTCTCGGTACGTTCCGACGTGACATTGAACATGACCGACTGAAAGGGAACTGGTGATATTGTGTTTAAAATACAAGTTATTCAATATTACCTTCTTTTTTATGGAACTGGTATATAGAAAAGTCATAAAAAACGTTTTTAAAAATCTTTTCAAGTTTGAAGGTTTATAGGCCTTACGGATGGATGGAATAACATGCACTCATGAATTTATGCACTATAAGACCAAAAATGTAAATAGTAAATATAATTACTTGTAACGCCTTGAAAATGTGCCAAAATATGTGGCATGCAAATCCACAGAGAATCTCATTCATCCGGGCCATTAGTAAAAGACTAAACCGTCCAAGTTACTTCTTTAGCAGACATCTAAAACTGTGCAGAGCAGCTGTCTGAGTGTTTCAGCGATTGTACGCTGATGCTGATGTACCGATTTGATATGACATTATTTCAATATGACAGTGAATCCCTGTGGAGATTTTGATGAGCCATACCCCAGAATCCTCTGTTTTTCATAAATTACTGTGATGTTTTTTGCAACTGAGATAAAACAAAACAAAAATCTTTTGGTGTAAAAGTGTTCCTCACACACCCTGTCCTTGCATGCGAGAATTTTCATATCCTAACTGCTTGCATATCATAACACAAGCGTGGTGTCTTTAATGCTACTTTGTTTAATGAAAGGCCTTTACGATCGCGTAGAGAAAGAGCGCTCAGCCACAGCGGGGATCTCGGGGAAGAAATAATTACCTGAGATGAGTTTTTACACCCATGATGCCCTGATCTCGGTAAACACTTTGAGTACTAATACAGTGCCAACTTCAAAGCATGCTAATGACAGTTTTGCAAGTGCACAGAAATGTTTTCACTACCATTAGGGAGGCCAGAGTATGAAGCGAAATTGCATGTGAGCGTTTGATTATTTTGTAACAATGCTTGTCCAAGTAGAGGAGTGTATAATTTCTCTCTGATGTTGCAGTGTTTTTCGGCATTTATGCGATTATGTATTCATGCGCATACCTAATGACTCGTATCGCCCTCCTGAGTGGGTCTGTCTCAAGACATTTCAGAAAAGTCTGAGATGCACCTTCGTGCTGGTACGCGCTACACACCCCCTCAAGTGCACAAATTGTGAGGTCTATTTTGCACAGAATCTGCAATTTACTGCAATGATTAATCATTTCGTTTTAGCAAATTGCATTTTTTTCCAGCATTGTTTGTATGATTGGGGATTCTTGAAATTGAACGCTATGAATATTGCAACATACTATTACAGGGGCAGTTGGTGAAGATTTGCTCATATAAAGAGTAAAAGATTTCCTGTCAGCAGCTTTCCCTAACTAAGGTTGTTAGCTAGTTTCCAAAGCTATAGTTAGGCTGGTCTGTTTTAATGGTTTTCAAGTGGTTTTGGTCATTTTTCAGCAGATTAGACTGGTACACCATATTTAACTGGTTAAAACTGACCACAGCGTACCAGTGTTCAAATTGGTTTTTAGAACATGATAGTTGTTACTGTTGACCAACATGGGTGAACCATGGCCATCTAGACCAGCTTTTTATTCTGACCAGTAAATAGCTAGCTTGAGACCCATCTTAAAAGGATAGCCCACCCCAAAATGAGAATTCTGGCATAATTTACTCACACTCATGTCATTCCAAACCAGCATGACATTTTTTTTTTTATCTGTGAAAGAAAATGTTGGTAACCAAACAGTTTCGGTTCCCATCCCCTTCCATTATACGGATGTCAATTGGAACCGAAACAAAAAAAAAGTCAACCATACAGGTTTGGAACGGCATGATGGTGCTGACAGTCTAAAATGGTAAAGTCTTAGCCGGTTTAAGCTAGCTGGATTCACATCTTAGACCAGCTTGAAACAGCCAAAGACCATTATGACCATCTTTTAACCTTTTAAACCTGCTAAAACCATGTAAAGCAATCGTTTTTCTGCTGGTAATCTCCGCAGCTGTTCACTGGGTCTCCTTTCACAGTCCAGATGCTGTCATTTTATACGCCTATCATTCTGCTGATTCGTTATCTGCTAGACCACAATGATGAATCTATGAGGCACCAGAAACAAGTTTATGATGTGTAACACACTTTACAATATGACATAACGCCATCAATTGGATCTCCTTTGTCCCAATAAAACGGCTATCACGATACATGTTTCAGCAGGGTAGAATTAGAGTCAGAGGAAGAGGACAGGAGAAGGGTTTTACTGCAAGGCTGGCAATAAAAAGCTGATCTTGTCAGCGTGGCCGGGCCCAGCGGAGCCGGGCGGTATGGAGGCAGGAAACTGGGATTAGATTAGCCTAGCTGCACACTGCAACATTACGTCCCTGAGACATACATCACAGAGCTTAATAAGGGCACATTAGCGGCAACGCGTTAAAACGCTCCCCCCTTTGGTTTCTGTCTCTCTCCACATCAGCAGAGCCAGCAATCTCAATATGCAGATGTAAACATGCTAAGCTTATTGTGAAATGTGCGTCCAATTTATGTTTTACTGCTCAAAATATGAGCCTATATGCAGTTTTAGCAACCCTATTCTGAGCAATTTGATTGTATTAATTGAAAGCTATAAAAAGCAAGTATAAATGCATAAATGTAGGCTATGCTACAGTATATATTATGTGCATAAAAGTTTTAAAATACACTACCATTCAAAAGTCTGGGGTCACTTTGATTTTTTATGTTTTTGAAAGTCTCTTATGCTCACCAAGGCTGCGTTAATTTGGTAGAAAATAGAGCACAACAGAAATATTGTGAAATATTGTTACAATTTAAAATAACTGATTTCTAGTTTAATATATTTTAAAATGTAATTTATTCCTAGGATGCAAAGCTGAATTTTCAGCATCATTACTCCAGTCTTCAGTGTCACATGATCCTTCAGAAATCAGTCTAATATTTCTTAATATTATCAATGTTTTTCTTTTTTGGAAACTAGAACTAGAACCTCGGCTCTACGCACCTGAAGAAAAATGATTTTTTTTTTTTTTTTTGTCAATTTAGAGCGCAACAAATTTTTCTAATTACTTTTTTGGAAACTGAAATCTTTTTTTTTTTTCAGGATTCTTTGATGAATAGAAAGTACAAAAGAACAGCATTCGTTTTAAATAGAATGTATATGTTTCCATGTAAAAGCCTTCACTGTCACTTTTAATCAATTTATTGCATCCTTGCTGACTGAAAGTTTTTTTTTTTTTTTTTTTATTACTTTTGAACAGTAGTGTATTAACATTACATTATAAAACACATTTTCAAGCACAGGATGGTTGAAATCACTCAATTTTAAATAATAAAATACGAAAAACACAAACAAGAATGCTTTGCAGTTGCATTGTTTTCTTTCAAACGTAAGAGACATTATACATATGTCCCATTACAGTTACAATATTAATTGTAATATTTTAGGCATCATTATTGCATTGCTGTTCTGTTGCACTCTATTTGCATGCTGGCTTTATAAAGGCAGGGACACACCAAGCTGACGGTCGGCTGTTGGGCAGTTTTTGTTTGTCAGTCGCCCTAGTTTTTTTTGGCTCGTGTCGGACACCCTCAGGGTTTTTGGGCTGATTCAGCATGTTGAATTTGCATCGGGCCGTCTGTTAGAGGGAGAGAACTCTGATTGGAAGTTTCGGTTTCCATTTTTGAGTGGCGAAAATAGACTATTGATACCTTCTGACATAAAAATGTACTTAAACACACAGACGCAGAACGCAGATGCTAGTTGACGGTCGTCTTTAGTCCTTTCCGTGTGTTCAAGCGCAGCCGGGTTTCATCGCCGCCAGTTCTTTGACGTCGGGTTGGTGTGTCCCAGGCTTAAAATTTGAATAATAATAAAAAAAATATCCTTAATGTCAATTGCAAAAATATTTGACAAAATAATTTATAATAATTAAATTTTTCAAAATAATAAAAAATAGGGCTGTCAAAATAACGCGTTAATTTCGATTAATTAATCTGAGAAGAAATAACGCGTTAAAAAAAATAACGCAGATTAATCCATTCTGTTTTGACCTTTGCGGAGCCGTTCTAGCCGTAGCCACCATTCGTGTAAAAAGAAGGAGGGAGACAAGAACGCGCTGCTTGGATCATTGTTTGGAACATTTACTCAGAGGTGGAAAGAGTAATAAAATATTCTACTCAAGTAAAAGTACTACTACTTCAATTAAATTTTACTTAAGTACAAGTAAAAGTACTGGTCTAAAAATCTACTCAAGTTAAAGTAAAAAGTAGCTCATTTAAAATTTACTCAGAGTAAAAGTTACTGAGTAACTTTTTTAACAGCGGGGGTGGGGGACTCTCCCGTGTAGGCTTGTAATGGTATGAGATTTTCACAGTACGATAACGTCTCAGAAAATATTACGGTTTACAGTATTAATCAATTATTAAATAAATAAACTGTATTATTAAATTATGTGTATTATTATTATTATTATCATCAGTTAAAATGACAGTTAAATTAAAGGGTCACTTCAGGATTCAATTAAAGGGTCATTTGCATCTCACAGGTGTCGCTCATCGGTAATCACGCCACCGGCCTCGCGCCGTTCTCCCGCGGCCCTAGCGTCGTCCTGCTCGCCATGTAAACATGACTCGCGCCGTTCTCCCGCGGCCCTCACTCGTCCTACTCGCCACAGTAAACATGATGAATGGCGACTGTAGAACGCAAAAGCCGAATCCTGGACATTATGGGCGATCTCGAAAAACCCGGGCAGACTCATCACGGAGACTCACTAGCCTAGACTTGTTGTTTAACTACTGCGCTCTGTTACGGGTAGGCGTGGCCTCCTAGGGCAGCGAAGCAAGTGCATTCTGGGAGTTGTTGTCTTTCATCCACATAAGCCAAAAATACATTTTCTGGCTTTTCTCAGTCTAGAAAGCTCCAAATTCAAAAATAATTTCACATTTCTTCTACATAAATGACCCATTTTAAATACACATTCATCTTCCCAGAGGTGAAGTGCCCCTTTAATGAAAACAGGATTTTTTTTTTTGGTTGAACAAATTATTATAACAAACTTGAAACCATTTGTTTGTTTTGTTTATTAAAATTTCAATAAAACATGTCTAATCAATTAAATTTGATAATTGATAATGAATTAGATTAACAACTTATTTTTAACATTAATAATTTATTAAAATGTTTAAAAAAATATTGTCCTATGAAATGTATTTTATTCAGAAAATGAATGTTTCTTTTTATGATTTAATCCAAATATATTATCAAAAACGGTTGTAATCAAATGTAAATTTAAAATTGTGTCCTTTTATTTTTTGGGGAAGCGCTGCAAAAACAGATTTACTAAATTAAACCATGGACAAAAAATATATTCCTTTAAATAATGTTTAAATAAAATGTATTATTATTGTTGTTATTATTATTATTTAGAGAAGTAGGCTACGTTCTATTGTATGCCTATAATAGTAATATATTTCTGTCCTACTTTCTCCTAGTAAAACCAAACTTTTATTTTGACGGGTTGTAGTGAAGACCAAAAGTGTAAAAAAAAAGTGTTTCAAAGTGTATTTGACAATGGTTTGTCTCAAATAAAATTATGAAAATGCTCATTAGGCGTTCTCTCAGAGCAGCTCTGGAAATGTTCATGTATTCATATCCTCAAATTGTTTGTGAGACTCTGAATGTCACGCGTACTTGAGTATGTAGTAGACAAAGCGGCGCAGCTCAGCAGAACAAATAGGGTAATATATTTACATGCAGTATTTTTGTGCTAAGCTTAAATATTCACAGAGCATGTCGCGATTGGATTTATTGCACAGTTCTACTTTCCATGTATTCATCCATCCATTATTTTGCGTGTTTTACGCAAGGGGGTAATCCATCGACCGGAAGTTGAAGCCCGCCGGGTGCCGCCATGTTGTAGCAGAACTTCACTTGCGTTAGCATTTCCATTGACTCCCATTCATTTTTGCGTCACTTTGACAGCGAATAACTTTACATCTGAGGCGTTTAAAGACTCCATTTGTCCATTATTTATTTCTAAAGAAACACGACAATGTATAAAGGGCTCCATTACCTTCTATGTTACACTATGGCTCCGTAGAAACAGATTTAGTAAAAATAGGCTAACGATTGCGTCATAACCACTCGACTCTCTGTCGCGCTGTACAGAAGTTACCGTACAGACAGGAGGAGAAGCTCGCAGGCAATCGGGGGGACGTCCCGTCAAGGGAGAAGCCCATAGATAATGAGTCCATAAAAGCAACGGAATTCTTACTCCTGCTCACTCACGCCAAATAACTCTTTGCTCAAGTTCCCCGTCTCTGCAAGATTAACGTTGGCAGTTTTCACGCACAGCTACTAGAAGATTAACGTCTGTCAGACAGGTTGCTCACGTCATCAAGCTTAGTTTGAGTCGGTCTGAGTCTGCGCGTCAGGAACGGAAGTGCTCAAAAATCGCTAAAAGTGGGCTTCAACTGTCTCAACTGAGTTCCAATGAGATCGCTCTGTCCATTTCTTTTACTGTCTATGGTTTTACGTGACATCTGCGTTATGTAAATTTCAATTTCATGACTAGATTCCGGGGTTCCCTCTGCATCACGTACATCGGGACATACCTTTATCTGCAGGAGGGATGGTGTCCTATATCCTCCTTTTGCAGCCACTTTGCGTCCACATTTTTTGCTAATTGGATATCTATCCTCGAGGACAACCACGCTTTTTTCTACAAAGTATTTTCATACTGGCCATAATTCGCTTGGCGCTTCGGTTTCAGCTTCAGCTGTGTTTGCGGCACCTTTTTTTGCGCGTTTGTTCTCCCGCCCATCAATCAATGCTGTAGTTTCCGGAGTGTGTTTTTTTCTTTCTTTTTTTTTTTTTACTCAGTAACGGATACGATTTCAAATGTAGCGAAGTACAATACTTCAAAGAAAACATACTTAAGTAAAAGTAAAAGTACAGATTTTAAAAACTACTTAAAAAAGTAGAAGTACACAAAAAAACTACTCAATTACGTAACGCGAGTAAATGTAATTCGTTACTTTCCACCTCTGCATTTACTTATAACAAACGGAGTTTGTCAACTGTACCACATCAATGCAAAGCATCCAGGAGTGTGTGTCTGAGAGAAAGCGCGCTTGTGTGTGTGTGTGTGTGTGTTGTAACTTTTCACGCGCTCTCACGTCACACAACCATTTTCTCACGCACAGAAAAATCGCGCACCAAAGAGAGGACACGGAAACAGACAAGACAGAGCACGTTACTTATGATATTAAAAAAATCTCAGCTCTCAGATTCTGTCAATTTCATTGCGAAAATCAAACAATAAATACCGTTTTGGCGCTTGTAAATGTGACATGACAGATCCCTATAGCGGCACGTGAACCGATCATCTCTAGCTAATAGTAAATAAACACGAATGACCAATGTTGAAAGATACAGTAGGGCAGCCTAAAACTTACCGAAATGTATATTCCTCGATCAATCAGTGTTTTTCAACCGCGAAAAGAGGTCAATAAAACAGCTGGAGAACAATTATGTCACATAACATTTAGCCTAAGTTACCCCAGGAAAGCCATTTCATGACCATATAGCACGTTATAGTTAGCTATAAAAAAAGAGCTATAGAGTATTTTTCTAAATTTATGTAGCCTACTACTATATTACATATGTATTATATTTTTACTTCAAAGTTATCTGTAATAAACACGCATTATATTTAATTTGAGCTATTTTTAACCTTAAATACTACCAGCTGATATGGCTCTCTGTATTTTTACAGCATTGGGTGTAATTTTTTTTTTTCTTGAGAAAAATGAATGCCTATCTTGTGTACCTAATATTTATCCAAATGATTCAATATTGCATTAAATCACAAGAATGACCTTAAATTGAAATCGTGAAATTTGTGTCAAGCAATAATAATAAAAACGTAGCTTACCAGAAATTGTACCATGTAAACATGGTAAGATTGTGTATGCGATTAATTTAGATTAATTAATTACAGAGTATGTAATTAATTAGATTAAAAATTGTAATCGATTGACAGCCCTAATAAAAATAAAAAAAAAATGGACATTTTACCTAATATTTGTGTATTTTTATGCTTGTTTTGAGGTTCCATTGATGCCTTAGAAGGCAGCTGCTTATGTCGACTTTAGACAGCGAGGCAGCTCACTAGGTTTTGTAACAAAACTTCTTTGTTGAAACCCTGTGTACTGCAGTTTCTAAACTTTCCATGATATGGATAAACAAAGACGTTGCGGTTGAGTGACTCACTTGTTCTTTTGTTTCTGTCTTTTTTCCTCACCGTCCCTGTCTATCACACGCTCACGCTTCCACCCTTCCTCTGTCTTTCTCAATCTTTCTTTCCATCACGCATCGATCTGATGCTGCAGGCGACTCGCTGCTCAAACACAACGGGATGAAATTCACCACTAAGGACAAGGACAACGACCACTCTGAGAATAACTGTGCGTCCTTCTACCACGGCGCCTGGTGGTACCGCAACTGCCACACTTCCAACCTCAACGGACAGTACCTGCGCGGCCAGCACACCTCGTACGCCGACGGCATCGAGTGGTCGTCCTGGACGGGCTGGCAGTACTCGCTGAAGTTCACCGAGATGAAGATCAGGCCCACCAAGGAGGAGAATAAATGAGCGAGAACTAGAAAACTTGACTAGAACAACTCAAAAGATGGCTGTAGGTGTTAGAGACACTCGGTGCAGAAACGCAAGAACTTTATAGCGACAACCTCTTTCTCATGTTTCTGTTTCTATCCATCTTTCAATCCCCGTTTTCCCACCATCTTGTAGTGTTCGTGCTAATGCCCAGTGGGCTGTTGTTTTTTCTCTTGATCTGCTGTTCTACATCTCTGAATATTATTATGACGAAACATTGCAGGTATTGTCAAAAATGTACTAATGAAAAAAAAATCAGTAGTTGTTGTGTAAAAAAAAAACAGAAAAGAAAAAAGAAAAACAAAAAAACTTCTGTAGCTGTGAAATTTAGCAAGAATGTGTAGCTTTTCATAAAAAATAAAGACTTTTAACTCTTCTCAAACATCCGACAGAGAGGCAGCTTGTCCTATGTTATTTTCATCCAGTGCTTAATCAATAACTCGTAGTTAAACATGACAAGGTTGCTATTGGTGTGTCCAGACACCGCTGTAATATCTGGGAGGTAACTACTTTTCCCCACATGTCGAGTAAATACGTTATTGACCACCAGGGATGCTCAAAGAGAATATGTGTCACAGTGGTGGCTTTCAGAGTGATGGGCCAATACAGGCACATTTCTCACTCTTGACAGGCCAGTCGGTGGAAGGTTTATCAATGGAGAAGCTAAACGTCTTTCAGAAAACACAGTAACCCTTTGGTGTTACTGCCGGTTAGCAGAGTGTTGGATTTTATCTTATGCACAGTAGGTCGGGTTCACCTGAAATCCCAGTGAGATGGATTGACGGAGCTTAAGGCTTAATCTTGGAGGAGATCTGAGAAGCGAACTTGGGTTGAACTGCTTTTATTGTTGTGAACAGACTGACTCTTCTGTTTTTATTGTCAGATCATCACCTGGAGATCGTTATACCGTATAGTTTATTCGGTAGCTCATCGGGTTGCCACCAAAATTTTCTCATGCATTCATTTAATGTCATTTGTTTGAGATAAAATGGGAAATTTCTGATATAAAAAGGAATAGTTTACCCCAAAATGGGTCAAGATCTAAATTACATTTTAAATCACACATATATTTTATTTTATTGTAGCAAGTAGCAAATGCTTTGACATACCTTGATTTGCTTTGGAGGCTCCTAAAAGTGTAAAATGGAATTAGCAAAGACTAAATACAACAGTTCAATAGATTTTCAGTGACTCTTTCTGCACGTCATATCGTTATGCCAGTAGGTGGGGGGAAATTACCCTTTATTGGTGAATTATTATACTCAAGTGAGTAATGGATCATAGAATGTTCAAATAGATGGATACATTCAAGAATGAAAGAAACGGCTGACTGAATTGTTGAATCATTTACTCAACCACTTTGTTCATAAATGCTGATTCATACAAGAACGGATCAAGTGACTCTTTATGAGTGAATCACTGAATCATTCACACACCTGATCTGTTCAAAATAATGAATCATTCAGGAAGAAACACCACCGGCTCTATTTTGATTTCATTTGGATCTATTTTCATGTGTGAAGCAAAAGTACATGGCAATACTGTCAAAAATGCAATTTACTCAGTATTATCTTCTTGTTTATTGAACTGTTGTATAAAATCGTGAGGGTGAGTAACTGATTTTGGGGTAAACTAATGTTGCTTCTCTTTGTATTTGTTTGCTTTTTTATCTATGCAGACTTGACTCACTAACTTTCTCTTTTCTATTTAATTTATGGCACTGACAATGAGCACATGTTTCCTTTCCAAACCATAAACTTGCAATGTCCTTTTATTAATTTACTTCCGTTGTTATGTGTGTTTGTATTAGTTTTGATAACACTATATTGAACATGTTTTATTTGTATACTAATGCCATTTATCATGCGATGTCCATGTTAACTAAAATGACCCAGTGTTTAGAATGTGAAAATCGGTTTCATAACTTTATTTGTATCTTCATATTTGATGTGATTGTACATTGGTTATCCTGTCAAAGATGAACATTGTCTGCACTTTAAACAACAACATCAAAATAGTCATTTCTGTTTCGAAATGTTTTACAATCACTTTTATATCTGTATTGGATGGAATTCAAAGAAATAGTTTTATGAATCAAAGGATAACTTATCCCTCAGAGTATTTTAAGAATGCAAAGCATTTCGATATCAACCTGCTTTATTGATCAAATGTTTATCTATGCTCAAATGGCTAACTTATCGTATATATACTGCAATGCCAACCCCTACTGAAAAACCAATTCACCAACGTCAAATGAACTCAAAAGCAAACAGCTGTCACAGCCCAACCAAACTGATGTGTTTTGATCAAGTTTGTGACACATTCTCGCTCAATAAAGAGAACTGCAGGCATTTCTGTGAGGTGAAATTGTTTAAGATGAACGCCGCTATGCAGATTGACTTTCACGGTCAATTCCCTCTGGAAACTGTAGGAGGGATTTCTATGCTCCAGCTGTCCTAGCATGCACATTCAAAATACAGTGAAACCGCCAATAAAATACATCCCCGCACCTCATCATGCCATGTTTTTCTTGCTCTCCACAGGTATATTAAAATAAATTTGATGTTGAAATGTGAAATGTGGGCTGCAATGAGAGAGATTGGTTTTGTTCCGCTTAAGGACAGCTACACCTTTTGGGGAAATACAGATTCTCAGTCCGTGGCCCCTAGTTGCTCTCTGTGAACTTCGTGGAACTCAGGAACCCCTGCTGATGGCCTCTCAAACTACACCTGCCTTGCTGATAGCGCTCGCCAGTCACCCATTTAAATAATTTAACCGTGAAATTGAGCATGTCTTGCAGTATAACAACACCCCAGGATGACAAGAGGATGTTTTTTTTCCATTCTTTACACACCTTGCCCTTCCTAACATCCCCCAAACCTTCAAACCCATCATTTGTGACCAGCTATGAAAGCGAACCAGGATCTACTATATACAATTAAACACTTGGTACGCTCTGCTATGAATTACAATGGACTCAATTTCAAATCCTAGACATTTTTTATGGTCTTGTATTAGCAGTTTTTTGTTGATGTTGATCATTAAAATGTGTTTCATGTTCACAGTGACATTTAATAAACATCCACAGTTTCTAACACACCTGCTTTCGGTGTGACTGAAGCATTTCCTGCGACGGAAAAAGAAAACGAATTCGTCCTTAGCCGTTTGGGAGTGAATGTCAGCTGAGGTCAGCTCATTAGCTGGTAATTGACTAGGCCAATAATAAATCCTTAGGTAAAGCTTTTTTTAATGTGAATATTGTGACACATCACATTTGCCTTGCTTTTAAATATTTGCAAGAGTGCCAATCTCAGGCCCAGATAGCATAATGAGGCTCTCAGCTGATGAATGTTTCAGGAATGTCGTGAAAATGCATGACATTAAATGGAGGAAAGGAGAGATTTCACCTTTTTATGGGACTCTCCTAGAGTATGGAAAGGAAAATGGTTAATATCCAGCAATCATGCAACATTCATTTTCATAAGGCGACAGCAGCCTACTTTTTTAACATTTTATTTGATTTCCAATATAACTGTGTTACCTGACGTATGACTGGATATAAATCTGAAAAACAGTTTAAGACCCATTACTTTTTTAAAGCATTAGCGGCACAAATGTTTGTATATGCTTGGTGAACTATTAGCTAACATAAAATAGTATGAAAAGTAACTAGTTCTAAAATGTCTGTATCCAAGGATGGTGACATTCCATTTTGGATTTCCACCTCAGAAATATTAGCCTTCTTGATTCAAATTAAAATGCAACATTTTGTCATTTGTTGAATTTGATATTCAAGTCACTGTGTTATTAAATTATTAAAATATATATATATTTCTTAAAATTGACACCTAGAAAGTGACATCACCAGGACCCTATTATATTTATTTAGTTTGTCCTTATAACCAGTTCATGGAAATTACCCAAGTTAAATAATATAATTATATTTTTTTTGAAAAGGTTACTAGCTCTACAAAGGGACACTTTACACCAATTTATATTTAAACGGTAGAGAGTCTGCCAATACCCCTTGTTTAAAAAAAACACCACTAAAAAAATCCAATATGCAAAGTTTTCAGATCGTTTTCCCCCATCTCATTTATTCTTTTAATTTGTTCTAAATTGTTTCAAATCTATATATACTACCATTCAAAAGTTTGAGGTTGGTACATTTTTTTTAAATAGTCTCTTATCTCTAAGGCTGCATTTATTTGAACAATAATACAGAAAAACAGCAATATTGTGAAATAGTATTACTAATTAAAATAGGTGTTTCCTATTTTAATATATTTAATATATGTAATTTACTCCAGTCGTCAGTGTTACATACTCCTTCATGAAATCATTCTAATATGCTAATTTGGTGCTCAATAAACATTTCTTATTACTATCAATGTGTAATATTTGTGTGAAAAGCTACATTTGAATTTTTCTCTGATGAAAGTTCAAAAGTAGAAATCTTTTGTAACATCTTTACGGTCACTTTTGATCAATTTAATGCATCCTTGCTGAATAAAAGTATTAGTTGCTATAAAATAATCTTACTGATGTTCTATATATATATTCTTGATTCTTGTTTTGTGAGATTCACTCATGTAATATCTCGTATATACAGTATATGTGGTGAAAGTTTGTAAGAGAATGACTCTGCAGGTCTAGATTCCAAGAACAGTTGCAGTATCTGTCTTGCAGGAACTGTTAGAATGATGTGCATCTACTCAGCAGAATCTCCAAATCAAAACCAAGTGAAGGATGCATCAGAAGCGAGAGGCGTGCTGATGTAACGCTTCAGATATTCAACACTCAGCAAGCCATAAACACATCTGGCTCCTTATCTCCTTCCTCCAATATCCTTAACACCCATACTTGTCTTCCACAGACAGATTTACAGAAGATGCTGCCCTAAACTTTCGCTCTCTGTTTCCAGCACACTAGACGTTGTCGTTTGGGGCCTCCCAAACAGCCAGATCGATAAGGCCCTTCGCATTTTAAGCTTTTGCATCATGAGGTTTCTGTATTATTGGATTGCATCTTCTCACGGTGATTCATGAGGGTACAAACATCTTCTTTTTCAAGGAAACCTCTCGGGCCCCTCACCAGCCACCTGCTGCAGTCATTTTGATGCACTGGTCCCTCATGTGATTGCTGTTTAATGAAAAACAGGCCAGCATAGCCCTGCTCTCCTATTACAGAGTAATTGATTTGAGGTGAGGAATGTCCCTTGTAGAGGTGAATAGTTTTACCCAAGTCATTAATCCCCTCAACCAGATATTGAAAACCCCCGACCACCCTCTTTAGCGAAAATTATCTCTCTTGCTCTCCTTCCCTCACTCTCTTATCGTCTAATCTGCTGTCAGTTAAGAATGTATGTGCCATCTAATAGCGTTTCACAGACAATTATTCACTATTTATCAGCAATTATCTGCAGCTTTCATAAAGTTTATTTTGCCGTTTAAGCGCATCACAGGTTGAAGTGAAAAAAAATATTTTTGTAACCCGCTGTAAGTATGACATGATATGCAGATTTGTTATGACTTTTTTTTTTGCATGTCATATTGTAACAGCATGCTATAAAAGTGGGAGATTCCTTTCTGAGTAGAAAGTAAATAAGGTCTTCTGAGGGTTTTTCCACTCTATCTTAAAATGAAATGCTGCTTGTATGATTAACATGATCAATAATCTTCAGGCCATTTGTATAGTCAAATATTCCAAGCGTGAAGGTCAGAGATGAAACATGACAAGTTCTACAGAGCATAAATGACACGGAAAATGTCTCACTGCATGAGTTACTTATCACCAGCAGCTCCACTTTTTGGTCAAAATCTCATTAAGGATTACTTCATCTTCATTTCACAAACTGAAATGAACAGTAGATGATAAAAAATTCACTGGTGTGCACAAAGGCTTGATTTTATTTAATGGAGTAATAGCGTAGCTTATAGAAATTATGAAAATAGGCTACTCCACGATAATATTATTGCTATAATTATTATTAGTATTATTTATTAATAATAATAATAAGTATTGTTTATATAGCCTGCATGAAATGAGGCAAAGGACGCTTTGCAAAACATAATGAACAAAACAGAGCATGATACCGTAGGCTACGTCACGTCACTCTTGAATTATTGCATAGGCTAATACAGATTCTCTCGCTCTCTTTCTCTCTCTCTCTCTCTTTATGGCTCTACAATTTATGACGTGAAGACAGTAACTACGTACGTCTGAGTCCGACATGCCATTTATAATTAACAGACACATGTGAACTTGAAAAATAAAAACGTGTCCACCACATTGGAACCGCAGGTAGTTTTTCAGATGGGGACTTTCCGTCTTGACGGATGTGACGGTGAACTGAGGCAGACTGAGGCCAAGTTCTGAGAAAGAGAGAGGCTGTGTCTCGCATCTAGTGAACTGCCTGCCTACCTGCATACCTAGCCTGGCTAGCCTGCACTTTTCACAACGGCAATCGTGGGCAGTTGGCACGATAGCCTAACGTTACTCATTGTGGCACCACCGACTCATCACGAACCGGACAGGTCTCGGTGCAGAGTTCTCTTCATTCGGTTTTAGATTCAGTCCGATTCGTGAACGCACAGACTGGTTTTGTAAATCGGTTCAGTTGATTCATTGCAAATTTCACTGTCATTCACTTTCAGTTCATGAATAAATGACTTCAGCCTTTTTAGCTTCTCTATGCCACGGCAGCTATATTGTGCAAAAAAACAAAAACATAAAAAAATCAGTTTAACTCAAAACCACATATCAACGTTTTCACTTTTTGAACAGAACGCGCGTTGTAAATGAACTCTTTGTAGGCGGGGTCAAGAAAGCAAGTGAGCTTAACCTAGGCAGCACTTCTGCGTTTGGTTTTAGTATGCTCACTAGGCTTTCAGGAGACAGACAGTGTTTGTGTTTACATGCGGTTTTATCACTTTTACTCATAATTTAGCTATAAGTCCACACTTTTTTTTCTTTGTCTTCTTATTTTGTAGCCTTTTCAGTTTATTATCAGCAAGATCCATAGCAATGTGTCTGATAAGTGGGCGGAAAAACAGCGCAATAATATTTCCGGGTGTTTGGAAGGGGGGAACCCCATGGTGTTTTTCTACCGTGGGTACATAACCAAAAAGTCAAAAGCATATCAATGTTATCATAACGTGCTGTTGGTACAGACATTTCATTTAAAAGCTCAATGGCTTCTGGATCAGCAGCTTCAGACCCGTCGTTAAACGGGGTTTCGTCCACACCTGGTGAGAACGAGTACCCGTCGGGTTTTCCTCAGAGCATCTGCGACGAGGTCCCCAAAGAGAAGTACTTGTGCAGCAACTGTAATAATGTCTTGAATAAAGCGCGTCAAACGGTGTGTGGTCACCGCTACTGCCTCGCGTGCGTCAACTGGCTGGTCAGGTAAGAGAATCGTTCAAGCAGAACAGCGAGAGTTTCATGACGACACACTGTCACACACAAGACATGGCTTGCATAGCCACCGATTTCATTTTCGGTTTTGATAGTAATTGTATGTTATGGTAATAATTATGGCTTATAATCAATCACTGGCGATAACTAACTTTCCAAAGGGGTATAAATAATACCTTTAGAAAATATGTGCCGCCTTGCCATATAGCCTATGTGTGTGAAAATGTAAAAATTCAGAACGTTTTCTGTGATGGGTGGGTTTAGGGGTAGGGTTAGTGTTACGTTGATAATAAATAATAAAATAAATAATAATAATCATTATTTATATGGAAAGTCCCCATACAATGTGTGTGTGAGACATAAAGAACTTGGCTATTTTATAAAGTGAGAAAATCAACTGTAAATTGCTTTGGATGAGCGTATGTGCTAAATGACTTAAATGTAGCCTAAATGTCATTAATAAATGCTTCAATTTCATACAGAAACAACAAGGACCTTGTGTGCACAAAGTGTAAAGAAGAAGATCCCAGTGTTGAGAGTGACACTAGTGTACTGACTCTTGACCAAGTAAGCCAAGCTTTTAATCTATATGTCTATCTATCTATCTATCTGTCTGTCTGTCTATCTATCGTCTTAGGTGATTTATGTCTTCACACAAATGTAATAGCGAATGTGTTTACATTCACATTTCTAATGAAGGCTATAAAGTATGGTGTTAGACAGTGGAAGAATCATGACTCATCTTTTGGAAAGTTATCATAATTTCCCCTCTTCAGTTCTTCAATGATGCGGCTATCAATAAAGAAATTTTGGATCTGAAAGTTCACTGTGCTAACCAAGGCTGCCCCTGGAGAAGCACCCTGAAGAACTTTGAGGTACTTTTCTGTTTTTGTTATAGAAATTCAGTTCATTTAGCTCGCTATGATACTAATTCATGATAAAGATTATAGATACTCTTATTGTATATCTGCATGCACATGCACTGAGTTAGTCGTATATGAATCTTTAATGCACTTTACAGTCTGTAATCAGGTCAATGATCAAGGCTTTATTCAATTTATGAGATTTTCTTCTAAACGATGTATTCATTTATAGCACATGAAATGCTTTTTTGAGCTTCTCAGGTCCTGATGTGAAGATCATGCTTTTGAGCCACTTCCCGAGCCGTCGGATAAAGTCTAGCGCTTTCCACTGCACTTTAGATTAGAACATCGAGTTAATTTATGTAAGACCAGAGATCAAGGCTGTTCACGGGCTGGTACACATTCATGTAAAACTTGCAAAGCTATCGGGAACACTGTAATGCTCTCAAATGTCTTTTACACTTGGCTGAGTCAAAATCAATGTGGATTATGGGGCTTTTATTGATCACATTAGCAACTTCTGTTATCACATTGTTAAATCATAGGAACTTGTTGAAACTAGTTGGCAGGCAGTCATACTTAGTACAACCACAAGATGCTATTTTACTGGAATCCTAGCATGATAGCTTTGTGGTCATTTCATAACATGAACCAGCCATTAAGTCATTAATCATATACAGTAGCTGTTGTGCAGATGTTGTCCAGCGAAGTGAATCAATCCTCAGTCTGATAGAACAATAATAAACTCATACTTTAGGTTTTGAAAAGCCTCGTGTGCAACTTTTAGAGGTCAGTGTTTTGTCTCGTAGAGACTGTAGAAATTTCAATGACTTCAACCCTCATGGCTGCCTAATGGAAGCCTTTTGTGTTTCTAGCTTCTTTCTGTACTCAAGGGAGTCTGAAAGCCTTTTGAGAATATCATTGTTCACAAGCTCCCTATTAGAATAGAAACATGTAGGTTTTGCTTTTTAGAGGTTATGGTTGTAGAGGTTCATTAAGTGTATGGAAATAAAGTAGCATTATCTAATTTGTAGTAATCATAGTTGCTTATTGGAATAGTTCTCCAAAATATGAAAATTCTGTCATTATTTACTCACCCTCTGTACGCTGTTATTGTTATATTTTCTGCAGTAGAAAATAAACTCAGATGTTTTGAAGAATCTTCAAGCTTTTTTTCATATAGCGTCAAGTTGTTGTAACCTCCAAGCTGTAAAACTGGCAAAAACACCATTATTGAAACATAAAAAAATAACGTAAGCAAGGCTAAAGACAAACAATAACTGTGTGAGGAACAGACCAAAAATTATTCACTAAAATTGAACTGGCATGTTTCTCGGAGTGGTGCTTTTATGGTTTTATGGTGTGTGTGTTTTTTTTAATAGAAATATTCATGAACTGTCCTTGTATTCAAAAGAGCAGCATGAAGATTTTTGGATGAATAATTTTCAAAGAAAAAAGCATACATGTTCACATTAAATTCAATAAACGTTCACATTTTAGTTGAATTATGCCTTTAATATGCTCAATTACTCCTTTAACAGGACCATCAGAGCCAATGTGAGTATGCTCTGATCCCTTGCAATATTGGCTGTGGCATAATGGTGCAGAGGAAGACACTGGCCACGCATCTGGACAGGGGCTGTCCCAACAATAAGACCACATGTTCCTCTTGTGCTGGTGTCTTGACACCGAGAGAACTCCAGGTAAGCTTAGAAAATGATCATTGGGGCTGTATACACTCCAAAAAAATCGATCTAGTTTATCTACAGTGAAAATTTGTTATAAATGTATTTATATTCTTAGAATAAGATAATTGTACGATATTAAGAATTAAGGCAATAGTTTTTATTTTACTGCTTTATTGTTTTAAGCATAAACCTTACTACATTTGGTTAGATTTATGCCTAAAATTAAAAAAAAAAGTTCCTAAAAGAACATAGTGATTGAAAAAAAATTGAGAAAAATGAACGCAAAGTTTCTCAGGGGAATGCAAAAGTTTCGCGAACGAACGCAAAGTTTCTCAGGGGAACGCAAAAGTTTTGCGAGAAAACGCAAAGTTTCTCAGGGGAATGCAAAAGTTTTGCGAACGAACGCAAAGTTTCTCAGGGGAACGCAAAAGTTTCGCGAACGAACGCAAAGTTTCTCAGGGGAACGCAAAAGTTTCGCGAACGAACGCAAAGTTTCTCAGGGGAACGCAAAAGTTTTGCGAGAAAACGCAACGTTTCTCAGGGGAATGCAAAAGTTTCGCGAACAAACGCAAAGTTTCTCAGGGGAGCGCAAAAGTTTTGCGAACGAACGCAAAGTTTCTCAAGGGAATGCAAAAGTTTCGCGAACGAACGCAAAGTTTCTCAGGGGAACGCAAAAGTTTTGCGAGAAAACGCAAAGTTTCTCAGGGGAATGCAAAAGTTTCGCGAACGAACCCAAAGTTTCTCAGGGGAATGCAAAAGTTTTGCGAACGAACGCAAAGTTAATTGTACCATATTAAGAATTAAGGCAATAGTTTTTATTTTACTGCTTTATTGTTTTAAGCATAAACCTTACTACATTTGGTTACATTTATGCCTAAAATTAAAAAAAAAAGTTCCTAAAAGAACATAGTGATTGAAAAAAAATTGAGAAAAATGAACGCAAAGTTTCTCAGGGGAACGCAAAAGTTTCGCGAACGAACGCAAAGTTTCTCAGGGGAACGCAAAAGTTTTGCGAGAAAACGCAAAGTTTCTCAGGGGAATGCAAAAGTTTTGCGAACGAACGCAAAGTTTCTCAGGAGAACACAAACGTTTTGAATTTTTTTTTTCTCCCATCTCCCATTTTTTCCACCACCATGCCCCTTAAGGGATCTGTAAAAAAAAGTTTTGCAAGCTAACACAAAGTTTCTTAGGGGAACGCAAATGTTTTTCGAGGGAACGCAAACTTTCTCGGTGTAACGCAAAAGGTTTGCGAGTGACCGCAAACGTTTTGAAATATATATTTTTCCTCCCATCTCATATTTTTTCCCCTATCACCATGTCCCTTCAGAAGCTCTGTATAATCTTGTTTTAACAATGCTTCGATATTTTACTGGAAAACAATTTAAAAAAAAAAAACAGACCAAGAAAATGCTTTATTCAGTGATTTGTTTGATATAGATTCTCTCACCTTGTTGCATTGCTTAAACCTACAGTATATACAGCATATATTTGTGGAAATAATATGTATGATACATAGGCGATATTGTGCAAGATGTTCTGCCTCGTTCGTTGTTGCTAGAGTGGTTTTGGGTCAGCGTGCCCTTGCTTGAAGCCCCATGGCTCGGTTTTAAGCCACAGACGTCTCCAGTGTTTACTGCTGTCCCATATTACTGTTTTTTTTTTTTTCTATTTCGCCCATCGGGACCTGCACTCCGGGACAGATTAAAGGAATAAAAAGGAGAGGGAAAAAAGCAGAAAGCCAGTGAATTAAGACATCAAGCTTCAAACGCAACACATTAGTCAAGATATCTTCAAATGCAATGTGTTTCTCGCCTCAAATTAAGATAAAGTCTTAATAAGATGTTTTGGAAAGTTTGTGAGTCAAAATTGTTTATGAACTTTCATCACTGTAGCTAGTGAAAGTGACTTTCCTAATTTCTTCACAGAAGCATGTATGTCCCAGTTCAAGCGATAAGAAGGCGACTAAGGCAGATAAACGGCAAAAGGTATAGAACAGCTGGCTTTGGTGGATCACTGAATATTGTGAAATTGCATGTACAATTCTAAAATATGTTTCTGTTTTCTTTTGTAGAATAATCACTCGGGCAGCTCGAAAAAGAAAGAGCCATGCATTTTCTCAGACGTTGGTTGTTCTTTTAAGGTTGGTCTTTTAATAACAGTACCTGTTTATATGTTAATTAAGATGCTCTATATAATTTTGTGTTGAGCAGAAACTTTTGTAAGTTTAAGTCACATTTAAAATATATGAATGAAAATGTGAAAATTGTCAAAATGTGGTCTAGGGACCCCCAGGGGCCAAGGGGGTTCTATGAGGTCCACAAAGAGCTTGAGTGAATTTTTTTTATCTTTTATTATTATTTTTATTTTGCCAAAAAAAAAGAAATTCAAAATTTTATTTAAAAAATGTTTCATGTTCAGTTGGGTTGGATGGCTATTTGGAACAATAATTATTGTGAAAAGTACTTTTTAAAATACATTTTAAATTGAGCTTAAATTGACCCTCTAATATGAGCAAAAATAGAGAAATCTAATATTTTGCTGAAAAAGGCTATGCTGTAAATGTAAGTGGATTATTATACTTGGGGATTCAATCATAGAAGTAAAAAGTTTGAAAAGTGTTTTTTTTTTTGTATGAGTTTTGTTAAATTTATGTTTAAAAAAAATAAACAAAATTTGACAATAGTGTAACAAAAACTTACAATAAATAAATATAAATATGCTTAGAAAACATTTGCCTATTCTCTAAAACCAATTTCCAATTTTACTTCCCGACGAAAATCTAGTTTTATGATTATATTTTTTATATAGTGTTTGTGTGTGGAGGAAGTATATATTGGTGGAATGATACAATGTTTTGCTGCAACGCTTTATTGCAGGGTTATGCAGACAAAGTAAAAGAACATGAGTCCTGCAGCCATGTGGGCCATCTACAGCTCCTCTTGGATGTGACCAGGGCTCTTCAGCGTACCTTGAGTTCCCCAGCTGACCGTGGCCAACACGAAATCCCTGATTTTCTTCAGCCTGAACATTGTTGTGCATCCCTCGCTTCTCCGAGTGATGGTGAGATTGAGACCGACGGAGGAGATCCAGGAGTGAGTGATAAGGCCTTCAGCCTCCACGATGATCAGGTTGAACTCGCTGTTGGCCAGCAACTGGACGCCATACAGCAGAGAGTGCAGATTATGGAGAACATCATCTCAGCTTTGAACAGGGAGGTGGAGAAGACGCAGCTCAGTGTTGTTGCACTGGAGAGGGACAATGACAACAGTCAGCAGATCATTGAGCACTTAGAAACCAAAGTAAGTATTTAAAAAGTTATTTTTCATGACACTGATTGTATAGACATTTTTACCTTTAAATGGAATTCAATGGTTCTAAATGGTTTTGTAAACAGTGGTCAGTTTTAAAATGCCATTAGGTTTTTATCATGAGGTGTTTTTTTTTTTTAAAGAAGAAAGCAGATTTTCAACTTCTGAGGAACTTTTAGAGATTGTATGACAAAATCCATGGAATCCAATCCATGAGACAAAAATCCGACAAGAATCTGCATTACTAGACCGTTTTCTAAGGCTGCACAATTTATCAAAACCATTTAAAAACCATACAATAGCATAGTACTATTGTTCATTCACAAAGGCTGCGATTCAGTTAAATAAATACATACCCTGCAGGTTTAATATATATGCGCTTTAATTATTCACAACATGCGTGTAGGTTATGTGCGTCCCAGAGCGGCTCGGTTCACAGTAAATGCTGCTCCACATGAACTCTTATCATTTATATGCGCTCAAACTTCATCTCTGCATATGCTGTGAGTTTGGCTTGCCTGTAACATTCATCTGGGAACACAATGTGCGCCATTTCATCAGATTTGTAAGGTAAATCATTTATAAACCTACCCCAACATTCTCTAAATATGCAAACTGTTCATTACGATTTCAAAAATAAACATAAGTGGCTCTGACGTCCACATATTCTTGTTCAAGAAATTACAGTGGCTGTAGTAGCATTTCTATCGTAAAGCAGTAGCTAAATATTAAAGATTAAGTGAACATTTTTATGCGATTAAGTGAACAATTTAATCCGTCCTTGCTGAATAAAAGTATTAATTTCTTTCAAAATAAAACTTTTTAACTGTAGTATATTTCTTAAAACTAAGTTCAGCATGATCAAAATAATTCATAAAATGTCATACATCACCACAAAATGTCCATCACATTGTTTTCAGATAATAAAAAAAAAATCTAAATTTGATAATGAAATATAGTAAGCAATAAACAATTTGCCCTAAACATCATTAATGACATCTAATGTTTCTGGAAATACCTCATATGCTGTGTGTATGATAACATGTTTATGGCAAATTCATACTGAATTTAATTTGATCTAAATTAAAAATCAAATTACAATTCTGCATCCTGCCACCTCATTTCAAATGTCAGGAATTCAATTCACTTCTGAAAGGTGCACAACCCTGATATCACATTATTTCCATCCTGGATTATCAAAATCAAAGCACTTCCTTTCCACTGTGTGTAAAAAGCAACAACAGATTGCATTACTTTGATGTGTCCTGCAGTTAACTAGGCATTGATCTCATGCTGTGAATCTGCAATATGGTCGGAGCTAATGAATGTGTCTGTGTTACAAAAGAGCTAAAATACTATATGGGAATCTTTGGAAAACATTTGTTTCCTGTAATGTGTTTTTTATTTGTAGCCTCTGGGTCGCATAATTCATGGTTTAAATAAGAAGTCACATAAAACTAACAAAGGTATTCGTTTTGGGGGGTCTGAATGATAATGTATTTGTCCCTATGCTCATAACAAATGATTATGGCTGTGTTCTGCCTGTCGACCTGGAGGGGTGGGTTATTCAACACGCAGGAGCTGAGATGACACTCCCGAAGTGCTGAAAATGAAGAGATAAGTTGAAGTATGGATGAGAGGGGAATGAGTGGTAGAAAATAGATTTGTGTAACAGTTCTCCAAGTGCAGTCGAGAAAAAAAAAAAAAGAATGTGTCTAATAGGATGCAGCTATCTCGTTCTGTTTCTATATTTCGAAGTGTCTCGCACAAGGCACCTGACCTTAACCAGCTCTGAAGGTCCATTATGATACATTAATTTTATGCTTTTTCAGTGAGCCAATCTGTTCCTTTGTGTGATTCATCTATGATAATGGTTTTCCATCACATTTTAGGTAGCCGAGCTGGTGCAGAGGCTGGTCAGGAAAGACATTCACATCAGTTCATTGCAGCAGTGTATCAGCGCCCAGCAGGACGTCTCTTATGATGGCACCTTCCTCTGGCGGTTGTGTGAAGTTAGCCAGAGTCAGAGAGAGGCTGCCAGCGGCGTGATGATCAGTCAGTACTCGCCAGGTACCAAAGCACATGTCTCCTGCACTGCTCTTAATGGGAGAGTTCATCCAAGAATAAACATCATCTTTATTGACAGATACGTACTGTATGACTTACTTTCTTCTGTGGAACACACAAAAGAAGTAAAAATTAATACAGATTTTGATTCAAAGATATATATATATATATATATATATACATATTGTATAGAGACACATTGCTTTGAATCAAAAGCTATATATAGCTTTGAATCAAAATCAACTTGAATTGGGAAATCTGTATTAATTTATATAAATATATATTTAATATTATGTATATATAATACTAAATATATATTTATTATATAATATATAAAAAATATACAAAATTTTATATATTTATATATATATATATACATATTTTATATGATTTTGTATAAATTTTGTATACATTTCTATATATAATATAAATAATATATTTATTAAATATTATTTCTTTTGTGTGTTCTTTTATATAAATAATATATATTTAATATTATGTATATATATATTACTAAACGTATATTATTTATATAATATATACAAAATTATATACTGTATATATATACATATTGTATAGAGACACAGTGCTTTGAATCAAAAGCTATATATAGCTTTGAATCAAAATCAACTTGAATTGGGAAATCTGTATTTATTTATATAAATATATATTTAATATTATGTATATATAATACTAAATGTATATTATTTATATAATATATAAAAAAATTATATATATATATATATATATATTTGTATAAATTTTGTTTACATTTCTATATATAATATAAATAATATATTTATAAAATATTATTTCTTTTGTGTGTTCTTTTATATAAATAATATATATTTAATATTATGTATATATATTACTAAATGTATATTATTTATAAAATATATACAAATATATACAAAATTATATACTGTATATATATATATATATATATATATATATATATATATATATATATATATATATATATATATATATATATATATATTTTATAGAGACACATTGCTTTTAATCAAAATCAACTTGAATTGGGAAATCTGTATTAATTTATATACATATATATTTAATATTATGTATACTAAATAATATATTATTTATATAATATATAAAAAATATAAAAATTTTTATATATATATATATATATATATATACATCTTTTATATGATTTTGTATACATTTTGTATACATTTCTATGTATAATATAAATAATATAATAATACATTTTTTGTATTCATTTCTTCTTTTGTGTGTTCTTTTATATAAATAATATAAATTTAATATTATGTATATATATATATATTACTAAATGTATATTATTTATATAATATATACAAAATTATATATATACACATCTTTTAAAAGATTTTTTTATACAGTTTAATATATTATATCAATAATATTTTATATACCGGTATATATTATATATATATTATTTATTTATTTCAGTAACCACTCACCATTCAGTGAGTTCATTAAGCGATAGGTACATAAGACTGATTCAAATGGTAATGGTCTGAGTTAGTGAGTTTTTTAAGTGATTCATCAAAAGAATTGGCTCAAAAATCATTTGTTTATGAATCTGACTACACTGGTAACGCTGTATGTTTTTGGTTTAATTAAAGGAACGATTTGTTCAGGGATTAGGACGACACTCTTTTATATAATGAAGGTAGATGGTGACTGTTGGTTTGGGTTGTCCATATGAGCTCTGCATCATATTCCAAATCATCTGATAGATAACGCAAGGAACAGGCCTGCATCTACATTGGGCTTGAGAAAAATCTTCCCCTGGGCCTTATTTTCCCAAGCATGTTCCATTTGCAGTTTCAGTTGACATAATCGATATATATTATTGACAATCACAGGCTCCGAAGCAAAACAGTTTTGCCAGCACTGAATACTTTAATGCATCAGACTGGACTCATCAGGAGAGCTGCGTTGAATGAATGTTAGTTGTTATCGTGTATTGAGGTAGAATCAATGCTCATTCTTCAGACCAGTACTAAAAATTGAGTTGGTACCTGCGAAAGGGAAAGCAAAAAAAAGCAAATGTGGAGCAGTTATAAAGACTGAAATGGGGTTGTTTGCCCAGTGGGCATGTGTCTGTGTGAACACAACTGTAATAGACAGGAAGACTGAGAAAGAGAAAGACTGAAAGAGAACAACTGAAGGTAATTTAATTGACTTGTTTTCTTTCACGTCATTACAGAATAGGATATCAGAATAACTGTTCCGCCAATACAACAGTCAGCAAAAGGAAGCCACACGTTTGATTTTTGAGATGAAAGAAGCTCTCTGGTTATCTGCTGCTATTTTTAAGAGTTTTAACTAAAGCCCATCACGCTTCACATAAGAATGACAATGCTTTGTTTTTCAGCTTTCTACACCGCCAGGTATGGATTTAAAGTGTGCATGCGCCTCTATTTGAACGGAGATGGGGTTGGAAAGGGAACGCACATCTCTCTTTTCTTTGTTATAATGAAAGGAGAATATGACCCCATTCTCTCATGGCCGTTCAGACACAAGGTAAACCGCTATAATCAAGCTGTCAATCAATGAATTAATCAATCGCTTAATGCACTTATGTGTTGTTTATGCTGAATTCATACATTAGTATACATATTTTGCTCATTGCTGGTTAGTTTTAAGTGTACCACACTTTAGAAAAAATAATAATAATTCGATCACTTAGTTTACAAGAATGAATCCAAATTGAACCAGTCCCTGCATTCATTTTAATAGTTGGCATTTTTATTTTATTTTTAGTACAAAAAACAAAACTAACAAAAAATATTACCTAGATTATCTTTTAGATTATAATAGCTTTTTTATCTAGATCCAAAAGCAGCGTTGTTATCGTTAGCTAAAATTAAACTATTAAAAGTTGTTTTTGCTCATTGAAATAAAGCTGAAATAAATATATAAATATTAAACAGTAGACTTAGAAATAAAATAAGTGTAAGTTGAAATACTAAAATGACTAAAACGGAAATAAAAATATGACAAAATCACATAACAAAAAAAAATCGGAAAAAATTTCACATATAATAAATACTATAATAGTATATTGTTACAAAATGTAAAGTTCAGGGAAGAAGGAGGCGGGAACCGGTGAGTGATCAATGTAAAGTTTAATCATTCAATAAACATCAAACGGCTGCTGCATACATAATAAAACACAACATAAAGTCCAGGCCAGGTCCTCTCTCATCCTGCACTGTCGTCAGTCCTGCTTTTATCCCTCCGGAGCTCCTCGGTGAGACTAGAGAGCGGTGTGGCGCAGGTGATGTCCATTAGCGCTCCGTTCCCACGGCTCTCGGCCCCGCCCTGCTTGCCACATACAGTACTGTACAAAAGTCTTAGGAACGTTAGTATTTTCACCCCCCAAAAAATGGTTTAAGCCAGTTATTCACATCTTTTGCTGTAGTGTGTCATTTCCAAACATTCCTTTTCTCATTAATTGTAATAATCCAGTGTGATTTCTGTATGCACAAGGAGTCTGACAACAGACAAATCCACACGGAGATCTGATCTCACCATCATCAGCTGTCTGGGATTACATGAAGAAAGAAGAAATTGAGACAGACTAAATCCAGAAGTACTGTGGCAACGTCTCTAAAATCCATTTCTTCACGTAATCCCAGATGGACTCGATGATGGGGAGATGAGATCTCAGTGTGGATCGTGCCGGCTGCTGTCAGACTCCTTGTGTAAACAAAAATCTCACTGGATTATTACAATAAATGGCAAAAGGAATGTTTTTATGTAAACTGATATTTCCAACTGACACACAACAACAACCATGTTTTTCTGGTGAAAATCCCAACGTGCCTTAGACTTTTGCGCAGTACTGTATACAGTATATAATGAATACTAAAATAACTGTCCATAAGTCCCAGGCCAAACAAATCTATTAAAATGCTGTTCGCATATTGAACTGTCCTTCTTCTGTTTTGTAGTGATTGTAATTGTAAAATGAGCATCATTATGATGAACACTGTGAGCACTGAAGTGCATTAACATCTCATGTGTGCATGTTTAGTACACCGAAGACGTGCATCACTGCCACTTTACTTATTTATGTTATATATATTTTAGTGCTGGGCAAGTTAACGCGTTATTATCGCGTTAACGCATTTATTAATTAATGGCGACAATTTTTTTATCGCGCGTTAACGCAGAGGTTTTTTTTTATTATTTTGAAAGTCCGTTGCTCACTGCCTCTGAATACACATAGGCCTACAGTCAAACCATGATCACAGGAGGGGTGGGATGTTGGTCAGCCAGCAAATAACCCACCCAAACAAGCAGTGGAGAGGCTTTGGCAGGTTCTCTCAGGTGAACAGAAAGGGAGACAGCGCTCCGCGAGTGAATGACAGGCGATGATAGTAACCATGGCACCGGCTTCTGTGCGCTACGCAGCTGTAGCCTTTTTAACTTAAATTAAAATTATACATAACTTTACCTGATAGGCCTGCGTTTAGTTTAGCGGGGATGCTCTGCCATGTGAATTCCCTCCTGTTGATGTCCTGATAACTATTTAGATTCTGGAAACTCACAAACAGCGAGCCAAGGATCAGTCTCTCTTCCAATGATTTGTGCTGCGCGTCGTGTACAAAAAAGTTAGACAATTCAACTTCGGCAACGCGCGGGCGCGTGCGTGAGGCGAGCATGACTGCAACAGTTTCACAGGAACGCACCCGCTTGTCGCTGCACCTGTGCTCGACCACTTCACCTCACTCTAGGCTGATTTATACTTCTGCGTCGGACTTACGCCGGAGCCTCTACGCTATAGACAACGCGTTGGTTTTCATTTATATATCTGCGTCGTTGTCCGCATTGACGCGCAATTACACATGCAGAGGGAGAGTGTGAAACCCGGGGAGCGGTTCTAGCAATCACAGCGCTTGCGGTACGCGTAGAATTGACGTTACATTTTTGGAGAGATGCACGTCAGGGTACGCGCGCTACACAGCTACGGCGTGAGTTCGACGCAGAAGTATAAATTGGGCTTTACCTCTGTTTAATGTAATCTTACGTGGGAAACCATGGCATGCCATGACCAAACCTAAGCTGCTATCAGAGAAGTAACGTTGGTCGACTTATATCTGTAGTAGTGATCATGACCCTTTGACTACATAGACTGTTTCTGCTGCTCCCTGATACAAGATACCTGTTCAGAAAAAAAAAAAACAAGAAAACTGGACTCGTTTTAACAAGCTATATAAAAGGTAATGCCCTGGCAGTGGTAAATAGCTTTGTTTAAATATTTGATTTGATTACATTAATGTTTAAGTTGAGATTTACAAGAAATATTTTATTGATACTGTGTAAAGGGAATACTGCTGGTATAAAAGCACCTTATTTGTTTAAAGTTTTTGCAAACCACATGTTATTGCACTTTTGTACCAGTACATTTAAATCAAAAGTGCGCAATACACTACTAGAATTCATTATTCAATTTTGCGCGTAACAATGCGATTAATCGCAAGAAAATCATGCGATTAATCGCGATTAAATTTTTTAATCGTTGCCCAGCACTAATATATTTATACTTTTATTCTGGTTTATAGGTAATACTTTTTGGGTCAAATTATTATTATAATTTTACCAGTTTGACAGCACATTGTAGAATAGATTGCTTATTCTGCTATTGAATGATGGGGCAGTTCAAAGTTTCACATTGAAGATAACATTTTTAATGGCCTGAAATTTTTTAAAGGGTAATAAGAGAGAGTGGAATAAGGTCGTGAAAAATGAAATGAAACTGTTTATGGTGCAAAAAACCTTACTAAGTGCACCTCAGGACAAAGAATGAAATAATGTATGATATGACCCCTTTGATAGTGGCTTCTGCTTTGGTTCCTCAATCATGTGGCATCAGCATTTTCCATGACCTTCCACTGACTTCTCCTGCTTGTACCTGGCAGGTAACGTTCTTTTTCATAGATCAGAACCAGAGGGAGCACGTCATCGACGCTTTCCGCCCCGACCTCTCCTCTGCCTCTTTCCACCGGCCCGTCTCAGAGATGAATGTGGCCAGCGGGTGCCCCCTCTTCTTCCCTCTGGGGAAATTGAGGTCGCCTAAGCACGCCTACTGCAAGGATGACACAATCTATATCAAGTGTGTGGTGGACATCTCCTCCTGAACCATGAAGGCCTGGCTGTTATGGAGGACCGGAGACCTTAGGGAGCATAAAAATTGTGGATCTCGGAGAGGATTTGGATCAAATGAATATGGAGTGCAGAGAAACGACAAACCCAGAAATATTCATGAACTCTGTTGCATTTTGGTTGTTTTGGTACATGGATAAAAGAGTAGTTTTAAATCTTTAAAACAGTGATTCTTTTTTGTGTTATTTTGGATATTTTTCTTTTTTTATTTATTATGGAATGAACTCTTCTTGATTTTGAATATCATATTGACAGGTTTCATATTGCATATGTTGTAATAAATAACATTTGTTTGATATCTTGTTTTTGTGTTTCCTCGTAGCAAAGTTTATCTGCATGGCACATGTCTCAACATTGTAGATAAAATATGGGTACGTTTACACAACAATGATGTACTAAAAAGGAAAAGTTTTTCCTTTGCATTTTTCGAATGCGGACGACAACGTTGTCAAAATGATCCCCGTTCACACGGATATTTAAAAACGCTGTATTATTCATGCCAGGCCAGTAGTTAGCGATGTCACTTTGTAAAGAAACTCTATGCGCATATAGACTGAACATGTAATTTGCATGCGCGAGACGTCACTGTTTTCACAAATTCACGTTTTTGTAGGTTATATGGAGATTTTAACAGTATTGTTTTTAAAAACCTGCACTTTTTTGAAACACGTTTTCAAAAGTTTGCGTTTTCAGGACCCAAAAAGCTGTTGTCGTGTAAATGAACAGCCGAAACGCATAAAATGTTTTCCGTTTTTAGTCGAAAACGGTGTAGTGTAAACGGCCCTTATGATTTGAATGTACTTATGGTGTTTTATCTGCATGCATGCAGAATTTCAAACAATATTATTGGCATTTAACATTTAATTTCTTGCTATTATAAAATCAAGTGTTATTTTAGTATCATTCAGATACTATTATTAGTTTTCATTTTTATATTTTCTGTTTTCATTCTAATTTTAGGCGGCATTGACAACACTGTTTTCAACTAAAACCGGAAATTTTTTTATGTGATTTGGCCGTTGATTTACACAACAACAGGGTTTTGGGGGCCTGAAAACTTTTGAAAATGGGTTTCAAAGTGCAAGAACTATAGCGATATAACAATAACTATAATGATTAGTGTCCACACCAACTCACGATATCGTTGTGAAATTCTAAGCACGCACTGCTGTAAGTGCTCCAGCTCTTTAAAGCAGGATGGATTCTGAGCTGTCAATGTTTTTATCATTCATCAGTTGGAGAAAAAAAAATGATGTAAGTGATTCCAACGATATCATTTCTTTGTGCCGTTATCGTTACAGACCTTATGTAGCCACGCCCCTTTTCCGCGCTGAGCTCATTGTCTTTTGACTTCCGGTCTGTATTTTCACAGCGATCTTGCGTAGTTATGAATGAACGGCTCGTAAAAAAAAATTCCCAAGGTCCATTTGTTAAGACATGCTTTACAATGCTTATCATAAACATTACAATGCTCATGATAACTTTCGTTAACTCTACAATAAGTAAATCAACTTCGATGCCATAGAAATATACAGAGCGACCGCAAAAACGGAAGTTCAAAGACAATATTCTAAAGATGGCGGCGACCTCGTTTCTCTGCTGCATAAGGTCTATAGTTGTGGTCTGGACTCTGCTATTCTATATTTAGACCAATTTAAATAACTATATCGTTATAGTTATTTATTGTCTCCGTGTAAACTACAAAACTGCGAATTTGTGAAAACTGACGTTATGCGCGGGCATATTACTGTTCAGTCTATAGTAGATTTTTCTCGGATCTGTGTTGACGGGATCGTTTTGACAACATTGCCGTCAGTAGGCCTATGCTAAAATTATTTTGTTGTTTTTTGTATTTTTAATATATGTATTTTTAAATGTCTACATAGTTTTTATTCATATGTATTCCAGTTTTAGCTATTTTACTGCATCAAGTAAAAAATGAAAATGTGAAATGTCTTGGCAAACTAACTGAAATGAAGTTAGTTTCAGTTAAAGGTATCATTTGGCCCTCTAGCGGTTGAAAACATCACTGCATGCACATTTTGTGGCTCTGCATGACTGCGGATGAAATGACCCTTCACAATAATGCTTTAATGAACTCTGTTGCAGAGATACATAAGGCAATTTATCTGTTCAATAAAATCTCTTACCCACCTGTTGAGTAATAAAAACGCCATCTCCGCAATCGCTTTTACAACTTTTTAAATCCCTCATTTCTCGCCATCTAATGTGGGCGAAGCTAATGTTGGTTCTTGTTACGAGCTCTGTCGCGTTCTCTTTTTTTGCCAGCAGACTCTCCTCTGTTCGGCGTTTGTTTAAAATGAGTGATTCCCCAGAGGTTTGAGATTTAGCTGCTCCATGTCAACCTTTTTCGCTTGTTGCTCAACTAACTTATGTCACTTCACATCATACATGCATTAAAGTAGTTGGAGCCTTTTCTCTATTTACCATGATGAAAACCATCCCGAGAGGTCTAAAATTTAAACACGTATAATACCATAGTGAATAGTGTAAGACAAAAACGTGTTTTGGAAGAAGGATTGATTTATTGACTCGTTACATACTCGTTACAAACTTGGTGTCCTAATAACCCTGAATAAAAGTCCTTGATTTGGTTGGTGCAGACCCATTAGGTCCCACTTTATATTAAGTGGCTTTAAGTATGTACTTACATCGAAAAATAAGTACAATGTACGTATTGTGTGGATGTTGTATTGTAAAACACTTTTGCTGCTGTTGAGGAGTGATACGGGTAAGGTTAGGGACAGGAGTGGTGTAAGGGTTGGGTTAAGGTGTAAGGGAAGGGTCAACTGTGTAATTACAAATGTAATTACATAAATAAATTACAGCTGTAATTACATGCAGGTATTTTCAAAATAAGTACAATGTAAACATGTATGTACACAATAAGTCCATTGTATCAAATTATTAATTTCAATGTAGGTACTTAAAGCCACTTAATATAAAGTGGGACCAATCAGGGTATCATTCTGGTTACTGTACTTCTATGTATTTCATTTTGATAAGCATCAACACTTTGTCATTCAAACTTGTGTAGCATGCATCCTTATCAAATATAGGTTAGTATCAGATTAGCACATGAAAAGATGAATCAGACTCATTTGTTTAATGTGTTTTCACTATGAAGATCCATTTTTCTCACCAAATGCAGTGGCTACTGTGCAAAATCACCTCGTTTTTACCTGAAAGATTCTATAAAATTGTTATATTTGTCGCTGTAGCCATTTTTTTTTTCATTCTTCAACACTTTACCTTCATGTTAACACTTACAGGAATGTGTGCAAAAAAATCAACCTCGTCCTGGTAAGCAGTTTTAAAAAGTCCTGAAAGTAACTATTAGAACCCAACTTTGGAGAGAAACGAAACAATCAATTGTTCACAAAATCAAAGAAAAGAACAGGTGGTTTCTCAAAGTGATGCACTTGAGAAGGGTTCGACACCATATGTACAAATCAACACTGCATCAATAAACTCTCTCTAGGTATTCAGCAGCCCCCGAGTTAGCATTCTTAGTTTTGTTTTTCCGTCAAAAAAATTCATTTAGTCAGCTCACCGTGACCCTGTGATGTCTGCCTGAATCACAATGTCCGAATTTCACAGAAATCTAAGAATACTACTGTTATGCCAGCAAATACAAGCCATGTGTTAAAAATGTAACTGCAGTGTGACAGTTGCACTTGCACTGCCAGCAAACCTAATGCCAAGGGCATTTATGCTGACAGACAACTCACTCTCTCTGACACATCTCTCACATCCACTCATCAAAAATAAAACTATTACACGTTTTAATAACTTTCATAAATTATATTAACAAACATATCATGCTCAAAATGTCAATTATGCAGGTTTGTCTGTCTGTATAACTTTATATGAACCTAACATAACTATAATTTTAATATATTTTAAAATCTAATATAAAAATACATGATATCTATCTATAACTTCATAAAGCTATAATTGAACATCTATCTGCCATCTATCCATCCATCTATATAACTTTATATAACTATACTTTTTTATATATTTTAAAAACATAAAAATAAACATACATGATATCTATCTATATAACTTTATATAATCATAATTTTATCTATCTATCTATCTATCTATCTATCTATCTATCTATCTATCTATCTATCTATCTATCTATCTATCTATCTATCTATCTATCTATCTATCTATCTATCTATCTATCTGTCTATCTATCATGTTGTAATATTAGAGCATTTTTGTAATGTCTTTATTTAGTCATTGGATCAGAGCTTCTGTAGCCCCTCCTCGAGACCGCTGCTGTACTTCCTGTACGCGGATGATGATGATGATGATGATCGGGTTATGTTAATTACATAAGCAAAACGTAAAAGCTTCGCGGGAAAAGGTGAAAAAATGGCGACGTGCACTGACTGCATTTCTGCGCCGCTTGTGCTGTAAAAACACCAGAAACTCCCTTAAACATCGCGAATGGGACATCGGGCTGCCAGAGGAGGACTATCTGCACTTTTTGGCGCGTTTTACCCGCGGGACTGGAGAGAAATCAAAGCGGTAATCTCAGCGCGAGATGTGTTTGAATGTGACCCGATTCAAAACCTGCAGCATTAGTGCGTAACAGTCACAGCTGTAGTGCTCTGACGACCTTATTCATGCATATGAAAGAGTAATACTGTGTTTTTGTGCATGTTGTGTTTGATTACAGCCAGCATGACAACTTGTCTGAGTCCCCGAGAGAAGTTTTAGCAGTGCGCAAGTTTTCCAGCATGCACTGATGATGTTGCATGTCTTCAAATGGGGAGGGAGTCAGTGCAAAGATTCGTAGTTGGCTATGATTTATATACGCAACTGAACTAATAGACTTTTTAGAAGTCGGCATGGCTGTTAAGTGACTTTCTTTTTAAGCAGGCTTTTAAAGTTGATGCAATAGCTTTCTGTCACGCAGAGAAAAGGCATGCATGTTTTATTCTTACAGTTACAGCACGGTTGCAGATTGTGTGATTCTTGGTCGGCTGGTTTCGATTGATTTGAATATTAGAAGTAGAAGAAAACTGGCCGAGATCAGTAAGTCTGAAGATCACATCCTGACGATGAGTCAACCAGCTCAGTTTCTCTGCTGCCTTTTTAACTCATCAGGGTTGAGACTGAGTCAGGCAATATTCCCCATGTGCACAGTTGTGGTTGGACGAATCTATTTGCAGTTCTACAGAATTCCTGCAGGTTGTCAAAGCCATCGAGTACATTCAGTACACTTAACTTACCTGCTGTACTGTAGGCTACATACTTGCACATTTTGAGTTTGATTCCTAACCAGGGGGTTTTGAAAATGCTTAACTTTGCTGAACCTGCAAAACATTTAAAGCTATAAACGTCTTCAAATTAATAGATCAATAAAATACTTAATATTTAATATAATAATGTTTGTTATACAATTAATTAGATGTAATATATAAATTACTTAATATAATTCATTTTAAATAACAAAAATGGGTTTAATGTGTTCGGTTTTTATACATTTGTTTGGATAACACTACTAGTAAGTGTTTTTCACCCACAGTATTGATTGCAACAAAGAAGGTATTTATTGATTCATCCATTTTGTCAACTTCTGTATATACGTTTTATCAACTATATGTATTGTCAAGTGAGTTGTTCAGTTTGTAGCACAAAAACCCAGAAGAGAATTTGTATTTCCAAGCTATTGGTTTCCCCGGGAATTTCCTATGGGTTTTTAAAATGGCATTTATGCGTCAAATAAGGTATTTGTTTGGCATTACTTTTGTTTTACAAAAAAACATATTTGACATTTTGAAACACTTTTTTTGTAAGTATAAGTTACTATATAAGGACTATAGAAGCATGTAAACTCGTCCTTGTGGTTGTTGTAGTCTGTAAATTGTTGGCAAATGACGTTTTTAAAAAATGTGCACGTGCTGTAGTCATTGAATGGATATTATGAAACTCATATTAATATAAATTATAATATCAGTTAAAAGGACACATTTCTGGTTGGTAATTATTAAAGAGGCTGTGTAAAACAAATAATCTAGTGCATGATCCTCTTTTTAAAATCACAGCAGTGAGTGGAGAAATCTAAACCTAGATGACTGTCCTTTTTCTAAGCTTTAATTATGCGAGATGTGCTGTGCATTTAGACCAATAGTGCTCTGCATTTAAGCTTATTGATTAATTGTACATATAAATCCTTAAACCCCCTTTTTCCATCTGTAAATAAATACGTTTGGGGTGAATATAGATTGTAAAACAACTGGCACAGAAATAGACATCTTTGACAAGAGCCTTTTCTGGGTGTTTTTTCATAAATGCAACTGAACTGGGCAAACCCCCTTATTATGTCAGTGTTTATCTTGGTTTCTTCTGGAGTTTTTATAGAGATAAGTGACCAGACCACTGGTCACTAAGGTTTCCATATTTAAATCATTTTTACATCGAAAAATACTCTTAAAAATTCCAATAGATTATGTTTATATGCAATATGATGCAAGTATTTCCATTTTTGTCATCTCTGGGAAACATCACATGTGATAAACCTGATGTAATCATTGTGTGTGTTTTTTCTTTGCATTTTACCACTGACCCACAGGAAGTGTAGGTGTTTCTACAGTCAGCATGTTGGAATCGGCCTGTCGGGACGGATATCTGACTGTCGGGTCGGAACCTCTAGAACCCAAGCACCTGCTTCCCAAGAAAGAGAAACCCTGCAGTGACCAAGAGACCAACTTGACCGTGGGCCAGTACGTCCTGTGCCGCTGGTCTGACGGCCTTTACTACCTGGGCAAAATCCAGAGAGTGAGTCGCTGATGCTCTGGGGGTCTATATAAACCTGAACTGAATCTGTTTTATTGCACACACTGTATATCCTCCTGGGACACAGCAATAAAACGTGTTGGAATTGAGTTGTGATACTACTTGGAGCATTAAAAACATACGATTAATTTTTTTTTCTAAATATCAATTTAAACAGATAAATCAGACATAGTCTCGAAACTGGTTTTTACCAACATTTATGTATATAATATTTGCTTTCTGATTTATTTCATAATTTGTGTAAATGTATAGAAAAATGTCATTATGTACGTGATTTGAGTGGCAACTTCCAATGGAAAAATAGGATAAGAGCATTTTTGTGATATTTAATCCTGTTCAAGGTGAAAATAAATTCTCAAAGTCCTGATGTACCTTACAAAGGACATGTGTAAAAGAAATGAAAAAGGAAATCATACTGTGCTTTGAAAGCCCAGGATGTCAACTTTAAGATACACCAGATTTATAAAACTGCCATGTGAAATTCCCAAAAATCAATGTTCCCTTCTGAGGACAAAAATGAATTGCTGGGTCCCTGGAGGAAACATGCAAGAGATGTTCATGACCTGATAGCACATGCTCTTAATCATGAATAATTCATTTGGCGAAGACATATTTATGTTTTTTTTTTACAGTCTTATGTTCGCATTTCACAACACAAACGTTTCTCGTTCCATTTCCCTATAGGTGAGCACCTCAAAACAGAGTTGCTTTGTGACGTTTGAAGACAACTCCAAGTTCTGGGTGCTTTGGAAAGACATACAGCATGGTGAGAGGACTGGGTGGAAATGCATTGTACAAACCTGGGGTTTTTAAATCGTTAGCTTTTTAAAGAAGCAACAATATTCATCAGCAAGCTAGAAAGCAGATATATTGTTTGATATGTCATTGTGTCCTGTGAGATGTCTGTGTGACGCTATGGTATTAGCGCTTTGTGACGAAGTAACAAGCTTTATTCTCTCGCTCTCTCACACAGCTGGTGTCCCTGGGGAAGAACCAAAATGCTCAGTGTGTTCTGACATGTCTCTAGTTCCTGGTAATGAAATCCTTATCTGCGGGAAGTGTGGAATAGGTGAGTGAGGCAGACCTAGCTCTTCACGTAGCACATAAAACCTGGATATATCAGAGGAAAAAAACTTGTTTTTGCTTTTAAGTCAAGTCAAGTCAAGTCACCTTTATTTATATAGCGCTTTTTACAATACAGATTGTATCAAAGCGCTTCACAGTGATAACATGAAAACAATATAACAAAAACAATATAACAATATAACAAAGTCTGTTTCTAAAAGAAATTGCGTCAACGTCCACCTTAAGTAAGGCAGATCAATAATATTATTGAATATTAAATGTTAAATGTCCCCAACTAAGCAAGCCAAAAGCCAAGGCAACAGTGGCAAGGAACCAAAACTCCATCCGCTGACAGAATGGAGAAAAAAACCTTGGGAGAAACCAGACTCAGTCGGGGGGCCAGTTCTCCTCTGGCCAACGAAGGAACAGTGCATGATTCGGGCAGCATTACAAGTCAGATTGGATCGGAACATTTAGAGTATTTTTTGGAAGTCCAAGTATGCACGCCGGTCTTAAGACGAGTTGTTGAGGATCAGTGCCGTCCACCATAGAGAGTCCATATCGCCCGTGTTGAGTCGTCACTTCATAGGCTTTGTGATTGGAGCATCTGAAGTCTCCGTGAGAGGCTGGATACAAACTGGAGCTGACGAACGCCATTTTCTCGGGACTCGCGTCCCGAGATAACAGCAGAAAAGCAAAGGGAAAATAATTAGCGTAGCTGCTGTTCATAATGATGATTTCCATAACACAGGCGTAAAAGACAAAACATGAAGACAGTGACTCTTGCGTCCCAAAATCACCCCCCTCCGTCCCCCACTCAACTCAGCCCAGCTTACTGACCTCTACGTCCCTCCTGCTGCTGAGACCTAACCACAATCTCACAATCTCTCCGCAACCCAACCATACGCGCCAACCCGTTGACTAAGGCTGTCGAGCCCCACTGGTTTTAAAAAGTAAAGATTCATGTTGAAGAACTGTTGACTCAAAAAAACTTATTTTACAATAAAATGTCAAAAAAGTAAAAACAATAAAAGTTATTAGTAGGGCTGGCCTTCACTAAAGATTTTTCTATTTGACTATTAGACGTTCATTCAAGCCATTTGTCGACTAATCGCACGTTTATATTAATTTAATTACTTAAATATACTGTGGGTGGAATAAAGCCTATTCTGCACTCAAGCGCACACATAAAGCTTGCAAAGCACCGCCAAAAGTATTGATTATGAATTTGTCGGAAAAAATAGCAAGGAGACATTTTAATTGTTAATTAATAAACTAGTGTTTTCTGTGTCAGTGTCGGCTGCAAAGATGAAGTTGACGATGCTGACTCGCCATTTCCACAGTCTAGTGGACTCGCCTTTAGAGAGAAATGCACCTTTGATACGGATTACATAAGCAGAGATTATTTTCAACTGCAAAATGTTTTCAAATTGGCATTTCAAGCTTTCTATAGATATATTTCTCATGTCTGTGAGGAAAGTACCATGAATTTTGGTTAATTTTTGTAGACCCTTTACAGTTTCGAATGATGTATTGCTTACGTGACCAAAATGAAGTATTTTAAGTTGTTTCCGCTGTTATCAGGAAACAATGCAAGTTACATACAATGTTACGGTTTAACTGGTGACCGGTTTAAGTTGTGACGCCAGATGTGAGCGCTTAACCGCATATTTGTCAATTCTGAAAGCCTGTGCAATACGTCCATTACAATTAAACCTTTTCACTACATGATGCTGTCGCAACTTAACTTTGATCACCAGTTAAACCGTAACTCCGGCGCCTCCATGTCGTGCAGTAAGCGCTATACTTTTGCTTCCACACTCCACACAAACACTTGGATATGCGCCTAATAATAGCGCTCATTTATTTAGGTTAACTCTAGAGCGAGCAGCCATGTAAAGTTGCTACTACTTGCATGTTTCAAATGACAAGCCATATTTGAGGTCGATAGATGATAGGCGAACGTTTGGATTTCCTGCCTGACGCACATTACCACAAGGACCCGCCTTTAATGGTTTGTCCCTCACAGACTGCATGGCTTCGCCACTTCCTGTGGAGTTTTTTTTCCCCCTGCGACTAACCGAATAATAAGCCTCTTCTTGTTGTACTAACGTTTAGTCGACTAATAGGGGCAGCTCTAGTTATTAGTGGCATTTGGAAAGAGAAGCATCAGTATTGTTATTACTCATCGTACTTGGGATTTGGGATTTGAGTTTTTGAGGTCATTCATATATTACTTACACCTAAAAGTTGACCTTTAGCAGATATACAAATTTAAATCTAAATTCCTTCTCTTTCTAGAAAACATCACAACTTTATTATGACTAGTTGTGATCATAGACTGTTAAAAAAAGATGGACGACGCACCTTCACTCTCTTCCATTGTAGTAAGTGAAGCCGCCAGTGTCCCAATATGGAGTCTGGAGTCTGCGCAGTAGTGAACTTGGAGCCCAAATCTGCACAGTAGTGAGCGCGAGGTGGAGCCGTGATATCAAGGTCCCGCCCTCACTCCTGCAGAATCGGTTAATTCAGTTTACTGCAGAACAACTTATGTCTGTGTGAAATAAGCAGTTATGGAATTAATTAAAGTTAAAGCTCCAAACTCCTCCTCCTGTCAATCATGAGGTCATACCCCCGTTTTTATAGCATCAAATAACTAACTTGAACTAACATCAGCGTGATAAAAACTGGCAAAAATGACCATCTTTGTAAAAAAATAATTTGAAGTGTAATTTGATTGTTTAGTTTGTCTCGCATCATTACTTGGAGAGGGCGGGGTTTATGACCAATACTGCAACAAGCCACCTGGAGGCGATTGAGGCGCTTTGGCTTCACTTTTCAGGACTCGTGTGGTACGCTTGGTTATGATGATGATTATTATCATTATTATTATTTTGTGGGATTGCTGTGTGGCTGATGGATTTTGTTGGTTATTTTTGTTGTTATTATCGGTCCCACTTTATATTAAGTGGCTTTAAGTACTATGTACCTACATTGAAATTAATCATTTGATACAATAGACTTATTGTGTACATACATGTTTTTACATTGTACTTATATTTAAAAAATATCAGCATGTAATTACAGCTGTAATTAATGTATGCAATTACATTTGTAATTACACTGTTAACCCTTTCCTTACACCTTAACCCACCCTTAAACCTACTCATACCACACCTGTCTCTAACCTTCTCTTGTCACTCCTCAACAGCAGCAAAAGTGTTTTACAATACAGCATCCACACAATAAGTACATTGTACTTATTTTTCGATGTAAGTACATAATACTTAAAGCCACTTAATATAAAGTGGGACCGTACTGTAAGTTAATATTTTATGTAGATTTGGATGGGATGGCAGGGTGGCTGATGGTTATTCAGTTGGTCAACCACCTAGCATACACCCAAAAACTAACTACACAGCCACATCCTGGCAACCACCCACAACAACTTAAAATGGTAGTGGTGACCAAGGCTGTAACCATTTAACTCTGAGGGGACCAAACTATTTTATTTTTTATTTTTTTTACATCACAAAAATGATGCTATATTTAAAAAAAAGAAAAGAAAAGTTTAGTAGTTTGCATCACTCAATATTACTTTTGGTTATTCAACATTTCTATCATGAAACGGTTTACAATTTACGTTTAGCTTCTGTGAACAGTAAAGCCCGGCACTTTGATTTGATTGGCCAAATCTTTGGGTGGGGGGTGGTGGGGGTGATCAAATCAAATCAAATATTGCAGTTTGGCGATCTTAATTTTCAATGTCTATGCTAGTTACGTCTCTAGTTACTTCTGCATGATCATGCAGCACTCACATAGTCTTCAGAAAATGTAGAAATCTAGTGATATAATTGTTGCTATGACTTCTTGCATGATGTAATTGCTGGGGAACTCTTCTGCCTGTGTGGATACAACTGATTAGCATGTACTTGTGATAATGTATTTTAAAAGAATGGAGTGGAAAATGTGGTGCAATTTGCATTATAAATGCCATAGGATCTACAAAGTAAATGGAGAACTATTCTGGGTGTCTTTGATGACTAAGGGGGTTCGGTAAGACTGCACTACATTAATGACTCGCTGGGGACGCAGAAGTGGCTCTCTGAAGTCTCAAGGATTAGTGTCGACTTTAGCTCTGCTGTTCATATTTACACATCTGATTGGGTATGAGTAGATTTTTTTTTTGTGCTAATATTTGTCCTCCATTCTTCCACATGCTTGCCTTGCATCTTCAGGCTATCACCAGCTCTGCCACTTGCCCCCAGTGGAGAGCTCAGCTGACCTGCCCCCATGGTTCTGCAGGAAGTGCATTTTTGCCTTAGCTGTGAGAGTAAGTCCTTCTTATCCATGTGTATACACTATATTCCCTTTCCGTTTCCATATAAATGAATGGGGATCAGGGAAAGTATGTTGCTGACATGTGTGTTTCATGTGTGTGGCAGAAAGGGGGAGCTCTGAAAAAAGGGCCAATCTCCAAAGCGCTACAGGCCATGAAGCAGGTGCTGACTTATAATCCAGAGGATCTGGAGTGGGACTCTTTGCATCGTACGAACCATCAGCAGTGCTACTGTTACTGCGGAGGACCCGGAGAGTGAGTCTGCCTCGTCTCTTCTCGTTCCGGACGTTTTGCGGTCTTCCTTCTTTCCCTGCTAGAGATCTAGGCATTATGAAAACACTGAATGGATGTCAGATAGTTAAACACGAGTTATACATTTTTGCCTGGTTTCACAGACAAGGCTTAAGCCTGGTCCCAGACTAAAATGCATGTTTGAGCTGTTTTAACTGAAAGCAACTTGTACTGAAATCTTAATAATATGTCAGTGCCATTGTTTTGAACTTTGACTTGTTGTCAAGGTGCACACCAGTAATGTTTTTTTTTTCTAAGGCAAATATATTTATAAAAGCTACTTAATTGCCCTAATTGAACTAAGGTTTAATCCTGGCTTAATCTAAGCCCTGTCTGTGAAACCAGGCCATTATGTTTGACAATAATGACAATATCCTCCAGAGCAGTGTTCATACCTACAAATTACGGTAGTCGCTTTTCGGCTAAATTCTACGTTTTGAATCAAAAATGTTGTTCGTGCAAATTGTATAGATCCGAAGAGTTTTTTTTTTTTTTTTGCAAACACAGTAAACCTCAAAAGAATTGAAAATGGGTTAATTTCCCAAAGACTGGAGTGAGACCATGGACGTCTCTCTTGTCGCTGCGATCTTTTGTGGCGTGACAGATCGCTGTAGCACCTCAGTTCAAGCGAGGCGGCAACACGGAGCACATGTGAACCAATCATCTCTTCCGCTTTACTAGTTACAACACAAAATAAACATGAATGAACATCAGAAGGTTGGGTTTTGAAGTTGTCCTACAGCCTTTTTTCTGTTTTCTCCAATTTAAAAAAAAATATTGAATACTTTCTAATATTGAGCCAATAGAGGACGCTAGGGCGCCCACATATTTTTCACCAGCCGCCACTGAAATAAGTTAAGCTGAAAATGAAAATACAGTCAATGCAGCAAATGTTTCATTAATTGGACTGATATGGTTTGTTTGCACATGTCAGTGAAATGCAGGAAAAAACAGTGAGGAAAGCGTGACAAATGCACTCGGTTGCCGTCTGCTCACTCAGCGCAAATCATTTTGATCAAAATAAAAAATGCATGTGTTATCCAACAAACGGCAGAACAGGGACTGTCGCTGGGTTTCCAAAAAAATACAGACCCTACTTGCTTTGTAGCAGTGGTCATCTCATCTGATTATTATATCACAGTCTGCCACACTGTTCAGGATCAGCTCTATATGTGCGCTGTGACACTGAATCAAATGAACTGAAACTTCATAAGTTAAACACAAGTTATACATCTTATGCTTTACTTAATAATGACAAGCACAGTTTTGTTACTGTTAACTACTTAAACTGAAACTTTAATTGAAATGAAGCTTAAATAAAATATAAATATTAGATGAAAACTTAAACTAAAATTTGAAATGGTGCCTTGGCAACTAACTAAAATAAAATACGTTTGAGCTGAAGTACTAAAACTAAAACTGAACTAAAAAGATTTAAGGATAAATAGAAATATACTAATAAAAATGACGAAAGCACATAGCAAAATTACTAAAACTTAAATGAAAATTCAATTGAAAACTGAAAATAATTAAGCGAATAATAAAATTAATGAATACCTCGGTTCCTCAAGGGGCTTTTAAAAAAAACAAACATTTTAAAGTTAAATTCATGCACTTTGAGAGTTCCAAATTAAGAGCTCCATCCCATATTCAGTGTGCAACTTGAACAAAGTCTGTGCATTTTGATATAGTGTCTCAGTCTACATTACACAACATAAAATACTAATATGATTCAATGACATAACACTTCAGTTGTTTCAATACTGGAAGAATCAGCCTTTTTGAACAAATCTCTTGAATGAATGATTCAATGACAAATACATTCTTAACAGTCACTTGTCGCCACCTACTGGTGAAACGATGTAGTTGATACAATCGTTATTTGCAGCACCAAGTTACTTTCAAAAGGTGATTTGGTGGTCTATTATAATCGCCACAGTAGAAATCAGTGTTTATATCCAAAGTATAAACTTTTATCCCAGTAGTTCTGTGATAAATGTAATATTTGCAACACAGAAATAATGATATTGTGTGGTTGAAAAGACGTTTCATACATATACATGACAACTGCTTTCTCTGGGTCGGCGGCAGCTCAAACACAGATTTGAATGTTCTTGTGTGATTCTGTTAAATGTTTAATAGACACAGGCGTTTTGTTGTCATTTAGGAATGAGATCACCTGGGTGTTTTAATCGAGATTGCAATCTTTTACTGGTTAACTGTGCAGCTCTATTACTCGTGCTTGGTCTATATGAGTGGTATTGGTGCGTCCCTACACATGTATTGTAGTTCACGCTCCAGCTTCAAGAAACATCCAGTTAATGCTGTGCTACTGGTTTTTCTATTGCTGCTGTTCTATAGACACACCATTTGAATGGAAAAAATAGAGATCTGAGCATCACTCCATCACACCACCCCCTTAGTTTTGCTTGTTCTTTTATTTTTTCATGAAATGTAATTGGTCTGTTTAGGTCTTTGTGCTTTGTGTCTGATAAGAAACAATCGACAGTTCATTTCTTATTCTCGATTGTCCCATCAGGTGGTACCTGAAAATGCTGCAATGTTTTCGCTGCGAGCAGTGGTTTCATGAGGCGTGTACGCAGTGCCTTCAGGAGTCCATGATGTTTGGAGATAGGTATGTACAGAGCTTCATTTATCACAAACTTTACCACAACAAAAGAACTTACATCTTTGCATCAATACTCTGCCATCCTTCAGTATTGATTTCTCATAGTTTCCCTCAAATCAATGAATTTTCCTGAAAAACAATTGGCTTTAGATCATTAAAGCAATGCTTTCAGTGATTGTGTCATGGCCGAAGGGTATTTTTAGGCAGAACTTGGAAGTGGAGTGCATAAAACCTGCTGGAAATCACTGTAACGCATAACATCATGTGGCATTTGGTTTTATAAAACAGCAACAACATTAATATGATGAATAAATAAATAATCAATAAATATTTAAATGGCTGAAGTATTTAAATAATCAAAGTAAACCATTCTTAGAGTTTTTGTTGAACCAACTGCACTCATGGCGAGCAACACGTTTTTCTGATTGCATGGTTTAATAAAATTAAATAATGAAATCTCATTGGTCGAAAATCCAGCTCCACATAGCTGTAAGCCTCTGATTAGCTGTGATTGTGTCATGCAGCTGAGTCACGTTCAGTGTGTACCGACAAATTGCTCGTTGCTGGAAATTGCTCTTTGGTGGCTTCGAACGGCGAATCGGTCCAATCAGATTTTAGGGTCGGCGTTTTCCGTTTTATAATGAAATATAAGCCGTTGCTTTTCAGAAAGACCAATGAATGCAATAACCAAAGTGAAATTCTATTTGCAACATCTCAACAGTGATGATTAGTGAATATTGCGACAAACTTTAATGCGTCCTCGCACACAGGCAAGATTACATGCATTAGGGGATTTTTTTTAAAAGATCATTATGACACTGTCAGGCACAATTTTTCTGTGGCCGCAGAAGCATTTGCACCTCTCCAAGGTATGTCATTTAAATGACTCCATTTTCTGTCTTTTCTCTCCCAGGTTTTACTTGTTCATTTGTGCGGTGTGCAATAAAGGAGTGGAATACATCAAGCGGCTGGCTCTCAGATGGTAAATGGGCAGCTCTTCTTTCCCCCCTCACGAGTGATTGTGCCCAGATCTGTGTCAGAATTATACAGTCAAAGTGTCGGATTTGATTGATACAGGCCGGAGCTCTCGATCCGGAGCTTTTTCTTTGGTGCTCCCGGCTATCTCAGAAAGTAAAGTGGGTTCGATGGGTTTTTTTCAGCATAGAGTTTGTCTAGACACTGATTCTTGCTTTTTGTCCCAAATGAGAAATAGCCATTTAAACCAAAGATTTGCTGCTGAGAGGATCTCTTATGATAGCAGGGGGATTACTCTTGAAATACAGTGAGCTGGATGTGCTGGATATTTAGGTATGAAGTCAGTCTCGGTTCGGATTTAAGCTTTATCCTTCTTAAAAAGTCTGGTGTGTTAAAATGGACCTTGCCTTGTGAACAGAACGGCACTCTATTTAACGTTTACCATGTGACATTTCATGCAGATTTTGGCAGTGTCATTTGATCTAAGAGCATTTCTGCTTTAGGTCTAAAACATCTTCAGCTTACTCTCACACTTTAGAGCTCTAAGTGGCATTATGCAGGAGTTTTTTTTTTAAACATTTTTTTTTTCATTTACAGGGTGGATGTGGTCCATCTTGCCCTGTACAACCTAGGAGTCCAAAGTAAGAAGAAATACTTTGAACTGGAAGAGATCCTTACCTTCATCAGCAACAACTGGGATCATTTCCAGATGGGCAAGGTTATATATTCAAGCTTTTTCTATCCAAGATCATTATAGGACAAAAAATTAAAGGTAAAGTCTGTAACTTTTAGGTAGTGATTTGTCTGGTAGATGATTGCGGTCATTTCTAGGAATTGAAAAGCAGGTCCTTTGAAATACGTAGTGAAACTTTGCCAGGTGTTTTATATATAAGAAAAGAATATATGTATTTGCAGTATAAGTACCAAAAACTATCTCAATATATTTTTACAGCTCATTTCTCAGGAGCTCTGCCAAGAACAGGTCGATTTTGGCCTGTCTAATTAATATTCATGAGCCTCTCTTCTGATTGGCCGGTTGTTTTCTGAGTGACGCACGGCCAGGCCAACCACAAGTAACTTGTAGTAAGCTGTGGCTTGGTGATGCTCACAACACAAGTAAGGTACATAAAACACCTGTAATGATGGTGATAAATTATTTTTTATTAAACCATAAACATTTACAAACATAATTTATGTTTAATTTAACATAAAAGCAAGCATAGGCTACTGCTGGCATGGTTTGGCTTGACAGAAACAACGCAAAGTGTGCTCCCTTAATAATTCCTATAAAGCTGACATCTTAGCTCATTGCGATCTCACAAAGCTCAGTTATTATCAATGAAGCTGACTGCACAATAAACCTTTCATAATGTCAACACTTTGTTTGTTATAATCAGAGGATTTGCAAGAAAACAGCACATATGTCCGTGATTATCTACATTGCTCAACGCTGCAAACATGTTATAAATAGAAACTCGTTCTGGCCTGTAAATCGTTTTTTAGTTTTAGTTATTCTTGTTGCTTTTGTGCAACATATGAATAACAATTTATTTGTTTTTAGATGTTTTATTTTTTAAATATATCTCTTTTGCGGGAGTCCCGCAAATCGTTTTATTGTCCCGCAACCCACACACACACACGAGTACCTTACCGCCCGTGCCGATCAGCGCTTTATAAGGCTTACACGGAGGGAAGATAAAAAGCGAATGCCATCGAAACTTTTTCTGAAGACAGTCAGTTCCCTCTTATACATTCATAGAATTCGCCTTTGGCTAAGCCACACCCTAGAATGTAGATTGACCAATCACAGCGCAGCCAAGAACGAGCTCCCACAGAGGTCCGACACTTTTTCACAGCGCTCCATTGACTTTAACACAGGCGTCTCATATTTTTGGTCTCAGCAGGCTATTACCGTCGTAGTTTTATCTAAAATATGGTTAAACGTTGTGCCTGGGGCATTTGTAACACAGATACGCATTTCCCAGAGTAGTTTGAGGGGGGTGTGCGTTTTTTTCCCTTCCCAAAACCGAAGTCAAATCCTGACAAGTGTCGTCTAGCACACGCTGCTAATAAATACAACGTTATACTCGCGTAGTCCGTTTCCTTTGTAATAACGATTATAGAAGTGAATAGAGACCTACCCAGCTTTGTATGAACAGTGTTGCTCCTTGATATTGTTAGTCCCAGCCTCCGTCTCGATTAGTAGGATATGCGGTGGTTCATTTTTTGACTGACCGGTATGCTTTTGCCTCTATTTGGATGCCTTGTTGTTCCTTGCGTTTCACCTGTATGTCATGAATATAGCCTTCGAACGTATATTGCAGCCCCTTTTGACTACTTCTATCGGACACTTTATTTGCTGCTTTATAAAAGTTTGATAAAATTTCAGCAGGAAGAGCTGTCACAGCATAAGCCATGTTGATACCAGAGCCCAGATGAAGTTTGTTTGTCGGACCTAGCAACAGTAACTAAGGGGGGCGGGGCTTAGCCAAAGGCGAATTAAATAATTCATTCTTAAATTGTTTCATATCATTTCTCTCAGCACTCTGCCTTCCGTCATGTTTTCACACAAACGAAACCTACGCTGCATGCTGCGCCTGCGTGAGACTTAAAGGATTAGTTCACTTCAGAATTTAAATTTCCTGATAATTTACTCACCCGCACGTCATCCAAGATGTTCATGTCTTTCTTTCTTCAGTTGAAAAGAAATGAAGGTTTTTGAGGAAAACATTCCAGGATTTTCTCTATATAGTGGACTTCAATGGGGTCCAACGGTTTGAAGGTCCAAATTGCAGTTTCAATGCAGCTTCAAAGGCTCTACACGATCCCAGCTGAGGAATAAGGGTCTTATCTAGCGAAACTTGTCGTTTTCTTAAATTAAATTAAAATAAATATATATATTACATAATGCGTGGCGCATCGCAGAGCTAGTGCAAGACGAGCATTTGTGGTTAAAAAGTATATAAATGTTTATTTATTTTTTTAGAAAATGACAGATCGTTTGGCTAGATAAGACCCTTATTCCTCAGCTGGGATCGTGTAGAGGCTTTGAGGCTGCACTGAAACTGCAATTTGGACCTTCAAACTGTTGGACCCCATTGAAGTCCACTATATGGAGAAAAATCCTGAAATGTTTTCCTCAAAAACCTTCATTTATTTTCAACTGAAGAAAGAAAGACATGAACATCTTGGATGACGTGGGGGTGAGTAAATTATCAGGAAATTTTAATTCTGAAGTGAACTAATCTTTTAATGCTGAAAATAGCATTTAAACAGAAGGTTTTTTCCCCTTTTCTTTGCTTGAATTATGTCTTTACTCATTCTGATGAAAACTGACCATGATGAAGTGCTTGATCAAAACTTAGAAGTCCCGATAGGGTTTTTTTCTATTGTTGGTTGTTATTTTGCTAGATTGTTTGTAACCACATCTGCATGTTCATAAAATAAATAAATAACCTCACATGAAAAGTATGTCTCGGCAAGCTACCTCCAATCAGGACGACTGGTAGCTCACGGGCCGCATGACCGCTTGTCATGTGTAATCTGAGAAAACAGCATTGCTAAATTGCAAGACTTAACTATAGCGAAGCCAATGGGCTTCATTTGTCTTCATTGAAACATGACAGCTCAAGGCAACAGCAAAGGAAATGTCTTATAATAAAAGCCCATATCACACCGTCAGTTTCTCTCAAAGACTTTCTCACCTATTTCAGCTCTCCAATACCCCTCTGTCTGAACGAGGCCAGTTTATTCTTGATGCCCTCAACAACTATAAAAGCAAGTAAGAAAAATGTTTTCCTGTGTGTGTTTTTATAAATATATTTAATATACTGTATATTAAAAAAAATGTAAGAACACTTTTCAATGTATATTTATTCTGACCCCCTTTTTTAGGTTTCTCTGTGGGAAGGAGATCAAGAAGAGGAAATGCATTTTCCGACTAAGGACAAGGGTCCCTCCTAACCCTCCATCTAAGTTGTTCCCAGAGAAGGCCCAGAACAGCGAGGGCCACAGGGGCCACAAAAAAGGGGCCAGCAGAAGCAGGTTCATTGTTTAATTTGCCTTATCAGTGCCTCCCATTTTTAATGAATGAGACCACTTGTTGATGTCACATGGAAACATTGAAATTCATCATGAGACTGATCCCAATTAAATCTTTTAATTGTTTCACAGTGCTATTTGTTTATTATTTATCCAGTCGGCTGATCATAACTGAGGTCTTTATAAAAGGGAATTTAGATGTTCGCAGTGCTTTGATAATGTAATGAATGCACTGAAAGACACTTGGCTTCTCCCCTATAATTTTATATTTGACAGCCACATCTCCTTTTTAGGATTCAATAGTTTTTGCTCTCAAATCTGTAATGACATGTTTAGTGGGTGGAGATGATGCATTGATTGACAGTTTATTTAGTTCAGCTGTTATTATGCTCAATTATGTCGACTGAATGTTTCTCTTCTTCCTCTGTTGCAGTAACTCTGTTCCTGCAGAGAAGCGGAGAAAGAAGAGGTCCAAGTGGCTGCTGGAGGATGCAATTCCTAATGTAAGCTTTTCACCCGGGTAACATTTCACTGCGTCACCAGCCGTATAACATGACCTTTCTTGTCTGGTTTAAATCTGTGTTCTGTTGTTGTTACAGTTACTAGGTCTGTATAATAAAAAAAGGTTCTGGGCCAGTTGCATAAACATTGTAAACAACTAGCAGTTAGCCAAGGGTTAATATATATCTGATTCAAAATAGGCCAGTCTATGAAATGATATTAAAAGGTTATGACCTTAAAGAACAAAAATGATGACTTACTTGTAAGACTAGTCTAAGCAGTTTATGAAACAGTGTATTTATTAGTGGTCGAATGATATGAATCGCTCAGTGGCTAACATCGGTATCTAGAGATGGCCAATACAATGGAGTTCAAAATGGAGGTCAGGTTTTTTTTTTTTTTTTATGAATGAAAACTTTATTACAGAATATTTAAATGCTGTTCTTTTAAACTTTCTATTCATCAAATGATTTTTTTTTTTAAAGTGTCATGGTTTCCACAAAAAAAATAAGCAGCACAACTGTTTTCAACATTGATAATGATAAGAAATGTTACTTGAGCAACAAATCAGCATATTAGAATGATTTCTGAAGGATCATGTGACACTGAAGACTGGAGTAATGATGCTGATTATAACAGCAATTATTATAACAGAAAACAGTTCTTTTAAATTGCACTAATATTTCGCAATGCTGTTTTGACTGTTTTTGATCAAATAACTGCAGCCTCGGTGAGCATTAGACACTTATTATTTCAAAAACATAAAACAATCATACCTAGCCCAAATTTTTGAACAGTAGTGGATTTCTGAACAGTAGTGGGGAAAAAAATCTGAAATTAAATAAACCCTAATTTTGCTAAGAAATATTTGAGAACAGGAAGTGTTTGATATCCATTCACAAGATTATCAGACACCGTTAACTGGCCAGTTGGGCATCATTAGCACAGGATGATAGTAATCTTAAAATGGATGCATAATTTATGGATTCACAAACTTAGTGTACCGAACCTCTTTGACCTAATATATATATATATATATCATTTTTTTATTTTTATTTTTTTATAATGATTTAACAGCATATTCACGGTTCTGTTAATCGTTATTTCATTTTGATGTTTTTATTTTCAATGTTTTATTTATTGTGATTTTACAATTTTATGATTTAATCATCAGCTTTTCATCAACTCACAAACACTGGCCTAGCTGATTTATATTGATCTATCACTAAACCATACACACACACACACACACGCACGCACGCACGCACACACACACCCACACCAACACACACACACACTAAATAATTCAGTTTGTGCAGTCCTCTTGAAATCTGATTCATGCAGAGGTGAAGTGTTGGACTTCTGAGACTATGTTTGACCTGTCAGTCCAAATCTGAGCTTCCCTTACTGAGATTTTGTGCTCTAGCACTTCTTGAAGTTTCCTGAATTCCTCGATAGTTCAATTTCATGCAGCCAATCGTTCATTTCTGCTACTTGTTTCTTTTTTTCTTTCTTTTTTTCTGCCATTTTCTACAAGGTTTCTTATGTACTGACTATTAAATTTAAATATGACCCAAGCGAAGTTTACTCTTGGTTGTCTTCTGGCTCTCTTCATCTCTCTCTAGCATCTTCCCTGCGCCCCGTGGTGATCTTCTTTTTATTCCTTGACGCCTGCTGCCATGCAGACCTTGCATTTCTCCCCCTCTTCTCCTGTGTTGTTTTGTCTCTTTCTCGCCTTTGCTTTCCCTCCCTCATATTTTTTTCTCTCCCTGTTGGTGAAGCTACTTTGAAAGCCATGTTACAAGCTACTCATGATTTCATGTAGCTGAACTCGAGTCAAACTAGCCTTTAGTGCAAGAATTCAGCTGCACTACAATCTACTAACAAAAAGTATTCACGCTACTGACAAAATCTATTGGGTTACGTCGCTACTTTAAGTTTGTTTCTCCCCAACCCTCTCATTCTGTCTTTCTAAATTTTCTAAAAAGGATTACATTCATCCTCTGAGGCTTTTAACTGACAAATCCTTCTGAGAGGTCTCCAGTCCCCAGACATGCTTTACTTGAACTACACATCTCGACACTCCAGGCAGCACGGCTAATAATGCCAAGAGCAACTTCAAAGACGGCATTAGAGTGACTGTAACTACCATGACGGCTCTGATCGTCATAATCAAAGCTGTGGTTATCGTCATTGTCCAAATGACAATGAGTCGATGCGGTGAAATGAATTTAACGTTGCATTTCATGCTTTGTTTGTGACCTCATCGCAGAATGACCTCACCTCTGCCTGGGGCACCAATCATCACATGGCCAACATCTTCGACTTCACGCTGGACGAGCTGCAGAGTTTAAAGAGGTGAATTGAACTTTTTGTTTGTTGCCCTTTTTTGTTGCTAAAATCATTCACACAAGTCCAAAGCTTTTTTATTTCATTATTTTATTATTATTATTATTATAATTTGTTTTATTTTATTGAAGCAAGGTGAATTGGGATTGGCCACTGGTATGAAATAAATATAGAATTAAATGGTATATTATAATGTAAAATTCAACTGATGTGTGGTCACAGATGTGAGTATATAATGACTTTGATATAATGTTTATCATCCAATTAGAATATAGTCAAAACTATTATATATCGATAAGAAGTATAAAATATTTTATAATATTAAAGATTTTTAAGGCAAGGCAAGTTTATTTATATAGCACATTTCACACACTATGGCAATTCAAAGTGCTTTTACAGAAAATAATTAAAATAATCCTAAGATATAATCAAAAAAGATGAAGTATTTAATTCACATGTTTTTTTTTTTTAATTGTCCACAAATAGCCTTTACCTCATGAACATATAGTGTAAAACTTTTTTGTAATTAAAAATAACTATACCGTCATGTATAAGTTAGTTATTTTTGCTGAAAAACGTTTACACTATATATATATATATATATATATATATATTAATATCTTTATATAAAATATTGGTCATACCACTCTTCCTTAATGTGAATAAAATCATCACAGTAAGATAGTTTATTAATCCACGTTTGTTTTTCAAGTGTTTCGCATTTTAAAATTGGTGTGGAAAAGCCGTAATATTTCATAATTGATTTGTCGTGGTACTAGTTCATTATTTACCCTTGTCCTCTTAGTGACCTAATAATTCATTAGGACACGTCGTAACAATTAAGCACATAATACAGATATCTGCATGCTTCGGGTTTGATGGCTCATTTGATACGACTGCCCTTTCATTTTTTTTGATAAAGTCGCCTCACCTGTGCTAAAACTGGCAGAAATGAATCGTCCCCTTTCCGTCAATGTACATAATGAGGTCTCAATCAAATTCAGTCTCACGGCAACAGACGGCACGCTTAACCTTTTCTCATTACCTTTGATTTGAATCCTTAAGCATCTATTTATTGGCTTTCGAACAATCATGCTCATTTGCATCCATTTTCCTTTGAAATATCAGAAAGGTCTTTCACTGTTTCCCCAATCACAACCCCACCCCACAGAAAATATATTTTTTTTATCAACACGGTTGGTGAAGCGATTTAATTATACTTTTCTGTAAAGGTTATCATCTCTCAAACAGGCCTGAATAATGAGAGAATTGGAAACACTATTGGGGCAGACAAAGCTTTGAGAGGCGAAAGCGGCTGTCTGGGAGGGATTGTTGAAGAGTATAAAAGAGAAAGCTGGAGTTGGTTTCGGCCATAATAAAAAGGGCACGTTGGGTTTCATCACAAAGCCGTGAACTGTAGTTAATGACTGCCATCCTTTGAATGGTAGTCCTGATAAACTCTGGTGTAGTCACAATCCCAGCGCTGTATAATGTGTTGAATAGCAAGCAGCAGGTCGGATCAACTGTATTCTTTTGTGTTCTTCAGGAGCCCTTTTGCTTTGGCCTCTTGAGTATGACTGAGAAAGATTTAAGATTAGTAACATGAAGTCAAATTGAAACAACATTTTCTCCAATTTGTATTGTTTTATGTGACTATTTGTGATTTATTTTGATATAATATAATAATAGTATTTATTATTATTTTGAATTGGCTTTTTCAGTTTTAATTTTTTGTTTGTTTGTCATTTTTATTAGTTTTTAAAATAGTTTTATTTAGCTTTAATTTATTAAACTTAAACTTAATTTATTTGAATTAGGTGCCCAATTTTCTTTTAAGTTTTTCCATCTAACGTTTATATATTTTATTTTATTTCAGCTTTATTTTAATTAGCAAAAAATTGTTTTAGTTAACAATAAAAACACTGGTTTCAATCAATTCCTCATAAGTAAAATCAAGGCCTACCTATTTGCTGTGAGATGTGACAATATGGAAGTAAAAAGGGTTGCTAACTGTGTGTTAACTTTCATGTTGACTGTAAGTATGTGATGGTTTTGGTTTTCTGTTTTTTGATTCTTTCCTTGTCTCTATATCTCTTTATGGATTTGTCCATCTTCATTCTTAGCACCAGTTCAGGACAAACATTCAGTTTGGACCAGGACTCCACCGACGCAGCCAGTACTTCTGGTTCAGCCACCACCAGCGTCTCCTATGACTTCAGGTACTTTTCAGTTTCTCAGTTTCTTCAGATCTGCAAATTAACAATGTTATGTATTACTATTTTCTAAATAAAAATAATCTTTGAAATGTTTTCTATATTTGCCAACTCTCTGTGGCACTGACTAGATTATAATAACCATGTTCTGTCGGAGGGTCAAAGCAGACATAATACAGTATATATATACAGTATTTATGCACATATCTTTACACAGTGAGGCACCTTAACTCACCCAAGATTCGCACCCTCACAGTGTTGCAGAAAAATGAAGATGCATCGTGATTTTTTTGGGAATCAGATTGCGACTTTTTGAATTGAAATAGAATCAAATCCCTAGGTGCATAAAGACACCCACCCCTATGTTGTATATATATATTTTTTTATGTATGTAACAAAAAAAAAAAACACTTGTGAATGTTAATTTAAATACACACTCTTACAGTATGTTAGGTTTAAGTTTGAATGTTCAAAAAACACATTATTTTTCACATATTTTGAAAAGCGCAATGTGCTCTGATTGGCCGGCTGTACCAGTGTATTGTGATTGGCCAACTGCTTTGAGCGTGTTTCGTAAATGTCATGCTCCTAATGGCGCTTTTCCACTGCTGGTACGGCTCGGTACGGTTCGGTACGGTTCGACTCGGCGCGGAACGGTTCGGCTCGCTTCGCTTTTCCACTGCGTGGTACGACTCGACTCGGTACGGCACGGTTCGGTTCGCTTTAGCTCGGTTGCTTTTCCACCGCAGTTAGTACCTCTTCAAAGTGGGTGGGACTGATCGTTATTTTGTCCCTACACTGTTTGTAGGTCCGGTGATAGCCGTGTGCGGCTAAGAGCTGAGCTACTTCTTGGAACACTTTTTCATTCCGTTTGGCCCATCCAGCTCTCGCTGGATCCGCTCCTCGGCAACCAACGAGAGGAACGTCTGCACCTCGTCCACTGACCACGATTCAACCATTTCTTTTTAAAGTTTAAAAAACAGATGCTACCGCGTTGGCTGTTGTCTACTGGTTATTTAAATCTAGCGGGTTTAGTGTCCAATGACGCTGGTAGTGACGATTCTGTCTGACCAATCAGTGATCTGCAGTGTTTTTACGTCACATTTTAGTACCGGTACGGTACGCTTGGAACCTCAACAGACCAGGTACCATTTAAAGCGAGCCGAAGCGAGCCGTACCGTACCGGACCATGCAGTGGAAAAGCACCACAAGTGAGCCGTACCGAACCGAACCGTACCGTACTATGCAGTGGAAAAGCGCCATAATACTAACTGTGAGTTTCAACACACTACTAACGCAACTAAATGAGGCCTCCCCTTTTTTTGTGTATGGCTTGGGTGGTAATTTTTTAAATGAGGAATATTTTGCCATGTTCCCGAAAGAAAACTCAAGACTACAACAGAGGCGTTCAGAACAGAGGGAGTTCAGAACAGAGGGAGTTCAGAAACAGTGTGCACTTATAGTGAATAGCTCCCTTTGGAGTGAATTTTTACCTTTGCAGACATATTTCATGCTCAAACAGCAACACTACACACGAGAGAAAGTTGAAAATGAAAAAAAGCATAATAGGTCCTCTTTAAAAAGGAACTGAATGCATTAACATATTAGCTAATTGAACGCATCGCAGCTGAAATATAAACTTGTTTAGCCACGGGGGTGTAGATTTAGCAGCTGGTGTGATGTAATCCTTCACAGGCTGTTGCGAATCACCCGTACTCTCGTACATCCTTGCAACAGTGCGATTCAAATAAGTGAAGTTAAAGCCATGCATGTTTTCAGTGGACCATTTTCCGAACCCGCTGGTCCCCTGTTGCCATGGAAACCACGGATGCTAACCCTGTACTACAACTTAAGTGGTATTGCGGTTCCATTCAATGCGAGCTTGAGGTGTTCTGGGAGGTTCTAATTTGTCTTGACTTTTGAAGTGGTGACATCAATGATATCATCTAAACCACTGGGCCAGCAGGGTGCCTCTAAACGCTTTACTTTTTAATATACATGAGCTCGAGCAATTGTCAATTTGACTCGGGCTCTGGAATGACCATGGTGGGTTTGCTGGAATTCCAGGCCTGAATCCTCTACACCTTTCATCTTGCTCTTTCACAAGTGTCCTCTTCACGGCTACTGCAGCGTAATCAATATTGCTGTAGTGGGACAATTTGGCAGCGCGGCTGTCACTGTAGATTCTCACCTCCTCTGCTGGGGTTGCACTCCGCTGCCCACAAGTTAAAGAGGAATAACAGGCGTCCATCAACACCTGATGTTGTGTGTAAACCGCTTCTGACAGCTCGCAGAGATATATGGTCAGATTATGGGTTATTTATGGTTATGGCCACTTGTTTGCTCCTGTTTATTTTAAAGATGGAGTCAGTGGAAGCTGAAAACGGGAGTGAAACCATGTCTGAGCCGAGATTGCCATTAGGCAGTTAGGAATTTTGATGTCGGCCTGTCAGCTTTTGAGGTCTCGAATCTGGCTTTCCTTTAGCGCTGAAGGTCAGAGATATTTTCCAGGTATTTTCAACCTCCCCTGTGGCATGTTAGCAATTTACCACAGATTCATTGGTGTTATGCAGTTTTACCCAGACTCATCCCTCAGTGTGTATTCATTTAAAAGTAAACTTAAAATGAAAGTTGAGGGGTTTAAGAGACAGGGTTCACTTGGTCATGAAAAACCTGGAGATAGCAGGGAATTTGACATTTTTAAAATGGAAAAGTCTTGAAAATTAATTTATAAAAATGTGAAATAAATTGTAATTTCCCCCCTTAATTTGTTTAATATGTAATATTTGATGTAATAAATAATATAAAATCTTTTTTCAAAATTCTTAATATTTAGGATTCACACATAATATATTTAAAAAAATTATTTGTATTTTATAATTATATATTATGTCAATAGTGAATATGTATTTTACTATTTATGCTCATGCTTGAGTAGACTTTTTAATAATAGTTTTTTTTTTTTTTTTTTTTTTTTAATTATGTGAATTCAACATGAAAATGATCTGCAAAGTTGTCTGAATTGTTGTTTTGAGATGCAACTATTTTTTTTTAGATGGGTACATTTCCAGCATTTCAATTATGATTTTTACAATTTATATGATAAAATGTGTTAAACAGATTCAGTGTTATCTGTGCATGAAATAATCATACAAAAGTAACAAGATTTGACTGGCCACAGCCTGAGTTTAAAAAACAAATCTAACCGATTTTAAATGATTTTTAACTTGTTTAGCTTCCATTTATAAAAGTGGGTAACACTTTAGTTTAGGGTCCAGTTCTCACTAATAACTAGTTGCTTATTTGCATGCATATTATTACTAGTATATTGGCTGTTTATTAGTACTTATAAAGCATATATTAATGCCTTATTCTGCATGATCTTATACTACATCCCTTAATCCTACCCAATACCTAAACTTAACAACCTCACTAACTATTAATAAGCCGTAATTAGGACTTTATTTACTATTAATAAGCAGTAGTTTATTGAGGCAATAGTTAACAGTTAGTTAATAGTGAGAATTGGACCCTAAACTAAAGTGTGACCTAAAAGTGTTTACTGTATATTTGTTGATTGTGAACAATAACACATTCCTTTAAATGAATAGGTCACCTAATAATTTACTTAATTATTATTTTTCCTCATGTCATCAAAACAGCACTGACATTTTTATCTGCTTAAGATTCTAAATAATTATTAGAAAAATAACGACTATTGATGACTAATGACTAATAATGATGATTTTTATATGCGGATGAACCATTCCTTATGAAATCTTTTTACCTCTAGCCTGTTCCCTTTCGTCTTCCTCACAAAGCTTTATTTTCATTGTGGAGCGTTATTGACACTGTCGAGCAGAGGTTTTTTTCTTTTTTTTTTTCTTTTTTTTTGAGTCACCACTTCTTCTGAAGCTCTTCAAATTCCTGGTAGAGATGCCTCATGTCCTGCAGGCCAGATACTTGTACAGTTAGTAATCCCTTATACTTGTCCTGTATTTTTTTTTTGTTTTTTTTTGTCACCCACTGCGCTCGGCCTGGAGAAATCACAACCAAAGAAAGCAAAGGCCTGTGCGCAGAACATGAGTTGGATGGATGGCTGGTTAGAGACTGCCAAACGTCCCCACTCACTCTTTGAAATCTTTCCCATAGTTTGTCTTATTTATTTTAGGATATGGAATGCTCATTAGTATTCTTGGAGTGTTCCTTAGGGTGTTTAGAAAGAGGCGGAGAGAGAGGGTGGAGGAAAATAAACACGACTTGGATTTTCTCGACTGGAAAAGTTGTGAGGGTCGACAGATCCCTGTCCCCTACTGTGCATCCTAGTTGTGGGCTAGATCAAACACTTCACAAACACATATCTGCTTTCTGTGCTTGGCTTTCATGTACTAATACTGTTTAGCTCTACATCCCATTTTAGCTGCTGTAATGATTCTGAAATGGAGGTTCTCAGCATTGGATTTTGATATCTTGCTGTGATTTCCCATGTTACACATGCCCTTGGGCAGAAATGTGTGGTCATTACGAAGCTTATGCAGATTGGAAACTCCCCAGAAGATTCGCTGAATGAAAAAGAAAAACCTTAAAGTCCAGTTCTGCTGTATGACCTTTAAAATGCCACAACGCCCACAGAGGCAAGTGAAAGGGGACGGCGAAGTAAAATTCAGTGTTAAACAGGGACATCTTGTGGTGGACCGTTTCAGTGCATCTATGCAACTGCACCTTTTTTACATTAAAGTCATATTTTTTTGTTGGATAATACATAGAAAAATATTTAAGTAAGCACTTTTTACCTGAAATAAAATAATAGTACAAAATACTAATATTTGTAGTTTATAGAATGTATACTGAGCAGTTTGTATACTGAGTGTATTTATTTATTTTTCCTCACTCTCTTTTTAATAATAAAATGATAGCAGCAAGTATGCAGCCGGTAGTAAGCAAGCACTCCGTTCTTGATTTGTATCCGTCAGGATTTGGATTGTGAAGATTTCAATCTCCTCTGGTTACATGAGCAGAAAAGATTTGAAATATTATGAACAAACATTTTTTCCGGTGACTGGCAATTTCTTATGCTTCTTATGTTCTTTACAGGAAAAATGTGGGCAGTCGGAAGAGGAAGTTGCCCTCCTCTAATTACACTGTGCTGGCCACAAAAAGAGAGATGGTGGAACGTGAGCTCAGCCCCATCAGCATGCCTGGAGAAGAGAGTAACGTCATGATGGAGAACAGCATCGACAGCCACACCTTTGAGAGCATCAGCGAGGACGATTCTTCGCTGTCTCACCTCAAGTCTTCCATCACCAGCTATTTCGGGGCGGCCGGCAGGCTCACCTGCGGGGAGAAGTATCAGGTTCTGGCTCGTAGGATCACACCTGAAGGAAAGGTGCAGTATTTAGTGGAGTGGGAAGGAACCACACCTTACTGAACATCACAGAACAGCAGATGGATAACTCCCCATAGTCTTTCCCTACATCGCTTTTCTGAAAGCCATAGTTTCAGAGCTCTAGTTTTGTTTTTGTTGTTTCCCCACAAACCACATAAGTGTTTTTTTTCTGATATTCTGGTCTTATATCAAGTCTTTGTTTTTCTTGAAGTCATTTACAGTGTCTTTTTAGGGCACTTTAAACATCACAAACATGAATCAGTCTGGTAACGCATACTCACTTTACACAGTATAACAGCCGGTATTACAGTAGGTAGCAGATAAAGGACAGTATTACGTAACATGAAGTCATTCCAGTTTAGTTTTTCAGATTCAAACCGTTTAAGAGCATTCGCCCCTGTGAGTTTCAGTTAAGTTTTGAGTTTAATAAAACATGGAGCGCTCATCTCCAAGAGTATTTCTGCAGAAGGAATATATAGCGACATTTATTTGTTCACCTAAGATTAACAGTGGTACTTTTTAGCTGTTAAAATATTAGTCAGCACTTTCGTTCTTTCCTTTTCAACCATAATATTTGAATTTGTTCTTGGTGATTATATAACCAAAGTGAAGCAAATATTGCTTTGAGAAGTATTTTTTTTTTTTCTATTTTATATACTTTTGTATGCTCTGGCATGTCAGATTGGATATACAAGACCTGCTTTAAAAAAGCAGAAGGAAACCGATCGTCTGCATTTCATTTCAATAGAATCTAGGCTCTTTACCCACATGTGACCGTCAAATCAATGTTTTCTACAAGCTATCCAAAGATTGTTGTTATATTTGAGCTGGATCTGTAAGGGGATTCGTCCACTTATCAGATTATTGGATTGACTGGAAAATTGAAAGTAATGTGAAGTTTTAAAGCTGTCAGGTTCTATCATTTGACTTCATTAGTTTTATAGTACACAACATTACGGTATTAAAAATACTTTATTATTTACATGTATATAATTGGATATAAGATTAGCCCCATTTTATTATTGCACTATTAACATGTTTTATCAGCTATGCAAGCTATTATTGGATAAATGTACCTATATTTTCTAATTGATTTTAAAGGAAAAAATGTATAAAAATATATTTCAAGTATTTACTTTTTACTTTTATAATATTACCCCCAATGGAAAAGCATTTGTGAAATTGAACACAGATTGAACAAAACAATTTTTTTTTTTTTTTATTAAGTTTTTGTCAACTTGATCACATTTAAAGAGGAGTTTTATATTTTGGTTACGAGTTTAACAAGGTTCAGAAGAGAGACAAAATGTATTTGTATAAGATTAAAATAAAATAGTTTTGAATGCTTTTATGACTATTTCTATACATCACACTCAACGTTGTACATGGTTAACATGTACGTTTTTTTTGGAACAGTGTTCAAACATGTTAAATGTGTAAACTTGCATGTGTCATTATTCATTCATTCCTGTTTCAGACCATTAAAACAGTTTGTCAGCAATAATTTTAAAGGTGTGATCTTGTGTGTTTGTACCATCATTTTCACAGGTGTGACATTCTTTATTTTGCATAATACACAAATATAACTGTAAATGTAAACTGGGAGGTACAATAGAATGAGAAGAGAATGGCACGTGTCACAAGTATAAAATTGTTTGAGGAAAATATATTATTTCTTGCCAAGAACATCTGCTTTAATTTCCTATAAAAAAAAGTAATAAATGCATAACCCCTGTGTGTCAATGACACGGTCGTCATGGGGTCATAATTTACACATCCTGTGACAAAAGGTTAACTCATGAATATTAATTACGTGATGCTGACGTTCCTTGTTAACCTTAGAGCGTCCACTCCTATGAGAGCGTCCAGTAAAGTAGTTGAATTAATATTCATGAGTCGCAAACTTTCAACGTCTGCCTATCACCCAATCAGGTAGGCTTACCGGGCGAACGTAACGTTACGCAACTAATATTCATGAGCCAGGCCTGCACGAATTTATGTTTGTTACTTGAGAGGAAGGAAACAAATGAATAAGAGAAAGGCTAAATCTAATTTCTGTGACATTTGATGTAATATAATCAGTGTATTACAGAATTCAGTAGCCCACTAACCTGAAAAATACAAAACAAAAAAGAGAGATTTGTGTTTGTGGACAGATTAGTTACTTTCTTCGCCAGAGAGTTTAATCACTTAATTGAATCAAGGTATTACATGACGTGTCTTGTCCCCTTCACTCTCAGTCTCGGTGACCCGCGCGCGCGCCTCATACGGGTCAACAATCTGCAAACACAAACCAGTGTCATTCGTTTTACATAATCCAAAAGTTAATTTTGATGGCGCATTCAGTCATTGTGAGGCGTCCATCAGGTGTGCAAATGTCCGGGAACGTTGCATGTTGAAAAGTGCACGCTGGCGACATGTTTAGTGGTCCTAATATGTCACCGAACATCACCCGATGTCAGCACCAGGGCTGGATGAGGGTCATCGGTGAGTAACCTACATCATTTGTTTCGAGGCTGAAACGTGCTTTCTAAAGTACTATTTGATATATTATCAATACGTTTGCTTGTATGAAGAAGTTTGTCTGTCATGTGTTTACCGTGGATGTTTTTTGTTTGTTTAGTTTTTTTTTTTTTGAGCATATTAGGTCGACTGGGGCAGTCAGTCAGTCAGTATTTCTAATATGGTACATTGATTTTTTTTTAAAGTCAATTCCTGTATTTACACTTCTTACAGTCTCTACAAAAAAACTATTAAACATTATTACATTAAAGATACAGTTAAACAGACTTTTTGTCATGTCTAAGCATGTCACTCACTCTTGTCATGGTCTTTAAAAAATGTATGATTAAAAAAAAAACATTAAACAGCAAAAATGTTAAAGTATGCAATGGACAAACATCAATCCATTGATCAGTCAAAAAAAAAAATAGTGTTATGAATTTCTGCGATTTTAAATTACATCTACTACATCATATGTGACAACTTGCCCCAACAGCCTGACATTTATGATACTTAGTCACAGTTTAACGTTTCAGACAAAATCTACCATTATATTGTTGACTGTTATCTGAATGTATGTAAATGTTGTCTTCAAGTGTTCACTTGTTTACCTGAAATGTATAGTAAAGCAATACATATTACAATTTTAGTTTGGAGGACAGAATTCACCAAAAAGAAACCAACATTGAAAAAATCAGGTCTCAAGTCTTTTATAGAGTATTCATATTTTACAGAGTCTTACTGCAAACAGATGTCTTCTAGAGTATTTCATATTTTTCTGTGTCTCAGGAATAGAATATGTATATCTCAGTGTCTTGCCCTTTAGCCAGCAAAATTTAATAATTTTCCTAATTATATAAAAACAGTTCTGAATGTCACAGGATTGTGGCACAGTCACAGAGGTGCATTACAACAGCCTAAAGTGTAGTCTTTTAAATGTTCTTTTTAAACTCAGTAAATTAACTTAAAGAAATTGAAGGCTATCTAATTCAGTTAACCTAGCATTGTGCTTTCATACAAAACAATAGTCATAACTGAATCTAGGCCAAGCATGAAGGATTGTCCATTCATAGAGCTGTTTTCCAGTTGGCTTTATGGCCACGTCACCTTCTGTTTTAGCTGCTTAGACTCACACTCTTTGGTCCTGCTGTGGTTGTAATTGATCCATGAAGGCCTCATCTTCTTGTCTCATTTCTCATACGATCCAAAAAAAATTCTGTTTTACAGACATGAAAGGTTCATCAATCCACTGGATATCTTGTGGACGGCCACTATCAGAACCAATCGGGTGGCAGGTCAAGTTTTGCTTGGTTGCAGAATGTCAACTAGTTCTTCTGGACAAAAGAGAGGTACACACACACACACACATAAAGACATACTTAATCTTAGTTATTGAGACTTTAAAAAAGAATGCGCTGTGAATCCTTTTGATTATGACTTCACATTTAATGGCACCCTTTAAACTCAAGAGGGCAGCACATGTCAACGGGTCAAAGTAACAGGTTAGAGCACAGAAGATGAGCTTTCTTCAGCCTATAGAGTCTGTATTGTAGTCCTTTGCCCACCAACACTATAACTCTATGAACGGCTTCTGTGACCTTTCCTTAGATCAGTCCATTGCTGTTCCGAGAGCGCCGCGCTGAATCTTGCACTGTATGGCTCCTGCGACGTAGCACCAGCATTCCCGAGGGAGTTCAGATCCGTAAGGACCAGAGCACTCAAACCAGAAATAGCAGTGAGTAGGATCTGCTTGCACACCTGTTGCAGTGAAAAAAACAGTTTGATGACAATTAAACTCTTATAACAGTCTTTAAAGGTAATAGAGTGGCAAAGTGGAAGACAAAAGTAAACATTTGATCACTTGATTGCTGCTGCCAATCTGCGCTGCTTTTACCATAGTATCTCTATGCTGAGTCTAGTACACTGTTCTAAATGAGCGATTTTGACAAATGACCTGCTCATTGCTGTGCTAAAGGCAGGGATAACGTGTGCAAGTTAATACGATTTGGCCACTATTTATGTAATGTTTCAGAATATATTATTTATTTTACTCATATTAGCAGATGTTTAGTGATATGAACTTCAAAATTATACCCTCGCCTTCATTGTGTTAAAGTTCAGATGTGACGCCAATTGACAGACCCGTGAAATGGAGCATGATGGAACGCACTGTAGACTCCACTGTTTTCTGTTCGTCCAGATCTGTCTCAGACAGGCTGCAGACCAGTAATTTGCAGTGGGAGGCATAATTATGATGGTGTTACAGGATGGCTATTGTTTAGAATTGCCTAATAGGGGCTCTGGTTCACACTGCCATTGAATTTGGGGACGAGACACATTATGCCAACGGTTGCTTTGTTAAAAGGTTAAAGAGATCTATTGCATTAAATAGGCCAGCATGTTTATATAATAGCTAGATAAAGTTCAATTGTTTATCTATCTATCTATCTATCTATCTATCTATCTATCTATCTATCTATCTATCTATCTATCTATCTATCTATCTATCTATCTATCTATCTATCTATCTATCTATCTATCTATCTATCTATCTATCTATCTATCTATCTATCTATCTATCTATCTATCTATCTATCATTATGTCTGTCACAGTTAAAAAAAAATGGTCTTTATTAAAACATGATTTGAAACCCATTTCCCCCAAGAGTGTCATATAAATGATATATGCACACTAACTTTTCAAATTTGAGGTTCGTAAGACTTTTTTGTTTATGAAAGAGGTCTCATGCTCACCAAGGCTGCATTTATTTGCTAAAAATACAGCATAATATACAGTATAATACATTTTATTAAATTTTATTTAATTAAAAAAACAAATTCTTTGATGAATATACAGTTCAAAAGAACAGCGCCTATCTGAAATCGAAATATTTTGTAACAATGTAAAAATCTTTACTGTTACTTTTGATCAATTAAATGCATCCTTGCTGAAAAAGTAAGTAGTTCTTTTCAAACTTTTAAATGGTAGTGTATGATCATGGGTAGATCCTAAAAAAACTGATTTGGCAAAAGATCTCATACATTCCAGACTGTTCTTCAGATCTCAGTGAGATTCTTCTCTGTTGTGTGAGCCGTAGTGTCACCGCAGCTCAGCGTTGTGCTAATGCTTGTGTCAGACACTGGCAGCTTGTTGCTGACTCAGCAAATGTCTCTGTGCGTTTACTCTGCACACCCCCGCAGAGACACCGGCATTTAACACCCCACACACACACTCCAGTACATCAGCGGCATCCTAATCTGTGTCGTAGCTCTTAAGAGTAAGGCACTTGATATCCATATGTGGTTTGAAATCCGATTAAAATTGGATTTTTGGAAATATGTTGCAGTATGATCGGATTTCAAGTTTCAGAATCTGTCCTCATTCAGGAAGTGAAGTCTGTAAGGTCTTAAAGTGCTGTCTGCTCTTGTTTGTAGCATTAACTTTGTTTTGGATCATGGTTGAGTGAACGAGTGAGCAGTTTTGAAGAAAGTATATTTATAAACATTAATAATGCCTCTGAAGCACCTCCCCTTGAATCAGAATAAATTCTCGAATTATGTTGTACTTTAAAATCTTGAATTAATGATATCTGCAATACATTGATGTTGGTTCTGTTCTGTTTACCCTAAGGGGGGTTATTGCTGCTCTGCATGGATGCGCAGGGAGTTCTTGCCCAGAACAGAACTATACCGCCAATTCAAACTCTATGCAATTGCCAGTCGTATTTGACGATAGTGGTCCTCCTGACAGAATTCCAGTTTTCTGCCCCCTCTTTACACAGTAACAGCTCTCTTATGAAATAGGCATAGATATAGAATCATTTGGTGCTGAATGGACTATTATACTGATCCATATTGGTTTCATTACGTGCAAAATGTGAACAATTGGATTCTCAGTCATTTTCGAACTTTGTAACTTGTTTTTTTTTTTTTTGGTGCAGTTTAATAAAGTATTTTTATTAAAATATTTGCCAGCCTTAATCCTCCGGTCAAGCCCAGGACTTAAATTTTATTTATTTATTATTATTATTAATTATAACTTGATTATAAATTAAATTAACAAAACAATTTTTTTTCAAGATTAAATTAACAAGACAATACAATGAGGTGTAAGGATGGTAGAAAGGCATGCTCTGATAGAGAGAGAGAGAGAAAGCAAGTAATCAAGATTTAAAGGGAAAAAAATCCCTGCTGTGTCTTTAAGAGCTCTGGCGCTCATGTGGGAGTGAGTGGGGCCCAGAGAAGTGGCTCAGCCCAGCACAGATCTGCTCCGACTGCCAGAACAGAGCGCAGGCAGGCTGCACGGGAGGCAGCGCTCTTCTGGCAAACGGGTGACGAGGCAGAGAGAGAACCGTTGCTGTCTTCCCCTCCCCTGGCACTGAGAGCATGTCTGATTTTGCCTGTCTTTGAAGTTATGGAGTTGGACAACAAACTTGCGCTGGACGGCCACCATGGTAAGAGGAGAACTTGGATACACTTTTAACAAAGCACATGAAGTGTTGAGAGCCAGTGATGTGAGCTTGTGTATGTGGGGCTGTGAAACAGATTAGTGCAGGTTGCTAGAGCTTGTCCGCTTTTTGCAGTTTTTGTATTTTAACAACTGTGATCTACAGAATGTGTGTAATTATGTCCTAAAATGTGTCTTCTTCAGTTAGGGAAGGGTTTAGAACATGTTTGTTAACTGAACGGATGAAAACACTGTAACATCAACAGATGCGTTCGCTCAGGTGGCTCCTGTTACATCAAGACAGGCTGAAGCCTTGACATGCGTTAAACCTTACCTGAAATTTGATCTACAACAGGCCAAGAGTTCACTTTTCTGTCCAACAGCACTGAAAACCATTACTTACAACATTACTTCAACTTTCTGTGTGCACCAGAAGCATTTGAATTAGTTTATATTTAATTGATATAAAAATAAGTTGAATTCGTAGATGCATTGAAATGTTGCTATGAAACCTGTGCCAGCCTGTTATGTTCGAAAACATTTACACCACTGTATTCAGGAATCAACTAGTTCTGGTTGTAGTTTTGTTGATTAATGTATTTTCAATGAGGCTGAATACACCCTCAGGACTGTTTTGAAGGATTTATTGCTGTCTATGTTCATGCTGATGTGACACTCATGTAGGCTGAGATGAACTTTAGAGCGATATGTTGGTGCGTTCATGCCATGTCGTAATTACCTTAACGATTCTGAACTGTAAAAAGCCTTCACATGCTTGAACGTGTAATTACAATGTGTAAACTTGTAATTGAGAGCTACGACTTGTACCACGTGGCCACTGTACCACCTGACCACTGCAGGTTTAAGGTGTGTTCAAATTGAAGTGGCGCTGTGCAGACAATCGGTGTATGACATCAAAGTACCGCGAGAGCGACTCGAAAGCAAACGGAAATGCATTTACAGTAATTATGACATGGCGTGAACGTAGCATGTGTCATGGACCCTTAAAGGGATAGTTCACCAAAAAAAATTAATTCTGTCAACGTTTATTCACCCTCAAGTTGTTCCAAACTTTCTTTCTTCTGCTGAACACAAAAGAAGATATTCTGAAGAAAGTTTGTAACCAAACAGTTGTGAGGCAGCATTGACTTCCATAGTATGGAAAAAAAATACTATGGAAGTCAATGGGGTCCATCAACTCTTTGGTTACAAACATTCTTCAGAATATCTTCTTTTGTGTTCAGCAGAAGAAAGAAACAACTTGAGGGTGAATAAATTGACAGAATTTAAATTTTTAAGCAAACTGTCATGAAATTTTCAGAGCTTGTCAGACCACAATTTTTCATTATTTCAAATTGTTTGAGACTTGGGAATAAAATAGTTAGCTATCCCATCAGATGAAAACATACAGTCCATGTAGATAAAGAGTGAAGTGTTGTCTTTCTTGTGCATCCATTTTAGGGCTACATTTGAGTTGCATAGGGGTTGGCTTACTGTACAACATCTTTGTAGTGTCATTTATGGTTCATATAGGCTAATTAAAAAGTATTTTGTTGGTAATGACATGGAAATGCTCTGCCATGTTCATCACTTTTTAATTTTCCCCAGGAATCTGGAATCAAACAGAATTGTTCAGATATTCATCAGCATAACCCATGTGAATTTTGCATTTCAGCACAAGTTTAAAATGTTTTGAGCCACTGAATAATTAATTAAATGAGCTCTTTTGCACTGAGATCAAATAGAGAATACAAATAGTGTAAGAACTATGATGGAAAAACCTCCAGTACAATGAAAAGCAAAGGAAACATCTGAAACATTTGGTTTTGGTGGGATGTATGATTTTCTTTGTTTGTTGCTTCACTTTGGTTAGGAATATTTGGTAAAGAAAAAAAAAAAATCCAGCAAATATCTGTTGGGCTCAAAGCAATCCTTCTTGTAACTTTGCTGAGGATTAAACATCCCAGACATGGCTCTGAATGGTGACAATCTTTGTGAAGAACATAATCCTTGTGATGTATCAAGATGGACATAATCTTCTTTAGTCAGATACAATCATAATTTCCTCCATCTTGTTCCTGATGCCCCACCCCGTGTTTTATGCAGCATTTAGGCCTGTTGCTGTTTAATTTGGCCGGTGCTGCTGATGACTGTCTGGCCATTGTTACAGCAAAGCATCATATTGTCCTGCTTTTGTTCATGAAATACGTTTAGCAACATTTTGTTTTGGACTTCTATCCATTTAATTTGCTGGCATGAGGACTGGCTATGTTCCAAACACACAATGTGACTGATGTACTCAGTAATAAAGATTTCTACTCTTTCAATGCAGGACTGTATTATTTATGGCATAAGCCGGATAGCTTGTCTTATGGTAACCTCCTGTTATCCTTTGGTTAAAGCTAAAGCATGTAGTTTTTCTCCTTTCTCAGCTTAATTTGCAGAGATTATAAGAAAACGACTTTTTAGGGGTTGATTCCCCTAAAACTCTGTGGCACTACTAAAACATTGTTCTTAAAAGCGTCCTAAGCCTAAGTAGATCGGTGAGACTATTGCTGCCAATAGTTTATATACGAGCTACTTAGGCTTACGATGCTTTTGGGAAATGCAGCCCAGGCCTGACACAGCAACATTGACACTGTCGAATAGGGGAATGATTAGAAACCTTTTTTTTTTCTTTTCTTTTTTTTTAATAAAACCAGTGATGTGCAGAAATTACACATTACAGCTTTAAAATGCAGTCTATTTTTGGTCCACTTTTAAGTTTTTTTTTTTTTTAAAGGATTGGTAATATTTGTTCCATGTTTTTGAAAGTAGTCTCTTATGCTAATTAATGCTATAATTATTTGATCAAAATATTATTACAATTTAAAATAACTCTAAAATAACTCCTATTCCTATTATTATCAATGTTGAAAACAGTTGTGCTGCTTAATATTTTTTCCAGAAACTCGAATACATTTTTTCAGAATTCTTTGATGAATAGAATGTTCAAAAGAACAGCATTAAATATTTTTCGTAACAATGTCAAAAAATCCTGTAAATGGTTTTTTTTTTTTTTTTTAAGAGAACGCTTACTGGTCCCAAACTTTTAAACTGTATAGATGTCTTAAATGTGCAGTAGTTAAAACGTAGTCTACTTGTAAGTGTCAGAATGATAATGGTTGAATTCAAATATAGAAGTATGAAAGGCTACAAAGTGTTGAATATGACCTCTTTAATGTACAAATAAACAGTGACAGTAAATCACAGATACAGTGCACTCTGAATCATTGAATATAAGTTAGAAGCATTACTCCAGGCTAGCTTGAAAAATCTTCCCTAAAATTTTACAGTTATGCCTTTGGTAAGCTGGATGCTCAGGCTTTTTATCAGTAGTGGGAAATCCCAGTTTAGTCATAATTGGTAATTGAGGGTATTCAACTGGGTCTTTATTCAGCCCATAGACTAGGGAACAGCACTCCCCTAATTGCATAGTATTAAAATAATTAATTATTATTGAGTTTTATCGGGGGGAAGATTAAACAATAGAGCTCTCTCATAGCATTGAGGCTATATTTTAGGAGTACAGTGGATGCCTGTTTCATAGTAGGGCAAATCACTTCAAGATACACTGTATAATGGCTTCATATCTGCTTTTGAAAGGATAAGACATCCAGATATAAACTGAACAGAGATGTTTTGTGGTTCTGTAAATATCTTGTGCCATCAAAAAGTGTTTTTCAGATCTAATTTTACATGACAAATTCATGTTTTTAACTCCCACGTTCACCATGTCCAACAGGACAAACTGTTCAAATTGAATGCCCTTTAATGATCGTTTCTCAGTGTTTTATACCAAGCCATGTGTCCCTCCAGGTCTATGGAAGTTACAGCTGTGGTTTACATCTTGGTCCCAATGAAAGTTTAAGTAACACAAAGTTGACCTTTACCAAATTCTGAATGGCTGCCATTAAAGCAAAGGACATTTTGAAAAAGGGCAGCTGTAAAATGCGTCAGAATCAGGAGTAGGTGGGCGAAACAGGCTCTAAATGCTGGACCTCGATGATAAGGTCATTGTTAGAGATTAGCAGAGACACTTTTGTGACGTTTTTGTATTTTCATTTTGAATTGTTTCAGAGATATACTGAATACAGCTCTTCCACTACCCATACTTAGCCCCATTTCATAAATGCTAATAATTATTTTCTTTGTTTATTCCAGATGTGAAGGATCTTAGACATGCGAGACATAATAAATCCATGTGGGCATATTGCATTTGAACTTGAAGTCAGATTTCCTTTGAATGTGAACTTGGCCCAGCTGGTTGTCATATATCTTACCGAATTTTCTGACCTCACATGCTTCACAGAAGTGCCTTTGTGTTGCTAACAGCAGCTGTCCATATCCCAGCTCTCTATCATATTAGTAGGATGTTTAGACCTGTACGTCAAGTCACTTGTCTCTTTGTTGAGCTTATTTTATGATCACAACCATTGTTGGGGAAGCAACTTTTTGGTGGTGCTTGAATATGGTGAGTAGTAGCTTCACAAGCTACAATTTCAAAGCAACAATTTAGCCTACAACATGTAACGCCTACAAGGATTCACAAAATGTATTTAAAATATGTACAGTTGCGGCGCCTTATTTCCAGGATATAGTTGAATATTTAGGCTTGTTAGGTTTTTACTGTATATTTTATCACAACCATTAGCAACTAGGAGTCTCTCATTTTGGCTTTTTATTTGGTGAGCCATAATTTTCAGAATAAGTGGCTAAATTCAGCTAATATCAGCCAGTTGCATAAACAGCCATTATGTTAAGACTGTCTCAAGTATAACCAGTTAGCAGTTAGTCAAGGGGCAATCAGTATTACCTTTTAGTATCAACTTAGACCAATCAACGTTTTAATGTAACTGACTTAAAACAGTTGTGTCTTAAAGAAAAAAATGTGATGACCAACTTGTAAGACTAGTCTTAGCAGTTTATGCAATCGGCCTTCATGCAATGTAGCCATTTGCATAATGTGCTTAGAGACTAGTCTTACAAGTTGGTCATCTAATTTTTCAGTTACAAAAAAACATAGATTGGTCTAATTTGAATCTGAAAAGTAAAACTGATTAGCCCTAACTAATTGCTAGTTGGTCAGACTAGTTCTTAAGACACAGTCTCAACTAGTAACTATGTTTATGCAATTGGCCCTACTAGCGACAATGACAAAATGGGTATGTTTCACTTCTTTTAGTTTGCTTTCTCATAATCATGCTAACAGCTAGAACAGCAAATGTTGCCATAAACGTGCCGTATATATTAACAGTCCATTCTGCCCAATGCACATTATATGTCTAGGCGTCCAGACAGCTTTCAGACACTGATAATTCGATGTCCTTTATTGCTGTAGTGCAATATGAACCCTTGAGAGCTGGTTTTAGGTGCCATGAAGTAAAGCAAATGCACATTGTGAGCTGAGCTTTTTATCTCCACTGAACCACAGATTGCTGAAGCGTTGGAACTGTTGCTAGGATGTCCGGTGGACAGAGCTTTTATCACTGTGGAAACATTGTTTAACCCATCCCCCTTTCTGGATTGATGTGTGTTTTTACTTGTTTCTCTTTTTAACTCGTCATTTGAAACAGATGTCACCAAAGCCAGCGTTTTTCACACAATCAGCAAACACTATATGTTGGGTGCCTGGTTTTATGTTGTTCTTTGGATACATGGCTCAGTATGCCAAACATTAATTCCACATTCCAGATTACTTACAATGTGTATGGATTCAATGGACAATATGTCTGGCATCCACATTACTGTAGTAAATGTTTACTAATCCCTCAGTTTGTAAAAACCAACATAAAACACATGTACAGTTACACACTTATAATGAAGTCTAGCAATGTTTTTAATGTTATCTGAACCAGTCTGATAAATAAAACAGGCTGATATATTTATGCCGGTAAATTATAGCCAAATGATCAGACCCCGTATTATTTTTACTAGACCTACCTATTTTTAAACAAATAAAATGTTCACTTGAGCCTGTTAGAATTATTTATTTTTTTAAATCAGGCAGATTTTTGCAGTTAAATTAAAAGCAGTTTTCCATTGTAAATGATATTTGGTGTCATTTGAAGCACTATAGATTTTTAAGGTGAGCATTTTTTTGATACAAATGTATTATTTCTACATAACTAATTTCAAGTAGTAATATTCAGTAAAACCATAAATCACTAGAGTAAAAAAAAAAAACATTCTTTATTGACTGATTAATTATAAACCCATCCAAAGCCACTGTAAAAAGTGTGTATTGGAACTTTTTCGCTGGGAGATTAAAGTGTCAGAGCCCAGACCTTCCCATAACACATTCCCTTGAGCCTGCGTTCTGATTGGCTGACATTCCAGAGGAATTCAGATTTCCAAAGGGGGCTCGTTTCCCCAAAAGATGGTGGTGCAGAATGAGAGAGAGAGAGAGAATGCTGTTACTAGGCCCCTAACTGCTCATGAAAATGGAAAAAAGTAACCACTGTCCCTCTTGTTAACCCCCCACCCGCCTCTTTCATTCTCCTTTCTTTCCAAAAGTGGGAGGGTCAGCTTGCCGCACAATGTGGCAGGCCTGAGCGGCGTGTTCGAATTCTTGTGGTAATCTCCTCCACCACCGTGTGGAGGCCGAAACAGCACACAGATGAACGCAACAGGCAGGTTTTGTTTGTATATCTCGATAAGGAGCTGAGATAGTGCCGGACACATCCTTGAGTCCTTCAGCTTGAGCGTCGTCCTTTCTGTTTCTGATTATTCTCTTCACAGGATGGGGTGACCTGCTTCAGAAACTGGCCTATTTCTAAGATGTCCCCATGGGCAACCAAGGTGAGAAGGAGCTGTTTTTGGGCTCCAAAAAGATGTGAAGTACTAGGCCTAGTTCTTTTAAACAGCATGCCGTACGCTTCAGGCTCAAACAGGAAGTTTTGGACATCTGAGGTCCGTCCCAAATGGTGCACTAAGCCCACACTTTGGTTATGTAATCTCCCATAGGTTGTAGGGGAGTAGTCGGAATCATAAAATGGGTCACGCTATGATCTTGTGGACTGATCAGACTAGCATTTTCAGAAAAGATAGGCAATCATTTTTGTGCCATTTATTTACTTTTTCCTTCTAAAAGAAAAAAATAGCTATTAGAAGAAAAAAATCATTAATACCTTTTTTAATAAAGGTGATGTGAAATATGCCTTCCAGCAATCAGTTTGAATGTGTAACATATAGTGTTAATCCATCTTACAGAGTCACATTCCTGATCTTTGAAATGCACAGCAGAAAAGCTTTAAACAGCCAGTAAACTTGTGTGGAAACATGGGAATTATTCTCTGGCTGGCAGAACTCTGAATCCGAGGGTGTATATTGGCTCTGTCAGCAATTAACTTTATGATGCAGGTCTTGCTGTTTTAGGATCGGCTGATGAACAAATGGATCTTGTTCCTATTCTGTTTTCCATTTTTCTGCTGTTAGTCCCTTTGCCTCTCTCTTTCTCTCTCTCCATACTATCCCATGTTACCCTCCCCTTTTTTGTCCGGATGTTGTTTTACTCCAAAGTATGGGTATTCCAAGCCTGGCTTTGAACTATAAAAGCTGTGGTGCTTCAGAGATGGCTGATATAGTGCCTCTATTGATCCCGTCTCCTGGCAACCTCAGACAACAGCTGAGCAAAGGACAGCGTTCCGAAATCACAAACAAGACTTTTCTTGTGCAAAGTTAAATATAGGCTTGCCCTGGCCTTGAGCATTCTGGGAGATTTGCTCTGTGTATCTTGCAAAACTTGTGTAGATGGTACCAGGAAACCGGTATTATAACGTAAGTGCTGTTATAAGACGACTTGTTTTTGTGTTATAGAAAAATCGAGTTTAGTTTTCATAGTTTGCTGGCACTCATTGGTACAGAGTACCATCAATTGTGCGCTATCAGTACCAGGAATTGTTTTTTGCATATCAGCCTCTTTTGTAATCTCTTCCATCTCTGCTTTATATGACACTCTTACTAGACAAAGGCTGTTAGTCACACAAGCCAACATTTTGGCTATGACATTAAATTTCCATATTGTGGTTTTATCCGGCCAAGACTGGTCAAAACGCCCTATGACCAATATGACCAACATTTACTCTTGAATTTTCATTAGCTGGACCATAATGCAGTTTTCTGACTAATTGTCCTAACTATTATATACTATAATTTATATAAATCTATGTAATTTATATATTATTATTTATTAGTTATGTCAGGAATTAACTAAAATTATGATGCAGGCCTTGCTGTTTTATAATCTGCTGATAAACAAATGGCTATTTGATATTTTTTATACTGTTATTTCCTTTGCCTCTCTCTCTCTCTCTCTCTCTCTCTCTCTCATAATTTACAACTAAATTATTCTATAATATTAATATATTTATATATGTAATATTTATAAAAATCAATAGAAATTGTATTTATTGATTGTATTTTAGCTCAATCAGCAATTCATCTTTATTTATTTATATATATATATATATATATATATACACACAGATTATATAAATATATTTTATTCACATTTTATATAAATAAAATATTTATGTTTAATTTATATATATAAAATCTATAATGATTTTTATATAAATTCATAAGATATATAAATTGTATTCCCATACGTTATATAACATCTTATGTTTGTCAGTTCTCATGTTAATCACAAGGATTGCAGACTTACTGTGATTAATCTGAATGCAATTTGTATTCAACTTTTTGAATCTCAGTTCTTAAATCGTGACAGAGAAGCACTGGGTCTGTTTATTGCCGGGGTTTAATGGAGACCCTGGCAGAGACTGCGGATTTGTTGGAACAAGCAGGTGTTTGGCATATTTTATCCATGGCTCTTTGATGGCATGGAGTCCATTGTGCTAGACGTTCATTAACATACCAAAGCAAAAGAGAAATGCCAAAGTCCAATTAATTAACTGAGCAATGCAGCCGAGATGTTCTGCAGGATGCATATCGGTAGCTGAGCACAGATATTTGACAATATTTTGGAATTGCTTTTACTCGTCTGAAAATGCAGCCTCATCCACTATCCAGGGGTTATAAATACCTCTCATGGCCCATTTTATAGATCATAATTTAGAGTGCTCATGTTCAGCATAACTTGCCCTGGTTGCCCCAGGGAAAAGACCCCTGTAGACACAAGTGAACCACTTATGTGCCTCTTTGATGTATTTCCTGTTTGAAGTAACATCACACCTGATCTTAATAAAGCTACTTTTATTTGAGATTGTGCATGTGCCCACTAGCATGATGATGATTGGCTCTCCGGTTTTAGATTAGACTGAAGGACAGTAGACAGCATGCCAGAAAGGGCTGAGATTCTTGAGGAGTCTGTTCTGCTTTGGCCTAGACAGTATTAAATTTAGTTCTTCTCAGGGTTATATGAGAGTCCATGTGCAATATTGGCAGTTGTGTCTATCCTTTGGTAAGCAGAAACTAGTCTTCAGTCAAACTATATTTGATGCTATCTTTGTATATTCCTGTCAATTAGCAGCATTCAGGGAGTTTTTGGGTAACCTCACATTATTTTTACACATTCATTTGGTGACGTTATAGTGTAGAAATTACACACTTCACTTTTTTAAAGTGTAGTGATGTTGGAAGATCTTGAGTCTACAATATTACATTATAATGGCAATTTTGGTTGCGTTGCGATGTACTCTATTTCACTGGAAAACTGACTTTAAATAATTTTAATGAAATTTGTCTTAGTGCGGTCTAATATTTGGATCCCAACATTCTTTAAAATATCTTCTTTTGTGTTCTGCCGAAGAAATTCATACAGGTTTGGAATGGGATCATGGGTGAGTAAATGTTGACAGATTCTTTGGTGAATATGCCTTTAAGGCGTTCTACTAGGTCAGATAAGTAATATGCCAGAAACAAGTGGGTGGTCTGTTGACGTACTTACACCTTTTTATATTTGAGGCAAAAAGTGTTTTAGACCATCAATACAAAATTGCATAGTTGCAACACAGAAATCTTGATTATCACAGGGGATAAAACCCTTTGAGAACATCTGTCTTGCGCATGATTACGGTTTTCTGAACATGTAGAATAAACTAGATTGAAATTGGGTCAAACGAGAAATGTGCTACATGTGAGATCCCACAAGTTCAAGAGATCGTTGCTGGAACTGAACCCGAAAGAAAATTACTTCAAGTGCAAACAAATCAGAACAACATGTTGCTGGTCTTTTCTTCAGCAGCCATTAGTTTAGTTGTGTTGTTCTTCTCTGTAATTGAAATAATTGCCAAAAATGTAGGAAACAATTCCTCCAGCATGGGGAAAACAATTGTGGCCGTGATTGTATTGAACATGAGATTAGTTTGGGTCTTAATGCATTTTTGAATCCTGTGTCAAAAATCATTTTATCTGCTTTATGTACTTGAAGGGGTGGAAATTAACCAGCTGTTTGCCTGTTCCTTAAAGAGTTACTTCACCTATAAATGAAAAATCTGTCATCATTTACTCAAACCGTGTGACATTCATACCTCAGTGGAACACAAAAAAAATGATATATATTGGTCACACGTTAGATTAGGGTCCAATTCTCACTATTAACTAAACATTAACTATGACTTTTGCCTCAATAAAATTCCTAATTACTGCTTATTAATAGTTAGTAAGGTAGTTGTTAAGTTTAGGTATTGGGCAGGATTAGGGGATGTTGAATATGGTCTTACAGAATAAGATATTAATATGTGCTTTATAAGTACTAATAAACAGTCAATATACTAGTAATATGCATGCTAATAAGCAACTTAATAGTGAGAATTGGACCCTAAACTAAAGTGTTACTAAAATATTTCGCAGTGTCTGAGCTGCTCTTCATCATGCATTGAAAATGAAGTTGCATGGACCATTTGATACTTTTATAGTGAATTTTTTTAGTGTAACAGCTATTTTACTGTCATTGCATGTAAAAGAGAAAAAACTAAAAAGGATGAAAGAATCTTCTTTCATTTGAACAACTGATGGAATGTGTTTATTCTAAATCTCACACAAGGGCTTCTAAAACTGGATTGTCTTCCCAGGGATTGTGTAATTTCTCGAGATAAATGATCAGCAGATATGTGACTCTTGTCCATGTAAACAGAGATGGAACGTGTGAAATCCTTGAGGCTGTTTCTGCTGCTGCTGGTGATGGTTCAAACTGCTGGTTTTTATTCTGGGAAGAGATTCATGAGCTTGTTTGACTGTTGCTGCAGGAAATGCGGCATGACTGCCTGGGATTCAGGGAGCTTGATGTTAATGGTGTCTGGTGGCCGAGGGCCTCTTGCTTTCCAGGGGACGGCCAGATGAGTGTAAGAGCGGTGGAGCGCTTACAAGTGGCAAATACCCAAGAGCATCAGTAAACTACTTGGCCCCATGTAACTCAGTGATTGAAGTCTTGTCCCAGAGATTATGATTCAAGTTGAATGCACAGTATTTGGTGCTCTGTCAACACTTTCTTGTAAGTTGGAGACTTGGAGTGTTATAATAATAAGCTCATAATGTAGGATGCTTCGCCATTTGCTGGTAATGTACTTCAGTGTTTGGTTTTGTTTAGTCATTTTTATTGTAAAGTGTAAAATTAGTGGTGTGTAACAGACTTCTGAAATAAGGAGGCAAAGTTTCCTCTCTGCTGTTGTTTTTTTCTTATTCTCTAATGTAAAATGTGCATTCCAGTTCCATATGAAAACCCATTTGAGTGGGTGATTTGTTTCCTCTGTAATAAGTCAGTCTGTTTCCACCAGTTTCACCCATTTAAGGCCAATTTGCAGACTGAACGTGATAGGCAGGCAGTAGTGCGTTGACAGGGTAATAAACCAACCACAGCACGACTGGAAGCAGTGCCTCTTTTCATCTGTATTTTGCAATTTCTTCCCTCATATTCATGCTGGAGAATCTCTATGAGAAGACAGTGAGCTCAAAGGAAGGGGAAAAATAACCACTGCCTCCTTCTGAAAATATTAAACTCAGTGATTTATACACTATAGAGCTCACGAACCTGCGTTCAAAAGTTTGAACACAGCTACCTATTCTTTATCATTAAACGATTCTCTATCTTTTAGAAATGTGAATTATGTTGTGACTAAAATGTTAAACAAATCAAATCTCATATCTGAGCTCTGCTCACTCTCTTTACTAACTTTCCATCCATCCATTGAAAAAAAGCCCCTGTATTAAATGTTTGTATAATATTAATTTTACTGCATTGTAGTTGAGACAAAGTCATTTTCAGCATCTGGTCTTTTTCATGTGGTGTTCCAAAATCTGTTTGTATGTTCCTTGCTTTTCCATTGGCCGCTTGTTTTTCTATTTTTTCAGGCTGTGGTGTAGTCTAGCTTCTCTCCAGAGCTACATAATAACTTCCATGTACAGCTCATGTGAGAGTTTTTTAATGATTGCAAAAATAACATAAATAGTTCTCACACAGCCAAACAACAATACGAATGGAGTATCTTCAGACTCTCAAGTTGAAAGGACTAGATGTAACTCGAAATGCTTCTTACCAAACTTGGCATCATCGCAATAATTGCACAATCATTTATACTTATTCTATGTCTCATTCAAAGCAATACACAGTCTAGGCCAGTGTGTCCAGAACACTGTTTCTTTGGCAGACTTCATCTCATCTTCATCTTAATGTGTTTGTTCTCCTAGTTTTCATTGCTTTATTAATTCACATTGTCACATCATCACAGAAAGAATGTCATTATGGGTGTTCATTGGTTGATGGTTTTGGCAGTTGGAGTCCATTCTAGCAAAAACTTGGAATACAAAACTCCAAACAGCAGCAAAAAATCAAGGATCTTTCTGTACTGTACTACCCAAGCACCTAATGTGCCTTTCAGTGAACTCTGTGCACTCACGGAGGCTTAACTCTAACTCTGATATTACATCTAAAGTGACCAAGAGCATTATGTGTATTTCATAAAACAATGCCCAAAGAGCTGTTCGTCTATTGCACATCAACCAAAAAGAAACGTGGTTTCAGAGGAAGAGCAAGTTATTGTATATTTTGTAGGGGTGCACGATTCAGAAAATGTCACGATTCGATTCGATACCGATTTTTTGTCTCAAGATTCGATTCAAAATCGATTTTCGATTCAAAAACGATTCTCGATTCAAAAAACGATTCGCAGTATATAAATGTAGTTTACTTTTTCCTGTGATTGATTGCAGTAGACACAATTTAAAAGAAAAAAACACAGCAAATTAAATGTAGTTTGATATTACTTTATATGACTTCATACAAAAATAAAAACTTCTGCAACTAAAAAGTGCAAAGTGCCAAGGTTTGGCCAGCTTACATTTAATTCAAGTTTAAAATAAAACTTAAACAGAAGCTTTTACATTTAGCTTTAAAGTGCTGTAGTCAGATCAAACAAACAATTATGCTAAATGTGGTTTAAGGACTACTTCAGCTACCAGGCTGACTGTTGAAATGTGAACTCGACTGGGCACATTGAACTTCCTAAAAATATATACTAATGTCGATAGAACCCTTGCGAAATTATTTTAAATAGATTAAAAAAAAGCCACCGCTACTGGTAACATCTATGGTTAGATTGATTTGTTTAGATCCAGTGAAGTCGTTCATAGGCGTAATTTGCGGGTATCTCCAGTTAACTAGCAGAGCATTTATTTAGTTCGCTATTAAATAAGAGATCTGTTGTTTTTGAAATCAAGCTGAGCGCTCGTTGCCGCTGCTATCAGTGTCATGGATACAGTGTTCTCTGTGGCTCGCGCAGTCTTCACTCGGACGCGCGCTTTAATCTATCGCCGTTGTGGAGACTCCGGTAAAATCACAAAATAAAATGCTCACAAACGTGATGAACATATTCGGTTTTGATGAGAGAGAGAAAACACTATACGAGTGTGGTTTTAGAACCCGTAACCTCGGACACGCTTGGCAACAGATCTACAGAACTCAAACATAAGATCTGCGGATCGATGCATTTATTTACGGGTTGAGCAGAGAGGCTGCACAGTTTGACCAGCGGGCGGCAAGAACTTGCAATGTATAACTATTTATCAGACCGGCCCTCGCAGCCTCGAAACACTGCCGGACCACTGGTATAAGTCCCGACTCACCCGATTGCCACTCCACCCGTGCACGCCATTAAAAAAAAAAAAAAAATGAATCGATTTTTGGAATTCTATGAATCGATTCTGAATCGGTAAAGATTGAATCGCGATTCAAATGTGAATCGATTTTTTTGCACACCCCTAATATTTTGTCTCAGATGTAGGCAGTTTGTGGTGTTGAGCTGTGGCCGTCATGAGTTCCTGTCCGCAGCTTTGAGGTCCTTCTGATTGTCCTCATTCTGTGGTCTCAGTGTGGGAGCTGTGGTTTGTCTCGGTTTGTTCCAGCAGACATTGTTTGTTTGAATATTTTATTTTTTCCGACTTGTACTTTTCTATTTTATCTGTTTGTCTGTCTGTCGTTATGTCTGTCTGTCGTTATGTCTGTCTGTCTGTCGTTATGTCTGTCTGTCGTTATGTCTGTCTGTCTGTCGTTATGTCTGTCTGTCGTTATGTCTGTCTTCTGTCTTGTCTGTCTGTCGTTATGTCTGTCTTGTCTGTCTGTCGTTATGTCTGTCTGTCTGTCGTTATGTCTGTCTGTCTGTCGTTATGTCTGTCTGTCTGTCGTTATGTCTGTCTGTCGTTATGTCTGTCTTCTGTCTTGTCTGTCTGTCGTTATGTCTGTCTTGTCTGTCTGTCGTTATGTCTGTCTATCGTTATGTCTGTCTGTCGTTATGTCTGTCTGTCTGTCTGTCTGTCTGTCGTTATGTCTGTCTGTCGTTATGTCTGTCTGTCGTTATGTCTGTCTGTCGTTATGTCTGTCTGTCGTTATGTCTGTCTGTCGTTCTGTCTGTCTGTCTGTCTGTCGTTATATCTGTCTGTCTGTCGTTATGTCTGTCTTGTCTGTCTGTCTTGTCTGTCTGTCGTTATGTCTGTCTGTCTGTCGTTATGTCTGTCGTTATATCTGTCTGTCTGTCATTATGTCTGTCTTGTCTGTCTGTCATTATGTCTGTCTTGTCTGTCTGTCTTGTCTGTCTGTCGTTATGTCTGTCTTGTCTGTCTATCGTTATGTCTGTCTGTCGTTATGTCTGTCTGTCGTTATGTTTGTCTGTCTGTCTGTCTGTCGTTATGTCTGTCTGTCGTTATGTCTGTCTGTCTGTCGTTATGTCTGTCTGTCGTTATGTCTGTCTGTCGTTATGTCTGTCTGTCGTTATGTCTGTCTGTCGTTATGTCTGTCTGTCTGTCGTTATGTCTGTCTGTCGTTATGTCTGTCTGTCGTTCTGTCTGTCTGTCTGTCGTTATGTCTGTCTTGTCTGTCTGTCGTTATGTCTGTCTGTCTGTCGTTATGTCTGTCGTTATATCTGTCTGTCTGTCGTTATGTCTGTCTTGTCTGTCTATCGTTATGTCTGTCTGTCTAAATAATGCTATATCTGTCTGTCTGTTGTTATATCTGTCTGTCTATCGTTATGTCTGTCTGTTTGTCTATCAAAATGTTTGTCTGTTTATCCTTGTCTGTTTATTCCTTATGTCTGTCTTTCTATCTTTATGTCTGTCTGTATATTTTGTTATGTCTGTCTGTCAAAAGTTTAATATCCATCTATCTGTATTATTTTTTACTGTCTATCTGTGTGTGTCTGTATATCATTCTATTTGTCAATCTTAAACTTTAATATCCATCTATCAGTATTACTTTATACTGTCTTATCTGTTTTTCGGTCTATCTGTCTGTCGGTCAGTCTGTCTGTCTGAATATTGCTCTATCTATCTATCTATCTATCTATCTATCTATCTATCTATCTATCTATCTATCTATCTATCTATCTATCTATCTATCTATCTGTCTATCTGTCTATCTGTCTATCTGTCTGTCTGTCGTTCTGTCTATCTGTCAATCTTAACGTTTAATATCCATCCATCTGTATTATTTTTACTGTCTTTAATTGATGATTGAGGAAATGCTCTAATGGTAGGTACTGCACCCAGCTCTTTTTTTATTACCACTTTGGTCCAGAGGGGGGCACTGGATGTAAACATTTTTCCCTTCAAATGTGCAGTCTATGAAGCAGGCCCGAGGGCAGAGAGCTGAAGTCATGTCTTGATTGCATTTACCTGCTGCACACTGGTCAGTCGGCTCCCTGAAGTCAGTCTGATATTTACAGCAGTGTACTTCCTGCACTCTGAGGCTGAATAGCAGTTTAGTGTGCAAGCTGATGTGTATACCTCCTGAGGTTATGCTATTAAAGGGCTAGCAGAGTAGAGGCAGAGATTTAGGAGTGTGGTGAAAGCAGGAATCATGGAAAGAAGTAATTGATTAATTTGGTCAAGGTCAATTACATAAAACTGGACACTTTACTCACAGTTCCTTCTGTTTTATGGCCTCCACTATGTCATTTTGAAATCAAAATGTACTCTGTTTGCTTTAAATAATGTTACTTGTCTTGTTATGCATCAGTGCATGTTATTAAAAAAAAAAAACATTTGTTTTCATAATATTTTAAATTTAATGGGTTCCCACCTGGAAATAGAAGGAGAATTTAGAATTGTGATTTCCTCTAGGTCTACAAATATTTGTTGAATACTGTCTTAAAACGTCATGTAGTATGAGGTTTTCTAGTTATGCTCAGCTCAAAACAATGATCTCTATTAATTTGTGTTTTTAATGATTTGTATCAAGTAATCACAGATAACTGGAAAAGGTGTGGAAACCCTGACTGTAGCTTTCTTGACTTCTTCATGTTGACATAACCACACTGCACAAAATCTCAGTTTTAGTATGTATTTTGTCTAATTTTCCAGTTAAAATACCTACAAATCCTTAAAGGGTTAATTCATCCTAAAATATAAATTTAAGTAACCATTTACTCAACTTTGTGTTATTCTAATAGTGTATGACCTTCTTTCTTTTTCGGACCACAAAAGGAGAATGTTTAGAAAATGTTTGTCCATAATGGCAGTGAATAGGGACCAGCATCAAAGCAGCAAAAGTATTACAGAATGGTCCCATGGTACTCGTGTCGTATATACCAAATTAAAACTAAATTAAATCAAATGCTCATCAAGAAGTAATTTTTTTGCAGTACAAGGTTGCGTGATCAGGGCAAAATATTAATCAAATATAACAGCTAACATTCACGATCCAATCCAATCCTAATGGTTAAAATCACACCCTGTCCTACATTAATTCCTCCTAATGAATCTTGGCTGGATTACATCATTATATGTAAGATCTCTTAATTGTCTCATGTTGTAAGAGGACTTATTATTTATGGGGGATCATTTTTGTCTTTCTTCATTTTTGTCTTAAGTGACAAATTAAAACCATAAGACAATTTTATACTGACTTTATAATGACAGTGACTTGGCTAATGAATGTCATTACTCATATTTCAAGACTTTGTGACGTTTTGTGTTTTTGTTGGTTACCAAAAGTTTGGTTCCACTGTTTCTGTTTGCTTTTATATCTCTGGAGAGATAAACGTTTCATTTGATGTCTTCATGCAAAGCAGGCAGCATCAGTACACAGAGGCGTCCATCACTCAGAGACAGCTCAACTTAATGGCCCTCCTCTATATTCTCTTTTAGCTTGACTCCGAGTCTCAGGTGGCATGTAGCAACTGCACTATGGGTAATAATATCAGAGCTCTTATTACCCACATTTATTCCAGTGCAGAGCTCTTCTGAGAAGCCGAGCAGACAGATTTACGCCAGCCTCTCCATCTCATCCTCTCGTCCTCTCTTGATGAGAAAGTTCACACCGAGGTCGAGTGTCTGAGTGTCAGGAGAGAATGAAAGTGGCTCCTGCCGCCTCCCCCGGCTCCTTCCATTACTCACTCACCCTCCTACAAAGACCCAGAATGCAACAGACCTGATCTCTTCCCTCTCACTGGAGAAATATTCTGTCACTGAGCTGCCAGGACATCAACCCCCCCCCCAATCCATTAGCTCCCACTCAACGAGAGACGCTTCGTATCAAGACTCTTACTCTCCTGCTATTCAATTATTCCCTCTAATCTTTTAACTTTGTCGTTTTAAGTATGTCTGCTCTCGAAGTTCGGAGAAGCACTGATGACGGCAGGTAATGCTGATCTGCAACTTTTTGGCTTGTCATTTTGCTGTTGGAGTTATGAAAGTTTGAGTAAAGTTTTAAAGGGATAGTCCACCCAAAAATGTCATTATTTACTCACCCTCATGTTGTTTCAAACCTGTATGACATTTGTGCTGTGTTCACAATACTCTTTTTCTAGGCTTTTCCTCCACATTTCTGGCCATACAAACCTGATATTGATATTAATCTCTGAATCTGTGACATTTGAGAGGTACATTATGCAATTGTTATTGCAAGGACTTAAATTTCTTTTGTTTACACAAAGCTATCAAAAGACTTAGAACACAGTGAGTGAGTCGTTTATAGTCTCTTTTGTAGAGCTTGACAGCTCATGATCACTATTTTATATGCTTTTGTTGCATAGAAGAAAGCAGTGTGACAAGTAAGAAAGTCATACAGGTTTGGAACAACATAAGGGTAAGTATTATGACAACTTTCTTTTTATCCAGGAATCCTAAACAAATATTAAGAAACAATACTGTTTTCAACATTGAGAAGAATTCTTTCTTGAGCAGCAAATCAGCATATTAGAATGATTTCTGAAGGATCATGTGACACTGAAGACTGGAATAATGATGCTGAAAATTCAGCTTTGCCATCACAGGTATAAATTACTTTTTAGAATATATTCAAATATAAATTATTTATTTGAAATGGATAATTCACAATATTACTGTTTTTACTGTATCAAATAAATGCAGTCTTGGTGAGCATAAAGATACTTCTTTCAAAAACATTAAAAAAAAATGTTTGGTGACTCCAAACTCTTGTATGCTAGTGTAAATGGCATATTCATTAATTAGGTTTTTACAGTAGTGAAAACGAACTTAAAATAGAAATAGGGAATGGGTCATTTTATGAGGTTTCTGAGAAAGAAGTTTTTCTGGAGCTGAATATCCTGCCTAGATATAAAAATAAACAGCATGGTGGTTTGTTATACGTCGTACAGTATTGCATTAATCAGTTACCTTTATTGTGATGGGTGCATATAAATCATTTTTTTTTAAATAGTTTCATCTCTGTTTGAAAGGTTGTTGACATTTGGTTCTCAGAAACAAGGATTTCATCAGGAAGGTGAGATGTTCTTGTGAGGCTCGCAAATCTCATTATATCACCGGCTAGTGTTGTCGTAGAGGTCAGGGGGTCAAATGCCTTGTCAGAGGACTGCAAACATGTTAACGGATTGGATTTTTAACTGAGGGTGTGTGAAGGGACAAACCTCCTGTTCGGTCTTCAGTTGTGTCAGCCTCTATGCAGAATTCCTTATAGCTATATAAGCTATAATACATTTATCTACAACAATAATGGGAAATCATGTGAACTACTTAGTGTGCATATCTGTCAAGCTACAAAAAGGACATAAAACCACCATAAATTTACCATAAAAGTGCCCCCAAATCAGTTTTGTGTAAGACCAAAATGTAAAAAATGTCTTTAATGCACAGATAACAACTTTAATGCATAGGTTTAAAGCATGCACAAATTTTGACACATATTTAAGTCACTAGTTTTTGTACTCATCGGTGTACAGTGATCACACATGTTACTTGGATTAATAAATGCTTTAGAAATATTTTACATGATTAGTTCATGTTAACTAATGTAAGTAAATGAATCCTTATTGTAAACGGTTATTTTATTTGTAATGCTGTTTTAGGTCATTTTTTGGAGCTTGACAGATATGTCAATATGCACTTTTAGTTGAAAAGAGCTCCAAGATAAAAATCAAAAATGTCTCTATTGGAGTTTCACAGAAAACTACAACATACAGGTTTGGAAGAATGTGAGGGTGAGTAGACAGCATTTTCATCTTTGGGTGAACTATCCATGTAATTTAATATATGCATTCAATATCATTTTTTTTGAGCTGCTCAAGACATGTTTGCACTGTAATTTACACCTCACTGTAGTTTTCATTCCTAAATCACAGAGGTTATTTGTGGGGAGGAGTTGGCACCCCCCTTCTTTTTCCCCCTTTCTCTCGAAACTCTCCACCATGACATTTCAAGAGCAGTCCTGACTTGCAGAATCAGATGCAGTAATCTGTAGAACGTGCAAACTCTACTGGCTGTGATTCAGTTCAACAGGAGCTTTTGAAGTGAAGACTTCCAGCAGTTTCTGAAGTCAATCGTTCTGAAGGCCGTGAGACGCAGAGGGCATGTCAGGGGCAGTGAGGAGAGTTCTGGGGAGGAGGTGGTACTACTACAGACTTCTGGGCCGGTCCAGGCACAGACAGCATGTTCTGTCACGGAGCCGCTGCCACACTGCTATCAAGGGTGATTTCATCTTTCTCTGTCTATCTTGGATAAAAAGAGTACTTTGCTGGGGTTACAGAGGGTGCCATTGTACTCTTATGCATTCGTGACATTTTTCATTTTCTGATCATATTGACTTAATATCCATCGTATAATAGAATCCGCCCTAGAGAGCGATGGAAATCTAAGTGCTCTGAGGAACTGACAGAAATGTTTGACTGATTATAGTTTTCAATCAGAATAGAGTGTGCATTTGGTGTCTGAGTAAAATGGTGCCCAGGTTTCAGATTTTGCTCTGTGCTTAAAGTTTTGGAGCATGTCATGATACTTTTTGTTTTTAAATCAAGTGACTGTGCAGGCACCATTTGAAGGGACTAGGCTTTTTTTCTTTTTTTTTTTTGTATAATCCATAAAAAAAATATCCTCTTCAGTAGGTCCTCAAATTGGCATGTAAACTGTATTTGATAATACCATTAATGCACTTTAATAATAGCTAACGAGGCACACACTAATCAAATGTTGCTCAAATGTTTTATTAAACAGGAAGTTATGCAATTGACTAGACTGAATGCAAACAAAAATATTTGAAAAGCATTTATTCTCGCAAACAATACAAAATACTGATAATGCTTAGAATTATTAAGATAATCATTTTGTAGTTTAACAGCCAAATAATGGCTGATTAATCAGTTGATATATCGGTTTCACAAGAGCAAAGTTTTTGCTTTGTGGCTATAGGGGGAATATTGTCTTATTGAAAGTAATCATAAAGATATTATAGATAAGACTACAAGAATTGATCTCCAGAAAGAACAGAAGGGATTATAAATTTAATCTAGTCTACATTGATGGGACATTGTGTGATTGTTGGATTATATTTTTTAGTTTAGCTACCGTTAAAAATTGTTGAGTCAGTGCTTTATCAGTGTTTCCAAACTCCTCTCTTTAGGACCACCCACAAAATCTAAATTTTTCACAAAAAGTCACCAAATATGAAAACAAAGTACACACAGGTTTGCATATTTGTATATTTAAATAATAATAATAATAAATCCTCACACATATAAAATTAGGGTTGTCACCTTTAGTGTGGCGAAATAAGGGACACCCATCTCTCCCTACTCGTGTTACTCTGAATCATGAATGAGTCTGACAGTTCACCGTGAGCAAATGAAAATGCTTTTCGGAAAACTGTGCAGTTCGCTATATATATTCATCATTAGTTTCTGGACAGACCCAATGATAATTTTTTTTCCCCATTCTGGTCTTTATTTGGAGAGTATCTTGCTTTGGGTTAATTCACCCTAAAATGAAAATTAAGTAATCATTTACTCACCCTGCTGTTGTTTTAATACCGTATCCCCCTCTTTCATTTTCGGACCACAAAAAGAGAATAAAAAAAAAAATGTCCCGCTCGTGCTCGTCCATATAATGGCAGTGAACAGCAACCAACATCAAGCTTTTAAAAAAAGAAACACAAAAGTACCACAAAATGGTTCAATGCTACACATGCTATATATTCCAAGTGTTCTGGGGGTATACAATAGGTTTTAGTGAAAAACAAACCGAAATTGGATGTATTATTTAACAAAAATCCTGACCTTGGCCGTTGGTCTTATGTGCACGGTGTGCGCGTTTATTAGTGTGGCAGTTTACAAATCAAGACTAAGAAAAAACATGACATCAAATACAATGCATGTATTTTCTTCTCTGAGGTGAATATACACTCACCGGCCACTTTATTAGGTACACCTGTCCAACTGCTCGTTAACACTTAATTTCTAAGCAGCCAATCACATGGCGGCAACTCAGTGCATTTAGGCATGTAGACATGGTCAAGACAATCTCCTGCAGTTCAAACCGAGCATCAGTATGGGGAAGAAAGGTGATTTGAGTGACTTTGAACGTGGCATGATTGTTGGTGCCAGAAGGGCTGGTCTGAGTATTTCAGAAACTGCTAATCTACTGGGATTTTCACGCACAACCATCTCTAGGGTTTACAGAGAATGGTCCGAAAAAGAAAAAACATCCAGTGAGTGGCAGTTCTGTGGGCGGAAATGCCTTGTTGATGCCAGAGGTCAGAGGAGAATGGCCAGACTGGTTCGAGCTGATAGAAGGGCAACAGTGACTGAAATAACCACTCGTTACAACCGAGGTATGCAGCAAAGCATTTGTGAAGCCACAACACGCACAACCTTGAGGCGGATGGGCTACAACAGCAGAAGACTCCACCGGGTACCACTCATCTCCACTACAAATAGGAAAAAGAGGCTACAATTTGCAAGAGCTCACCAAAATTGAACAGTTGAAGACTGGAAAAATGTTGCCTGGTCTGATGAGTCTCGATTTCTGTTGAGACATTCAGATGTTAGAGTCAGAATTTGGCGTAAACAGAATGAGAACATGGAACCATCATGCCTTGTTACCACTGTGCAGGCTGGTGGTGGTGGTGTAATGGTGTGGGGGATGTTTTCCTGGCACACTTTAGGCCCCTTAGTGCCAATTGGGCATCGTTTAAATGCCACGGCCTACCTGAGCATTGTTTCTGACCATGTCCATCCCTTTATGGCCACCATGTACCCATCCTCTGATGGCTACTTCCACCATGTCACAAAGCTCTAATCATTTCAAATTGGTTTCTTGAACATGACAATGAGTTCACTGTACTAAAATGGCCTCCACAGTCACCAGATCTCAACCCAATAGAGCATCTTTGGGATGTGGTGGAACGGGAGATTCGCATCATGGATGTGCAGCCGACAAATCTGCGGCAACTGTGTGATGCCATCATGTCAATATGGACCAAACTCCCTGAGGAATGCTTCCAGCACCTTGTTGAATCTATGCCACGAAGAATTGAGGCAGTTCTGAAGGCAAAAGGGGGTCCAACCCGTTACTAGCATGGGGTACCTAATTAAGTGGCCGGTGAGTGTATAAGTTATCGCGTTCACATCTGTCAACCGTCATCTGACAAACAGAGATCCGGTCTGGAGATATTCAACTCAGTGAAGAAAGTACACAAACACTTCTTGATATTTCTAGGCGTTGTATTTTATGTTGCACTTTTATTTATCTTGATTTTTCACAACTTGTGTGCTTTTTCCGAGCAAGTCAGATTGAACTCCTTCCTTCCATATCGATGTTTTAAAAATGTTGATACTTGGAGCAAAAGTATTACTTTTAAATCACTTCACCTTCACTATGAGTTAACCTGAATCAGGAATAATGTTTTTTAAAGTTCTGCTGCTGTAAGAATATCTATCCGTTTGTGCTGTAACCCTTCAGCAGTATTTCACGGCTTCGGCTGAGTTCATAAACAAGTGTTTTTCCCTTTTTTCTAATGGTGAATCGAAACTTCCCAAATATACAGCCTCCAGAGTCCTTTTCTTCTTCCTGCACTGATTAGAGCTCAGAGAAACGTGTGTGTGTGTGTGAAGACAGCAAGAGGTTCAGAGAATACTGAGGAAACTGCCACCTCCAGACTTCAACATAACACTATTTCCATAAAAGATTTTTATTCCCAGTTTCTCCTCTCTCCAAGACAATCCATTCCTTAGTGTTTGATAAATATTAAACTTTGGTGCTTAACTTCACCCACTTGTGATATACCGTAGGTCATGCAGCTTGTTGAGGAGAGGTGTGATATTACATTTCTAACCAATCCCATTGACTCATACCAAAGAAGTAACCCGAATCAAGATGTCATAGAGATTTGAAGGTGGGCTCTTTTGACTTGGACCACCACCTACTGTAGTAACCACCCAGAGAACCTTAGAAACCACATAGCAGTGCCCTGGAAAACAATAGGGTTTAAATATGTTTTAAATAAGTTTTTATGTAAATATATATATGGATTTTTATGTGTTTATTTATTTTTTCTGACAAAATACTGATTAAGCACATTATTATTACCGTCAGTGTATGAATGAGTGTGTGAATGGGTGAATGTGAGGCAAATGTAAAGCGCTTTGGTGGCCATTGGGTCTGTGAAAGCGCTATAAAAATGCAGTCCATTTACCATTTACCATTATGTGTCATTCCATTTCTAATTCTATTTCAGCTTCCTGTGGGATGTGGCCAACTCAATTTAAATGCACACTCTTGAATTAAATGGGAACCAATTCTATTACCAATTCAATACTAATTCTGTATTCTTGTTTTACAAAGTGATGGCAGATATTTTACGTAGAAACACTGCACTGTTCAAACTTTGCTCAAACTCTTGTGGTGGTGTAAGTTCGGACAGTTGAGGAGATTGATAAAGGCCCTCTGAGATGAAAGGTTTTGTGGAGTTGGCGAATGTGAGCTGATGGCTGACGTGAACGATCTGCAATCTGTCAGGCCTTTAGCTGCAGTTCTCTATTTAAGAAAGAAATTCTTTGACTTGACATATCCAGAGGCTCGAGAGACAGGTGCAGTCGAGAGTTTGGCTCTGTGTTGGTTTCCTAGAACAAAGAGAGCAGACTGCTAAGTGATTGACACAACATAAACGTCAATGCAGCATTTACCATCCATTCTATGCGTTTCAGTACATGCCAAGGCATTCAAGGCCTGGGTATACTTAATTTTCCCCGTTCCACTCCGTCTTGCACACAGTCATGTCCACATAACTTTCAAAGCATACTCAACCGCAGATGAGCACGGATTGACATGTTCGACACATGCACAGTACAATTTCTTTTCTAGACTCTACAAGATGTCAGAGGGCAGCAATGAGTCATGTCATTTATAGGACATGCGCTCGGAAGGATAGAAGAAGAAAAGTAGCGGATCCACCATTGCATGCAAAGTTTAGAACAAAATACAAAACAAATTTATGGATAATGATATGCTGCTTTGTTTACTGTTCTTGGAACAGTGTGTTGTTTTGTATCGGCCTTTCCGCACTCTTCTTCTTCGACTACAGCACATTACATCACTGTGGGCCAGTTGCGGATGCAAAAAGTGGATGGCCTCTAAAAGTGTGGGTGGGCCGGAATAATTCACGTCACAGTTTTTTGATGTTTTTGAAAGAAGTCTTGTATGCATTAAGTGCGTTTGAACGAAACATTGCTTGTAAAAACTTGAATTGGCTAAGTAGGCTATAATTTCAATTAAATCACATTCTGCTAAATAGTCTCGGGTATCAAAATCAATTGTCTGTGTTGTCTATTCCTTTGACACGTCTTTAATGTCTTTCATCAATTGTCTGTGTTGTCTATTCCTTTGACACGTCTTTAATGTCTTTCATAATCAGCAAGCAGTAACTATACCTGCCAGTCACTTTACTTTACCCAGATACTGACCCTGCTGAAAATATCACCGTCATTTATTTAGCTTTTTATGTTATCGTCTTTGCTTTTAAACCTTGAGAAGAGCGTCGCTGCTAAATAAGTTAAAAAAATATTGTGTCCCTGGCCTTCGTCTTACCAAACTGAAGGACCTGCAAAGACTCATCTCTTGCGGCGACAAGTCGAGCCAGACCTGAAGAAAGGAACGTGCATTTAGATTAAGAGTAAATGAGACAAGTCTGTGAGTTATAGCCTGCTTGAATGCTAAATGAGACAGTAGCACTTCTATGTAATTTCCTGGAATGACAAAGTCCTCTGTGAGATCAGATGGAGGACGGTGGCACCCCGGTGAAGACGTCTCTTATACAGCTGGGCCATGCATCTTGTTCAGTGCAGATTAATAGGGCCGTTAGCACCACGCATTTCTGCTGTAATTCTCTGGCAAATGGCCCAACATCTGGGGCTGAACTGATTAACTTATATGGGATTGTTGTTATATTGTTGGTTAATTTCAGTAGAGATTAATTTATTTCAAGAAAGTTACTGGGGCAACGATTTTTGTTAAACGGACGATCAAAACTACGAAAAATCCCATCGACTTTCATTGAGGGTGTCAAGACTTACTACAACAAGACTTATTGAGTATTGAAGCTGTCTTACCACTAGAGAGCTTAATGACTATCATAGTACAACATGCTAAAGCACGTTATCAACATGCTAATTCATGCTAGCAATATGTTAATCATGCTAAAAAGCATTTTAATCACGCTAAAAACATTTTAATCATTTTAACTACATGCTAATTCATGTTAGCAACCTGCTAAAACATGTTAGAAATGTGTTAAAACATGCTAGCTACATTCTATTTCATGCTAACAATGTGTTAAAAAATGCTAATTCATGTCAACAACATGTTAATTCATGATTGCAATGTGCTATAACTGTTAATAAGCTTGCAGAATGTTAAGACATGCTAACAACATGAAACATAAATCTTTCAGACAAGGCTTTGTCAAGCCAACATAAAAGTTTGTCCCAACGAACTTTACTTTCTGGTTTACTTTTTTGTCCACTCTGAAATGGAAAGTATTTCCACAGCAACTCCTACAGACAACTTTTGTTGTCTTGTCAGCATGTTTGCTCTGGACAAATATGCACAGAACGGTCAGAGTTCAGACCCCCTGATCGCAGGTCCATGCCAGAGAAGGCTTATCTTTGAGCCCCTTGTGTTGTGCTCTCAATATGAAAGCATTTTACTGTCTCCACTCTTCATAAACACTTGGCTCTGAGTGGAGGAATGTTGGAGCCATCTCTTAATTGCTGTTTAATGTTTTTCCATTTGCGCTGCATTTTATCCATCGTGATCAAGCAGCTTAATGATGAAAGAATAGCTGAACCAATTACCAGTTTGCAGGTTGGTAATGGCATTGTATTCATCATTCAGGGCAAAGAGTGTTTTCAGAGTTTTTCACCACAGCTGATGGAGAGCTGCTGAATGTTTTTGCTGTAGTTGTTATTCACGGTGCCTTTGACTTGACAACATAAAGTCCAAATTGAACCTGTTTATTTTCTTAATAAATATTCCTGGTCTTATGGTGTGCAATTCATCTGTGAATTTTAAGAATAAAATGTTTAAGGTAAGGGAAGTAACTCTTAGCCTGGTCCCACCAGACTCTCGTACATTTAATTTGTACAGATAGTCTGGATCTGGCATTAACTTCTTTGTAGGCGGGTACTCTGTTGAATTTTAAAACTATTGGATCTGCCCAGAGTCACTCTGGATCTGCCATAACCAATCGCTGACGTTTGGTCGTGACTCGTGACGTATGACGACTCAAACCACTCAAACTAGCGCACGACATCAACGTCATCGTTCTCAGCCACTCCCTCTGTTCGCTGATTGGACCGGTAAAAAATTTACCGGAGAAAACCACAATCCCAGACGTAGTAATGAAGGAAAATGAAAATTGAGTGGAAGTATGTAAGAGGCTAAGTCAGGCTAAGTAACTCTGCCACGAAGGAGCTTTTATGCTGCATGAACTGTTGAAAATAATAATAGGCTATTAGCTTAATGGAAAGAAAAGAAAAAAAGGTCAAAATTTACTCACCCTTGTGTTGTTCCAAACCTTTATGACTCTGTATTCCGTGCAGCACAACAGAAAAAAAATTTAAGAAGTCCGTCAAGCACCAGAAAGACACAATTAATATTCTAAAAATGTTCTGTATGACTGTCTGTGTGCTCAATTAATATATATTTAAATGGTTAGAATAGCCGAATCTATCAATTTTATTCATATATTTTTACACAAATATTGCGGCTCACTAATAGACTTTATAATAAAAAGTTTCCCATAAACCCAGTGAATCTTAAGTGTTTCAAACATTGAAGTCAAAGATCATATGGTCTTGCTTTTATGATTAACATATTAACATATGGATCAGGATGTTGTGATGTCAACATAAGCAAGAGGCGGCATTGAGATTTCTCTCTCATGCATTCCAATCTGTTCATCTCTCCAATGAAATTACTAACACACACACACACACACACACACAGATGGAATCTTCATATGTCGATACCTACGCAGGGCTGTTAATCACTCTTCCTCCATGTTGTTAGATCATGTCTAGTTTTGCTTAGCCAATACTAAATGATGACTGAGGTGGCAATACAGATCCTTGTTTATTTTATATTGTGCAAATATTTAATAGCACATAATTGTTTATCTTTAGTAATTCGTATCATTGGTTTGTTTCCAGGTATAACGCCCAGTCAGTGAATTTAATACTCTTTGTAGACTGTTTATTGGTTAACTGTTGGCTTACCATATTTGGTGAAAAACTGTAAATGGTTTAACATGCATGACACTTCACATGATTGTATTTTATATAAATAATTTTGTTTCTTGTAATTTTTGTTATCGTTAGGGTGTTTTGTGTTACATTTTATGTTATTTAGTTCATGTTTATTGCATTATTTAAATGTCATGTGGATATAAAATCATTGTGTGACTTTCTATTGTATTATTATGGTAGTTACCGGTACATTTTTTATGGTAAAAAGTTGGTAGTTCAAGTAGATATATTAACAATATACCACTTAATGAAATATACAGTTTAATTTCAGGTAACCACAGCTGCCAGATTTTTTTTTACTGTAAATGTAACAGGATATTTTTTACAGTGTTAGTATATGAGACTTTCTTATTGTAATAAACAATTCAGGCACAGGAAAAGTGCTGTCAGAATTAGAAAAAAGAAGGCTTCCAGATCTTGTTAGTGACGCATCTTTCCAAGTACAAAACCAGCGAGGCAAAGAAGCCGTTCCTTCACTTTGTTTGGAGTTTGAAATGATTCAGACTGTGCAAAGAGGGAGACAGTAGGATGAATTTCATAGATCTTGTCTTTCAGGTTGGCTGCGTTCGCTCTCTCATTTGTTTTCCGTACAAACACTTGTCCCCTCCTTCCCTCCATCAATCGTGCAGACAGAGATGCTGGCGTGTGATGAATGCCAAGCGTCTGACAGGCTGGTTCAGGCTGAGATTCAGCCATCTGGCCGTGCATGACCGAAACATGTGACTGACATAGTGACGCTACCACAGAAGCAGCATATCATAGAGACTGGGTGGGCCTTTTGACTTGAGCCAATAAGCAAACTGCTAGAGCAGTCACATTGCAACAATACCACTCAGAAGACCACATAGCAATGCATTAAATGCACTCAAAACATCTTGACAACTGCACAGCAACACCCTGACAACCATCCAAAACATACTTGCAACTTATTTAGATCCTAGCAAGCACAAAGAACTCCTTAGCAGCTGCATAGTAACATGCTAAATACACAAAGAACACCTTAGCAACTTAGCACCTTGGCAACAATGCACTGGCAGCTACCCACAAGAAATGAGCAGCACTATCCTGATCAAAAATAGTGATCCAGTATAATCCAATGGAAAACGTCTGGCAAACAATGCCAAATAACAATCATACAATTCCCACAATTCCTTGCAGACGGAGCATTTGCATATATCTCCTCATTGGATTTTCTGAATACGGTGTTGAATAAGGTGTTTACATGCAATGCTTTAAAGGGTAACTAAACACTGAAACAACTTTTTTTAGTTAATGATCTGTAAGAATGGAGCTTCATAAATGCTGTTCTTTGATTCGAGTACATTTTTTGACATTTGGGTATAAAGTGTTTTAATTTTCAAATATATGGTGTAAAAACGTATGAGTGCTGCCCTCTTCAGGTTAAACGGAAAGCTCCTGCAGTAGGGGTACTCTCTGACGTAGGATACTCTCTGACGTAACTCTGTCACGCCCTTGGTGCGAGCTCACCACGCCCTTGGCAGCCCCTGGTATAAAAGCATCTGGTTCCGTCAAAACTACTGTAGCGAGTCAGGAGTTGGAATTACGAGTATTGAAAACGATCAGGATAGTTTTATATTTGAAAATCAACAAACAACAAATAAAACAAGCAGCTCTATGCACTTTTTAAGGCAAGATTCTATTCTGTGGCATTTCCTTCTGACCGTCGTCAATAGCAACGCATTATAAACACAGTGCAAATCCATGCATCACAACGGACGCCCTCTCTCGTTTCATTCAAATACAATTTGCCGTCTTGCGTCTCCGTTTTTGATTGTATTGAATTTGATTTATTGTTTACAGAGTTTGATAATATTGTTGTGATCATCTTGTCTGGACGATTGTTTTGTACGCTGCACAAAATGGATTTATAAACAGGTAAGATTTAAAACATTAATGCGAACTTTTCTTCGTGGAAGCTTCACGTTTATTTCGAGTGAGATAAAATATTTCAACTCAAAACAACATTTTGAAGTGTATTGCAGCGACTTTTTTGTGCATGTTCTGCAGACAGGGTGACCATCATCGATTAAGTTTCCCTCAGGACTTTTGTAAAAGCCAAAATATGACCACACACCTCAGATTTGGCCCTCTTAAAAGGCAGAAAAATCAGATGAAGGTGGTGAAGAAAATACTTGAAATGACCGCTCTGTTGCAAAGCTACTTGCGTCACTCCAGTCGGTCTCCATTTTAGCGAGTTTGACAGCAGCTGTCAATCAATCCCTCACTGCGGTCTCAGTTCGTCCCCTCTATCTCCGCTGGGCTCTGCCCACTTTTCCAGCATTTTTCAAATATTGCCAGTGGGTGGAGTCAGGCTCTGACCAGGGGTTTAGTTACCCTTTAACAACCACCCAGAACATTCTAGCAATTGCATATTTTTTGACCAATAGGAAGCCTTAAGCTAGATTCTTTCCAGCTGTGCCCATTAACACTTTTTCATTTTTTTGGGGGGGATTTTCCAGTACTGTTATTGATTTTTGATTGTTTATAAGCTGTGTTCATTTGGTGGCTTTGCTTATTCTGGGTAAATCTGATCCTAGAATCAACACTCTCTAATTCCTTTCTCTCTTCTCAGAGTCACTCACTGACAGGGTGGGCCGGCGGCGCAGCATGCCTGGCAGTACGGTGGACAAAACGGTGGTCGCTATGGATGCAGACACGTCAACACCTTTTAAAGTCACGGTACGCATTTATGACCGCACCACAGATTTTAAAAAATAGTGCATTAACATCCATAACATCTCTCTGAGCTTGGTGTTGTATCTCAAAATGTGTTTCAGCTTGACTATAGGTCATTCCTACTATGCGGTACACTTCATAAATGTCTTAATGTATTTTAAAATTCAAGATTTTAAAGGTGCTCTAAGCGATGTCACGCGTTTTTTAGGCCAAAACATTTTTTGTCACATACAGCAAACATCTCCTCACTAACCGCTGGCTGCCTGTCCCCTGAACACACTGTAAAGAAACGCGATATCTGTAGACAGCCCAGGCTCCACAAACAGCAACAAAAACAAACTGGGCTAACCCGCTCCACGAAACATGACAAATAGTTCCAGCCAATCACCGACAAGAAGGACTTGGGGGGGTTAGTGCGCGGATGAGGAGGAGGGAGGGTCTAGCTAGCCTCCGTTTTGTTTGACAATACTTTAAACGTCAACAAGAAGTGACGTCACCCGACATCGCTTAGAGAACCTTTAAAGTACAACATAATTCGAGAATTTACTGATTCGAGGGGAATCAGAATTCCAAATCCTGACTGACGAGAGGAGGAGCTGGGGATGGAGGAGGGTAATTAGCTCCAGAGAAACGCGATAGCTGCTGATAATACTCAAGGAGCTTATATATGTATACAGTGATAGGCGTTGTATTCCTATAGGTAGACCTGGATCAGCTGACTCTGCGAGCTTGACTAACGTGACCTGCCAGAACTGACGCTATGCTTGATTTATTATTCAACTCAAAATAAAACAAAACCAAAATCTCTGGCACAGGAAGGCCCAGGAAAAACCCCAGGAGCACTATACACCAACCATTCAGACAACACCAAAAAAAAGTGAACAAAAGAGTATTAATACACAAAACAAATTGAGGCACTAAACTAGACACAGGTTAAACTAATCAATTAACTAATCAGAAACCATGGAGACAAACAGGGACAAACCTATGACAACCAAGTAAAGATGAACTTACACAGGGGAAAGTAATAACAAAAACAAAGATGAATCCTGACAATAAAAGTTATATTAACATTCAATGCATCTATCAACATTATAATAAGTGACGGATTCGAGACTGATTCAAATCTGATTACTAATACCACTTCAGGAGGGGGTCTGAGATGCATTCCAGATGAAACTGGACAAGTGAAAATGCATCTGGTTGTTAAAACCACATAAAAAATAAACATATGAGAGCCTGTTAAATGCCATATGACATGCAACACGCTTCACCACAGATGAGTAGCTCTTCAGCAAGCCGACGTGCAAACTGCCTCAAATGAAACTGAAAGTAAGTCGCAGATGCACATAATCATCTTCATTAAAAGTAGTGAGACTTAATGATCTTACCAGTGCTGATGCCGCTCTTTGTTCTATTGTGGTCTTTGATCTTGAAATTAGCTGATGATAAATAAAATGCAGCTCATATCTGTTGCTTTCGTTGACGTGAACTCCATTAAATTTGCATATAGCATAGGAATTTAAGATAGGATTTATATAAGCTTTCCAAATGCATGCTGAGCATTACCTCAGCCTCGCAGTAGCATTTATCTTAATATAACCTGCAGGTTACCAGTGTAGCAGGCCCGCTGCATGCAATACTGGTATTGTTTACGTTGTGATTACAAAGTTATAATGGACCCATTTGAACCCACTTTATAAAAATGTCTAATTGTCTAAAAGTGTGCAGTTATGTATTTTATGATAATTATTTATATGGTCACATATGTTTGATCATACTTGTCACTCAATATAATTCGTTCTACAAACGGTCTTCTTTGCAGAGTAATTAGCAAAATTCAAGAGTCTGAAATGATCATGAGGTGGACCAAGAAATGGACCAAGAAAATACTAGTTCAAGCGTCCTCTGATTGTAAAAGTATCTCCAAGAATCGGGAAAAATAAAGAGTTTAGAATCATGTCACAAAAAATGAAAGTTTGTTGTTGACACATTTATTTAGCAGTTTATTGCAGGAAAAATACAGTGGCGTAAAGCTGAGTGTACGTGACACATATGCAAAAAACTTCAAGTCATTTCCACCTTCATTTGCAACGACAGATAGTGTGAAATACAAAACCACAATAATCACACCATTAGCTCTATAGTGCAGAATGTCATCCATTTTTTTCCAGCTAAAGAGAACACTTGAAAAACGAAGAGAAAAATGACATTTTGCATTTCTTCGATACATAGTGTATTAGCATACACCAATGTTAACACAGATGGTTCTTGCATTATCAGTAGTTGAAAGTTCTTCAACCAGAAGGTTTATATACCTTGCCACAAATGTCCTACACAGGTATTTTAGGAACCCGATCTCATCACAGACGTGCGACAGCATCTGTCTAATTTCGCTCTGTAGGAAAAGAAACAATCAGAATTAACCTTAACCTTAATTAACCTTGTCTCTTTGCATTCTGTAATTTTTTTTTTTGTTATTTGAATAACACATTTTTTAAAGTCATATACAAGAGTAGCCTATAGCCCACCTGCGTTGATTTACCGGAGACTAGGTTTTTCACCTTCCCCATGGCCCACTTGCAAGCCCAGCACAATCCAGGGAGTTGTTCGGATTTTGACATCTCACCCTTACAAGACAACAGACATGGCATATTATATTAAGTAGTTTAGATATGACAGTTTGAACCTAATTAGCAGTTCAAACTGGACATGACTAGTTGTTTGAAAAGCATCGTCAAGCTTCTCTGCATCTGGCATTCTCTTGTAGTTTTAGCATATGGCAAAGTTTTGACCTCTTATAGTTTTGGCCATTGGTATCGGCATCAGCCATTAAAAAAACATGTTTGACCACTACTTATATGTCTTAGTGTGATGCAGCTGTCCATGATAAACCACGTTGAGGACAACTCACCGAGCTTTCTTCAAGTTCATCTCCAGTAAAGTTTCCTCTGTGCATTTCCATGTCAAGAGCACAAACTGTGAGAAAAAATATAGCACAAATATCCCAGTTGACAAGAGAAAACTTCCCTACTATGAACATTTAACATATGAGTTCAGTTAAACCGTGAGAAAATGAGATGTGTGCTCAAAACAGTAATAGCTAAGTAAGTGAATGTAACCTGGTTTAAACAATAAAAATAACAAACTATTTTAGCTGGTTCAGCTGGTGGCTTTTTAAATGAAATACATATGCTGGTTTGGTATTTACATGCAGCATTGTCCATCTTATCCCATTAAGACCATCTTGTGAATGGCCCAAACAGGTCTATCTTTCTTCCAGCTGAACATACAAAGATAAATAATGCTAAAGATAATGACCATTTGACCAGTGCTAATTTTACCTGAGGATATCAGCAGGGTGGCCAGAAGGATACGTCGAAACATCTTATTAGAAAAGTCTGAACACAACGAGACTGAAAAACCCTCTGTTGATTTATTTGGTTTGCTGCAGATGATTTAGGTCCACTCTGTTAAATACACATGTGTCTTCAACCAGAAACCACAGATGTGTAGAAGTGAGACCATTAACACCCTCAACATGTCAAAGCGTAGGCCTACTATCACTCTGAGTACTATCACTATAACTTTTTTGTCATCTTCCTGTACTGTATGTGTGATATTCATTATAAATGTTATTGTATTGTTTTCACGAACTATATCCTATTCATCTAAAACTGCAAGATTAGAAGAAAGAGAAAGAGCTTTATTGCCAAGTGTGCTTGCACACACAAGGAATTTGTTTTGGTACTGAGGCTTCCAGTGGACATATACAAATACAAATACAACAAGAAACATAATACTACAAATTCTAAGAATAAAAAATAAAAATATAAATATATGAGAATAAAAGTATCACAGTTGTCACAAGTATCACATATATTACAGTGTTTTGAATATTATGAATAAATAAATCTACATATAAGTATCACCTGAGTTGTAGGATATTGCACTAAACAGTGGGAGTATTGCACTTAAAGCATATGCCTTGGGAGGTGTGTTAACTGTTCAGGAGGGATATGGCCTGTGGGAAGAAACTGTTCCTGTGCCGAGATGTTCTAGTGGCCAGTGATCTGAGTCGCCGTCTTGACGGTAACAGTTCAAATAGGTGGTGTCCAGGGTGAGTGGAGTCTGTGATGATTTTACCTGCTCTCTTCCTCACTCTGGAAGAGTACAGGTCCTGGAGGTTTGGCAGGGGGGCACCAATAATCCTCTCCGCAGTCCGGACTGTCCGTTGCAGTCTCCTGATGTCTGATTTGGTAGCTGAAGTAGGGACTCCAGTATATGAACCACAAACAACTTTACGTGTAAAATGACTTTATTAACTAGACTAAACGCTTTGACTAATCTAACATACACACACATACACATAGTTTAGCAACAGAAAGAGAGCTGAAGCACAATACAGGAAAGCAAGAAGTAATAGCATTTTTTGTTCTAAAGCATCCTTCTTTAAACGCCTTCATTAATTGATAGATATGACATTGTGCAGCGCAGATTCAGAAATTATCCTGTTGAATCCATGGTGAAACAGGGTTGATACGTGCACCTTATAAAGAGCAAACCATATGCTCTGGTTCTCAGAGAGCTCCTACACCACATATCTCCTCATCTCTCAAAAACAGTGCCAGTTCGCACCCCTGCCCAAAGCTGTGTGCAACTCTCTGAACCAAACTACTAATGCAATCGAATAACTGGCCTTATCTATATTTATTAAACAACAATAAAAAATGTGGTAACATATTACATATAAAATACTACTGACAAAATGTGTATCTAAAACTACACGCCGTCACATAGTCAGTAGCTGGTTAGTTACTTGTGTTTCTTCACTTAAAACAACCCACTCATTACACACATTTTTTTCCGGAAATCGCACTGCACTGGCTGTATGTTTTTGACTGAATGCAAAAAGAACTGGCCCAGTAGAGAAGGGGTTTTCGAGGTCAAAGACAGTGACCCTTCTGACACAATGTACATGATGGTGCCAGAACACCCCCTCCCTAATTTCCATACCACAGCAAACCTAGCCTAATATTCTGTAAGTATAACATTCCTAAGCAATTATTGAAGTAAACAATCAGTAATAAGAAAGAAGCAAATTACAATCAATAGGACAAATAAACACAATAGAACAAAGACACCAATTAAATGCATTTTTTTAAAGGTATATTTGATCTAGCCTAGTATTCAAATATAGATATTGAATAAAGTCATTAATGTAAAATAAAAAAACTGCATAGTATTCACTGTATGAATTTATATGCTACAAACGTTATTTAAATAAGAGCATCTCATCTCTTTTTCTTTCGTTGTTTGATTAACATTAATGACAGACAGCAGCAGGTAAATTAGGCTGCTGTCACTTTAAGACCTATTGCACAAATCCAATAAATCGACTTTTTACGTTCACTTAAGACATAACCCACTGTGTTTAAGCACCTGTTTTTGACACATTATTGTGTGTATCTGATCCTTCAAGTGCAATAAGCCACAAACGAGAACTCAATGTAGGATCATACTTTTGTACTTTTTCTCAAGTACTTGATTTGTGTACTTCGTCCACCACTGCACATGTTTCTTTATTGCTTGAACATGTCAATAACTTTAAGCAGTCCTGTGTTGTGTGGATACTGTGTTATAAACAATATAGACCAAGCAAAATCTCTATGGATTCACACTTGTCGCCAGGATATATAGCCTTACCCCCCCCCCCCCATCCCCCCCCCCCCCCCCCCCCCCCCCCCCGTCGTGCTCTTGCGCCCCACACATTGAAAACTCCTGCATTAGAGTCATCCATTCTGTAAGTGAACTACACTGGTTTCACTGGTGTTGCGGCTGCGATGAAGTATTGCTGTGAGAGTACTTTAGTAAGGAATTCCGTCCTCATTGGCGGAGGAATGCATGTGCGAGATCTGGTAAAGAACCAAATGTCATTAGGTTCTGGAATTTAGTATTGCATTCAATGCATTCGGTGCTGGTTGAAGAACTTTCAACTACTGATAATGCAAGAACCATCTGTATTAACATTGGTGTTTGCTAATAAAGAGCATAGAGTCAATGGCCTTTTTCCTATGTATCGAAGGAATGCAAAATGTAAAAAGTTTTTTCGAGTGTTCCCTTTAGCTGGGAAAGTTTATGAAATTCTGCACTAGAGCTGATGGTGTGATCATTGTGGTTTTGTATATCACACTATTTGTTGCTACAAATGAAGGTGGAAAGTATGTGAAGTTTTTTTGCATATCTGTCATGTAAACTCGGCTTTACACCACTGTATTTTCCCTGCAATAATCTACTAAATAAATTTGTGAACAAACTTTCATGTTTTGTGACATGATGCTAAACTCTTCTTTTCCAATTTTTGGAGATACTTTTGCAATCAGAGGATGCTTGAACTAGTATTTTATTAGTCCATTTCTTGGTCCACCTCATGCCCATTTCAAACTCATAATTTCTTGAATTTTGCTAATTACTCAGCAAAGAAGACCGTTTGCAGAAAGAATTATACAATAAAATGGTCTTGAGTGACAAGTATGATCAAACATATGTGTCCATATAAGTAATTATAATGAAATACATAAAAACTGCACATATTAGACAATTTATTCAGACAAATGTGTTCAAACGTTTATATTATATTATAACCCTTTATATAAAACCCATTATATAACTTTGAAATTGTTACATAAACAACACTGCTACACTCTGGTAACCTGCAGGTTATATTTAGAAAAAATGCTACAGTGAGGCTGCGGTGATCCATTTTTGCATTGAGTGTTAGGGTGTATTCACACCAGGAAAGTCCGATAGTTCACTCGCTTTGGTCCGGACCAAATACATTTTTTTTTTTTTTTTTTTGGTACGGTTTGCTTTCACACTGCTCTTTTTGCAAGTGAACCAAAATTTGTAAACAAAACCACATGTGTGCTAAGTTCGTCCATTCATTGGACAAGGATTCTCAAGTAGGGAAATCAGGAAGTGCAAAAAAGGCTCAGCATGGAGATATTTCGTACTGCAATATTTGTTCTTTTACTAATTTTGTGTTATTCTGTACAAACGCAATATGAAGAAACTGCGCAGAAGACGGATAAGGTATAAAGTTTTGATTCATAGAGAGGGGCTATGTTCACACATTCAAATAATGAGATTCTTATTGTATATACTGCTAACAAGTGCTGTCAATGTTAACGCTTGCGATTAAGTTTGTCCAGTTTAACGCAGCATCATCCTTGTATTGTAACTATCGTTACATTATATGAACTGCAAAAGCTTTTTTTTGCATCTATGCGCGATTAGACTAAAGAGAACGCTCTGTATGTGAATGTCCTGATGCACACACTCATTCATTCATTCCATTCCAATGACGCACACACGGCGCGCAGAAAGACGCGCAACAGTATCGTGTGGCCAGACAGCGCGCCGGAATGGAATTCTCTTTCGCCATTTGAACAACAATAACACAAACCATTATGCCAAAATCTCCGACTACGGAAGCCTGTTAACTCAAAGGCGCAGTGCTTTCTTGCAATTGGGTCGGTTCATGTTCACACCGTAAACGAACCGTACCAGAGTTCGTTTGGAACCGTACCGAGACCACCTCTTCAGCTGGGTCTCGGTTCGGTTGTTAGGTCCGCACCCGAGTTCGATTGCTGTATTCACACCTGCCCAAAAGGTCCGCACCAAGGGGGGAAACGAACTAGAGTTTGATTCAATCGAACCAAACAAGGCAGGTGTGAATACACCCTTAGTGTATTTTGGGGCGGAGCAATAAAGGGAGGGGTGTGTTTGTTTGGGTTGATTTCAAATATCAATAGCTGCTTCTCCGAAAGCACTTACTGCACCTTTAAAAATAAAAACACTGCTTGTGGTAGCATTTTCTAGGAAGTGGCATAATTTTTGGTGGGGAAAGCAACAGCACAAAAATCTGATTTTAAGTTACAAATTGACCCTATTTACTTTGTTAGCACACATTACTGGTCTTAAGGAGAACAATTAATCCGTGCAAGTTAATACTCAGAAAAAAATAGTTTGTCATGGTTAATCTTTATTCAAAATCTGAAAAGTTACTTCCGGTCTGGAGTGACGTTCCCTTTTCCGATGGCGTCTGTTTGACGGCTTGGGTTGAAAACGCTTAAACACTCCCCTCCAACCATCAGACGTGCATTAGTTGTAGTGTTTTATAATAAATTGAACAATACACCTGCTTAGCATTTCTCATGTAAGCTTTTCTCATTCTTTATTGTTATAAAAAAAAACCTGAGCTGCATGAACACATACAGAACATATATTGTCGTAATCATATATTTATTTGGCTTGATGCTGTAGAAAGGTTTCTCTCAGTTGTTTATGTGCGGAACCGTGCTGAACTCAGAACGAGGAAATGTACACAACGTCATCATTCTGAAGGGCAGGAGTTATGATCACATAATATGATTGACAGCTCTAGAGTGAATGAGCTCTCTGACTAGACACGCGCAGAGGAAAACAGCACTCTGTACGCCGTTTCAAGCTCTTCAGATCATCATATAATTCAGTGGAAAATGAACAGAAACTATAATCTAATATAAAGAACATGTAAGAATAAATCTGTTCTCAGACACCAATTATAACAAGAACACAACTTCAATTCTCTTCTCTCTTCTGGAATACTTTTCTTCTGTGTTCGCCATAGACTGTATAAAAGGTGTTCACGCAGGTTTTCAAAACAGGGCCACCACTCTCACACTCTTGTGCAACAGCAGCGGCTCGGGTAAGCTCAAATCTAATTGGACTAAATCGACATTGGTCGGAAATAGAAATCTCGCTTTGTCGCGCTGTGATCCATTGGGATCTATTGTTTGGATTCAAGAGCGTCATTGCGACGTACATTTGCGTTGTTTAATCGCACTCAGTGTGAAAGGCCCTTTACTGGTTTTAAACCTACAACACACCTGGGCTCCGTCAAGAATCACATACTCTCGAGTAGGTACTCATTTTGAATAAGTAATTACTTCATACCACTAAAAAAGTATGTTATATATAGTATGAATGTGGATGTAATCTGGACGTGCTACATTCGCCATTGTCATTATCATGTGACCTACCAGCCTCATTTACCTCACTTCACTGCCATTCATAAACCCTTTCTCATGGCCTTATGGGATAGTAAAGTATCCATCTTATGCACACTTCAGAATCTCGCCAGAAGTAGGTCATCCAGGTAATTTTTGCATACTCTTTTATGAGTACTGTGAATTCGGACATTTTGTCACATACTGTTTTTCGCCTAACTATATAGTAGGGAAGTATGCGATTTCGGATGCAGCCATAGTTTTTAGCCACTAGGCCACACTGCCTTTTACAGCATAGAAAGTGTTTACTGTGGATTACAGTCGTAAGTGTGGCACACACAGCTTTACTGGCTTTTATGATAGGTTCTGTTTGTTGAGATTAGTGAAGCAAAGGGCACTGGATTGCACTTGTCGATTAACTCCTGACTGCACTTCATTGAACTCTGTTACAAGGTTAATCCCAGCAGTTGTTGCTAGTCGGATAAAGCAGGTGTCATCACGCAGGTGTCATCACGCATCACGCACCTGAGGAGAGACAGCATGTTTTGCTCTTCCTGCCTAGGGCGAGAAGCACCGGTCATAATGACTCTCTTCGCAGATAAGTGAGCGACACGGCCACAGCTGGCTCTGAATCCTCGGGTCAGCCTGAGAGGAGAGAAGGATTAGGCACACTGATAGAGTTAAGCCATCGGTTTATAGACCTCAATGGGCGTCTAATGGGGAACAGTCTTTGGAGGAGATGCAATCAGTCCTGGTTGATGCATGCTTTAAATGAGACAGATGGGAAGCGAATCTTGCTGCATTTAGCTGCAAGGTGGAAAAGCCACAGCTGTGTACCCACGCTTTCCTGTGCTTGTTGCATGCCCTCTTGAGAAGGGCAATATTACCCCCTCGTGTTCCTCACAGTGAATGAGTTGATGAGGTGTTGTGTAAAAACGTATCCTTCCTGTACTACTGTACTGCTAGTGTACAACTCAATTGGGACAGGTTATCGTGGCGACTTTCACTTCAATATAACTTGCAGTCTGTCGTAATTTAGTCAAGTCAATTTTAGCAATAGCAATATAGTAGTTTACTTGATTAAGCAAAGGGATTTCTTTAACAATGGCCACGTTTGGCCCTGTCTTAAAACACTTTTTACACTCTCACTAGTTTTTGTTTTTGTTTTGTTTTTGGCCGTGCATTAACAACATCCAACAGTATATAAATATACATCATTGAATAAGTCTTTTTATCTGAAATTAATACAAATTTCCACCAGTCATTTCCATTCCAATTTTTTTTTTTTTTTATAAAATTGATAATTATTTTGTTTTCACAAATAGCATTTTGTGTGTCCTAAATACACACAATTAAATAATATTTCCATATGTTTTGAAAATATTCAGGGTTTTCATAATTTGACAAAATTACAGTACAATTTGACAAAATTCAAGCAACATTAACCTTGCAATTGTCTTTTGATGTGGCGGAAATTACACTGTGAGAAAGTCGTACATTTAAAAAAAAATGTAATCACATTTATTTTTAATATAATAGGAATAATAGGAATGCCCATAGTAACAATTCATATTTTTGATGGCTTTTTGTATTTTAAGATAGGACAAGAGTAAAACAATTAAATATTTACTGCTCAGTCAGTAAGTAAAAAAAGAAACAATTTTTTTTTAGCATGGATGCATTAAATTAATCAAAAGTGTAAAAAATTTGACATTGTTGCAAAATATTTATATTTCAAATAAATGTAATTCTTTATTTTTATCTTTCTTTAACTTTCTTTTTTTTTTAAATCATGGTTTCCACAAAATAACAATGTTTTAAAAACATTGAAAAATCTTACTGCGCCCAAACTTTTAAATGGTAGTGTATATTAAAGGCAATTGAAAAGTAGTAAAAGTAAATGAAGACTGTATTGTAAAAAGTTTCCATTATAGTTTGATTGTGATCATTTATTGAGAAATCTGTTAGTTTGAATAAAAAATAAATAAAGTCATTGGACATAATTGTGCCTAACGTTGAAGAAACACTCATACATATGCACTTCAGTAAATCTCTTTAAGGCCTGTGTGTTTATTTTCCGGTGGTACTTGTTGCATTCAAATATTGGCATCAGTCTGCCGCAACTGTTTACCCCCTACCAGAAAACTAAGACAAACAGTTATTCCACTGCTTTCAGCTCACCCATTTTGCTTAATTACAGAGCTAAACTAATGACAGGATCTATTAACTGACGCAAGACAGAATGAGCACTGTGTTTGTAAGCATGCTTGAACGTGAACGCCCCTCGTGCATGCCGATGAGTTGTGTGTTTGGCTCCTGTGGCGTCACAAGAGAGTCCCGCTGTCTCAGGTGACACAGAGCCTTTCGTGCGAGTACGCCGAACCGGATCCACGCTAATTGATCAGGATCCCAGGCTTGTCTGAACAGGAGGAGAAAGGGCAAAAGTGCGCCCCCATGCTGCGTGGACCACTTTGAGAACCCTGGGAGAAATCCAATACCTGGCTCTGGTGATGTATGCAGACACGATCGTTAGGAACCCAGGGTTACGGATTTCCCCACAGGCCCTGGTTCTCATGCAGAGCGGGCGGCTTCAGGCTGTGGACTCCTCTGCATTAAGGCTCAGGCTAGACTGTCTGGCTGCGAACAACAGATAATGACATTATAGTTGTATTGTTTCAGCAGATGGTCAGACACATTCAGGATCTTAGCAGAGGCTCACTTCAGTCGGGAGTCTTGTTTAGTTGTTATCTGAGAGTGTGTTTGATAACGGCCGTCATGCTAAGTGCCTTCATGGAAGACTGAACACAAAGAACTTGTTTTTACACTGTGAAAAAAGAAATGGTGATTTTGCTCATTATATCACAAACTAGTGTTGTCATATGGCTTTTCTGAGCTGCACAAGGGGTGAACACTGCAAAAAAATTATATCTTAAATCAAGAACATTTTACTTGAGAAGCAACATTGCATTATATATTTCAGTTTGCTTTCAGACAATGTTGAAAATGTTTCATCAGAATGTTGTTTCAAGTGTAAAACAAGTTAAAATCGGCCAGTATTTATTAATCTTTGTTGATGTTAGAAAATACAGTCGTTCATTGTTTGTTCATGTCACAGTGCATTATTACGGAAGCGTATTGCATTCACTTGAGGAAAAAAAAATCTACTCTGTTTTTCTGATATAACGAGTTAATTATCTCAGAATTACGAGATCATTTTTCATGGAAAAAACGGTTTTGCTCTGTTTTTCTGAATTAACGAGTTAATCTCTCAGAATTATGAGATGGATAAATTTTTTTTGAAAAATTTTTTTTCCATTGTTTTTATGAATTAATGAGTTACTCATAATTTTGAGATAATTAAGTCATTAGTTCAGAAAAACAGCAAAAACTTTTTTCCATGAAAAATTATCTCGTAATTCTGAAATAATTAACTCGTTAATTCAGAAAAACGGAGTAGATTTTTTTCCTCAAGTGAATGCAATACGCTTCCGTACATTATAATGTTAACAAACACAACTTTTGATTTTAATCAAAATGTATTAGTAAATGTTGAAATTAACATTAATTTAGATTAATAAATGCTGTAGAAGTCTTGTTCATTCTTAATTCATGGTAACTAATGAAACCTTATTGTAAAGTGTTACCGATAAAATTAATAAGATATTGGGCCCTATCTTGCACCCGGCGGAAATGACTTTGTACACTGACGCATGTATCATTCCTATTTTGCACCCGCGCAAAGCGGGCTTTTCCCTCCACAGACGCACGTCGGTAAACTACGAAATGAACTTGCGCTCCCTGGGCGGGTCGGCACAAAAAGGAGGCGTGTTTCGGCGCAAACTTTCCCTCATGCTATTTTGCAGTTCCAGAAAACAATTCCGCCACTGACCAGAAAAAACTTAGTCTAAAGTCAGTGGCGCGTTGCGCGTTGTTCATAATGCTATTTTTAGCGCGCATGCTTGGCCATAATGTAGCGGGTGCACAATGCGCATACACTTTGATTCTCTCATCAACACAGATGCAGCCGTTTTTATTTTTGCAAATCATGCATTATAACAAGGAAAAATATTAACACATGAGGGAAATCATTGTGGTGTCCATGAAGATGTAAAAAATTTAAATCTAGCTTACACATTTACCCAAATTTTTCAGGCTAATTGTAGTAATGGTGGATCAGACCTGTTTGCCCAATAGTGGCAAGACACATATGTATATAAAGACATCTGACAAATTAGTTTGTCCGTCAAGAACCAGAAAAAAAAAAAACTCCCATCCCCATACAACGTCACTTCTCTGTCTTTCACTGCCCTGACAAGAACGTCGGTCTCCTCGGCTGTGAACCGCTCCTGGCGCGCGCCTGGTAAATCCGCCATAATGATAACAATCCGCCATGCAACATGCGCATCTGCTCTTAAAGGGTATGTTGGATGACGCTCTGATTGGTTTATTTCACGTTACGCCTAAACCACACCTATGAATAATGAAGCTATTTCAGACCAACCCCTTTTAAACTTGCGTCGGGCGCAAGAGTCATTTATCCTGCCGGTAAAATAGCAACAGCGCCCAAGACCCGCCCACAAAGTTATTTGCGCTTCGCGCTTGATACTTGCGTTTAAAAGCTGCTGTAGGTAACTTTTGTAAAAAATATTTTTTACATATTTGTTAGAACTGTCATTATGTCCTGACTAATCTGTGAAAAAAATCAAGCTCCTCTGGCTCCTCCTAGTGGTCCTATTGCCATTTGCAGAAATACACGCTCCCGGTCAGCAACAACCAATCAGAGCCAGGAGGAATGTCTTAGCAGTGTCAATCACGCTCGTGGACGCGCTGATCACACCCTTCTCTTGCACAGCGCGAGCCGTCGTTCAAACTCAAGATTGCCGGCGTGCTGCAGCTGTGCTTATGACGGAGAAACAACCTAAACTGCCAATTCTCGAGTGACACCTGCTCATAAAACAAAGAGGTAAAAGGAAAAAGACACAAGCGAAAAAGAAAGAATTATACAGATAAGAGCCCATTGACTCGGTGTCAAAACTCTAGCCGCATAACATGTAGATAAAATGTCACGCAATCTGCTAAGCAACAATTGAAACCTGCTAATTCACTGGCTTGTAATGTTGCTGAAATAATGTACTAGCACACCTTATCTAGCATTATATATTGCTAGAATAATTACTTACATACTGTAACGTTAGTTACCGTTATATTAACGTTATCTTACTAGCTATTTATAACTTATAGAAAGAGTGCAACGTTATAAAGTTACATGTAGGCTATTGGAAAATACATAATGATTTGAGGACCAAGTTTGTAGTCAAAGTATGGGCAGGCCATAGTCAATGTAAAGCATATTGTTGACGTTTAGTCCCTATTAGTGAATGTGCCATATCACTTTTTATCCGCTGTTATCGGTGGCCCTGTTTACTAGCCTGCGCGTTCACGACAGGCTCCGCTGTGGTGGACGAGCTGTGGAGGGAGGGCTGTAGCGCAGCAGAGAGCAAGGGGGTGGGACCTGTAAGTTGTGCTTGTTCAAATTTTCAGGCTAAGTCAACGTTTTCTCAAAACTCCCTACTGCAGCTTTAAGTCTTGTTTTCAGAGTGTATCTTGAGTTAAGTTTATTTGTCTCAACCCATTGGCAAAATGTTTGTTTTGAGCAAAATACCCACTTTGAACAAGAAAACAATTTGCCAAACTGTGAGTTTCCAATTGAACTGTGAGCCTCAGTCTTGTAGTGTGCGCCTGGCATAAGGAGACATCTGGAAGACTTGGCATAAGGGGCTTCTTGAAATATTTCATCTTAAATTAGATGTCTTTCAGGAATGTTTATCTTGTAACCTTGGTGCATTGGCACAATAAGGGTGAGAAACAGATCTTATTTCTACTGGTTATAACAGGACTGGCTTGTTACTTGTCGAAACACAAGTTCAAGTGAGGAATAGGGATTTAACCCATTAAAGGCTACAGTTGTAACATAGGCTAATTCCTACACTGAAAAATTAATTTTAATGAGCTATTTTTTTTTTTTAAATCCTTTTGGAACAATCTTCATGTTGACTAAAAAAAAAAGGCTGTCTCAGGAGGTTTCGGAAAAGAGCCCCAGATGTTTTCTTCACTAGCGCTGGTGTGACTAACAGCCTAACAGTGCCGTTTGGGGGTCAGGACAGAGCTTAGCCTTCTGCTGTCTTACAAAGTAAGAACCAGGTTATACAAATCTAAACAGGGCCTTAAAATCAATGTTTATCGGCCTCAAAATGTTTCATGCCGTGTCTGCAAACTGACAGCCACACAATTAAAGCTGTCAGACACAAACTCACAAGCATGGACACAAGAGGGCAGAGAGAGGCCAAGCATTAAGATTACAGGAGTGGGGCAGATGAGAGGAGGTTAGGAGTGCAGGCTCAGCAGCTAAGCATTACAGGAATTCAGTACATGCACACAATAGACATAAAGGAATCTGCAAACCTTCAGCCTTTTGACAGCTGACAGAGCTTATTACTGAGGAATGATGCCAACATAACCGCATATGTTAGGCCTAGAATAGTGTGTAATGCCGATTGGCGTTCATGATTTGAGTTCATGATTTGACAAAAACTTTAACCTTTTAAATATATTGTTACTTTCCAAATGCTTGTTTCTGGTCTTATTGTGAATTATTTATCTGTACTTGTAATTGGCAAAAAAACAAACATCTTCATGATGTTTTCTGCAGATATCATGGTCTTTCACACTATTGGATAATGTTAACCAAAAGCCACATTGCTAGTTAGGAATTTCTTTAGCACATTTGCAGTTACCTTAGCTCCTTTCTGGTATGTAACTCCCAGTTTTCACAATACAACCAGTTTCTGATAGATAGAAAATAGTCTCATTGTCTCACTGTTTGTGACAACTGTGGAGTTTCACACATAAAATTTATTTTGTGGTAAAGCATTCATCATTTTGTGAAAAACATTCCATTGTAAGGAAATGCATGTGATAAAGATAGACTTGGCTGTAGACGCGTCTCGGGCGTATTGTTTAATTTTGAAAGATGCAGAATAACTACCCGGCTTGAGTTTGTGTCAGGAGTGGAGCTCTGCAGACTGTGTTGTCATTGATCCAGACTGCGGCTGCAGCCCCCAGTTACATGTCTGCTCCAAACAACAGCATCATCAAACAGAGCTCTTCCTTCACCCTGACTGGCTCCATGAATAATTCTATTTAGAAGTTCAGCTAATATTGGCAAATTTCATGTGAAAAATGTCCCGAAAAAACAAAGAACTGAAAAATGTAGAAATATTCTTTGAAGGTGTTTTGATATAAGATGTCTGAAAGCTGACCCATTGAGAACAGGCAAGTCATGACATCTCTTAAAAACAAAAATCTTTACTTACCATACGTCTATATCGGCTGATATGAAATTACCAGCTTTGAGCAATAAGTGAGTTTGACCGACTGTTTATGTAATTTTTCAATGATCTACAGACAGCCTTCTCACTGGATGGACATGTTTGCATTTAAATATCATAGTTATAAGATATAATTTATAATTATAAAATGTATTATAAATGTGGCATTATATAGGATCTGTAGATATCAGCGTCATCGCTGGCTATTGAATAAATCAGTTGTCCGCAACTAGATCCCAAGCTGAATAGTAACACAATGTGATTTGGGATAGTTGGGTGAGTATAAGAAGCCACATGGGACTAACCATTGCCCCAGATCTATTTGGTTGCCTCAGTTGTAACTCAATTGCCTAGGAATATGATGAGGACCACAATATTTATTAGCAAATGTGATTAAGTTATGGTAAAGGGTCATATATGTATGTAGTGTGACAGATTTTTCACTTTCAAGCAAATAATCTGATTTCTGCCACAGCATTTCAGACAAGCACTTTAACCAACTATGCATCATTTAAATAGATAGATAGATAGATAGATAGATAGATAGATAGATAGATAGATAGATAGATAGATAGATAGATAGATAGATAGATAGATAGATGTAAATATATTCTATCTTTTTCTTGCTTTCTTTTCTTTTAAATTGCATTTAAAATGTGACTTTCTTTGTTTCTGTTAGCCCCTTAATCGGTTGTTGAGCAACAACGGGCACTAAGTGCTTTATTTAGATTAATTAGCCATTCATTCACTTCATGCATGAGGCCTTGCTTCAGATTTCCCACCCATTAATTGCATCTATATGCCTGAGATGCACTTTTTTTTCTTTCCTTTCCTTCTCAAAGCATCTCTCACTCAGATAGACTTTGGTCTTTCAAGAATAACTCGAGTCCTTTTAATCTTGTCCTAATCTATACGGCCTCTGAAAAGCACCAGCTCAGCTCTCCTCCTATGAACTTGCAGTACACCAGTATTTTTTCCCCCTCTCAATGCCAGCCAACAGTTTCCATGGTAACAGCAGCTTTAAGGGGAGTATCACATCAGTGAAGCTCCTTCAGCCCAGCGCTGCGAGCAGATGTGTGCGCCACGCCAATCGCGCAGCTATGCACGGCTCAACCAAACGCTACGGATGAGAGGAGAGCAGAGGAGAGGAAAGAACAAATAGAAGGAGAAAAGCCAAGCGTCAGTTTTCACATGCAGCTGCTCCAGTGGTTAATGAATCTGTGAGTGTAATACAGTCCTTTCCTCTGACTTCCTGTCCAGGGCTTTCTCAGCCGCAGACTGAAGGGTTCCATTAAACGCACCAAAAGTCAACCGAAGCTCGACCGGCACAGCAGCTTCAGGAACATCTTACCGGGCTTCAAGAGCGCGGAGAATGACAGGTAAGGTGGAGCCGTCGATTTTGTTGCTTGTTGCAATTTAGAATCTTTTTCGCCTTCCTGTTGTTGCTATATTATATTTTTATTCATCTAACACCATGAATCCACCATTACATTGACAGCTGTCAATACGTCCTTTCTTATGTGCCGTTTACAAGACATGTTGTTTTTAATCAGTCCGTGATTAGAATTAGCATTAATATTTTGATTTTGTGCCAACAAGTTGATGAACAGATCTCCTCTTGTCTGGTCTAAGCGTAACGTCTCGAATTGCAGGCAGCTTGCCGTATCTCCTACAGCATTCATCACGTTATTCTCCAAACGTTTAGCCTCTCTATTCATCTCTATTAGGATTGTTTAGAGTCACTTATTGCAGTGCTAAAATGTCTGAGTCATCTTTCTCCCCCATGAATAGGGATCAGAGTGAGAAATGAATTGGATTACTCACAGGATAAATGGTCCAGCCACAGTCTAATTTGCGAGAGATGCTTGTGAAATATTCGGCTCCTTGCGTGTTGTTCAGCTTGTCAGGAGAAGAAATATCAGGCTCCGGGATGCTGGGTCCATATGTTGTTTCAATGTGACTTGAACACAGTGACCTACACGCAGCAGTTTCTCAGCCTCAGTGTGTGTTTCTTGTATACAAGCTTGTAGCAATGTGCACAGAAGTGAACAGAGTTCATGGCAAATGATAAAGTCAAAGAGTTTAGATGATATTGCAATTGCGTTTGAGTCTGTTATTCAGAACACTAACTTTGCCACTGTGGAAAGCGATATCTCGCAACCTCACTTCTTTACTAACCCAATTTTTTCTTATGCAATGAGATTAAATGAAAAACAAATAGAGGCTTGCTGAGGTCTCAGTGCTTTTCAGCTTATTTTCCCGCTTTTTCTTGCATGTTTCCCCCAGTTTGAGATATCATCTGAAATTCTGTGTTCAGATTTACAGATTCCAAAAGCTACAATCAAAAGTCTGAGATCTTTCTTGATAAATTTAAATATTTCCCAAATTCTTTTAAAACCAAATTATCTAATCCATTCACATTTATTGCTCTTATTGTACGTCATCAATTGTTTCATTCTCATTCTATTTTTATTTATCCTATAAGAAAATTTAGTAGAACATTTGATACTCAAATAAAGCATATCAGACATCCTCTGAGCTATACAATTTTCAGTTAAGCAATTTGAGTTTGAATCTGGCTTATGCTTGTTGACCCATTATTTCCTGTCATCACGCTGTTGTACCTTTCAACAAATGTGTTGAAAATGTATTTTATTTTTTACTCTTCCTCATCTCATTCCAAACCGTATGGTGAATATGCTGGCTACTCTTTTCCATGTAGTAAAAAGTAAATGGGGAATGGGCATATCAAGGTCCAAAATTACTAAAAAACACCATAAAAGTGTCATTAAAAAGTCCATATGACTCACACGGCTATATTCCAAGTCTTCTGAAGCAACACAATAGCTCTGTGAAATTTAAGCCACTCTAGCTTAATAATTTTCCTCTCAGTTATGCTCTCAAATCAAATCTGGTGCCATTAGTTATAAGACACTTTTGTGGTACTTTTATGGTGCATTTTGTGGTTCCATTAACTTTAATTATATTGAAAAGAGTGGGATATAATGCAAAAATGTGAGTTTTTTTTAAAGTCTCATGCCGGTTTGAAACAATATGAGAGTGAGTAATGATGTTTTGAGTCTGATATTCATCAGTTTACTACAAAAATGCACTTTGACTTCCTTTATTCTTCATACTAGATGTGTGTATACTAGATGTGTGTTGTGTGGGAGAATCTCAAGAGCACAATCTTTTACATGGGAATTTGTTGAGTCACTCTAGTCTATACAGTCCTGTGGATATCATAGCAACCGCGCCAAAGATTTCTCCACAGCTCACCGTCAACCTTGTGCTTCTGTGTTGCTGTGGTGTTAGCAGGGAAAAATGGCCTTGCTTGTCCAGAGATTTTACGCCTCATTAAAGCAGCATATTATCCTGGGAGGGGGACCATCAGCTTCATGGCACCAAGGTGTGTGAGCTGGATATGACATGCACATACTGCTTTTCGGATGCTGTGCCAGACTTCATACCTGACTGGGTTCTGCCAGTCACAGTAAGTTAAGGGTCATTTCACCCAGATGTGTCTGTTCAGCCTGCCTGGACCTGACGGTTGCAAAGCTCAAGTCGATTTTGTGTAGTTCAGACATGGTCTATCACTCGCAGTATTTTGCAGCATCACACAGTCTAATATTTAGTGAAATTTTGTCTATTTATTATTCTTTGCTTTCAAGTTTAGTTTGCTTTCCTGTTATTTATGTGCACAAATCATCTGCATTATTTCAAATAAATTTGGGCCCATTTTTGTCTTTAATTAATTTTTGAAATCCCTACCCTATTCTTCAAGACCCAGTCAGTTCTCTTTTCTTTCTTTTTGGATATGACTGATTTGTTCATTTATTTCCTCATTAAATTTGCAACATTTTCCATTGATATAATACTTTTTCCTGTTTAATGTGCTGTAAGTACGCATTCTATTGGTTGATTATAAACATTAGACTTAGACTTAGAAAACTTTAATGTCCCTGAAAGGCAATTTGTTGTACAATGACATAAAATGACATATTTGCTGTCATTGCTCTCTTTATTTAACATGTAAACCAATGGGGTGAGTTTGGGGAGGAACTATCTTTTGGTCTGGCCAATGACAGAGAAGGGGCGGAGCTGAAGGTTTTCAGTTTTTGGTGCCCATAGTGGTGCAGAAATTACCGACTTTATCTGCTTAATGATCTCTTTTCACACATTTAGCTTTTTACAATCATAAATTTAAGTTGTTCAAAATGCATGACTTTGGACTGAATTATTGCATTTGATTTTAGACTCATTCTGCTTGTAGAGCACATTGTTTTGAACTGTGGTGTTCTGTTCCGCACTGATGGCCAGCATCAGTATATGTAGAATCTGCGGTTTCATCCTTTACGGACTCTATTATAGTGCATATTTTACCTTTTTTAACTCTATAAAAGCTTCCATTTAGATATCTGATGTCCTTTTGGCTGAAGATAAGAATCAGCTTTTAAGCTCTCAACTGGCCACTCCAAAAGATTTTTTGACATAAACTGGAAGTGATATGAAAGGGAAGTTGATTTTTATTTTATAGCGGAAGGGGGAAAATGCTAATTTTGTGAACTTAAATATTTTGGGTGAGTACTTTATAATAACTTCCAACAATTTAAGTTATGTGCCAGTATGTCACGTATATGACTTATGCTGTAGGTCTCTGTGCTTATTAAGCTTGGAAAGTAGTAAGATGACGTGGAAAAATAACAGACTACCATTTCAAAGTTTGGGGTCAGTACGTTTTTTAATTATTTTTTATAACTTTTATTACTTTTATTCAACAAAGGATGCATTAAATGTTACAAAAATAAATTCTATTCTAAATAAATGATGTTTTTTGAACTTTCTATTAATCAAAGTATCCTGAATAAATTGTTTTAAACATAGATAATAGTTTTTTGAGCACCAAATCAGCATTTTAGAATGATTTCTAAAGGATCATGTGACAATGAAGACTGGAGTAATGATGCTGAAAATCTCAGCTTTGCCATCAGAGGAATAAATTTCATTTTAAAATGTATTCCAATAGAATAATATTTCACAAAATTATTGTTTATACTGTATTGTTGATCAAATAAAGATAGCCTTGGTGAGCAAAAGAGACTTTTTTCAAAAACATGGAAAAATCTTACTGACCCCAAACTTTTAATTGGTATCAAGTAGTACTTGATATATTATGAAAAAATATGAATCAAAGTTTGACATTTCAATGCATTATGTAATGATATATTATATAATGTAATATTATTTGATAATGTTATTTATAAAAATTATTCTTTAATTTTCACCTACATGTCCAAGTGGAGACATCAAACTGACACTTAAAGACAAAACACATGCCATTCAGCCTTAGGAGATCTCTTTACATTACAGCCTTTGAAAAGGACTTTGGGCTTTACCTATTGATTTTTTGTTGTTGTTTCCCAACAACCATTATCTGAACAATAACGCCAGTGAGATCTCTTCATCCTCATGTAATTGAACAAGAAATAAAAGAGGTGGTATCGTCACGGCAGTGTGATGGATAGCGCTATTCAAAGCATGTTTTTGTTTGGCAAAGGCCATCTTCCTCACCTCTGGCTCACACTTCTGTACATTTATTAAGAGGTATTGATGCAAATTGCTTTATTTTGAATCTAAAGACATGCTGCCTGAAACCAATTACTTTGGTAAATGTTTTTTACGGGTCTCTTGCATCATCCGTTTGGACAGAGCGTGGTTTCCAGGTCAGCCTCCCCTCTCGCTGACGGCTGTTTTGCCATGTCCCACTTAATTACAGGCCTGGGAGTCTTGTAATAGAGAGAATGCATGGCCTTACTGCACTCCACTAACACCAAGAGACATGAGCGCCCAGGGCGTGCCAATGTTTTAGTGTGCACCCTACTCCACAGATTACTGTCTTCATTTTTCTCTGGCTTTGTGTCTGTGTGTGTGGGGCGGGCCGGGGCGTGGGGGGTCTTTGTCTGTCTTCTGTTGACGAATGGAGTAATCAGAAGCTGTTATGTTATTTTGTTTAATTAGTGACCTGTGAATTCCACCGCAGATCGTATCAGGGTCACAAAACGATGTGTAAAATCTATGATACCCCAGTAAGCATACATACTTCCCCGAGATATCTGTGAAAGAGCATCATTTGGAAAGCTTAGTATTTTAAGCACCATATTTGTGCATAAACATCTGATAAACATTTAAAAAATGATTTCACTCCAGTGAATATTTCTGAGAATTTAATTTTTTGAAAGTCAATATCTAGTAGTGACAAACCTAAAGTCCTCTACCGTATAGTAGTCTAGTATAAACACAAAGTTTAGTATTTCTACTGTTGTCGACTGCAGAAAAAAGATACTGTTCCTTTAAGAAGTGTTGGCCCAATAGAGGGACATATATTATATTATATTATATTATATTATATTATATTATATTATATTATATTATATTATGTTAATTATATCTGCTGAATTTACTGAAAAACAGTAATGTAGGAACTGCAATTTGTGGAATGTACAAAATTGTAATGTACAAAAATTTTAAATGACTGTTTTGGAATTTGGACTACAGGTAATGAATTGTATAAAATTACAACATTTATAAAAAATGATCTGACAGCTTTGCCCCTGACTGTTAATTCAAATAAATAGCCTTTACCAACAGCTATTGCAATAATATAATGATATGAAACTTTTAGTTCATTCTAATGGAACATGTTGACCTCTTTATGAAAAGCCAACCTCTTTAATAATACATGAGCAAGTTGTCACTATTGACTCGTATTGATTAAAGGCACACTGGAAGCCACTGTCCCTCAGTGTGTGGCGTCCCAGGAGATGGGGGAAGGGTGCAGTGCGCGGGTGCAGGATGGTGGTTGGGTTTGGTTTAAAGACATGTGTGATGTGAGGGCTGTGGCAGTCTGCCCATAATGGATTAGCCTCATTAAATTCAAACCTGCATTCCACACCGAAAAACACCCACGGCAAAGCTGCACATCCTCTCTTCCTTCAGTCCGTCTGTCCCTCTCATTTTGTCTCTGTCTCAGCCTGTCTTCCCCCACGGTACTCTATCTGACAGGCTTTCTATCCCCCCACCTCTGTTTTTATTGGTTTCTACTGTCTCTATCCCACTAAAACCTGCACCATATTTCTGCTTTTGACCCTCCAACAACCTCAAATATCAGCTATGAATAGGATTGTCGTGCACATTCAGAGCATTTCTATGATTGGCCAAGGACTTTTAATGGTTATTGAATTGATTGTTTGTTTTTTTCTTCACATGAGATGAAGGTTTTATCTCTCAAGGTCTGCATTTAATAGCAAACTGAGCAAGCTTTGCAGCTTATTTACCATGGTAAACCTATAGAAAATTGATGCTCAGCGCTTCATTTAGCTTTAGTGTGGTCATTAAACCTTTTACAAATTCTGAAGCCGACTGTGCATGTTTTGTTGATGGTATAATCTTACCAGCCGCATCGCTTTCTCAAGATTGTTATGCTCGCCTACACAATGGAGCTTCTATTTTCTCTCTCTCTCTCTCTCTCTCTCTCTCTCTCTCTCTCTCTCTCTCTCTCTCTCTCTCTCTCTCTCTCTATATATATATATATATATATATATATATATATATATATATATATATATATAGTTTATTGCTATGTTTAATAAGAGATCAGTAGATTGCATGGGTAAAGGATAGGGGTGTAACGATATTCGAACCGAACCGAAAAACCGCGATACAGAACACACGATTCGAATCGCGATACTCTCATTGCGTACCGAACACGCCCCTCCGCGCCCCCTGCTACCCCGGCCCCGCCCAGCCCGGCTCAATGGACCTCATGTCTTGTGTACAGTACACAACGAATTCAGTTTTGTAGCTAACCACCATTAACACCAAATAACAAGCTCCGTGTTTTGTTACTTTCGATAATAAGCAAGGTGTAATCTTTCAAATTTGTCTATTTGATACGAAATTCAAACAATAAATGCCGTTTTGGCGCTCTTTGATGTGGCGTGACAGATCGCTCTATGCGTACTAAGCTCCTCATTTCAAACGGCAACGCGGCGCGCGGGTAAACGCGATCATCTCTTCCTCAGTTACGGAATGGACACCTGAAGGTATGTTGAAAGATGCAGTATACTTACTGAAAGGCATCATAACTCGTGTAATCGCTCAATCAGTGTTTCAGCAGCGGAAAGACGTTAATAAAACAGCATAGCTTGTCACTAGCATTATATTTACCTCAACAGGCAAGTGATTCAGTGTCCACAACTTCCTATAAATGGTTCCTATAAATGAACTCTTGCACTAAATAAATGCACCATGTTAGCCTTTTTTACTTTTTTTACTTTTACTTAACCTGTTAATGATATCTTGATTATTTAATGTATGTTTAAAATATCTTTCATGAAAATGACAACTGTGTAAAGTATTATATTTCAATAACAAATTAGAGTAAAACACAAGTTAATGCAAAAACTGCCTTATGTTCAGTTTACATGTTTTCATACAATGTGTTGTGTGTTGATTATTATATCTAAAAAATAAATAGCATCTGAATTTAGGTTAAAAGTCTAGGCTACAACCTTTAATGTTATAGTAATGTGCGGCTCCCTATATAGTTTACAGATTTAGCAGATTTTTTTTTAATCCTTGTGAAACGTTTAATTGTAATTGAATTAATTTAAAGACAAAGACAATTTTTTCGTTAAACCACTGTTTAAAAAAGAAAAGGAAAAAAAGAAGCAATTTTAGCTTTCTAAACCGAACCGAATCGAACCGAACCGAGACGTCAAAACCGTGGGAAAACCGAACTGTCAATTTTGTGTATCGTTACACCCCTAGTAAAGGAACAGTTCACCCAAAAATAAGATATTCTGTCACTGTACACACTCCTTCATGATGTTCCAAACCTGTATGTTTCTTTCTTCTTCTTTTTTCATCAAGGAATGCACAATATATTAGTTCCATATCGGTTATTTTAGGGTTTTTTTTTTACAATAAGGTTTCATTTGTTAACATTAGTTAATGACATAACATGAACTAACAATGAAAAATACTTCTATAATCTTAGTTAATGTTAATTTCATCATTTACTAATACATTATTAAAATCAAACGTTGTTGGCTATCTGTTAATATTATTTAATGGACCTGAGGTAACATGAACTAACAATGGACGGTTGTATTTTTATTAAATAGTATTAACAAAAACTAATAATAACAAATGTTTTCCTCATTGTTAATTGATGTTAGTTAATGCATTAACCAACATCAACTAATGGTGCCTTATTGTAATGTGTGACGATTCTTTTTAAATATGTTGTTTTGGTCAGTATTTGTGACCCGTTTTTACATTTAGATCACATTTGCCTTCATTTTTCACTCACTAATAAATAAGAAGTTAATATTTAAAAATGCTAATAATTTAACAGTTAAATTTTTTTGTATAGCAAATCTCAAAATGAATATCCTTTTTCCAAATATCGTACATTTATAATCCCTACATTCGTGTGTTTTTTGTTTAATTTAAAAATGCCTTTGAAATGTATAATTTAAATATTGTCCATGTATTTGTATCAGTCTGATTTATATCATTGAATATTTTTGACATTATTTCTTGATACAAAACATGACCATCAATTCCGCCTTTTCTTTGACCCAGCAGTTCAATGACACTGGCAACATTTCCCTCCTTGTCTTCATTTCCCTCTCATTTTGAATGCTTGACATGGTATATTATATAGATCGGGCTCGCGGATGATGTAGTAATGCAATTCGTGTAAGCAGGGCTGTGTTTGACATCTTCACGGCCAAGGACGATGACCTCTCTATCCCACAAATCTTTATTCTGAGGAATCACCAAATCTCACTGTTATGATGTAAAGTAATGCTTGAGCTCAAAGGACAGAATAACCTTCTTGATAAAACAGTTTCCAGCTGAATGACTTCTGAATTTAAATTCAACACAGTATAGCAGGAATTTTGATGCGCCACTGATATTGCACAAGGATAAACATTCAAATATATGAGTTTACTCCGTTTCAAAACAAGACTTCACCGAATACATGTTGGAAAGTGGGTATGTATTGTTCCAGAATATTTTTAAATACTTGAATAAAATGGGGCTCGGTTCTGTTAACGATTCTCGCATGTGCGTTCTTCCACCAATGCAGACGAAATACTGTACTAAAATACAATCCTGCAGTGCGCAATATGTGTCATTGCTGCAACAACACTATACATCGTGACCAGTGATATTCCCCAATAAATAACTCTTATGAGCCATTTTTAGTGAATCATAGACACAGGACCATGAATCATATAGATCACAGTCCTATCCCCAAATTAATGACTGTTATGAACCGAATCTGTTTAGTGAATAAAACACATACAAATCAAGTGTAGTCCGAATCATGAATGATAATGAATTTAGAAACTTTACAGCTCAACATATTTTTGCACGTAAGATTTAATAAGGTTTCTTTAAGAAAAATATGAGCTTCATATTTCTGCTTTTAAACTCTCAGTCTTGCTTCCTAGACTTTAATTATCAGTATAGACCTGTCATTTTTACAAGCTGAGGGGGACCGGTCAAAATATTCTGAGTGGTAATTGAGATTATATGCTTTCAATAAAGCTTATAATTTGAACCTGGAATGTTCCTTTAATTTTTGTGAAGACAGTACATCAATGAAAGCAAACTAAAGAGTCCTTGTACTCAATGCCTACATAGTTGTGATTGTTCGCTGTGTAAATTGTGTAACATTTTTGGGTTGAGCCAATAAAGTAAATTAAATTAGGAATTACAGAATAATGGGTAAAACCTTCAGATTTTGTGTTATTTTCTTGTACTACTTAAAGCTGCAGTCCGTATCTTTTCCTCTTTGTCGCCATCTCTCTGTTCGAAATCTGTAACTGCAGTGATTCGCGGAATTATCATCTTTACGTGGGTTGTAAATCGGCATGAAACAGCGCGGATGAACACAGTGTTTTGAGGCGAGTGCTGCTGTCAGTCACCGCGCTGTGTGGATACTGTCATACAGAATCACAGATTCACTTTTTGAAAGTTTGACCAACATAAGAATTTTCATAATAAAATGTCTTCTGAACAAGTAAGTAACATCCATTTTTGTTCTGACCAACTAAGGGGGAAAAAGCATTCGACATGGTAAGCTTCGTTAGATTTAATCAACGCGATTTACAGCAACCGTGCAAATTATAGCCTACTTTGTTCTCAAATTGTTCATGTTCATAACAACATCAGCATTGCGTGACTAATGTTAAATTTAATGTGTTTTATGGTTACCTGTGTAGTTCAGAATTCATATTCTCCATAATAGCAAAACGAGAAAGGCACAACAAAGGAAACTCCGTAACTGTGTGAATTAAGAAAACGTACTGTTACACGATTGAACTATTGAAATGTCTTACTTGTTCAGCAGAAAAAAGCCGTCTCTTCTTCCGTTTTGAACCCCTTCAAAACACGGAGTTCACGCACTTTTCAAAAGCCCCGCCGATGTTTAAATCCTTGTGTTCGCATGAGACGGTTTCTTTCTCTTTCTCTAGCCACCTTAAATCCGAAGTACGAAGTCTTTTGGGTTTTATAACTGCTGAATCTCCAGTTGACACTGATGATTGTTGTTTGGATCTTTCTGGATGCCATAAGTTTAATTATGTAAAGTGCTGCGAGAAAAGCCTATACATCTAAACATCTCGTCACGCGCAGTATAGCCGGCTAGCCGAAACTCCTTCTTTATGTGTACGGGTGTGACGTCATGACGCAAAGACATGCTCGAATTTCCCGCGGAAACCCACCAGTACCTCTGGAATTAAAATCATTATTACAAGCTAACCGTTTTGAATCTAGCTATGGCAAGCAGATAGTTTTGACCACTGGCAGAATAAGTTTTTTTTAATATAATTATTTTGGATTATTTTTAACTTAAAAAAGTTACGGACTGGAGCTTTAATACAAAACAGTTTGCTTAAGTGTGATGGTGCAATTGAGGATAAAACTGAATAGATTTGCAGTTTACATCTTAAAAGAGCTCTGCACTGTCATTTTGACAGCAGAGAAGGCTGTTTAGCTCTAGTAATGGCTCTTTTTGCAATGACCATGACCTGAGCAAATTGATTTGCTCTTAAGAAGAAATGTCTTTCTAATTCACACTCAAATCCGAGAGGATAGCAGAGAGAGGAGCGTCTTGAACGCAGCTGATTCTTTCTTTGCATTGTGCAGTGGTTAAGATGAGGCTTCAGACGCAGCACGAACGCCTGTCAGCATCCCACAGATCCCGCCCCGACAGCCCATCATCGTCTGGAATTTTCCAACCGCCTGTACCATGCAGATCACTCTTGCTTAATTGCCAAGAATATTTTACATGAGGTATGTCAGATCTAAAAACAACAAAAACAAGCAAATAGGAGGCAGAAATTGTCAGTCAAGTTGTTGTTGTTGTTGTTTTTTTAAAATAGAAATTCAGAGCGAATAGGCAGTTGAATATATATGTCTACTCATTTGGCAGCATTTGTATGAGTTGTAGCTAATTCAAGCTAAGGCAGGTTTTAGCACCCATATTAACACTTTCCTTGCCGTTGACAGAATGTTCCATCATTTATGACACAACGCTTCCCTGCCATAGACGGACTTTTCAGGCAATCCATTTTTTCACTTTTATACGGTAGGGGGCGCTATTTAGCATTTTCTGAAAGAGTGCAGAATTTCTGGATCAAAACACAGGCGAAGATAGAAGCATAGAAGATACTAAATCGATCATTAAACAGCATATAAATCAAAACTGCCTAACGTTACCAAATGAAGTGTCGAACCCAGAAAGATTTGGGGTGTTCATGGACTCGATCTACTCCATCTATGTTTTGATCATCGTTATGAATTCGATCTGGATGTAGTCTTTGGCAAAAATACAGTTTTCTCAGCTTTTTGTTCAAAATGTTCAATGCTTTAAAAAAAACGTACCCACATTCAAGTGTTGATAACAAAAGAATCCATGAAGCTAGAATAAAATGTTTTTTCTTTTGATATATTGTATGTTCAGATATTCATACAACAAAATATCCTGGGTGCCATGAAAGTTATGTGAAAATTAGGAAAATTTTGTTGTTCGCTGGCAAAAAACACTGGAGGGGAAAGAGTTACAGCTTTTAATAAACGGCATAATATGGCATATGCATAGCTACAAGTGCAGTTCAGACCTATTTCACTAATTTGTTACTTTATTTAAAGTATCTTTTAAAATCTTTAGAAATGTTTTCATTAAGCTATCAAAATAATCAAACAATATTTTATTTCCTTTTAGGTTTCTATGCATTTCTTTTCTTTTCATGTAAAGGATTTCTCTTTATAAGATTGTAATAATTAATAAATAGCTCACTCAATGTTATAATTTATAATAATTTATTATATTATAATTTATGACCAATTATTTTCAGGGAAAAGCAAGGCTAAAGTAGTTCCAGGCTGGTCTTGACCGCATTACAGTTCCATATCACTTCGCCAAATGATTCCAGTTATTTCAAAGGTCCTTACAGACTACAACAACAAAAGAACCAAAACCCACAATGACACTGAGCAAGCAAATAAATATTGCTAATAATAGGGGAAAAACGACAAATTATTTCCATGTTTTTGCCACAAAATTATGTTTTATTATGTATGGAAAGCACATACTCTCTTTCTCCCACTCCCTCTCCCACTCAAATGCACACACAACAGTACAGACACACACTCGCACAGAAACATGTTGTTTCGCGCTGCTCTGACGATTTTATCAGTAAAATAGTTTAGCAACTTAAAAGCTACAAGACATTTCACTAGCGATGTAATAACGGCGCTGTTCTTGGAGCACAGTTTCGCTATGCTGCCAAACACTGTTGAGACATATGCATACATTAAAAATATACATACATCTCTCTCTCTCTAACTGCATTAATAACTGAATGAGACAGTTGCTCTGTGTCAAATATCAGTGGCTCCGTCAGCTCTAAAATTACATTTTGGAATTAGCAACAGAGGCTTGGGATGAGATGCGTAACAAATGACTCCTACACACAAGAGCGTTTTATGGACAAAAACCTAACAAATGTCTTGAAATAGATGATCTGAAGAATGTTTTGAGGTGTGGTAACCGTAGTATAAGCAGAATAATTGACTCCAGGCCGTTGAATTATTGAAAAATAATGCAAAAATAATCTCTGCTTTGTGTCGTGGCCGCATTACCACCTCTTGTGTGCATTATTTTCCTACTAATTCAACAGCCCAGAGTCAATTATTCCTTACATATTCAATATTACTGTTATTTTCTGTTTAGATCCCTGTTAAAAGAGGCACAAAGCACAACGTGAACTTGCAGTTGCAGTTGTGCTGCATACTATATCTGTGTGAAACAGGCCTAAGTGTGTAACTGTGTCTGGCAGATTCACTCGAGTTCAGGGATCAATGACAAATCAATTTATCAGATAAGCCTTTGTTATACGCAGTGATCTTTCAACCAGCAGTTCTGCTTGGCCACTGCAGTGGTTTTTATGCTCTATCAGTTTTTTTTTTTTTTTTTTATGACCACACACGCAGAGACACACAAAATTGGCATTTCTTCACAGGGTTTAGTGCGGTTCACTCTTGTTGAGACTCTCAGACAGGTTTTTTGTCTCCTTTGTCACAGCCTTCTTTTGCATTTGAAGCAGTATCTTATATCCTTGCGAGTTAGGCTTTCATTTGTGACACTTTGTTATTATCCGGTCTTATTGAGATGTGCACCATGGTGTAGACTGTATATGCAGTTTTGTGTTGTTGTCCCCCAAAACATCTAAGCAATCATCATCATTTAATGACAAGGTAATTTGTGTCAACAACTTGCAGGCGGAATTGCTCCAGTTATGAAAGCAGTCAGTCGCTGGGTATAAAAGCTAATCTTACCCTCTAGAGTTGCCATAGTAACAAAGATAAATATTAAGTACAATATCAACCTCGCTTTACATGCACATTAATGATTGCACATCATCGCTAACTCCGAGTGTGTGTACCTTTTGTGGGCTGTTGCCGCAAGTGAAGCGTTTCGAATTGACGGATACCGTATGACCCTTTTGCGAGTAGGCTTTACTGCATTACACCATTAACAATGTCAACCTGCACCTCCATAATTAACACGTTTTGCAGTTATGTTTTCCTAGCGGGATGTTAGCATAGTTACTGGAAAACTAGGTCAATATGATGCATCATAATTTCAGCCTGTAAGGCAACAAATAATAAAAACGGGAAATATGGGGGCGGATTTATGGTTCTGCATGTGTTCAGTGGTCTGTAGTTGTAGCTAATGGAGCCGGAAGAGACAGGAGGAGAATGTTAACAACACTGAGGGGAATGTTAGAGGTCGCAGACTGAGCTAACCGAGTAAAAGGACTTCCTGCGTTCTGCTACAGTCTGTGGTTTGTTAGAGGGATAGTTTAGAAAAATAGAAAATTCGTGTTGTAACAAATTTGCTCGACTTTTGATTCTTCTGTGGAACCCAAACTAAAGTATTGCCTACTTTTCCATATTTTAAAATAGATCTGCATGATTAATAGAAATAAAACTGAAATTGCGATATGGCTTAGAACGATTATCAGACCGCACATGCTGCAATTTAATTACATAAATATGTGCGCTGCATGTTTCATAGTGAGGCCTGGCACTGTTTTTGTTTTTACACCAAAACAGCTCATGTTCCTGTTTTCTAATGCTGCTTCACATGAATTCATCCCTGTATTTGCAGTAGTTTGGGTCATGTATAGTGTGCATTTGAGAAGGCAACATGCGCTTACCATCTTCCCAAGCTTGTGATGAGAAGTGCTTATAAACCGTATAAATATATGTACAGTATTTTTTCTCAAATACTGTATTTATTATATAGTGAAATATTTCTCTTTTGTTTAATATTTTATTTAATACTACTACTAATAATAGACTATAATATTTTATTATTATTATAAAATAAAATAATAAACAAAATAAGAAATGTTACTTTTTATAGTCATATTGATTTATAATTTTAAAATATTTGGCATAATTGTACAGCCTTACAAAACATGAATGGCAAACCTGGAGCTTTTTAAAAACATAAATAAGAATTTGATTCCCCCCCATATAGTGCAGCCCTATTGAAAGTGAATAGGCTCCAAAATAACAATGTATAAAGGTAGTCCGTACTCTTTCGCTGTTTTCAAGTCTTCTGAAGATATTCAGCTTTTTTTGTGTGTATGTGGTGACAAATAGATCTAAATTTGGTCGCTATCAAGTCGCTTTTCTCTAAAAACTGCCTGCATCCTTTCAAACATGTGGCCCTATTTTAACGATCTAAAACGCAAGTGTCAAGCGCAAAGCGCAAGTAACTTTGTGGGCGGATCTCGGCGCTGTTGATATTTAACCGGCGGGATAAATGACTCTTGCACTCGACGCAAATCTAAAAGGGGTTGGTCTGAAGTAGCTTCATTATTCATAGGTGTGGTTTGGGCGTAACGGGAAACAAACCAATAAGAGCGTCATATCACATTCCCTTTAAGAGCATGATGAACGAGGTGCGCTTGTTCCATGGCGCAATACTATTATAACGGCGCATTTACCAGGCGCGCTTCAGAATCGGTTCACAGCCGAGGAGATCGATGTTCTTGCCAGGGCCGTAAAAGAAAGAGAAGTGACATTGGGGATGGGACAAACCCACCCAAATTAGCTTCGGTTAAACATGCATATAATAATTTGGGTAAATGTGTAAGCTTTATGCCTATTTTTCCCATCGTCATGGACACAAATGATTTCCCTCATGTTTTAATATTTTTCCTTATAATAATGTATCATTTGCAAAAAGTAAAATGCATCTGTGTAGATAAGAGAATCATCTACAGTGTATGTGCGTTGTTCACACTCTGTATTATGGCCAAGCATGCGCGCTTAAAGGGATACTCCACTTTTTTTGGAAATAGGCTCATTTTACAACTCCCCCAGAGTTAAACTGTTGAGTTTTACCGTTTTTAAATCCATTCAGCCGATCTCCGGTTCTGGCGGTACCACTTTTAGCATAGCTTAGCATACATCATTGAAGTGGACAAGACCATTAGCATTTCTCATAAAAAAATGACCAAAGTGTTTCGATATTTTTCCTATTTAAAACTTAAGACTCTTCTGTAGTTACATCGTGCACTAAGACCGACGGAAAATGTTGCGATTTTCTAGGCTGATATGGCTAGGAACTATTGAGAATGAGAAGGTGACGTCACGCGTATCACTCCGTGTTGCATTGTGGGAAGGATTCGCCATCTTGGAAGGATACGCTGTCCGTTGTCATGGTTACTTCGACCGTGAGACCGAGAGAAATAGCGACAGAGAGAGAGAGCAGCTTGATATTTGTTTGCATTTTTGCGATAAGGCACAGTTTCTTGGGAATAAATGAAGAAGGGGGAAGCAAAAGGAAAGGGGCTCTATCGGGAGAGACTAAATAACAACACAAAGCAGCGTTATTTAGAGAAACTACTTGACATCAACATGGACCCGTACGACCTGCTACAGAATGGACGAAAGACCAAAGCACTACCACCTTTTACATACGCTGACAAAGTTAATTACCTGGTTTGTTTATGGTATCAGTGACTAACGTTACTGCCTACACAATGCAAGAGGATTAGAAGCTGAACAAGTCTGTTGCGGCTGCGGGTGCAAGACTTAGAAACCCCCAAACCTGTAACGTTAAACTGCGAGAGTTCAGTCATACTTGATGTTTCATTCAGGCCTCATTCATATGTGGAAATAAATCTGATATGAATCAGATACGTGCATTTGCACCTGCCGTGCAACGTTAAGCGAACAGATCGGACATTCCCCTGTCAATGCGAATCGTACGTCATTAAAAAAAGTGTATTTTTAAAACATTTCACGGTACAGATATATCTATAACAAATGAAACAACTCTAGTTGAATAACAGAGTATTAATTTCGTTCGTTTGTGTTAAATAAAAGGCGAACTGTGCTGAAATGTGTTGCTTTTGAAAGCAGGCTTTGCTCGCTTTTGCTGCTGTCAGTTTATTGACAAGCAGTTTCTCTAAGCTGGCTAGCATTGTTATTTACTCTCTCCCGATAGAACCCCTTTCATTTCTCTTCCTTCTCCATATCTTCCAAAGAAACTGCGGCGTATCGGTAAAATGTAAACAAATACTAAGCTGCGCTGTCTCTCTTTCGCTATTTCTGGATGAATGTTTAGTCGCGCCTCAGTGAAGTTCTGAAGGCGTTGCCCCTGGCAACCGATAGCGTCTCCTACCATCATGGCCGACCGGCTCAGACCCCGCCCAAATCGGCACGTGACTCCTCACTCTCAATACTCTCATTCCTGCGTAATAATCACGAAACTTTACTGCCTTACCATGAGAGCAGCAGGCGTAATGATATGACGCAGCGCCTGAAAATAGTCCCCAGCTGCGGCTACATGACAGAAATGAGAGGCAGCTACAGCTAGCCACATCTGCATCATTGCATTCAGGATTATTTTCAGTCTGTTGACAATCCAAGAGGCCAGTGGGGAAGTCAGGCCCTGTTATTGCAATCTTCATTCTGCTTAAATGCTCCAGGGAGCTTACATTTGAGGAATCCTTTCTGAGGAATACAAATTAATATTAAAAGACTTCCACAACTCCATAAGACAGGTGCGGGACCATTAAGTGAGGCTGCAAGATGACAAGTAATTGCTCTTAGCTGGCTCACACACACCTACACCCACATGACACTGGAAAATGAATCACAGGCTTGCTGTAGGGGAAAGCTATGCGTGGTGGAGAATGGCGAGAACATATGTCATTAATTTGTCTGCCGGGTGACTCGCTCACATTCGATACATTATGTTAAAGGTTGAGTTTGGAGGAGAGCCGAGCTGGTGATAGGAAACTCCTCTCTCCCGTGCTGCAGGTCCTCTGTTTTAGTGCATGAATATTGTGTCGCCCGATGAATTGTATTCCTGAATGTGTCTCTGCGACCTGCACCCACTAGGCACGGATACTGTCACATCACACTTCTGTCACACTTCTGTGTAACAAAGACATGACCTCATTGTTTCAGGTCTGAAGGACATGGAACCCACTTTGGTTTCTCTACCTAAAAGCTTTTTAAACGCCTTAGTGTGCATAAGCTCGAGATGTTCAGCTAAAGAGTGGACCTTAAGTCGCTATAATACAATGCATTGATTAACTTGCATTTATAAACATGTTTAATGGATGCAAATCTTTACATCTAAATGGACATTCAGATGATAGAGTCTGTTCTATAGATGATGATAGATGATAGTCAATAGATGATGAATAAAGGCCTTTTTTTCATTTTTCCATGGAAAATATGTTAAAAGCCAGATGCTGTGTTATGCAAAGCAAACACATACAGAACAAAGAGTAAGATGTGATCTTGTAAAAAGTTTGTTGACTTCTAAAAGCAGAATACTCAATTTACTTTTTTTTAAATCTAAGCTGTACATACATAATTGTGTGTGTATATATATATATATATATATATTTACTTTTTGCTCATAAATATATATAAATATACAGGGCTCGACATTAACGCTTGTCCGGGACTTTGACGGGTGGATTTTTTTGAAGGGACAAGTAAAATAGAATTTTACTTGCCCGACCGGACAAGATTAGAACGTTAATAAGAAAAAAATAACTAGGAAATCACTAAAACGAGAGAATTATTTTATTACATTTATTGTAAGTTTTGATCGATAGTGGATAATAAATGTATTACTGACGGTAACAAGGTTGTGCAGTTGAGGCTCGCGCAGCCTCTCGAGGAGAAATCTAAACAAATGAGCACTGCTCACAAAGAAACTCAGTTAACAACATACTGCCGATAAACTTTTTAAAAATTGAACGTGATACAGTTGACGAGTAGAACTGTATGATACAGTTGACCTCACACGACGAGTGCTGTTTTCCTGAATACCATCACGATTGAAAATGTGACATTGAATATGTGACACTGATCCTACTGGCGCTTTAGTGTTATGTTTAAAAGTATCATTCTTTCCAACGTTTCTTATTGGTATATTTAAAACAATCTCATAACATTATTTAATGCAATTGTAACTTTTCAGTGTAAATGATTTCATTTGATCAGCCCTACCTAGGGTAACAGTCCTATAGTGCCTTATTATTTTAAATAATTTAATTTATTGATAGATGAAGCATACATTTAATAAGATTGGGGGGGGTAGGGGGATGCCCTTTAAAGGTGCAGATATTACAATATGCAGATTTAAATGTACCAAAGCTGATTGAACACTGATGAGAATATTGCTTCAGAATAAATTATATTTACAACACACACAAAAAAAAACAAATTCCGGACAAGCAACTTTTTTACTCAGACAAGTGAATGACAGATATATATATATATATATATATATATATATATATATATATATATATATATATATATATATATATCTTTATTTGATTAGTTTTACATACTAAAGTTGGTTGGCTTAAATCTTTCAAAATCCTTAAACATCTTTTGTTTATTTCCAGGTATAAAATAGATTTGAACTGCAAATTTTCAATGTGGTCTCATTCTTCACTCTATATTGCTAATTAATCTTCTTTTTCTTTTTTCCTTTTTTTTTGTTTTATTTTGTTTGGATCAGCAATGCTTAAATTCAATCACCATTGCAAGCTCATAACACTAATAGTTTTAAGTGACGTGCTGTAGGCTGTGGTGTGTCAGCCCTCTTCCTCCTCTTGTTGTTCATCAAATTATGGCTTAAACTGCATTTTCTTAATAGAGAGTATTAATCACAAAATGTGTGTGGGTTGAACACTAAGCCTGATAAAATTATCTCATAATTGATCAAATCATGTTCACAACTAATTCACAGATTCATTTCAAATAGCATGTTTTAAACAAAACATTTTAAAATCAATGCAAGACACTACAGGCAAAAAACTTGCACTGGTCAATTGTGAGATTTATGGCTATGTGACTTTACATGTGTGTGGGAAGTGGGAAGAAAACGTGCAATAAAATAAAAAGTGTATTTTGATGTTATCTATTTCTGTATGTAGATTTTAATTACAGTACGTCTCTTTAAAGGCTACTTTCTTAAAATGGGTTTTTTTCTCATGCACTGAACAAGAAATCTCCACTTTAGCAGCACTTGTACACCAAACTTTACTGTTTTATTCCGGTCTATATTCTAAAGGTTTTTACAGAAGGGTTTAGATAATGCATCATTTTCATATTTAGACACATTTCAGAATACTTGTAATACAAAAAAAAATGTTTGCTGTTCTTAATATAATCAATCAGCTGTATAAGTTTGGTGATATCTATTAGTTACATTCTTTGCTATTCACCAGGGGTATCTTGCTGCAAAATGCATTTTTAGCGTCTTAAAACAGAGAGCTCATGGTGCATGAGCAAGACAGTTAATAATAATGATATATTGGTATTCGTAGGTGCATAATTTGCCTATAAAATGAAAAGAGTTGTTTGATTCTGTTATGTGGGAGTGGGGTCACCACAATTTAGAAACCTAAGAAATGACTTGCAGTGTGGACCAAAAAAACAAAACAACTAACTTGAGAACCCCTGCCCTTACCCTAAGAATGAGCAATACTGCCTGCTTAAAAGCAGGCTATAATTGTTTTAAGCAAACACTACTCAGGTCAAGGTTTACTGAGCATACATACACCCACCCACGTTCCCAAACAGCCATTAACTTCCAGCAAACATGCATTCTGCATGGCAATATTGTCTTTACTTCTGGATGTGGATTTTCCCAGTTCAGGGAAGAAGCCAGTATATCACAAAAGCCAGAGGACAAAGGCCACACACACACACACACACACTCACAGAGGGAAGGGGGCAGGGCCAGCTCACACTGTTCAGCCTGCTTCCGTTGCACACAGCAGCAGTCCAGCCGACACAACGAGAGAGAGAGGGAGAGAGGGATCGGCACAGCCCACAGTCTGTCAAAGGATCTGTGGCCCACTTTAAATATGAGTGGGGGGTTTACAGCAGCTCCTCTATGAGAGTGTGACAGTTAAATCAAGGAGGCCAGAGCGAGAGGAGAGAGGCGGGGTTGTGAGATTGTGTGTGAGCTGGCTGTGTGTGTCCGCTGTTCCCAGTGGCTCTGAGCCGCAGCAGAGGTAGCAAAATGGAGCTGTGAGCAGCCTTCCTCATCCTTGTCTTCATCGCCAGGGGACCGGGGATCTTGACGGCATGCCCGGTGAGTAGTCCATGCTAGAATCCCTGTGGTTCTGACAGGCACGCTGTAGATCCAGATCTTGGTGGATGGAGTGTGTTACGGGAGCGCTGCATTGTGCTTGAATGGCATCTCATTACAGAGCTTCCATGCTGAAAGAATGAAAGAGGGCGAGAGAGAGAGAGACGAGGGACGAGTCACAGAGCTCCCTCAGCCTTTGTCGGCATTATCAGGGCAGTAATCGATGGTAAACAGCGCGCTGCTGCGGTCAGCTGGGATTGTGGCCGGTAACTGAGGCGTTCAGTCCCTATGAACGGATCATGGGCTTTTGACTTCCCCGTTCTGTCCTTTGTGTGGGAGCAGATGTTGGAAAACACATGCTGGGTGAGGAATACACGCCATACCCTGCGGTCAGGTGGCTGTAGAGGTGCTTATTTAATGGCACTGTCAGGTTGTGTATTGATATAATGAGATCCGTTATTCCACCCTTTTACTGGGTGGCAACACGTCCTGTTTGACATCCCAGCATTCTCTATGTCAGATGGGCAAATCTGATGATGTATGTATGTCGAGATGCGATGGCAGAATATAGATATTAGCAGTTTATACTTTCATCTGTATATTTGATTTAGTGATTTAGTGTAGGTGTGTATTTACGAGAGTGTGTTATTGTGAAACTTCTTGGTGCAGACTGAGAATATGTCATGAATCTGTGTAGTATTTATTATACATAATGAGAGTATTGTTTTATATTACTACAGTGATTAATCCAAACATTTATTGGCAAAGAAATGAATTAATTCAGTCTATAAACATGTTGTCTATACACATACTGCTGGACACATCATACGTCATTTTTCTCATTAGATATGTACTGTAAGTAAATATTTATACATAGGAATTTGGCATAACACATTCGGTCTCATTTATTTCATGAAACTGTATTAGATGTGTTTGTGATCACAAATTAACTTAAAGTTGTTTGAAAAGTTAAAAAGCATCGCAACAGTATTTATGGTATAAGCATAGTATGTGTATCACAACCTGGAATACTTGATTCTGATTGGTCAATTGTAGCATTTGACTGCATTCTGAAGGCAAATAATTTTGTATAATGACCACTAAACTGTATAACTGACTGTTGTTTGATTTGCTTTATAGCTGTTGTCTTGTATCACTCCGCAGTCTCTAAATGATAAAAAACAGTAGTTTTTGTTCATTTAGTAGTTTATTTATTAGTATCAGATAAACTGTTGCAAATAATGTAATTTGATATAGATTATTTTACCCATGCAGAATCGCCTTTTACCACCACAGTTGTTGCATGATGCATTTGCTGCTCTAAACCACAGAGGCACTATAAATGTAGATTTTGTGCATTAATATACATGTAGATTAGAATGTGAGCTCACAGATTTGTATTTGTCTGCATTTTATGATGGCTCATCCAATTAAGAGTCAAAACTATAAATACATTTTATGATTTCCTGTACGATATCCCGTACATAGAAAATGTACGTTAATAATCAAATGTACAACTTTTTTTAAGTAGCACTTTTGGTGTATATACCCAGATTATTCACTAGAAAAAGGTGTTATTCACATAGATTTTTTTTTTCCATCAGGAAGTGTGAATGTGCAATGCTGAGGACAAAATACATATTCAGGTTCTACTCTTTTTTTTTTTTGTAGATATCTGTTAATGGCTTCTTTAAGAGCGAGGTTTGGCACTTTGCATGAATTCAAAGCCATTATCAGAAGTTGTGTAAAGGATTTTTAAGGACCCTCAAAATTCATGACTATTTCAAAAACCTTGTCACATAGCAGATTAATTTTCACCAAGGTTAGTGCAGAAATACCATTCCATTTTAATTGCCTCCCTCTACACAACCATTTTAGAGCTTCAGTAATTTCTGCTTGATCAAAAACCTTGCTGGTGGGTTGGTAAAATTGGGTAGAAATAGTAGCTGAAATATCAAGCAGTGACATGCAGTGTTACTCTAAAAAAGCCATTAATTACTAGTTAATAACTACATATTCAACCATGTAATAATTAGATTACTGTAATAATTACTCTCTCCAAAAAGTATTGCATTACTTATTACTTATTACTAATTACTTTATAAATCCCATATCAACCTCGACCAGCTGAACTATAAAAGGATATACTTGATCTTGATTCTATACGACTCTTTTAATTAAAAAAAAAAAATCATATAAAATTGCATACATTATTCTTGAACTGACCAAAGTAATTTAAAGGGAGAAGGTTACAATTACAAAAAACATACATTTTAACATTAGACGTAAAATTTTGATGTTAAATCTACTATTGTTTTATATAGAATTGTTCTATTGTCTATTAGTATTTAGTGCAATTACATCAAAAGTAACTGTAATTAAATGACAGAAAAATTCAAACTAATCCCTTACTCTACTTTTACAAGGGAAAGGTAATTAAATTACTGTAATTAAATAGTAATGCATTACACCCAACACTGGTGACATGTGACAGCGGTGTGATATGATATATTTTATCCCAAACTATTTAAATTGGTGTAATTATTTTATATTTGTATACATGCATTTTTATGGGCTAAATTCTTGGTGTTGACTTCTTGGTATTTGGCATTAAGGATGATGGAGAAAAATACATAGTTCTAAAAAATCGTTCTAAATATAAATGAATAGCAGAGTCTACACCACTACTATAATGATAATACTATAGAGAAACTATATATTTTAAAATAAACGTCCAGGACACTTGTTTTGTTTATCTCCAACTTTCTCCCAAAAAAACCTGAAACATTCCATGCCCCAAGAATCACCCAAATAAGCTTCTTTGAAAAGAGGCTTTAGGAGTGACCCCATCGATAGTGTTGAGATTATGTAACTATTCATCTGTGAACACAAACACAGCTGTTGAAATGCAGTAATAAGATATGTACCAGGGTATTATCGGATGCTGAATAATTACTTTGGTCATTGAGCTCCCAAATGTTTTTCTGATTATAAAATGAGTGGTTTAGTAGGATTTTTGTTTTTGTTTACATGAGCTTGCTGATCTAGTTCACACTAAGGCATTTTATTACTTTGTTTTGATGTGTAGCTTGTGTATATATTGCCCTTATGGGATAATGGATAATATGAATACTTTGTCATTGTATACTCCAATACATTTTTAGCTTTTGAAATCTTAGCTTGTTCATTATTTAAGCCTCAAAAATAAGGGTAATGTGAACATCAAATCGATACACACATTTATATGAAATATAAATATTTTTAATATTATAAATGTATTTTTCTAAAAAAAAATTAGCATCTTTGCTGAATAAAGGTATTCATTCCTTTCAAAGAAAAAACCTTATTGACCCTAAACGTTTGAAAAGTAGTGCATTTTATGTGCGTGTGACCTTTGGGGGTATAAATGATATTGTAAGTATGGAAAGTTTCCGTTAAACAGCACTGTATGCCAGGTTCAGTGAGCCATTGTCATTCTCCTAAAAATCTTGCTTGTATTGCTGGTTTCCTTGGCAGTCATTTCCTATTTGGAGCAGAGATCTCGAGGGAGGACCGCTTCCTGTTGGGGAGTGTGGGAACCTTTGGAGGCGGAGTACACGGTACACAGTCAACCACAGATATAGGACACAATCTTAGACCAGACGGCAGGCTGCACTCCACAACATGAATTTAATTACAGCATGCGAGGTCTGCGGAGTCCACAATCTGCTGCTGTCTATCCTTCTTTCCTTCCTTATTATTAGCTCATAAAGACATACTTAAAAAGAAACCTATTTGGAAGTGCTTTTTGAATAATTGGCTGTTTAGTGTCATCATTCTTATAAGGATTTTTAGTGCAGTGAGACAGTGGAGACTTTCAATTGCTGATTGCTTATAACCTTTAATTATGTAATTCATCAGATAATTATGAATCTTTATATCTTTTTAAAGCTTAATATTTCAAACTCAACAAGAACTGCAGCAACGATCCATAAATCCCTGCTCTGAAAGCGAGAGCAGTATTTTTTTTAAAATAGAACTCCTTGAAAATGGATTTGGGTGTGTTCAAGATGCAACAGATTGTTCCCTAGGGTGCTCGGAGACCAAGGCACTCCCTCGCTCTGAATGTTTTCGGCAGAGCGCTGTACAGTGAACACGGTTTCCAAGCCATGGCGTCTGATATCTTGCAGAAAAATCAAGGATAATCACTGCACTGGCTCGCTTCTCTTGCAGCCTCTGGACTTGTTTTGTTTTGCTCTGGGACCATGCTGAATCAGAATAGTAAAAAGTAAGTTTGGGAAATGGTTCTTCTTCCTGTTTTTATAATCTTGATGGCTGCGGTTCTAGTGAAAATTATTGTTATTAACACTGGGTTTGCTGGGATTAACAGATTAGCTGGAATGTTGGACTGTAACCTGCAATATAGAGGGGTTTTTTTTTACTGAAAACCTTGCGGTTATTTTGTTTTTTGATCATGATGTAGATATAAAGCTGAATAAAGCAATACAGTATCAGTTCCCAAAATAAATTCCATGTTCATCGTGGTCCAAATATAAGGTTCTATATGTGTGTGTGTGTGTGTGTGTGTGTGTGTGTGTGTGTGGTTCAGGTATTTCCTACGTTGTGGGGCATTTTTTGGTCTCCATGAGGAAAACATCCCAATGATGTTTTTTTGAAAATGTAAAAATGCGGAATGTTTTCTGTGAGGGTTGTGTGTAGGGTTAAGGCTTAGTTATTTCCTTGTTTAAATCCAAGATTTTCATTGTGCAAACAGTCTATACAAACATCGTTTTGTTTTCTTAAAATAAGTGCAAACAACCCAAGAAGAGATTTTCTGTCATTGTACACTTGTTCTCTCTTTTCATGTTAAGCTGATAAGAAAACAAAGATTTTTAATATACTTTTTTTCCAAACTCAACCTGTGTAAATCACTGAGTCATCACTAGCTCTCTCTGATTAGAAGAGCCCATGCATGGTCAAATAGAACAAGTTTGTGCCCATGCAGCTGTCTACTTGACCTTTGCATTATTTAATGGTGTGAATGTCTACTAATAGGTGGTTTTCAGTGATTAATGTTCCGGAAAGAATATTTTGATAACAATTCTACTTTCTTGTTTGGAGCAGCCTGTGGCTTAGCAGTTTACAGAAGTGCATTCATTGTGTGTGCTGATCATATAGATGTTGCAAGTTTTGCAACATTTAGCAATCCGTCCATCCATTATTTCCTGTGCTATAGTCGCTTTAAATATATATAAAATATTTTTTTTCATTTGTATATATAATATATGTGTAAATGATAGGGTCTATAGAAATTTCTCTCGCTATGAAGCACATATTTTTGCAGCCTTGTTGCACTTATCGGTCATTCTGTCAATGCATAAAGTAGGTTTCTTTGTCATTTTAGTCAATGTTTGGAGCAAACATATGTTCGCCTCGGGTCATTTGTGGATTTGCTGACACCACTGGCAGAGTCGCTAGAGGGACATTACATGAGTTTTAATATCAGCCTACAGTCCACAGTGTGTCATTCGTCAAACTTTTGAAAGCACACAGGACCAGAGAAGCACTTGCTTGACTTATCTAATACATGTCAGGAATGAACAGTGGAACAGGAAGATAATCTGGTCATCTTTCTGTGAGATTTGACTGAGATGAGTTTTTTTTACATAGTCCTTGACTGATGCTCTGTACATTCTTCAAAAAAAAAAATCCATATTTCTTGTTATTTTACACCCTATTCTGACTGTCAGGGACCATGATAGCAAAATGGGCCTTTTTTGAGAATTTTCCAAGGGAGTTTTTACAATTTCATAACTCATAATTTGATCTGCCATCTTTGTTTTCTGTTAGCAGCAGTGTCTCTGAGGCTGTGTAATTCCATCATCTGTTATCTCAACTCATTATCTAAGTACTCATTTAAAAAAAAAAAAAAAATCTATTCGGTTGCACATTTTCCTCCTTTCTGGGCTGTACTGAACTGTAATTGGCAGGATGAGCAGGACTGGCAGGATAAAAAAAAAATTCCAAGCACATTTTACCAATTTCAAACCACTTCAATCTTAATAACTACTATTAATTGTGTATTTAATCATTTATAAGTGATATATAATTGTTAAGGAAGGCTGGAAGTGAAAAACGCCTTATATTCAGGTGTGCATAATTATTAAGCAGGTTTTCTTTTACAGGTAAAATGGGCCAAAAAAGAAATGTAACTCGCACTGAAAAGTCAAAAACTATTAAATGCTCATGAGAAGGAATCAATACTTAACTAGATACTAATACTGGAAATGGCAAAATTAAGGCGTGACCAATGGACAGTAAAACGCCATTGGTTCAGCAGAGTCATACAAAAACAGACCAAGAAGAAAAGAAAATTAGAAATGAAGGTAAAGGATTAGGTGTGAGTCTCTCACAGACAGCAGACTTCATTTGCTCTCTCTCCTAATCTCATTATTGTCTAAAAGAAACAATTAAGAGATGTTCTTTCCTAAGGAAACGTGGAGAAGACAAGTCACACATCCAGTAAACACTTCCTTTTCACCTTTTAATTTGTGTATGTGTGCTACTTCCTTTTTCATTTTTGTGGCAGTATTAGTCAACTCATCACGTCCTCAGTGGTTTCGTTCAAACAGTCCGAGTGAAGGTCAACCACCTGGAGGGCAAACTTTGTTTTCCATTTCCTATGTGAGAGACACCTCACTTCCAATTAAGCGACACTACTTTTTGATGGCTCATTACAGCTTGCTGAAAACGGCTCATGGCCTCATCATTTCCCAGGCTGCCGCCCCTAGGATCTTCGTCAGATACTGTATGCCATGACGAGGCCTGAAAGCTTTGGCTTTTGTGTGCGATGCAGCAGAACCGCTGAGCAGAAATCAGCAGCTCCTGCTGTGCTCACTAGTTTCAGATCACATTGCATCTCACTTCTAATAAACTACAAATGCCTGTTCGACTCTATTGGATGCTTGTAAGAAACCTAACCTTGATGCATGTGTTCCTCTCTTCCTGTTTCGCTCCAGTAGATCCCATCTGATGCCGAGGCTGAAGGAATCGCGGTCTCACGAGTCGTTGCTCAGCCCCAGCAGTGCAGTTGAAGCTCTAGATCTTAGTATGGAGGAGGAAGTGCTCATCAAACCTGTGCACAGCAGCATCCTGGGACAGGATTTCTGCTTTGAGGTGAGTCGGCTGATCTTACTGCCCTGTTGAACCCACAGCTCTGTATTAATTGCGAAAATGACTTTTAATGTCCGACAAGTCTCAAAATAGCACGCAGCAAAGGCCCATTAAAACTTCATCAAGGCCATTAGCTGAAAATAGCAGCGCTATCTAGCTGCTCCACAGTTAAATCATTGAGGGGCCACGGGTCAAGTTACTGGATGATTTTCACGTGTGCTACAGGGAAGCCTCACTTAAACCAGATGCTTATAATTACAAGGTCAAAGGGTGCAGACAAAGAAAACTATGATCTGGTATCAGCATGCAGGTTTCCTTAAAGGAATAGTAACTCACCTCAAAATAAATAAATATATATATATATATATATATATGTATTTTTTTTAGGGCTGTCAGTTAAACGCGTTATTAACGGCGTTAACGCAATCCCATTTTAACGGCGTTAATTTTTTTATCGCGCGATTAGCGGTCTTTTTGGCCTAGCAAACTTTGTAGTTTTTTTCACATGCTTTTGCAACAGGACGCGGCATGCGCGGCGCTGCGCTATGAAACCCATTCATTTCAATGGCTTGCGCCGCGTGAGGACGTTTTGCTTCGTCGACCAAAGCGCAAGCGGATCTAGCTAGACCGGAAACAAAACAACAGGCACGACGCCGGCGCCGCACACACTTGTTTAGGCTTGTGAGCCGGCCAAATAGTAGGTTAACGTTATGTTTTGAGTGGATGACAAGCGCGAGACGCCGAAATGGATGCCAATAAGATTCTGAATGGAAAGTTTACTTTTAAAAAGTTGCCAAATGGTTCCATTGACAAGACCAAAGTGATCTGTGTGTTTTGTCGTTGTGAACCGAGCTATCATCATCGCAGCACGTCCAGTCTGAAATACCACTTGATGGCCAAGCACACACACACACACACACAGCTGATGCGAATTCTCCGCCCCCTCGTCAATATCAGTACCTCGTCAGTATTTCTTTCACCCTTTTATTGATGGACAGTGTTACATTGTGTGAGAGGTTATTTGCTCCTAGTGAGAATGTTAGTGTGAAATTTATCACAGTATATGCCAATGTTGTTTTCAATAAAAAACATTTGCACAAAGCAAGCCGATCCACTTTTCCATGTTGAAAAGAGCATTAAAATGAGAAAAAATAATGGGACAAAAAGAAATCAAGAGACATTTAGAAGAGATAAAAATGTGCGATTAATTGTGATTAAGCGCGAGTTAACTATGACATTAATGCGATTAAATATTTTAATCGTTTGACAGCACTAATTTTTTTATGTAATATTTCAAATGTTTAAAATAAAATAAAATGTACATTTTTATAATATTTTATAATATTTTTTTATATTAGTAATAGTTACTCACCCTCATACACTTCCAACCCTGTATAGTTTCTTTCTTCTGTGGAACACAAAAGGAGGGATTTTGAAAATGTTCATGCTGCTCCACAGGCTGTCAAGCTCTAAAAAGCACACAAAACTACCTTCAAAGCCACTTTGTAACAGTTACTTTGAAACAACAAGCTAATCATAATTTTAAGCAGTTAAACTACAGTCATGCTACTGTTTTAGATTAAAAATAGCTAAATACTGTACTTTAAAATTACTTAAGGAGCAATATGTTTTGCACTTTGCACTTTTTTCGGAGCCAATGTAATTAAATCTAGATTTAAATTCAAATCGACAAGATAGTCTATGCATGACCTGATGTTTTATTTTTTATCCAAAACGAGGTGATGTGAACATTATGGAACACTCTCATGCAATGTCTGTTTCATAGCCAGCAGCCATATCACCCTGTAGCCCAAGACTGGTTTCCCACTGAAGTAGCAGGGTTGAGCCTGGTTAGTACCTGGATGGGAGACTCCTGGGAAAACTAGGTTGCTGCTGGAGGAGGTGTTAGTGAGGCCAGCAGGGGGTGCTCACCCCGTGCTCTGTCTGGGTCATAACGCCCCATAATGACGGGGACACTATACTGTAACAAGCACCGTCCTTCTGATGAGACATTTAATAATCGAGGTCCTGACTCTCTGTGGTCATTAAAAATCCAATGTCCTTCGAAAGAGTAGGGGTTTAACCCCGGCATCCTGGTCAAATTTGCCCCTTGGCCTCTGTCCATCATGGCCTCCTAATAATCCTTATATTATATAATGATTGGCTTCATCACTCTGTCTCCTCTCCACCAGTAAGCTGGTGTGTGGTGGGAGCTCTGGCGCAATATGGCTGCCGTCGCATCATCCAAGTGGATCATGATGTACATTGTTGGTGGTTGGGGAGATTCCCACCTTCTCTGTAAAGCGCTTTGAGTGCAGAGAAAAGCACTATATTAATGTAATGAATTATTATTATTCATACTGGAAGTCTCTCGCAGAAAGTCCAAAATGGAGTCATAGAAGTAATAACTTGTGATGTTCCAGAAAATCTCTAATATGGACAAGGCATCCAGTTATCACTGTAGCTGAATAAAAAGCAGGAACATTTTGACTTATAAAACCTAAAAACAATAAACACACACTTGCACCACACAATATATGGTTTATGTGTGTTTTTCATAACAATAAAGTATGCTTAATGCAGTGCTAATCAACATAGCCTTTATTACAGTATAGAAACTATATACTACAAATTATTGGTTATTGTTCAGCACTGTATTTGATTCCTTAGCCAATTAAAAGCAAGAGATAGGAAAAAATAAAACCAGTCAAAAACAACTGGGATTACACTTGACATTTCTGTCCCCCTCACTTCTGAAATGATGGATTTTTTTACACCCCTGGTGACAGTTAACTTGGATCAGGCATCTGCATGCAGATCTTAAGATCAGAAGGGCCTTCCTGTCTCTTTGCATCCCCTGCCCGATAGGGTGCGAAAGAGCCTGTCCCATCTGTCTGAACATCTCCTCTCATTCTCTCTCTGCTCACTAGCGGTGAGTTTCGAGAGGCCAGTTCACATGGAGCTGATGACTGTTACACAGCACCAGACGCCAGCTGGAAAAAATGAGACAGTTAGTAGGAGTTCTGCAGGGGTCAGCCAGAGGTCCATGGACTATGCTGTTTTCTCTGTTTATTCAGTCATTCAAACTACAATTATAACAGTCAAAATTATAAATTGAATTGGACTGCAATTCAATATATCACAAAAAGTCTTAAATGTTAGTATTTTTCTACTAGACATAAAAATTTAAGGTGAGGTCTTAAATCTGATCGAAAAACATGTGCGTTTAGGTGTAGCACCAAGTCTTTGGTAGTAGCCTACCCAGTTCGCAACTTGACTTTGTTACGTAGGTTTTTTTTTACGTAGTACGTCACAGTGATGTACGTCACAACTAATGACAGCGATGAAGCCAAGCAATTTATGCTGCAAGACGTTAATTAGGTGCAATGGGAATGAAGGCAAATTAATTAAGAATTATTTAGATTTTTAGAATTAGAATACTGTCTCAAAGAGGTAAAAAAAAGTCTTAAAGTCTTACGTTTGATTTAAAATTAAATGTGCAGCAACCCTGTTTACATAAAAGCTGTTTTTTAGCAGTTACTTCATTTAAATATTGCAGTTACTTATTTTGTATTTACATTTATTTTTGTAGGTTTACAATTACTTATTTAAAAATCTAAAATAGATATAACTTAATTTTGCCCATATTATTTATTTTAAATTGTATTACATTTTGCTATTACTTTTTAAAATATTTATTTCAAATATAATTCAAAATGAAATATTACTTTATTTCGCAATTGCTTCATTTTTTTTTTTTTTTTTTTTTTTACTATATTCAACAATTACCTCTTATTTCTAGTATAATTTAAATGAATATATTACTAAAATATTACTTAATGTTTCCCTTTTTTAATATGAATGAATTTTATTTACTTTTTTTATTTAATATTTATTACTTAATTTTTTGTAATTACTTATTTTAAACATTTATTTCAAATAAAATGTAAATGCATATTTAAATACAAAAGGAGTCAAACGCAGATAGCACCTGGTTAAACTGGATGGGTTTTCAATTATCATAGCAATGTTTGGCTGCATTACAGCATGCAAAAGTATTGCAACTGTTTAGTGAATTCACCTCTCTGTATTCAAACGTACTTTTGTAGTCACCTGGATGGTGCAACTGTGAACAGATGGTCTTTTCAGATTGAATTTTCGATATAAAAAGAATATTTGTAAAAGGCCTCCGCTTGTATCACTTTTCTCTGATATCACATGTGATCCTGCTAATACATTTGATTTAAGTGCATTCTGTCTGATTGGGCTATTTGATAGTTTTATTCTTTCTTCAAATGTAATTGTTCTCCACCCCTGGGAAACGCTTCATTGATTGAGTGCTGTAGATTTCTCTGCTCATGTCCACCATCTGCCTGATCTGCATTACATTCCTTTCTAGCTCACTTCATGCACTTATCTGCAAATTGTAACAATTGTAATCTGTAATTGCAGGTAACTACTTCAACAGGAAGCAAATGCTTCTCATGTCGATCGGCTGCCGAGAGAGACAAATGGATGGAGAATTTGAGACGTGCCGTGCATCCCAACAAGGTAGACTGGATGATTCATCTGAATCCTGTGTAATTCTAGACGAGATGAGGTTTAAGCCAGTCAGCATGTTACTTTTTCATATATCCTGTCTCACATATTGACTGTTTCTGATCGACTTCTCTGCATTAACCGGGCTTAACTTTTGAAAGTACACACGGGGGTTATCTTTCTTCAGCTTGCAGAGGCCGATGTAACATGCAGTGTTTTCTTTTTTCATATTCCACAGGATAACACCCGTCGGGTGGAAAACATGCTGAAATGTTGGATTATCGAAGCCAAGGACTTGCCGGCAAAGAAAAAATACTTCTGTGAACTTTGTCTGGATGACACATTATATGCACGGACTACCTGCAAACTCAAAACGGACAATGTTTTCTGGGGCGAACACTTTGAGTTCAACAACCTGCCCTCAGTCAAGAGTATCACTGTGCATCTTTACAAGGAAACAGATAAAAAGAAAAAGAAGGACAAAAATAATTACGTGGGCCTGGTCAATATCCCCATGGCGGCGGTCACCGGGCGACAGTTTGTGGAGAAATGGTATTCCGTGAGCACGCCGAATCCCAACAAAGGAAAGAGTCCGGGACCTATGGTCCGAATGAAATCCCGATATCAGAGCATGAGCATCCTTCCCATGGAGCTGTACAAGGAGTTTGCAGAGTATATTACTAACAATTATATGTTGATGTGCTCAGTGCTGGAGCCAGCTTTAAGTGTGAAGAACAAAGAAGAGATGGCTTGTGCACTTGTCCATATCTTACAAAGCACAGGCAAGGCCAAGGTAAGACAATTGTGTTGTATGCTTCTCTGTCTCTTTAAAGTCAACTTGAAATCAAAATTAACCCCCATTTACTTTATAAATGCAGATTCCTGCTCTTATTGGTGCACATTATTTCAAAGAAAACTGATTCTGTCCAGACCACTATCGTCAAAGAGGATTGACAATTCACACAGTTTGAATTTGTATGGTTTAAGGCTGCACAATATATCGAAATTATCGAAATATCGCAAATGTATATCGATATGCATATCGCAACAGCTTGCAATAACTGGGGTCATGAAAAAAAGACAAAGAGAAAATCACTCACTTGGCTAAATAACTTTTGTAGCTTTAATAAGAATCAGTATATTTTATTTTATTCATACAGTGTTTTATTTTTACATTTGATTATTCAGTTTCTGTTGTTAAATAAACCTAATGTAGGCCTACCTTAAACCCTGTGGTTTACACTGATTTACACTTCTTATGCTACACTAAAACACTGCTGTTCACTTTCAGAAGTTATAGTGATGTTTTCTTGTCAAAAACAGATTGTGAAACACGTATGTAGGTTATATAATTTTAAATATATTTTAAGGATAATTCAAGTTTATTTAACACACTTCATAGTATCGCATATCGAATATCGCATTATTTAAGTAGTTATCGCATCTCGCATTTTTCTTCAATATCGTGCAGCCCTAGTATGGTTCTGTTCTTCTGACCTAGGCAAGAACTCATGCAGCCTAGCATGGATAAGAGCATGGAGAACAGCGATAACCCCCCTTAGGGTAAAAGAACTGAACCAACATAAATGTTTTGCAGATAACAATCATTTAATATGCAGCATAATTCAAGAAAAATTTGTCTGGTTCAAAGAGGAATATCAAAAGGCCAAGTCCTGACTGGACGAGAGGAGGAGCTGGGGATGGGGGAGGGTAATTAGCTCCTGAGCAACGTGATAAAGCTGCTGATAATACTGAATGGGCTTTATATATAGGGATGCTGTGATAGGTGTCGTATTCCTATACAGTAGGTAGACGTGGATCTGCTGAGAGTCCTCTGATGCGAGCTTGACTGACGTGACCTGCCAGAACTAACTCTACACTTGATTTTCATGTTGACTTCAAAAGTAAACGTGTTGATTGACTGTATTCTAGGAAGATTATTTAATTATAGTCTCTCACGGATGCTGTTTGCTGGCAAGCGAACGAGAGGGTGACATGACGTCGAGATAAAAGACTCAACAATCATTGTGCTATATTGAGTTCAATAGCTGTATGTTATTTTGGATGTTGTCTTAGATGTGTCTTGAAAGAATAAATTCATTTTTTTCTTCTTAAAATGAAGCATTTGAACAGCTGTGAGTGTTACTAAAAAAAAACACAGCACAGAACGTTCTAGCCCTTACTCTAAACGCCACCAAATGTCCAACTGCGAAAAGCGTCATTGACAGAGAAGAATAATAGAGACGTGGCCCGTTTTCCCTCATTTAATCACGGGAGTGCTGAGCGCTATGATTGCCCTCATTAAGTTGAGCACGAACAGCTCTGATACTCGCCATAAATCAGCTGACATCACACACAAAAGCCCACCGTCTGACGCTTTGTCACTCATCTGTCATTATTGATCAAATGCTGCGAGAAAAGAGTTGTTTTGTGATTGCTTTTTTTGCTGCAGCACTCTGACGCCAATCCGAGGCATTGTTGCATCATAATGGACCCGTTCAACAATGTGCCGTCCAGTTCTCTAGTCTAGAATATGCGATCGCATTATTGTTGAGTGCCACTCTAGGCTTATTTGGGATTTGAGTCTGTGCAATGTAATAATACAACCCCTAAGCACAATGTGTCCTGTGTTTAAATGTGCTCGATGAGAAGTACCCTGCTTTTTGGTGTTTATGTTCCAGGTTGTGTTGAATGAAAAATTGATTCTGTCCTTTTCAGCAGGCCTAATCTGTTACTTTTTCAACATATTTTCATCAAAACGCACAATTCAAGCTCTTAAGTGCCAGTTTTTGCAGAACACTTATATCATTTTTCAGACAATCAACGAAGTGGCTGGTCTGTCATTACAGCAGAACTTTAAGTCAATAAGGCCACAGTCTTTCATTATGAAGCAGTTGATTGGTCAGGGACTGCATTGTCTCTCATTATACAAGGCCAGAGCTGGTCAGCCAGTGCATTGTCGTTTATTAGCTGAAGCCTGGTTACTGTAAATAAAGTGCATTGATTTACTCCCTAGATTCCACAGCTTCCTGTCTTTGTCTGCAGGTCTGCATGAATTCAATAATGAATACTAATTAGCTTGATTATGTACTGATAGCAGATGATTGAAATAATATCTAACTGTATGGGGCATCTCGTTTTAAAATTGAATTGTAGAATGATGAGCTCTCCATAATGTGTTGTCATATTTACCTTTATTGATCTAATAAGCAGCTATCAAATTTGTAAAGTAGTTTTGAAAAGCCAATGCATTTGAGTTTTACTTTATTAATGTATCAAACATCTTTTGATGCTCTTAACTCTAACTCTGAATGGTAAATATTTAAATGTCCATATACAGTATGTATTTAGTATAAAATGCATACAATATAGTGTGTCTGTGTTATATTCTGAATATATACTGTACTGTATATAGACATTTGAAGCATTACTGATACAATTTACATATTTACATTTAAATGCTTTATTAAAAATGTAACGTGTTAAGGGTTAAACAGTGTTAAAAATGTAAGGGTGTTAGCCAGATGGGGGAGATTCACGATTCTAACCCCACATAAAGAGCCAATGTGTCCGCTCAGGGTTTGTCCCGAGGGAAATTCCAAGTGTCAGGCCTCATGCTAATCAGCTTTTATTAATTCAGCCGTTGGTTTAAGGGCCAAACAGGTTCATGTGATCACGCACAGTGAAGAATTGAGCTGTAATGTGCAAGTCTGAAAGATTATTTATCAGCAGGGCTGTGCACTAGGGAGGCGGGGCCTGTGGGACAGGGGTCATTACTGGATCGCCTCTGAGGGTGAACGGACTCTCAAGAGCACACACTGCCATTTTAACAAGTCACTGCTTACTTATTCATGCCTGCCTCAAACCGCTGTAAGCGTGAAGCTTAAACAGAACATTAACAACCCTTCCTCAGGCTATTGGACAGCAGGAAATGTGTGAAACATGGATCATATACATACCATAAGTATCATAATGAGTGTATGGCCTATGTGAATACACAGCATTTTAAGATGGCCACAGATTTCAGTTTTATTGGTTGTGTATAATGAAAAAAAAAACATGCAGCAAAAACAAATTGGTTGTGTCAGGTTTTACAACAGACTGAGGTTTACATCATTTCATTTTAGGTGAGCTGATTTTTATTTATTGTTTTGCTCTAGTTTAACACACACACACTGTGTGTATTGTACCTGTCTGCTTTTGAAAAATGACAAAAATAGAAATTTGTGAAATAGCCAAATTATAGCATAATTATTTTATTTTTTGTGTGTTTTTGTACAAGTTGCCACAATGATGCTGAGGTGTTTTGGGCGGTTGCCAGGGGTGTTTCTATGTAGTTGTTTCATTCTGAGTAAATTATATTGTGTAGCTATGTTGTTGCTAGGGTGTTCAGGGTGGTTACTAAGTGTTTACTTAGTGTACCAAATTAAAAAAACCCACCCTCAAATGTCTGTGATATAAAGTCTGTAGCCCTGCGTCTCAATGTCCACACTATAGTATCCATTCTAAACAGTATGTGAGATTAAAATAAGTGTGTCCCAAAGCATAGTATGTTGAAAAGAGTATGCCAGAAGTCCCCGGATGGTCTACTATTTCCGGTGGATTTTCGAAGTGTGGATCCATGCACACTATCAGCTAATATTACCGTACCCACAACCCATTGCGCTTTGGAGGAGGAATTACAAACACGAGTAAAAAGTGTTAAAAAAAACCTACATAACATGGTGGATATGTGCGACCGACGGTGAGAGGTTTAGATAAAGGTTTGAGTGACTAATCAAAGTTTAACCTGATAGAAAAATATTTATTTAATGTTATCCGTGTTATATTTCATCTGTAATAACAATGTGGACTTTTATAAAGATCCGTTTGACCATTAACCTTTTAAATGCGTCATTATGCATGAATATGAGGAGAGTGACATGAAAGACCCGCGACTGCAGATCAACGCTTCTGCATTTCTCTCCGATACGGTAGGAAATGCAATGTAGAGGATTTTGACTTGTGACAAGATGATTGACAGGCCAGTTTACTGTGACAGAATGCGACAGAGAGCAACCATTAAAGACGCAATTGTATGTAGTATGTATGTCCCAAAGCTTGTCTACTCTTCTGCTACACACTCAAAAGTGTGCACTTTTTCTTCACAAAAAGAGTACATACTTTTAGGGCGTAGTATAAGTAGGCGAATTGAGACGCAGCATAGGCCTGTTTTTTTTTTTTGTTCTCCAAGACAAAAAATTGCATGTTTCCTTAGAAGAGTGAAACCAGAATGGGTTATGTGGGTTAAAGTCTTTCTTCAAATCTCCCTCTTGCTCGTTCTCTCTCCTCCATCGTCATACGCCCCCTAATGCTGATTGGCTATCGCTTACCCCACCTTTAACTGGGCACCACTCATGCAACCTAATCAGACCATGCGACAACAATACTACCTTGAGCATTTATAGCTGGATACTGTTTCAAATGCATTGTTTGCTTAAAAAATAATACGCATTACACAGTGTGTTCTGCCTAGTATCCAGTAAAACCTGCACTAGTACTCCATATTTCATAAAACCCTATAGTTTTTTGCAGATTGTGGTGCTAAGCTATAGACAGGCATGATGGGATGTGACAGGCGAGCCGAGGAAGATGCACTGCACTCGATAGTGTCTGATTAGTAGTGACTACGGATAAGTCTCATCAGCGAGCGGGCGCTGAGTGCAGCTCACTGTGTTAAGATCTTGCGTCCTAATTGAATACCGAGTGCTGTGACTGCTGCCAAAGACGCAGAGCTTTTCCAGAAACTGGGTCTCATTTGATCCTCTCGGTGTCATAACCACAATGTACCTCTGCCTGACTGGGAAGAGAACAGCTCAGATATGCCCTTATCACCTGATCCCACCGGTGATGGTTTAGAGAGCTTTGTGCGGTACAGTCTTGTTCTTGTTTATATAAGGTGTAATATATAAGGTGCAACTGTTTCGATTGTTAATGGACACCTGCTTAGGAGACAAAATCCTCTGAAGGGTGCTTGTGGAGACGTGCAATAATGACTCAGACACTATCTCTCAAAACACAGACATACATCTGCTGCAGATCATTGATCACACGCCAGAGCTGAAATCAGCAGAAATCACAGCCAGCTGTAAACACACACACGTCCGTGTCCTTTACGGAGATTCTGTTGACAGCAGTAGCACAGCACCACCCACATGGATCCTTCGTCTCTTTTCATAGGATGTCACCAGATTGTGTTTTTGATTCTGGTGGAATCTGGTAAATAGCAAGACTGTGCTTGTCCACAAGCCCTAAACCAGCACTAACCAAAATCAGTTTAATACTGCCTAATCATATTTAATAATCATTCATTTTTTAATCAACACTTTTTGGGGGCCAAAAAGAGAACAAAAATTCCCCTTTCACCCCTTATATTATTCATGGTAATTATTGTGAAAAATAGAACATTATGAATATATAATGACATTATAACTGGCTGAATGCAATTTTAATTTTAGCATGTTTTTTTTGTTTGTTTTTTACATTTTCAGCATCATTCTAAAATGAATCAAATGCTTTTTAACTTGTTAAGCTTGAATTGAATTTGATTTGGAGTTGAATTTGAATTTGAACTGGAACTAGTGCTGAAATTCAAAGGAATTAGATTTATTTAAAGTAAAAAATAAATATAAACAGAGATACAATCCTTACTAATAGGGATATTATATGCATTTTAAGGCTTAATATTAAGAAATTTAAAAAATTTAGGATTTGTACTATACTTAGTATTAAATAAATGTATTTTAAAAACATTTTGGTATAGGTTTATTTCACTAAGCCCAATAACGGTCATTTTAACAAGAAAAAGGAACATTTGACAAGGATTGAAGGATTACAGTTTTTACAGACAGACAGCTTTATGGGTAAAGGTCATTATGATGATTGAATGCCATTACCTAACGATTTCTTAGAATTGCAATTCAGTAAATTACACTTCCTGTCATTACTCTAAATTCCAAACTGCGTGCATGCGTGCGTGTGTACAAAAGAAAAAGTGCACAGATGCCATTGTTATTCACTTAAGATCTTCCCTTCTGGCATAGCTCTGAAATCTTATTTAAACTTGGCGAGTACAAAACACTTGACATGTTTGACATCAATGACAGTTACAGCAGAGGACTAATTAAAATTATTACAAAATATTGTATGGCTTTATAAGACCTGAAGTGTAGTGTGCAAGAGTCTTCTTAACTGTTAATGGTGCTTTTTTGTCATTTTTGGGGCTCTGAGTATCCTCTAAATAAAGCCTGCAGAGTATAAAGGACCTCTCACACAGGGGCCACATGAGTCCAAATCATTAGCATGTTTACTCGTAGGCTTCGGAGGCTGAAACTGATTACAGAGGCAGTGAAGGCGGAGCTGAGACATGGGATACGCATCATGAGAGAGGAAAAACAGGAAGTTAGGGAAAGAATATTGCAATGACACCCAGGGTAAATTTCATTGAACTATACAATGTCCATTATCCCACAATCAATACACTATCACGGAGTATGAGTCATCTCCCCAGCTGGATATCCATAACCCTCTCAATCTGTTACACATTCTGACTGGAGCTGCTGTGTGTCTTCAGTCGATAGTGGCACTCCTAGACTCCAAATAAAAAGCCCCTGAGTCTGGCCTATTAGATGATTTTGCTGTTTTCCAGGTCATCCAGTCAGACACCCGGTTCTGGATGGTTCAAAATCAAACTTGGGATTTCAAAAACAGAGTGATCAAAGATGGGGGAATAAGGGAGAAAAGCAAGCAACAGACCAGTAGCACAGCAGACGCGAATACAACTTTTTTCTTTCGAGTTTCATTGCTTGTATAAAAAGTCTGCATGATTTGTGTTTCTTTTTATCAGTTTTATATACAAAGACAACTATAAGTAATGTTGATAAATCGGTAACGTTTTTTTTTACAGTCCTGTTACCCATGTACTTACTATGTACTTATTATAGTAATTATAATTACTGGGTAATAACTAGGTACTAACCCTGAAACTACCCCTAACCCATGTACTTACCTTATATTAGCCAGTACTTTCTAGGTAAGTACACTGTAAGTACACGTAAGTACTGTACTGTAAAAGGAAGCGTTACCGATAAATCAAGCATCCTGACCAGCTTGATACAGTAACATTTGCTCAACCAGATGAGATTGGGCGGGACTATCTGTTTGTCTGACCAATGAGAGTCAGGGGGAGTGTCCAGGAAAACCTAAGGTTTCAGTCAGGGGTCCTTTTCAAACAGTTTGACAACAAAAGCTGAACACTAATAAAGACATTTTAATGTGTTGTCCCCTCAGGACTTTCTGACAGATCTGATGATGTCTGAGGTGGACCGTTGCGGAGACAATGAGCATCTCATATTCCGTGAGAACACACTGGCCACTAAAGCTATAGAGGAGTACCTGAAACTAGTGGGACAGAAGTACCTTCAGGACGCTTTAGGTAAAAACACTGACTTTGTGTACATGTCTCTGTGAAATGTATATTTATTTAATTGTCATTGAAATTAAAGCAGTCCGATCCTTTCCTCACAATTCCTGTTGGGATTTTAGACCATCAAATATGCTTGGGAGAATCAAGAATCAATAATTTACTGCTTTTTTTTTGTGTAGTCTGTGTTTTTGAAGTTCTGTTCAATTATTTAAGATATCAAGTCGAATATGAGCACACAATCGAGTGCGGAGGGAAAGCTTTAGGCTCGGTTTCCCTCAGAAGTGCCTGTTTGATGCTGAGAAACTACTTTTAAAAGTTTAGTCATTGAGAAAGTGTTGAAGCTTACATCAACAGCATAGTTTCAATCATTATTTGGTTAATTTTCGAGCATTACAAAATTAAAGGTGCAATAGGTGATCTGGGAAATGCTAACTTTAGCCTGCTAGCATACGATCCCACCCTCCCTTCAAATCGCCGTCCAAAGCCACGCCTCCCCCTAAAACACATGAACGCGCACAGACCAGAAGCCAGACGATCAGAGACAACGTTATTGTATTAGATCATTTGTCATTCACCGGTGAGAAAACATTACAGTACAGTGAGTCAAAGTACTACAATAACGAACGTAAACAACTGTTTGCCTGCCATTCTCGCTCTATCCGCACAGCGTGTGTGAACGCTGATGACGTATGATGTCTGCGTGAACAGGCTGTGCAGTGGTATGCAAACACACGTTGACTGACAGGGAACACATGCTATCATTTTATTCGGACCGAATGCAATGATTGAACGAACATTTTATGGTCCTACCCCCTCCATAGACTATATATATGTATATAAATACATTTAGACCGCTTAACATAGTGATTGCTATCAGGATGTGAAGAGACTTTCAACCAGCAAGCATAATAAAAAATGTTTCTGTGGAGAATCACCCATTGCACCTATTGAGTCAATGATTAATTTCCAATTTATTCAAGTACATTATTTTAAACCGCTTTAATAGTACTATTCTTTTCTAATGATAAAGTTTTGTTACTTTAGCATTAGCTGTAGTTTTAACATTTGACCAGCAGCACAGTACTGGGGTTTTCTGCATTGTTTACTTTCTTTGTTCCAGGAGAGTTCATCAAAGCTCTGTATGAGTCAGACGAGAACTGTGAGGTGGATTCGTCTAAGTGCTCCTCCAGCGACCTGCATGAGCACCAGAGCAACCTCAAGATGTGCTGTGAGCTGGCTTTCTGCAAGATCATTAACTCTTACTGGTAATGAGATCAAATTCGCCTCTCATATCAGCATCTGCTCACAGCTCATAATGGGATTTTTTTCTATTTGGAAATGCTTCATTAATTGGTTTAAAATGGGAAGTTCCAATATTGAATACTGATTGGTCAATATGAAGTTCTAATTATGCTAAAATACACAACATAGTTCACCATTACGCGTATATGATCGATTTACTTTACTTCCTTTCTTATGGATGAGTGATAGTATACATCATTTTATATGTAAATGTTCTTCTCATATATTAGTGATTATACTAAATAATTTAAATGTCAGAAACTATTACATTAAAATATTATTTTATATATATATTAAATACTGTATATTTAAATTATGTAGTATTAATTTTATATACAATTATAAATGTATTCATATAGTAAAGTGATTATAGTAACCATAGAGATTTTACTAAGTAATTTAAATGTCATAAACGATTACATTAATATAGTATTTTATGTGTATTATATATATATATATATATGAAATATATTAAAATTAGGTTTAATTTATTCACAAATATAAAGGTGTTCATATAAATATGACTACATTTCAAGATATGTATTAAGAAAATTAAATATATATCATATTTTTTTATTAAAGGTATTTAAATTATATATATATTAGTGCTGTCAAATCGATTAATCATGATTATATATATATATATATATATATATATGTGTGTGTGTGTGTGTGTGTGTGTGTGTGTGTGTGTGTGTGTGTAGTATACAAATATAAACAAACACACACACACACATATATATTTTATATATATATATATATATATAAATATAATATATACACATATTATTAATAAACAAACTTTTATTAACATATTTGATAGCACTAATATATATATATTGATTTCAATGTAAGTCACTTTGAATAATAAGCATTACAAATAGATTAATATAAATGCTGAATAAAAACATGCAAGCATTTTTAGACTTATGAAGGGTTATCGTCTGCTATCGTCGAGGCAGATCCTGAATAAGGAATTTTGTCATTTCTCCAAAAGGCCCATGAAGCCTGGCTTGGTAAGACTAATAAGAAGTGAGAGGTCTCCATCTGTCCTCGTAGAGACTGTGCTATTCCTCAATCATCACCTACGTTTCTGCAAAACCATGCTGAGAAATGAAATTAGTCCCTCTTGCAACAGCCCGGTGCATGATATTCCATCAGGGGAATGTAATTTTCCTGACTTTGAGGATTATCTTAGACTGAATCTTGACAGGTTATGTCTAACAGTGCTACAGTTTTGTCATACCGCCATTTTTTTATATCGTGCTGTCTTAAAAAGAGCTACTTAAACAGCAGATTGTGGTGAGCTAGAGGCCGCAGCAGGGGACGTCCTTACGGCGATGATGTGAAAATTAAAGGAGGGTGTAACGGTTAAAGGGGGTAGCAGTGAAAGTGTTGTGGGAGAAGATGTCGTCCCGTGTTGTTAACACTTAATTAAATGCACACAGTGACTGTGATGCAATGTGGGAATGCAGAACTGTGTGGGAGTTTTGTTGTTTTTGGGCCTGTTTGTTACTAAACAGTTACTTAGCAGTGCTAGACTCATATAAGTCATCATTTATTCACCCTCATGTTTTTCCAAACCTGTATACTGGATATTTTTAGCTGTGGTCACTATGAACTGTTGAAGACAGTTAAATGACAGTTATATTACAGGCTGTATGTTGGAATCACATGAGGGTGAATAATTAATGACAGAATTAACATTTTTGGGTGAACTATCCATTTAATCATTTTTAAACAGACTTTTTGTTTTCTAATCAAATCACTTAATTGTCTTTTCACTCCAGCGTGTTTCCTCGGGAGCTCAAAGAAGTGTTTGCGTCCTGGAGGCATGAATGCAGTAGCCGAGGACGGCCAGACATCAGCGAACGCCTGATCAGTGCCTCTCTCTTCTTGCGTTTCCTGTGTCCTGCTATCATGTCGCCCTCACTCTTCAGCCTCATGCAGGAATATCCCGACGACCGTACCGCCCGCACACTCACGCTCATTGCCAAAGTAACGCAAAACCTCGCCAACTTCACCAAGTGAGTGAATTTGTGCATGCAACTCAAAGATAGAACTTTTTTAAGTACATAAATAAGTTATTTTTTAAGATAGATACAAAGGTTCTACAGTATATGGAACCTTTTCTTCTAAGAGTGTCATAACAAAAGCTATATCATATGCCATGATACTGAAATGACAATGAAATTGATGTTGATCATGAGTTTTAATGCATCGTACTTTGAACTATGGTTAAATCAGTATTATAATGAGCAATATTATTCCTGTGGTTGCAATTAGTTATGTGAACATACTGATAAAGTATTTCAAATGGTACATTTGTATCAGGAAACTCAAACTGTACTTTGTTTTTTTTTGCTCATAGGTTTGGCAGTAAGGAGGAGTACATGTCCTTCATGAATCAGTTCTTGGAGCATGAATGGACCAACATGCAGCGCTTCCTGCTGGAGATCTCCAACCCAGAGACCATCTCAAACACAGCAGGCTTCGAGGGTTATGTTGACCTGGGCCGTGAACTCTCCACTCTCCATTCTCTTCTGTCAGAAGCGGTCTCACAGCTCGATCAGGTGAACACCTATGTTTGAACAAATATCATTTTTCATGGGAAAATATATATAACTGTCAGTTTTCTCACAGACAATCACATAAATCAGTGAAAAGGGAATAATGAATATCTTTATCATTGTAATTTGAGATCAGAAAATAGAATCTGATGAATTACAAAGAGCTCAGTTTAGTTTATCTAAAGTGAACAGATTTTCATTTAAGATAAAATACAGACAGTACTGGCTCTAAAATCTGATTGGATGAGCCACAATCAAAGATCTAAAATGTGAAATAGCATATATACACACCTGAGAATATAATTTTTTACATTTTAATCTTTCTTTATTGTAATGTTGTTGTTTAAGCATGAAGGCCTGCAAAGTTACAAAGCACAAAGTCCAGTCCAAAGGGAGTTGGTTATCTGACAGCAGCGGCAATCCACCTGTCACTCAAGTGGCTCACATTTGTGATGAAGGGCAAAATTGGCTATATAGACCAAAAATACTTTTGAAACCAGGTTTTAAAAATATTTTTTTCTGCTGGAAAGTTGGGCATATTAATATGGGGGGTATATGGGATTGACTATCTTTTGGGGCCTGTCTCTTGGGGCCAGTCGATGAATTGCAGTTTAAATCACTTCCGTGTTGGAAGCCTGCCGCTTGGTTGCGTTAGTAGTGTGTTAATATTGGTAAAGGGCGTGACATTTCCAAAACACGCTTGATTGGTCGTCTGCATCAATCAGAGCACGTTGCACTTTTCGGAAAGAGGGGCTTCATTGAGACCCGAACTAGAGCGTTATTGACAGACTGGGAAAAGAGGTGCTGCAACAATGTAAAATACACTCACCTAAAGGATTATTAGGAACACCATACTAATACTGTGTTTGACCCCCTTTCGCCTTCAGAACGGCCTTAATTCTACGTGGCATTGATTCAACAAGGTGCTGAAAGCATTCTTTAGAAATGTTGGCCCATATTGATAGGATAGCATCTTGCAGTTGATGGAGATTTGTGGGATGCACATCCAGGGCACGAAGCTCCCGTTCCACCACATCCCAAAGATGCTCTATTGGGTTGAGATCTGGGTTGGGTTGAGATCTGGTGACTGTGGGTGCCATTTTAGTACAGTGAACTCATTGTCATGTTCAAGAAACCAATTTGAAATGATTCGAGCTTTGTGACATGGTGCATTATCCTGCTGGAAGTAGCCATCAGAGGATGGGGACATGGTGGCCATAAAGGGACGGACATGGTCAGAAACAATGCTCAGGTAGGCCGTGGCATTTAAACGATGCCCAATTGGCACTAAGGGGCCTAAAGTGTGCCTAGAAAACATCCCCCACACCATTACACCACCACCACCAGCCTGCACAGTGGTAACAAGGCATGATGGATCCATGTTCTCATTCTGTTTACGCCAAATTCTGACTCTACCATCTGAATGTCTCAACAGAAATCGAGACTCATCAGACCAGGCAACATTTTTCCAGTCTTCAACTGTCCAATTTTGGTGAGCTCTTGCAAATTGTAGCGTCTTTTTCCTATTTGTAGTGGAGATGAGTGGTACCCGGTGGGGTCTTTTGCTGTTGTAGCCCATCCGCCTCAAGGTTGTGCGTGTTGTGGCTTCACAGATGCTTTGCTGCATACCTCGGTTGTAACGAGTGGTTATTTCAGTCAAAGTTGCTCTTCTATCAGCTTGAATCAGTCGGCCCATTCTCCTCTGACCTCTAGCATCAACCAGGGATGTAGTGGAGGCTAAACGCACGTTACGCACCTCCCAATATTCGGAAATAGCGTTTACCCACCTCCAAAGTGCGTTTATCCACCTCTAAATAGCTATAAATTAAACTTATGTCGTTTTAGTTTCATATTGTTCATTATTAGTTTCATAATTGTTAAACCTAAGACGAACTCTTTCATATTGCGCTGCATTACTGTCAATGTTGTTGACTTTTAATGACGGTTGCGCTGTTGACGCTCGCGCAGCCTCTCGAGGAGAAATCTACACAAATGAGCGCACACACACTCAGTTAACAACATACTGCCTATAAAAAATCTAAATGTGGAGTTTTTATATTTTTAACATATGTTAAGCAACCTCCATTATTTTTCCTGAACACCATCACAATTGAAAATGTGACATTGATTTCCTACAACAGTTCAATAAACAGTTAAAATTAAGTCACTTACATTTTAGATGCAAGTGGCTGTTTTTGTTCTGTTTCAGCAGCGAAAATAGTTCCAAACAAAAATCACAGCAGAACCACGGCGCATCTCACAGGAACACTCGACCTGTTTTCATTACTGAATCATTCAGCATTTTGAACGAATCGATTGAGTCAAAGATTCAATGACCCATTCATAAACATCTGTCTCATTCTTGAATGAATCAGCCGTTTTAACAAATCGTTTGAATGAATCAATGACTCACTCATTAAGACGGTCGCCTGCCGCCACCTACTGGCGGTTTCGTGTTATGTTTAAAAGTAGATCATTCTTCCCAAAGTTTCTTATTTGTAAATTTAAATCAATTTCATAACATTATTTTATGCAATTGGAATTTTTCAGTGTAAATGACTCAATTTGATCAGCCCTATAGTGTCTTATTATTCGAAATAATTGAATCATTGGCGAACATGAATTTATTGATCAAATTTAGGAATTTAAAATGAAAGATTAAGCATACATTTAATAAGATTGGGGGAGGGGATGCCCTTTAAAGGTGCAGATATTACAATATGCCGATTTAAATATCAAAGCTGATTAAACACTGAGAATAAAAAAAAAAAAAAAAAAAACTTTTTTATTCGGACAAGTGGATGACAGATTAAGCGTATGAAAAGGCTTAATGTCGAGCCCTCCCTATATAGCAATGTCATCAGGAGATACACATACACCGGTAGGCAGTGGCCCACCTTACCGGGTGACCACCACGTCGTGGTCCACCAGAATTTATAGTTTACCCACCTCTTTTTTTACCACTACACCTCTGGCATCAACAAGGCATTTTCGCCCACAGGACTGCCGCATACTGGATGTTTTTCCCTTTTCACACCATTCTTTGTAAACCCTAGAAATGGTTGTGCGTGAAAATCCCAGTAACTGAGCAGATTGTGAAATACTCAGACCGGCCCGTCTGGCACCAACAACCATGCCACGCTCAAAATTGCTTAAATCACCTTTCTTTCCCATTCTGACATTCAGGCTACGTTTACACATAGCCGGGTATTTAGAGAAACGAATATTTTCCCCCTCTCCGTTTTCAAAAATAACATCGTGCACACACCCGCATAAATACACCGTCGAGCGCCATCATAACTATGCCAAACCTATGGGCGGCAGTGTAGGGAGAAGGATAAAGCCATGCAAGCCAATCAAAATCCTCAGAATCGGCAAGAGAGAACCTAAAACCCCGTTTCTCCCAGTTTACACGGCAACACATAACCGGCGTTTTCAGAAATCTCCACTTTGCCCGGAGTTTTTAGAAATAATCGTTTTCTGTGATAAAAACGCAGTTTTCGTGTAAATGAGAGGGCAAAACGCAGAGAAATATCTGCGTTTTCCCATCGTGTAAACGGGGCCTCAGTTTGGACTTCAGGAGATTGTCTTGACCAGGACCACACCCCTAAATGCATTGAAGCAACTGCCATGTGATTGGTTGATTAGATAATTGCATTAATGAGAAATTCAACAGGTGTTCCTAATAATCCTTTAGGTGAATGTATATGAAAAATAATGCGTTTTATTAACACCTATTTTAGCAGGCCCCAAAAGCAAACTCATGACTTTGTAAAACGGCATAATATATGGCCTCTTTAATATTTAGGCACCATGTTGCTAGAAACCATAAAATGGTTACAGTATTAAAATTAATCTTGCGGTTAGGCTAAAATGTGCACTTTCAATAGAAACATCCAGATTAACACCAGCAATTGATCCTTAAGATTCTCCACTGAACCCATTGAACAGTAAAATCACTCTAATCCATAGCCTCTCTAGTCTTGCTGCTTCAAACTGCTGGAATAACATACCTGTACTAAACCTTATTTTAAGTGTTTTTTCTGTAGTGATATATTGTCTTTTACCCACCAGAGTGAGTTCAGTGCTTTATCAAGTTTGAATCCAGTCAGACACACTTCATTCTCCATTGTATTGTAGAGTACTATCACCAAGCTGGGTCCTCTAGCGCGGATCCTGCGGGACGTGAATTCAGCCCTGACGAACCCCACCGGAGTCCCTGTGCCGTCTCCCACCGAGCGCGTGGGCTCCCCCAGTCTACCCAGCAGCAGCCTGTCTACCGGTCTGCAGAAAATGGTCATGGACAGTGAGATCACAGGGTAAGTTGAGCCTAAACTTCAATTTCAGCCTGGTTTAGATAGTAAAGCTAGTCAAATCTTTATCATTCTATTGTGGAATATGGTAAAAATGAAGGTGAAACTTTTACAGAGCAGGGCTCTTATAAAGCACTACATCTTTTCTTGCTGCTTGATTCATCACTCAGTGCTTTTTAAAGACGATTAATTGGATCTGATTATGTCTTCACATGTTTTAATAATTTATTTTCAGATCTATTACAGATCTACACATACATTCATTTTCTCAACTGAAAGAGCACCGCACTAGCAATGCCAAGGTCATGGTTTCAGTTCTCTGGGAAAACGAATAGGCCTACTAATAAAATGTATGAATGCACAGTCAGATGTTTTGAATAAAAGCATCTGCCGAATGCATAAATGTACACTACCTTTCAAAAGTCTGCCGTCGTTAAGATTTTTTAAATGTTTTTTAAAAAGTCTCTTAGGCTCACCAAGGCTGCATTTATTTGATGAAAATGACTGTAAAAACAGCAATATTGTGAAATATTATTACAAATTTAAATATAGTTTTCTATTTGAATATATTTTAAAATGTAATTTATTCCTGTGATGCAAAGCTGAATTTTCAGCATCATTACTCCAGTCTTCAGTGTCTAATATGCTGATTTGGTAATCAAGAAACATTTATTATTATTAAAAACAGCGTTAAAAAGAGTTGAAACATTCTTCTAAACTTTTGAACGTGTTAATGTCGAAAGTGGCAATATAATGCATGCAGTTAACTTGACCAGACTTATCCTGATTTGTTTTGACTGGAGAGAACCAAACAAGACATTTAAACTTTCCTTTTCTTCATGTGCAAAAATAAAACAAAAAACTTCTGGGTGGTTTATCCTCTTGCTCAGTAATGAAAGGCATTTTTTTTTTTTATGTAGTCTTTGTCGTGAGATTTAGTGTACTGTTATGTTTTGTCAAAGTACAGTGTTTGGACTATAATCTGTCATATTAGCACACACATCAATTAGCCATGCAAATGAGCTAGATTGACAAATAATGAGTTTGATTTGAATTAAAGAACAGCTGTGATCTTCAAATTTGTCCTGTCGCCACTTGGACAGGTTGGTGGATTTCACTCGGCTGCCCTCGCCTACCCCCGAAAACAAGGATCTATTTTTTGTGACAAGGAATTCTGTGATTCAGCCGTCGCCGGCCCGCAGCTCCAGTTACTCAGAGGCCAACGAGCCAGATGTTCAGATCCCTAACGGCAGCAAGAGCTTGTCAATGGTGGACCTGCAGGACAGTCGTTCACTTGAGAGCGCTCCCAACACCTCCTTCAGCGACCCCCTCAATGACAGCCAGACCTCCGTCGGCCAGGGCACGGGAGTGTGGACCACCCGCACTGCTAAGGGCAACACGCCCAGCGGTCCGACACTAAGGAGAGCAGGTCAGACCCCCACGACACCGAGCACAGAGACCGCCCCGGGAAGGTCTCAGCTGCTTGCCCCGCTCTCGTTCCAGAACCCTGTGTACCAGATGGCTGCCGGATTGCCCGTGTCGCCCCGTGCGGTGGCCGATTCGGGATCTGAATGCCAGAGTTCCATCAGCTCCCAGAGTAACGCAGAGGAAGCAGCTACTGCGGGGTCAAAGCACCCGTTCCTGGGCCAGTCCAGCGCGGGGGCCAGTGGGGGAGGGGGCAGCAGCGGGGATGAGTTCATTCGGCGTTCTGGAGAGTTCACCCGCAGACAGCTGTCCCTCACGGAGGCCCAACACCAGACCAACGTACCGCGGCAGAACAGCGCAGGGCCACAGCGCCGGATAGACCAGCCGCCTCCAGCCGTCACAAGAGGCCGCACTCCACCCAACATGCTCAACACCGCACCCTACCCCCGCCCCTCCAGTGGAAGCATGATGTCATCATCTCCTGATTGGCCAAGCAGCGGCACCAGACTGAGGCAGCAGTCGTCGTCCTCCAAAGGGGACAGTCCAGAATCCAAGCAGCGGACCCTGCACAAACAAGTGAGTTAATTGTGACAACATTTTTTTTAGTTTTTGTCTTTAGATGAAAATTTCCTTTCTTTTGGGTAAAAAGTTTGTCATATAATTGAATTATATGAATCGAATATGTACAGGTCATGTACAGGTGCTATTCATCTTTTTGACCACTAGATTTCCTCAACAAAATCTATTTTGAAAAGCTTTTTTCTTAAAGTATAATAAAAAAACAACAAGAAGATACCATTGTCACGAATTAATAATGTGTTCCCTTAATTTAGTGGCCTCAATTTAACTAAAACAAGGGAACTAATTAATAAAATGTGGCCATGAATGAATAGATCTTAGGAAACAAATTTGGTCTTTGCCACAATGTCTATTTTTCCCCACATATCATGTGTGAGGCTCCATATTCCATCACAAATGTTGCTTTTATTTAAGGCAAATAAACTTGATTTTTCTCTGGACAATAAACGTATCATAAAAAATACAATGAGATATTTTGAAATACAATTTTAAAAAAAAATACAATGGACTTGCATTAAAGATCCGAGTCATATCTGGAGATCAAAATATCACAGAGAATTGGTGGGCCAGTAAGAACCCCATCAACCACATAGCAGCATGCTAACAACTAGCATTGTGGCTACAAGTTTTGCAGGGCTAGTGCCACTCATGTTTTTTTCAGAAGTGTTATAAACCTAATCGTAGTGATTGTTGCTTCAATCAAGAAAAGATATTATACTTCTCAAAGTTCCAAGTTTTCAAGACATAGCATTTTAAAACCGATCACATCCCTAGCTGTCTCTTTATGTTGCAACATTCCCATAGCTAATTTAGATACCACTAAATTAGCTACCACTCGGCTGATATCCTTAAAACAACTTGGCACTCAGATCTCTCGGGGGATAATGAGCCTTTTGGTGCAACGCTAGAATCAAACGAGGCTCTTAGGTTGAGATGAACACGCAGCCCTCTCGCTGTCAGAGGCGAAAGGAATGGAGCAGACAAGCAGAATTAATTGCTAGAGCGCAGGCGCTGCGCTAGTGATTAAATGACTGCTCGCATTGTCCAAACTGTTCCTTTGATGTCTGCTGAATGACTCTTCATTAAAAAATGATCAAATGTTTTTTTCTAGCGCGCACAAGTGCTGTTGACACCTTGAACAGTTTTGAGGCACTTGTTTGTGTGCATGTTTCTGTGGATGAGTGAAAACTAACAAATTTGATAGCAACTTTCTCATTTCGATGTTAGCATGGCCATATTATAATACAATCGTGTGTGTGTCTGTGTGTGCGTGTTTGTTCAAATGAACTTTTATTAGGCTCCATCCCCTGTGAATCCCAATGCGTTGGACCGCACTGCTGCATGGCTGCTGAATATGAATGTGCAATATTTGGAGCAGGAGGGAATTGACCCAGATTCGAAACACCGGGAGGACTTTCCTAACAAGGAGGATCTCACACCAACTGAAAAGGTAATAATGAGACCTTATTTTGCGGTGCAGCAGCATAAAAACAGCAGAAATACAGCAGGCTCACTGTTTGTGAGATCAAGACTGGCCTCCCATGGGCACACAGACAGGAAGTGCTATAAGTGCTATAAGAGGGGATCATCTCTCATAAAATACATTAGCTGCTTTCCCATTTATCCTCACTGGAACATTATGGACTTTCTGTGACTTCACGGCATGTTGATGAATATTATTTAGGCCATGCTGACATTGCTTGGTAACCTTCCTGGAATGACCAATCATCTAAACCTAATTAATATTCACTAGCTAATCATTTGTTTTTTTGTTGTTGTTGTTGAATGAAATGAATATTTTTATTCAGCAAGGAAACATTTAGTCGGTCAAAAGCAGCACAACTGTTTTCAACATTGATAATAATAAGAAATCTTTCTTGAGCAGCAAATCCGTATATTAGAGTGATTTCTGAACGATCATGTGACACCGAAGAGTAGAGTTATGATGCTAAAAAATCTGATTTGCCATTACAGGAATAAATTGCATTTTAAAATATATTAAAATAGAAAATATTTATTTAAAATTGTAATAATATTCCACTGTTTATCAAATAAATGCAGCTTTGGTGAGCATATACTGTAAGAGACGTTTTTCAAAAACATTAAAAAGTCGTATCTACCCCAAACTTTTGAACTGTAGTGCAAATTGCTAACTTAAATATTTTAAACCAGTTTCACTCTCTAAACTAAAGGAAAACAGAACCATCCACATTTTTTATTCCCCCAAGAACCAAGACGTGAGGATATTTTAAGCTCAGATCTAGTTGCTTAGTCACGGCATCTTCTCTTAAACTGATACGAAGATGGTGGATGTCAAACTGCAGACAGGTTGATGTTGTTCGAAGAGTAGAAGTGCAATTCTAAAGCACTTCAGATAAAGTTGCCTCTTGATCTCTCTAGTGTTGTAATTTAGGCAAACAGGCTCAAATCACTACACTGCAAAAGTGGAGAAGCACGCACCTGGCTCAGGCTTGTCTGCCGTCTCTTTCCCCTGCTCTTTAATGAATAATGAACCCGGCGGAGTGCATAGAGCCAGCACACCCACATACTCAACCCTCTCCCTCAGCAAAACCCCACTGCATCTGTGCTGTTTGAAGCTGTTAATGTAAGTGATGCTGTGAAGATTGGTTCAATCCTCAAAAGGGAACGGCGCTTTTTCCACAATAACGTTTTAGTCGAGATGCAAAACAACAAAATGAAAAAAACAGGCTTTTTATTTCATGTCTTTGCATATTTATAAAGCAGTCAGTTTCTGTATCTATAAGCCCTTGACGAAGCAGAATCTTAAGATGCAGACTATTGGCAGAGCATTTGAAAAAACATTCTCCTTAGAACAACTGCATAAAACATTTCATACAACACTGTCTTAGTTTCTGAATAGCCTGAAGCAAAATTATTTTCCTAACCAGTTTTACTTGAATTTACTTGAAAAGCAAAATTGTGTAACATATTAAGACTAGATTTTTTTTAATGCAAGTTTCTTTCTGCCTTTGAGTGAAAATTCTGACTTTTCCAGTAAATGTGACTTTTCACTGTATCTCACATTATGACTTTATTTCTTTTTTTAAACTTGATATCACAATTACCAGTTTTATTTATTTCGTTTTTTTTTTACTTTTTTTTTGTTTTTTTTTACTTTTTCCCCCATCAGATTCATCAAACATCAGTTACCCCATTGGAAAATAGTATTTTCAAGAGTAAATTAAACATTTGTTGTAAGGTTTATACTATAAAGTAAACAATAATAAAAAAAAAAACCTTATAAAAATTATATTATAAAAATAACCTTATTTCAACCTACAGTAAAATCTCAGGAAAAAAGTATTTTTGTAAGTTGTTTTTATACAAAGCAACTTAGATGATTTCAAAGTATAGCTGTTATCATTTCATGCATTCCCTGCAAATCAAACCCATGACCTTGGCTTTGTTAGCACCATGCTTTACAGTTTGAGCTAGAGGTTTGCCCCAAAACACATAAGGTATTCATCTTTGAATCATTCAGTAGCACCAACTAGGTATATTTCATACAGCTTTGCTGGATTACCCAGCCTTAGCAGACAGATATAAGATGATTAGCAGGGCTATATTCATGTAATATGCATTTCAAACCACAGCTGTGCACATCTGAGAACTCCCTCTTTACACAGCTTTTGCTGTTCTTTAATCCTGCTATTAGAGTTCTTCATTCGCTCTTTTCTTCCTCAGTATCAGCAGGAGATAGCTGTCCTGCAGGAGAAGCTGCGTATCTCTGCTAAGAAGCTGGAAGAGTATGAATCTCGCATGAAAAGCCAGGACGACCAAACCCAGAAGATGCTCCTGGAGTACCAGGCCCGGCTGGAGGACACGGAGGAGCGATTACGCAAGCAGCAAGATGACAAAGAGCTCCAGATGAAAAGCATCATCACCAGGTGAAGATCTGCTTTAGAAGCAGGAGAGTTTGGATGTGGGGTGGTGTGGCCTTGTGATCAAAGATCCAGTCTAGAAACTAAAACTTTGTAGTTTCAAACCTCATAAAAGATGATACATTAGATGTAACTAGGGTCCAAAATTAACTGTTTGAAACTTAAGGTATCCTAGATAAACTTCTGATGGTAAATTAGGTATTTTGTGCTCAGTAACTACTGACCAAATGTCTAATCTTCCATTTCTTGGTAAAATAATTGGAAAAATAGTGGGTAACACTTTAATTGAAGGGGTGTGCATAAGACTAACATGACACCTTCATAATCATGACATGACACATGTTATGAATATGAAGGAAATTGTATGCGTGTTTATGACAACTGTCATTAAGTGTCATTCGCTCAATTATGACATTTTTAATGCAAATATGACATTGTTTGAGATGTCTTTGTTATGACACCTTGACATAGACCAATACATCATAACCTGTCAGTGTCTTTGTCATGACAACTTGACATTACTAAGACAACACAACCTGTCATAAACATGACATAGCAGATTAATTATCTTAAGAAACCACTTAGCTTTATTGGTTAACATTACATTAAACTGTCAGGTGGTTGGTTTTGACATTGGCTGTCATGAAGCCATTATAACTGTTTAATGACAAATTCAATTTGTACCACTGTAGTTGAGGTCACGAAAAATATTCATGACACAGTTATAATGGCCTTATGACAGCCAGTGTCAAAACCAACCACATGACAGTTTAACTTAATTTAATGTCAAGTTGTCATGACAAAGACACTGACAGGTTATGATGTTATAGTTTATGTCAAGGTGTCATAACAAAGACATCTTAAACAATGTCATATTTGCATTCAAAATGTCATTATTGAGCGAAAGACACTTAGTGACAGTTGTCATAAACATGCATAAACCCTACTTCATATTCATGACATATGTCATGTCATGGTTATGAAGGTGTCATGTCAGTCTTATGTACACCCCTTCAAGTAAAGTGTTACCACCGTACAGAAACAGCCTTGCTTAAGGTTTTAAACAATCTGCAAGTTATTTGGAACTTTTACATTTGAGTCCTGCTTTTCTTACACTGTTGATCATGAGATTCTACCCGACAGACTACAGAACTGGGACGGTCTATCAGGTCCTGTCTTCGACTGGTTTAGATTCTACTTAAGCTGTAGGGATAACTATGTTACACTGGGTACCTACACCTCCAGGCGTTGCGTCATATCTTGTGGTGTTCCTCAAGGCTCAATTTTGGGTCCTCTATTATTTAACCTTTACATGCTTCCTTTAGCGATTAGTGTAATTAATCAGTACAATATTTCCTTTCACCAGTATGCAGATGGTATGCAACTCTATCTATCACTTGCACCAGATGCCTACAATTACATTTTCCTATTTACTTACTTTCTTTGAGATATTTTAAGTATTATGGTACAGTTCAGTTAAGCACTCAAGTAGCATCTGTAGCTTAAAGATGTATGTGGCAATTTTATGTTTTAGGTTGATGTCAGTTGAAGACGAGCTGAAGAAAGATCACGCCGACATGCAGGCCATCGTAGACTCCAAACAGAAAATCATCGAAGCCCAGGTGAATCTAAAATCAAAAGCCTGTGTTGTGTCTTTATTCATTGTAAAGACAAGTCAAGGTTTATTGTAATCAAAATATTTCCACGATGTCTTTCGACTGGTGCTGATCCAGAAGCTTAATGTAAGTGAAAAATATTTGGGTTGACAACCTATACTCCATCTAAAACAGCATTTTTCTTATTTTGGTTTAATGAGATTTATGGAATATATTAAGGAATACTAAAATTCATTAATACTGGGCTATTTAAGTGAACTACTAAATTGACTTAAAATATACACTTTCCCTTATACTGTCGTTCAAAAGTTTTAGGTCAGTAATATAAAAAATATATTTTTATTTTTCATTTTAGCAAGGATGCATTAATTGATCAAAAATGACAGTAAAGAATTATTTTGAACTTTCTGTTCATCAAAGAATCCTGTAAACAATGAATGATGGTTTCCACGATATTAAGCACGCACAACTGTTTTCAACATTGATACTAATAAGAAATGTTTCTTGAGCAGCAAATCAGCATATTAGAATGATTTCTGAAGGATCATGTGACACTGGAGACTGGAGTAATGATGCTAAAAATTCAGCTTTGCCATCACAACAATAAATTACATTTTTTAATTCATTAAAATAGAGAACAGTTATTTTAAATTGTAATAATATTTTGACTGTATAAAGCCTTGGTGAGTCCAAAAGTCTTCTATTTAAAATAAAAAATGACAAAATGATTAAAGACATATTTAAGATTCTGCACTATTTCTATGTCACTAATCAAATAAACAGATTTGCTTCCATTAAAGCACAAGATGCTTTTTGGATCATTCTCAAATCAGGCTGTAGAACATGATCATCAGTACGTGTCAGCTTGAGTGCTGCTGTCATTAAAGCAGTAGGGGTGCATACTAAATACTAAGAAATCAATGTTAACTTTTCACTCAAGTTCTTATGCTGATAATCTAATGTAGTGAATCATTTTCTATTAAATAAATAAAATAAAAAGCATTTTCACTACTGGTTTTGGATGTTTGTATCAATTGTCAGCTTCCCATTTGCAGGGTCATAGCGCCCTCTTGTGTTCTGTTTAGATTTCAGCATGATGTGATGAGTTGGTCTCTGAGGTTTAATAGTATTAATGTAGTTGAAAGTTTAATGATAAACACCCATGTCCTCCGGGGACAATCAGCGTCTCTCGTAAACATTTTGATGAGCATAAAAACCCCCCACTGTGGATTCACTTTAGCACTCATCAAAATAATTAAAGACTTTGTTTACATCATAGATTTATTTTATAAAGGCGAGGAGAGATTACTGCTGTCGCCGCACGAATTTTAATTCCAACTCTATGAATTAATTGAATGGGTTTTAGACGGTGTAATTAGTCTGTAATGTTTCAGACCAAAGAGTGCCAGTCACCTTGCGTCCGTTTGCGGAGTAGAAAGACTTTAATTAAACATTAAATATCACGCACTGTTAATCACCTTCTTCTATCTGACCTCCATGAATGGTCACTCCCCACAGGAGAAGAGAATCGCATCCCTGGACGCCGCGAACGCCCGGCTAATGAGCGCTCTGTCTCAGCTGAAGGATCGGTACAGCATGCAAACGAGGAACGGCATCTCTCCCACCAACCCTACGAAGCTCCAGATCACGGAAAACGGAGAATTCCGGAACAGTAGCAACTGCTAGCGTGGATACAAACACACACGGCTAGTGATGGACAAGGGCTATGGGTAACTCGCGGAAACAATACGGAAAAAACGGCACTCCAGCAGGTTTAAATTTACTTCACAAAGTCCTGAGTACTGGGTCGAAATAACTCCTTTGGGAACAAATCGGATAGGATGTTGCACAATGTCCCACGGTTGCTTCACTCGGTATATAAAGACTAATAGATTATTAGCCAATCAAAGATGTCTAATGGAATATTCCCATGATGCTTCATTTATAGCCTTTGTCACGAGAGCCACTCGGTCACAGAAGTTAGCCGTGACCTAATTCTGTATCATCTCTAGATTTGAACTGTGCATATACGCATTTTGATTTGGAGTTAGCGTGATAATAATGATCAATCATAAGGATGTAATTATTTGTCGAAACACTAGTTTCTGCTTTGTTTTTATTGATACATCTGTACATTTCATGTAAACATGATTTTCTTTACATTTGTGTTGCTTGCATCACTCCAGGGCAGCAGTAGCACAAAATGCTCGCTTTTATTTGTACGGTTAAAGAGAAACATCGCATTTTGTTGCATACTTTTTTTTCTATGCGCATAACATATAGAGGCGACGCGCCTCATTAATGTATATAGTTTTTTATGGGCTTTTCAGAGAAAAGAGATTTCTTTTTTTTTTCGTACAGTGTGTTTTCCCGTGCTGAGGTCTGCTGTACTTTAATATTTAGAAAAAAAAAAGTACAAACTAAGTATGCTCTGATTGTACACTGAGGTGCTGCTTCTAGATAGAGCAATGATGAGGACACACTCTCTACAATCACAACCAACGCTGTGGATAGAAATGTCCTCATACTGCTTGCCGTTCGTGTGGCCAGTATTAGACTCCGTATCCAACATCATACCTACAGTACAATCCGTGTCTGCCCCCCTACGATGTCTTTCTTCCACTCTATGCACTTTCTATAGCATTAGAATGGACCCTTTAACCAAAACCTGCTTCTGTGGACTTGTTATAAAGGCTATTCAGAGCAGCAAGTACAAGGCATATAGCATTCAGCACTTCTTCTGGATGACAGAGGTTTGAGATGATGTGTGAAGGGTACGTGGCTGTTTTTTTGTACTTTACTTTTGTAATGTTTCCTGCTCTTCAAATGCAGTTTGCATCAAACAAGCTGGGAGTCGGTGTGCAGCACGGCAATAGTTGCGTCAACCCTGCAGACCCTGAACGTTTGCTCCGTTATCAGACGAGCCTGTTTCAGCTTCACTGAACTTCATTCAAATCAGGTTCACGGAGTGGAGTTTTAAGACTGTCTGTGTTTCTTTATGTATAAATATTCACATCAGTTTGTTTGGGACAATAATTTTTGAAAAACTGCAAGGGCAAACCACTTTGTGTATAAATCTCATATCGAACATCTCCATTTTTTTAGAATTCTCTATCATCACTACATTTTTTTAATTTTATTTATCACACAGGCTTGAGAGAAAGTATCCTCTGTTTAATTGTTGTTTGGAATTGATTTTTAATTTATATTTTAAATTATGTTTAGCTTATTTATTCAACTGTATTTGTTGATACAACCCCAAAATGAAGAGTACTTTTTTAAAGTGTCCAACGTTAAAAAGCTTTGTTAAAGTCGACATGAAATGGAAGTCGCGATAATACTTTCTTTCCTATTGTGACGTATATCCGAGTGAAACAGCTTCTCAAATGAGAAAAAATGTTGGGCGGGACTTGATTTTGTTCAACGGAATTGATTGGATCGATTGCTAATTTGCTGTGATGTCATGTGAGTGACAGGTTTTCCCGCCCTCACACCACTAAACGCATCATCAGAGAAGAGAAGAGGGCTGCGTCCGAAATCACATAGCTACTTTTTTGAGTAGGTAATTATTTTTTAAAGAGTAATTACTTCAGGGCTGCTAAAAAAGTACGTTCTAGTAAGAATGTGTGTAGTATGAATATAATCTGGACGTACTGTATAGATACTATATAGAACGTACTTATATATACGCCATGTTTTCATTAACATGTGACCGACCAGCGTCAGTTACGTCGCGTCACCGCCATTCACAAATCCTCTCCCATGGCCTTATGGGATAGTAAAGTGTCCACTGTATGCACACTTCAGAATCTCGCCAGAAATAGTAGGTCATCTGGGTACTTTTTGCCTACTTTTTTTGTACTGTGAATTCGGACATACTGCTTTTGTCACATACTGTTTAGCCTACTGTACTATATAGTAGGGAAGTATGCGATTTCGGACGGGATGTTATTTTGATTAAAGAATACGAGGGCACATGATTTTTTTTTTTTTTTTTTATAATGTGCACGGATAAATCATTGTCTATTCTTTAATAAATACTGCAATATTTCAGAAACAAATAATAATTGACTATTTTGATTTCATGTCGACTTTTAAATTTCTTTCAAGTTGAAGTGTGTAATCTTTTGAATGTTAAAATAATCAACCAATGGCTTGAGGTTGGGGGCGGGACTGTCTGTTTATTCGACCAGTGAGGTTCGAGAAACCCGTTTTAAAACATTCATTATTTTTGCAATTGCTGTCGACGAAGCTAGTGATGCACATTTGAGATGAGGTCACATTTACCGTTTGGCAAATTTTTGAGGGTGAAATCCGTTCATTTCAATAGGAGTCCATGCGGTCAGGAATTAGGTGAAGAATTTCCTCACGCAGGATTGGAAACGGTTCAGGTTGATCATGCGAATTTGCTGCATTGACCAACGGGAATCTGCTTGGTTTGAAAGGAACTTCTTTTTGAGCTTTGCTTCATTTATCACTACACTATTGACAATAAACAGTCCACGAATTTTGCCGAAATTTCGCTAATGTGACCACACCTTTATAGTAACTTAGTTAATTACAGAGAAATTGGAAACAAGCTAATTAAACATGTCAAATGAACTTTTGAAGGCTAGTACAGCACATTTAAAAAAAAAAACTCTAAAGAAAATGTTTTTTTCATTCCTTAATATGTTGTGAAAGTCAAAGGGCTGCTGTTTAGTGTCACTTGGTTTAAAGGAAGACAACCTTTAACTTTTTCCTGTTTGGCATGATTATATATATAAACAAAAAGAAGAAAAAATCTCCACATTATTTTCTGCTTTACCTCTACATCTTTTGTATGTATGTTTCAGAGCTACGATGAGCGTTTTGCCACATGTACATACATGAACAGAAGACACCAATATATGAGAAGTCATTTGTGTTGAAGAAAAGTTCTGTGCAATTCATGTACAATTGCCTCTAGAATTATTAAAGTTTTATTTAGCTATTTCAAGGTTCTGACTTTATTTGTTAGTTTACTGTACAGTCCAAAAAAAATAATGTTGTTGAGAAAAAGATATATTGTTTCACCTGTGTAAAGTTAAGTAAATGCTATGGACAGAATGTATATATCCATGTAGAATGCCATTGTCAAGATGGGTGCACTTCAATGAGTGCCATTCAAAATAAAAGCTAAATATTTGTCCATGAGTGTTATCACCAAGGTCTTTCTTACAGAAATAAGCATTTGATTTGTTTCATTGTTCCACTAATTTGTTTGGTATTCCTAGATAACTATATATATGTATATAACAGCACTAGAAAGTTTTGCTGTTGATATATGTATAAATTTTTTTAAAAATTAAATACAGTGACATCAAAGGCACTTCACACTGAGTAGGCAGGGAAAAGTAGTTAATTTCACAGTTCATGGGCTGTCAAAAAACGGGGCAATAGTAAAACTTACTATATAATGAATAAAATGTCAAATGTCATGTTTGTGATGGATATACTAATATATATATATATATATATATATATATATATATATATATATATATATATATATATATATATATATATATATATATATATATATATATATATATATATCATTATTTCGTCAGAATACATGGATACTTTTGAATGAACGTCAATGGAGAAAGATGTTTTTGCTCCCATAAGGTGTAATTACGGCATCGCCATATTCTTGGCAAAAGCTTGATCTCTTCAAATTCGTAATATTCAGTATGCTGTTCCGAATTCAGCAAGTCTCTCTTAAATGTGATGTTTAGACAATAGTGCCATTTAGTGGTCTTTAAGTGTAAGTGCCCGTATGTATTTTTATGACGTTGGTCAAAGCAACATTTTCTGAAGGAAAAAGCAGTGCCTGAAGGTATAGCAAACGATAGAGTTGGACAAGTTTAGGCTTTGGTTCTGTAAATGGAATGGTCCATCAGAGACAAAACACTGGCAGATTTAAGACAGCCATAGAAATGGAAAAAAAAAGAAGAAAAAACAGAAATAGCATTATACAATATTGAGAGAAAAGAAACGATATATGAATGCATTGTGTTTAAGTTGTACTTGTTAGAGTAGTTTGGATTTGGGGGTGACAGTCTTTTTAAATATTAAATAATATGCAAACCAAACAATTACTGGCCAGTCACAATTCATTATGCAAGTACATGCAAGCATGCAAGAAAGAAGACCGACCAATCAAAATCATTTAGATGACGTCACACCGTCGGTTACATTTTTAACTCTCGCTGAAGTTTTTTTTAATCAACGTAAGTCGATAGGAGATGTTCAAAGTTTAATTTTAAATTTCTTGAGGTATAAAGTTAACAAATTTTTCACAGTTTACATTAAAATCTAACTTCACACAAAGTTTTGGCTCTGCATTAATTTTTCATTTTAAAAACCCTGTTTTTGGCTGACATCAAAAGAAAAAAAAGTAAAGGTAGGCTACAAGATCACTATTAAACAATACAGCATTAGACAATGATATGAGTGTCAGTGAATGATATTATCTGTCTCAGTAGTTTTTCCTCATATCTTGAAAATTAAATAATATCCTCAGTAACTTTTTAGCCTGGTTTCACAGACAGGGCTTAGACTAAGCCAGGATTAGGCCTTAGTTAAATTAGGACATTTAAAGGTGCTCTATGTAACTTTTAGCGGCCTCTAGTGGTGATGTTTCAGATTGCAACCAAATTTTACAAGAGCGCTCGTGCTCGAACTCATAGACAATACCGTCTATTACGCAAATATCTCGGCGAATACTAGACGGATTCGGCGAGCACCGAGCTCGTTGGGACCATCTAGTCGAGCTGAAAATAACCATATAAGTTCCATAGTTTTTGGTGGTGTTTTCGCGGAGATATTAGCAGAAAACCATCGGGCGTGCTGCAAAATTGCGGACGCCGGTGACGTCACGATCTCAGAAGAAAATCGCTCGTATCTCTGGAACGCAAAGACCCAGAGAGCTCAAATTCGGGGGAGGAGGTCCCAGGGGAACCCTTGCCCGAACGCTAGAGTGGCGGGCCTCGGGGATGCCCCCTCAGGGCTCCAGACTAACTTTTCCACTGGTTGCACTGGTGCTACCAACTTTCTCAGTTGGTCGCACCAGCATATGATTTGGTCGCACCTTTTTTCTTTTTTTTTGCTACATGCCATGGGATTAATCAATGCATGCTGATGAATAGTGGTTTTAATGGACTAAGGCTAGCAAACGCTTTCTGGGTTGCAGCAGAAATACCTGTAATATATTAATTATCATTGCCAAATTTCAGGATTTTCATGGATTTTGGACAGTAATTTTAATCTGTAATTTTAAGCATTTTACATTTGAATTATATACATACAATCTATCTATTTACATTTGAATCACATTCTATCTATCTATCTGTCTATTATCATCTTTCTATCTTTTAAAAATCATTAAACATTCAAATGTATGCATTACATTTTAAAAGATTAGAGTATTATAATAAACTGATACAGATTTTTCGTTATCAAAGTTTATAGTTGTAACAAAAAGCAGAAATCTCACACTCCTTACCTTCATAATAATTTCCTTTTCCTCTGTCGAGCGATCATGAGAGTATTCGCTCGACAGAGGAAAATATAACCGCTGAAAAGACGTAGGAGGAAGGGGCTCTGTGTTTCGTGAGACCATTTTTATCATTTTTATATGCCTTAATTCGTGAATTCGTAATTGGCGCGTTTCACCATCAGTGTGCAATGCGCGTGACGTCTACGTTCGTCAATAAATAAACTGCACGTGTCTTGCGGAAGAACATTGTAGACGGAACTTCTCTCCGTTAATGTCTATGGCGAGTCACGCAGGCACTGGGCTACTCCGCAGCCGAGACGACCCCGGGATAAAATAGTCCGAATATAAACACTTATTATAGGCGTACCGTAGTGATTCAGAATAAGTCAAAAACACGGTTTGGAAAATGGATTCATGATGTACCCTACTCGTTCATTTTGAACATAAGTTACGGACTGCAGCAGCTGATACAACGGCGTTCTGTTGCTCAAGCGTCCACTCGCACAAATGCGACCACATAACATTTTAACTCGCACATTCTCAAAAAATGGTCGCAGTCTGGAACCCTGCCCCTACCGGATCGCCGTTCGCTGGGACCCCCGATTTCGAACGGCTATAACTCGGGGAGCCGGGCGAGTTGGACCTCGGGGGTGGGCTCGTTCGAAAGGCCCCGTCCAGCACTACGAACGATTAGAGTCTTGGGAATATTGATCAAAGATTGACTGAGATATAAGCCGAAAAACGTGCGCCTTTAACCGGACGTAACTCCCTGACCGTCTACAATAGACCGTATATAAGGAGAGAGGCTCGGGAGCGCGCATGCACGTCACATCCGTTGGATTTCGCGGTAAATCCGACCCGGAGACTTCACATAGAAATAGGAATACTGGCCTTCAGAGGTAATAGCAAAACTCGACAAGTGGATCATTTTAATGTGTGATTACAACCCCTTCACACACAGGCAATAAAAAAAGGATTCATTTTAGTAGAAAAGTTACATAGAGCACCTTTAAGTAGTTTTTATAAACGTGCCTTAGAAAAAAACATTACTGATGTGCATCTTGAGACTAAACAAAGCCACTGACACATTTTAAGATAAGTCCGTGCAAGTTGTTTTCAGTGAAGGCACCTCAAACATGCACTTTAGTGTGGGACTAACTTAAGCCTTGTCTGTGAAACTGGACAAATGAAAGTTTGACAGTGGCATAATGAAGCATTTTGAGGGATTTATTTTCCATTCCCCCTTGCCCTCAGTAATCTCTGTAAACTCATCACGGGCCTGCAGTGATGGCTTTCAGACCACTGGTCCTCTTCATGATGTTCGGTACGAACAGCAGTCCGGACGCTCTCTCGATGCTCTCAATGGGGACCAGGAAGCGTTCCAGTGGGATCTTCTCATCAACTGGCATATTGGGCATCACATAGGACCGCAGCTCCACGTCTCCTCTCGGCTTTTCCAGAATCACCACCTTAAAGAAGTGAGTCGGCACGGCTACATGATTCTTTCCCAAAACCTGATACTTCACATACATTTTCCCATCAGGTTCCTGTCTGTAGGTGCAGGGAGGAAACTATTAGGTTCAGTTTTCATTGATTAAACAGTTCAAATATCTTAAAACATCTTGCATTTTAGACGTGTAGCTGATTTGAACAATCTAGAGCAGTGGCACTCAAGTGGTTGTCTCGGGAGCCAGATATTACATTTGATTTAAAGGAATAGTCCACCCAAAAATGAAATCATTTACTCAGTCACCCCCAAACTGTTCGAAACCTTTTCTTTGTTTTTGTCATTATTCTGTTGAACACAAAAGAAGATACTTTGAAGAAAGAGGGTAACCAAACAGGTGCTGGTCCCCATCGACTTCAATAGAATTAAAATGGAAGAAACTGTCTGGTTACGAACATTATTCACAATAACTTCTTTTGTGTTCAACAGAAGAAAGAAACTCATACAGGTTTGGAACAACTTGAGGGTGAGTACATGATGACAGAATTGTTATTTTTGGGTGAACTATTCCTTTAAAGTCCCACTCCGATCATATTTTGAGCTATTTTTAAACATTCCCAGTGGTCTTTAAATTATGATTATGCCATTTTTAGTCAAAATCACAAAACCTGTGCCGTTTTCTGGGACTTCGCTTCAGCAGAGTGGCAGTAGCTCATTAGCAATTCGCCTCTGCGTTGTGGGCGGAGCCGTTGGCACGGAGACGACCCTCCCCCTGCCCGTTGCTGAGAGCTCTGTCTCTCCCGCTAGCTTACACCCCCAATACCGGTGGGGCAACAGTATTATATACACGTTAATTATATCCAAAGTTAATCAAAGTTATCACCGATCACCGATCATTATTTCACTCCAAGACGTCGCGTGTGGAGACGCCCAGTTACTACGTCACAACTCCAGTATTTTTTAGCCGCCATTTTAGCGTCTGCTACTGATTCACAGCCATTTGAATGTAGAAATACTCAGAAATACAACTTTGAGCTTATTTTTCTCAAGATATGTCCTCTAACATCAGAAAAATGCCACAAGAACATGTTAACACCTAGAAAAACATTATCTTCATCGGAGTGGGTCTTTAACCAGTGAGCCTTGCTGTGGCATAATTTGTATTGCTTCCAATATAATTATTGGTTAATTATTTTCCCTTTAATGGCACATCATACAGGCAGTGCAGACTTCAGTGACAGACTTTTACCGGGGCAAGTAGAGTGGTCCAGTGCACACAAAGACATTCTGGTAATGTTTGGTGAGAGAGCGACAATATTTCTCCAAGTTATTCCATGCGTTTTGGTTTAAATGAGGATTCTGTGGGGAAAGATATCCGCAACATTATTAGCCATAATTACCCATGCAAATAGAAAACAACTGAGCAAAATCTTTAAATGACTGGTGGTTTTATGGATTGTATAACGTAAGGTGCTGCTGTAAAGCTATGTTACTGCAGAATTCAGTTCCTACCAATAAAAACACCAGGCTGGTGCAAAACTCAGAATTTATGAATCACTTCTGTTTCAATTATTGGTAAGAATGTGAATTCATGTGCCCTTCAAAGCTTTAATCAAAATAACTTCCCCTCCCTCTTGCAACGGCTTCTCTTCTCTGATGTGCTTTTCCAATCAATTCCTGATGGACAAAATCAGGGTCCGCTCTACATTTTACTCTTGTTCGAGAAGCCGTTTCACTCTGATATATACACGTCACAATAGGGAAGAAAATACTTTTGGAACTTCTGCTTAATGTTTCATCTGGTCTCACGGGGTGTTAAAAATGTTTGATGAATGACAGGAAGTTGAAGAAACACACAACGGAAGATAGTCCAAAACATGTTAAAGCCTGTTTTTTTATTTTCTGGTATATATAAAAAAAAAAAAAAAAGTTTTTAATTGATTAGACGTGTATGTATATTCAGTAAAGGTTTCATTATTAATAATAAACTATTTATTGATAAATACATATAAAAAATATATGAAATACATGTTATAGGTGGCATTTTAAACATTGATCTCTTATTTATTTTCTGATATATTAAAAAAATTGATTGATTAAAAGTTGAATTATTAATAATAAACAAATTATTAATAAATAATCAAAAATGAGTTCAATACTTTTTAGGTTGAAGTTTAAACATTGGTTATTAATACCACCTAGTATTCATTTTCTGATATACTCTAAACAGTTCCAGCTCACCTGTGGCGACACGTTGCTCAGGTAGAAGGTTTCATCCATGGCTTTCTGACTCCACTTGTGATTGGCTGCTGCAGCCAGGTGACCCCTGTCAAACCCACTGCCCCTGTAATCCGCATTGCTCGATCTGTGGTAAACATGAACCGAGTCGTCCTCTTTAAAATCGCAGAACTTTCTGTCCGATGTCCCGGTTACCGTCTCAGAGTTGAGCTGCTCTATGACCCAAGCTGCTGTCCTGTTTCTGGGGTCGTATGAGGTTACGTAAGACTCTCTGCTCTTGACGTTGGACAGGGAAGGGAAACCATACTTCATCACAGCTGTAGATTTGTTTACAGCGACCTGTCCTGGCTGGTATGCGCTGATCTCTGACGCCGCGTCGACGCTCGGTATCGGGATGACCGGCACGCGGTCCAGCAGTCCCCGGCTGTGGCTCGTGTCCCGGCTTTTATTTAGGAGATCATCGCTGGTTGCTGTCAAGGTGGCGCCGATGCCTATACCAGCAGTCAGTGACAGCCCGGATAAAACCCACCGCGAGCAGAAAACACGATGCATCGTTTACGTGTAATAGATAGAGTTAATTAATTGATCTAAATAAGATGGGCGTGCTGTTATTTTGCCCTCATGTGAGTCAGTGGGTCCCATCGGCTATGTGCTAAACAAGTGCATAGGACATTTAGTCGCATGTCTATGACGTCTCTCAGTTCTTTAAAAGGAAGTAGGCCTACACAGTTTCAAAATTAGAGTTACAGAGTCATTCTTACTATGCAGTACATTCTCATATTCCAAACGCTTCGAAATATAGTGGATAATATTTATTTACATTATTAGTTGATTTGTTTATCACTGTCACAATTAAGTGAACTTACTTGAAATATGGTTACAATATAAAAACAATGAACTTCTTACAGAAATTACAATTTCTTCGATTGTAAGAAACGGTATTTGTATAACATAAATGAATAAACTACCTGTGCAATAAGTGGAATTTCCGGTGCTAATTGCATAACACGTTGTATGCTATATATAGCATGCAGTCTATTTCTATGAGTAGCTTGTATTTAACTCGTGCTTGGATAGAACCTTATTTCTTTGTTTCAAGTAAGCAAAAATCTCCACCTGGCATTAGCTCTGCTGACTCAAGATGTGTGTTATTAAGGGTTTATACATTTATTTCAGTGCAGGTGGGTAGAGTAATGCAAATGGCTCAGCACATTTGAATCTGGGTCTGTAGACATACAGTAAATACAGCTGATTCACCTTGTGCAACTTTCTAAGCAAATAAAAATGGCCTGATATTAATTACTGTTATTAGCCGTAGTGACTGTTGTACTGGTGTAATGCTGCATCAGGCACTAAATATATGCTGTTAAAGCTTTGATATGCATACAGAAGGACAGAGTCTAAAGAAAGACAATTCACTAATATCACGTTGTGCTTTCTGATTGTCAGGTTTTATTCATTTATAATATGTATTCATAGTATTTTATTTACCCTGGCTCACCATGAATGTAAAGCATTTGTAAATATGAAATACATCAAAAAGCCCATGAGCCGCTGAGGATTTTGGCATTTCTTTGAGATTCACAGAAGGAAAAATAATTATTTTAAAAATAACCTGTTTGCATGATATATGATGTGCTGACTTTCATTATGTATTTTTAATTGTGCACCTGAATGGCCATTCTAATTGTGGGGATTGGCGATGCATTTTTACTGTGCTTTGTAATTATTTAGTGTCTGTTTGGGGTTTGTGAGACTTTGTGCTTTAGGAATGTGTTTATATAACTGGACTCATTATAGGAGTGTGTTAATAGGCAGTCTGGAATGGTCATATCTGCACAGATGAATACATGCCAGTATCAAGATGATGTGCGGGTTGCGTTGAGCTAAAGCTGTGCATGTAATGAATCGTTGTATGCTTTATTTAAATGTGATGATATGAATGAAGAAATATTCCAAATATATTAGAGATGCACTCTGCTGTATCATCAAATATAGTTTACCATGGTGTGAATACCATATGCACTGCAATAAAGGCTGCAATGTCTTTACAATGTAACATTTACTCAGAACAAAAATAACAATTTCTACAAAACATAGTGAAATAATAATCATAATATACAATACTTCATATTTCCTTTCAGATAGATCGATATATATATATATATATATATATTTATATATATATTTGTTCAATGTGACATTTTAAAACTTCTTTCTACATTCCAGAAACTTAATCTCAAACACAAGCTAGAGACATTCGTTCTTCGTACTAGCAGGACGGCGATTAAACATCTTTTCCATCGGTTTCATCTACTTGTTACAACCTCAATGGCAATAAAATGCAAGGAAAATGCAGCAATGAAAGGAAATGTAAAAACAAGTCTTCAAGAGAAGAAGAATAACTTGGCATAAGTAGGCTTCCGTGATATCGACCGATTGTTGTCCGTTAAAACAAGCTGGCTAAGTGCAGTGCTTGTATCCCAGTGAGCGTCGAAACTACAGAGAATGTAGAAATGCAAAAGAAATGAAACCTCATCTATATATTTCTCCACTTGAGTTGTGTGTTGAGTGAGCTGAAACAGAATGTAACTTCTTTTTTCTGTTTTTGGTATAAAGTTCAGTCGATCAGTGATGCTAGGAGACAAGCGCTAAGCTGCTCGTCTCATGAAGGCGTTTTGACCTCAGCGTAGCCTCCGCCCTTTCCAAAAAAACCATTCCAGCACTGTGAGGCTGGGTCCGTACGGGGTTCAGGCCACCGCCTCTCTGTCCACAGGGTTCAGCCCTTTGGCCTGCGAACACTAGGGTGGATATCAGGACTAAGATGTGTTTCTAGGCGCTGGCTTTAAGCAGGCTGTTGGCTAGAAGGCAGAGCAGCAGCGTCAGAGTGCTGAGGTAGCAGGCCGATGCGCCGTCACACCCTCTCTCGCCCTGGCAGCGCGGCTGCTCACACAAAACACCCTTAAAGCTGGCCGGACACACGCATTTATGGTTCTGGACGCAGGAGCCGCCGTTCTGACACAGGAGGAGCTCGTCGTCGCACACTTTAGCTGAGAGTAGAAGGACAGAGGAGATTCTCATTAATCAAGTTCATTCTTAAATATAATCTAAACAATAGTTTTTTATATGCCTAACTATTCACAGATCTGTAGAGAGAGAGATCATATTTCAGTCTAAATGTTGGTAGACATAGCAGACACTTTATCCAAAGTGTTAATGCATTCAAACTGACAGTAATTTGCAGTGTAGATTCATTTTTTAGTGAGCATGATATTTGCTTTTGTGGGCCAAATGTCTATAAACGGATGTACCGCAGTGAATGTACTGCAAATGTCCTGAAGAACGCAGAAGTCCATTTCTGCTGAAGGCAAGCAGAAATGAGATATACATCGTCTCTGCTTGCAGTGTGTCAGTCACGCTTCTTAGGAAAGTGAGTGAGATGCACACTAACACACAGTTTTATCAAATCATACGTCATCAGTAGCGGTTCACTTCTGCGAGTTAGTAGGTCTACGATTGCGTTCATTTCAACAGTGAACCGTACACTGTAAAAAAAAATTGTTGATTTAACTTAAAAAATGAAGTAACCTGGTTGCCTTCAAATGTTAAGTTCATTGAAATGGAAAAATTGAGTTAATATGGAGGAGATTGATTTAATCATCAGAAACTCAAAATATTATGTTATCTGAACCACATAAATTATTTAAGTTGATTTGACAAAAGAAAAAATGTTGTGATTACAAATCATGAACATATTTTTTTTACAGTGTATATACCCGAGTTCACATGAACCGTACCCCAGACCACCCTTTTTATGCGGACTCGGGTAGGCCACGGTTCACGGTTGCACACTCGAGTTCAGAAAACAGCATTCACGTCATCGAAACAAACCGAACTCTTAAAGGGTTAGTTCACCCAAAAATGAAAATTATGTCATTAATGACTCGCCCTCATGTCGTCCCAAGCCCGTAAGACCTCCGTTCATCTTCGGAACACAGTTTAAGATATTTTAGATTTAGTCCGAGAGATTTCTGTCCCTCCTTTGGAAATGTATGTACGGTATGCTGTCCTTGTCCAGAAAGGAAATAAAGACATCATCAAAGTAGTCCATGTGACATCAGTGGGTTAGTTAGAATGTTTTGAAGCATCGAAAATAAATTTTGGTCCAAAAATAACAAAAACTACGACTTTATTCAGCATTGTATTGTCTTCCGGTTCTGTTGTCAATCCGCGTTCAGTGACGCTGCTGACGTAAGACGCTGCTGACGTGTTATCTGGTGTGTCTGTGTATTCGGGTTCAAATAAATGTCGAAATCCTTAGACATGTTTGCGAAGATTGTTTTGTTTACAGCGTGTGTCTCCCTCAGACTGTAAACAAAGCTCTGGCACACTGATAACACGTCAGCAGCGTCACTGAACGCGGATCCACAACAGAACCGGAAAACAATACAATGCTGAATAAAGTCGTAGTTTTTGTTATTTTTGGACCAAAATTTATTTTCGATGCTTCAAAACATTCTAACTAACCCACTGATGTCACATGGACTACTTTGATGATGTCTTTATTTCCTTTCTGGACAAGGACAGTATACCGTACATACATTTCCAAAGGAGGGACAGAAATCTCTCGGACTAAATCTAAAATATCTTAAACTATGTTCCGAAGATGAATGGAGGTCTTACGGGCTTGGAGCGACATGAGGGCGAGTCATTAATGACATAATTTTCATTTTTGGGTGAACTAACCCTTTAACGTCAATCGTATCTGGGTACAGGAAATGTATTGAAATTTAAAAGACATTCTCAGTTCTGAATGGTCCACCGGATTATTTGTCACCGTGTTTGTTCTGTAAATTCGTCATTTGTGATTTCAGGGTTTGCGTAACACCTTAATGCAAAGCAAGTCTTATAGAGCAGAGATAATATTCAATTAGAAATGTACAAATCTCCAGAAGTCTTGGAGACTGGGTGTTTCAATCCCATATACTGTACACTTTTTGGTCATTTTCAGATCAATTTGTATAAAGTGTAGAACGAGGATGGCTCACAAACAAGTATAGTATATTTGTAAACAGTAATTTCATTGTTAGTGGTGTTGATTTTGGGCTGTTTTCTAGTCTTGTGCTGACAGTGTTTCATTATGCTGTGTATAGGGCTGACAGCCAATTACTTGCAAGGCTCGAACCAGCAACCGGAGCCCAGTCTCACTGCTTTAGCCACTGTCACCCCACCCACAAGTATCTAACCCACAACTGCTGCAACCAGCGAGCTGTTATTGGTAGTACAACAGCAAAGACCCCTGTGAGGAACAACAATGTTGCTCATGTGTTTGACTGAAATGACACCCATATGTTGTTCGTTCACAACACTTTATTGGTTGTATGAGTGGTATCATCCATCACAGAACGTGTCTTTCATGACTAAGCCTGTTTAATGCCCTTTGTGTAGTGACAGTACAAGAAGTGTGACTTACGCACGCAGCCATTCTTCCAGGTATATCCAGGGAGGCAGTCCTCACACTTCTGGCCCATGGTGCCCTCGCGACACTGGCAGAAGCCGGTGTCATTGCAGCGGGCATGGAAGGAGCCCAGCTGATTACAGTTACACTCTGTGTATAGAAAATATTTTCAATATTCACCAATTATAGATTATTTGTGCTGAAACCCTGAAACGGAAGGCTATGGTTTAGTTGAAAGGTATTCTTTCTTTTTCAGATTTCATTGAACTATGAAAACATACTGTAACTTTCAGAACTTCACAAATGGCTTTTTTTATACTTACTAACATTACTGCATATTCTTCAGAAGGATAGTTAGAAACTATTTTTGACAATGTTCCTGATAGGGCAGTAAAACTATATTGGACACGACAGCAAACCTACTGCTTTTTAAGTAAGAGTGACACATCCCATTTCACATGAGAGTGTTTATATTAAAGTATTAAAAGCACAGCAGAAAAAATTGCCTGTTTAATAACTCCTAAGGGTCACGAAAATATGTGGAAAATGGTCATAAATATCTCTTTAATTCATATTGAGAAAATGGTACCAAAATATTTCTCAATGTATGTACAGTGTTTCAGAAGTTACAACATTTTGCCTAAAGGAAATATAGCACAGCCTGAAGGCATTTATTCATGTGTTTTGCAGGAGAAATGTACTTCTATGTTTGCGAGTTGTCATGTCAGTTTTATGTGATCAGTGGTTGTTCATCAGTCATGTAAGCAGGGTTTGCTCTATGTATTTACACGGGTAATTTGTCCCTCTGGGCACCTGTCAGTCATAGCACTGTGATTTATGTGTCTGTATTTTTCCAGTAGAGGTCACTGTATCATTATCAGAGTGTTCTGACAGATTGCTTGAGCCGCTCTTGGAACAGTTTAATCAAAAGAACACAAAGAAAAATGAGGGAAAAATTTCTGATTGTATTCCTCCTGCCTCCCATTTAAAGTCAACATCTTATAGTGAATGAAAAACTATCTTCATAATCTTTTGTCAAAATGTTATAACTGTTTGATGCCCGCGAATGCATTTAAATTACTTCTCATCTGACATCAAAAATCACTCTTTTCAGTTTTACCATGTAACGCCCACTTTTCAAAATCCAATCAATTTCCATCCTAGATTTAGTTTTACTGTGAAATTTTGCATTACTTAAGTAAAATGGGTTGCAAATGGCATTTCATGTTGACTTTTAAGAAAGATTATGCACAGAAGCATATCTTTTTTATTATTATTATTATAGTCTACATATATGGATACAGTTCTAAGCTGAAAGGTTGAAAATGCAAGTTGTTTAGTTTCCTAGATCTTCAGTAAAATGAAGACAGAAGTCAGGGAAAAGATTTCTTCTGTGTCCATAGTAAAGGCTGTAAGATGAATGAGAGGGGTGGTCTGCATGATATTACTATATTTAAATCTATACTTCCATTAGACTTCAGTTGGTCAGAAATTGTCACATGTAGTATGGCAAGGTGGTGGCAGACCAAATGTGGGACCGTATGGGCATAAGGAAAGATTTCTCAACCTTTCCATAATATCATTTGGTCAGAAAGGACAATTTCTGCGCAGCATGGTGTTAGTGCATCAGGGGGACAGTGAAACGGGTTGGCGTGGAGTGATATCTGACTGACCTATGCAAACATTCTCATCGTCCAGCTCGGAGGAAGCATTCCGGAAGTATCCGAGGCGGCAGTGCTGACAGTTCTGCCCTCTAGTGTTGTGTTTGCAGCTCACACAAGTCACAATGTTGATGAAATCAATGTAACTGCAGCGATTTGAGTGACCATTGCACTCGCAGTCTAATGGAGAAAGAGTAGATAGGTGTTAGTCCGTGGATCAGGGAACGAGGGAGAGGAAGGGAAAAGGACACCAGAAACTCATGGATGAGAGGGCATGGGAATGAGTGGCGTGTAGATGCTGAGGAGACTATAAACTAGGTCTATTCTGGTGAGACTGACACTTATTTAACGCAACCTCAAAAATAATGTGAATTAGATTAAAGCCCTATTAACCAGTTGACCCTTCGCAAAGCCCTACTTAAAACATTACAGTAATCCTACCCTAACAACTGTTCCTCAGAGAAGCTGCTGCTTGCTCTCTGATAATGTAAGTCTATGGAAGATGTTCTTGGATAGTTGTGAACACAATTTAACAGATATTTACAAAAGAACGGGCTGACTAAACTGTGCCACTCTAATTCCCATACAAACTTGTATGTTGCATTTGCTTGAAGGCTATTAACTGACATATTGATATACTATAAAGAGTTGACAGTTTCACAGAATAGGCTTTGTAGAAACATTAGGTACAGTTGGGTTCTCTTGTGCTAATCTTATCACTTGTAATCACTCCTAAATAAGGCTTTTCTCTTTTTATTTGACTGTTACAATCATTTGATTCTGATTCACTCTTTTCAGCTTTTCATCATGTTACTGTGTAATTTAACAACTTCTTAAATCTGCTTATAAAAATGTTTTGCTGTGCCATAATTCATTCCAGCCCACCTAGGAATAACATAATTGTTTGCCACTTTGTGAACTAATTATACTGAAAATGAAACTGTTCATGGCAATCTCCAGATCATTCCTATGAGACCTGTAAAGCTTGTCCGAGTCAGCAACAGTAAACCACTAATGTGGGCGGAGCTGTGGATCAAGCATGGGCAGTGACTGCTTTCCTTATAGCCTCATTTTTACTTTTTAATTTCTGTTTATGCATTGGTATTTTATGTACAACTGTAATTATTTGTTTATTCTAAACTATTTGATTTCAATTAATTTATAAGTATTTTAAAATATATTGTGGCACCTTTCCAGTTTCATCATGTAATTTAAAGTTAAAGTTAAAGGGGTCATATAATGGTACATGCACTTTTACAAGTTGATTGTACTGAAATGTGTGTTGGCAGTGCCTGTACACAACCATCATAAAATGGTAAAAATCCATCCAGTGTTTTTTTTTTTATCTCCTTATATGTTTTCCCGTCTCAAATCAAGCCGTTCGACCTTGTGACGTCACACGCTCGGAAGCCCCTCCCACGATTGTTGATTGATAGGCGCGTTTCAACACAGACCCGCCCTCGCTCGTGAGAGCTGTCAATCATAGTCTGCGCGGACCGGCGCGGTCATTGTTGATGTGCCGGAGCACTGTTTATGAGCAGAATGGCGTCTAAGCGATTGTGGTGTTCTGTTCGTGGGTGTAATAACGAACACAGTCATTTTAATGTTCCTAAATCCGAACCGCTGAAGACGCAGTGGCTGAGTTTGTTTTCGAAGAGAATATTTCCCACGAGCAACGTCAATGCTCTCATGTTTGCGCGCATCATTTCTCACCAGACTGCTTTATAAACGAGGGTCAGTATAAAGCTGGTTTTGCTTAGAAGCTGCTCATGAAAAAAGCATCGGTACCAGATATTCGTGTTCCTGCTGAACCTCTAGAACAACTGAAGTGAGTGTAACGTTTTATTAAACTTTATAATAATATTTATATTAATCTTTGCAAATCGCTAGCTGCACGCTTCACAATGAATGCGTCTAAGGTTTACACTCAGGGTACATTACGGCATGTTTTCTATGTCTGATGTTCTCAATAATTCATAATCCCACGTTTATACTGAACAACGCTTTATGGTTATTGTGTTATTGTGTTACAAACGATGTACACACAGAACAGAGAGGCGGGGTGAGCAAAGCTCATTATCATTTAAAGTCATATGCACTGAAACGGCGTGCTGAAAACAGAGCTGTTTTTGACCAGGTAAAATAAGTGTTTTCTTACAATACTAATGAGAATTTTTAATTAAAGTATATTACAAACTTTTAATTTAGACCCTAAAGAATCATACTAGCTTGTACAAAAATGGCATTATATGACCCCTTTAAGTAGTAAATAGTTCTTCTGTGGGTCTATTAACCGTAACTAGTAGTGTCTAGTTTAACTGTATTTTCTCTGAGTCACTTGGTGAGGCTCAATATTCAGATATATAGTAAAATAAAATACAAATTGTGCTGAATTTGTTTCTCAGTAGATTCCATTTGAAAGATGTTTGGGGTGTTTTTACATAACAGTTTAGACTGACTAAATAGTAGGAAGTTATAGAGTAAATGAATCCACCTGTAGGGCATAATTAAGATAGTTTAAGCAGACATTAATATGACACTGATAAACATTGATAATGAGCTGTAGTGTTTGAGAAGCTGTTCTTTTTCGATTCTTTGCTGTTTAAACACTTGGGCCTTTGAATAATTGATATGATGTTTTAAAGATGCTGGCGACGTGGTGTCCTGCTGTGTCACAGTCAGCCAAGCAGTGGGATGGGGGGCAAGAGCAGCTAATTAAATATAAATGCTCAATTACTCCCCAGATTGGTGAAGGGATGGAGCGATGTTTCACAAACGATCTTGCATCTTCAGCAGACAGCTGTCTAACACTCGAAGAGTGAAAATGCGAAGTAGCTAGTTTCTAGAAGAGGACGCTTTTGAATTATACAGCCTGGGGGAGATCTTTCTGTTTTCTAGCAAACACAATACATCATGAGCGGCTTACCTTATGAGACAAAGCAAAAAACAAAACATGTGAGCACAAAGAAAGGAGAGAGACAAGAAAGAGCGACATGGAAGAGAGGAAATGAATAACATTTAGGCAGCAATTTTTCCACAGTTTCCATATTAGTGTCTGTCCACATTCTAGAAAACAGAAATCAAAACTGAATCATCCTTTGATAAGCATTGCCTAGAGGAGCGCTAATGCATATAAATAGATCATTCACATAAAATGTCATTGAAACCCTGAAAATAACGCAGTCTTGATTTAAAGCATCGCCTTACCTTGAAATCGGATGTACGCTATCCTTGACAACTGCGTTTTTGGCCCTCCGGGGATCAAAATCCTTGCAACAACTTTGGAATAAAAGCAACATTACGCTCTTTGTTGGATATTTGTTGGCTAACACTGCTGCATTATTGGAACAAATCACTCAAGAAATGTGGAACGGTTCACCGTAAGAGCGGAAAATGTGAAAGCAGATACACTGAAATGATGCTACTGTTATTTAAGAAAACTGATGATGTACACACAACAGCCTAAAACTAGAGAAAACTAGGGTTTAAAGTTTCTTTCTGTGGATCTAATGGCTGCTAAACCAATCGATACAGTACAAGCTGTAAATGTTCTTCACTAACAGATACTCCATCTCATCCACAGCACCAGTATAGGTACCATGCAGTCAAGCAGAAATGCATTTTCAGACCGCAGTCATTAAATGCTGTGTCAGATGAGTGCAGTGTCTGTTCGTTTCATTTCTATAGTCAAGCTACACAAAATACACACACTCAACTACAAATGCTGCATACCTTTTTTCTCATACTCTTTCTTTTCATAATCTTTTTCTTTCTTTTTCTCCTTCTCTTTCTTTTTCTCTTTGGCTTCCCTGCTTTTTTCGGTTTCCTCAGCCTCGTTGTTCCTCTTAATGTCTGCAGTTACGGTTTACACCATGAGAAATCATGAGCATTTGAAGAAGAACTCGTCAGTCATCACATATCATTATTTATCATCATTTTATTCATTGTTTAAATCTGATAACCATACATTTGTTTTATAAAGACAAAGTATTTTTTGTTTCAGTCATAAGCTTGGTGTGTGTGTGGTTGATGTGGTTTTTCTTTTCTTTTTTTAAAGTTATTTAATCAGCATGTACGCATTAAATTGATCAAAAGTGACAGTGAAGACATTTATACTATTACAAAAGTTTATTTCAAATAAATGCTGTTTTTCCCCCCCAAAAAAATCCTGGATCAAAGAATCCTGAAATAAAGCATCACAGATTTTCACAAAAATATTAAGCAGCACAACTGTTTACCTTCACAGGAATTAAATTCTTTTTAAAATATAGTAAAATAGAAAACAGTTATTTTAAATTGTAATAATACATGTAATTTCAAAATATTACTGTTATTACTGTATTTAAAAAAAAAAAAATAAACACAGCCTTTTTTGAGCTTTAGAGATTTCTTTTTAAAAACATAAAAATTCTTACCGACCCCAAACTTTTTGAATGTTTCAGAAACCACAAAAGTTCAAAACAAGTTTGACAGAACGCATATTTGATGCCAAATAGAAAAGTTGAATACAGCCTGCCTGAACGCTTTATGTCAGGATCAGTATCGACAAAACACATACTGTCATTATTTATTACTCAAGATATATAAAATGTTGTTTAAAAAGTATTTTGAGATACAGTAGTTCACCCGAAATTACAATTATCATCATTTACTCATCCTCTTGTCAATCAGAACTCATATGACTTCCTTTCTTCAGTGGAAAAGGAATCTTTTTTTTCTTTATAGAATATTCACCAAAAATATTTATTTATTTCATATAATGAAAGACAATTGTAGTGAGGCTGTCATTTTGCCTAACATCACCTATTGTGTTTCACAGAAGAAAGTAAGTCATACAAGTTTTGAACAAGATGAGGGTGAGTAAATGATGACAGAATTTTCATTTATTATTCCTTTAAGAGAGTTAAGCCTTTGGCTAACTCTTCTGAAGGCAATTTGGGTTGTGTAACACAGACTTCAACAGATTGTGCCTCAAAAATTACCTTTTGAAGCTCATTTAAAAGTGTATCGTGTAATTGCCACTTTAGCAGGAAATATACTTGTCAGAATTGCTGTGGGTACCTGGGGCTTCTGCATCTTTATCTTTCTTCTCTGGGTTTGTTGCTGTTTTCTCCTTCCTGGTCTCAGCAAGAGGAACTTCACTGTTTTCTCCTACTTCAGATGAAGGTTTACTGGCAGGAGCATCTTTATCTTCCTTCTCCAAATTTGTTGCTGTTTTTTCCTCCTTGGTCTCAATGAGGGGAACCTCACTGTTTTCTCCTACTTCAGATGGAGGTTTGCTGTCAGGAGCATCTTTATCTTTCTTTCCCATGTTTGTTGCTGTTTTTTCCTCATTGGTCTCAATGAGAGGAACTTCACTGTTCTTTGCATCTTTGGAAGGAGGTTTACTGTCAGTCTCAACATCAGGTTGAGGTGTAGCATCAAGAGCTGGAGCTTGCAGAGGGTCACTTGTCAGAAGAGGTGTGGCAATAGTAGGTGGGAGTATGTTGGTGGTGACTGTTTCTGCAACTGTTGTGACAACATTAGTATCATCACCCGGACCTTCAGGAGCTGGTTTGATTTCATCTGACACATCGGTAGCTTTTGCAACCTCATCAGATGCAGGAACCACCGCAACAGCCGTAGGAGCATCTGTGACAGTTGCAGGGGCAATGGAACCAACCTCTGGTGCAACCATGTCAAGAGATGGAGCAATACCATCAGTGGCAGGAGCATCAACATCAGATGCAGAAGGTACAGGAACATCAGATGTTGGGACAATCAAATCAATGCCTGGAGAGAGTGCATCAGTTGAGGACACAACAGTACTTTTAACCAAGTTTACCACAGTATTTGCTGCAACCACTTCACGTGTGTCCACTGAAGAAACATCAGAAACCGGTGCAAGAGAGGTTGCCAGTTGAATGGTGCTAGCTGATGCTGAAGATGTTGTTTCAAAAGTTGCCATGGTTGCAGAAGGTGTTGTTGCCACGGTTGCAGAAGATATTGCTTGGGTGACCGTTGTTGCAATGCCATCAGAGGATGAGGCAAATACATCAGTGACCTCGGGAAGAACAGATAGTGGATTTCTTGTAACAAAGCCAGTTGTTGCAGTGAGGGTGTCGGGTGCAGTGGTGGCCGCATCGGGTATCACATCTGGTGCTGCGGAAACTGTAATTGTGTACAGAGCATAAAGAGTCAGATATCTAAACTGTTCTGTCAAAAGCAGTAAAGATGCCTGCGGATGCCATTGCAGCCCTTTGGGCTTACATACTGTACATAATGGATGTTATTGCAGCAATTCAACCTTTCGTCATTTCCAGTTCAGCAGAAACGAGATACACAAGCCCTGATAGAATCACTTCCCCCTGCTCGTGCCCCTGTCCAACTCTTCAAGGACAGGACTCGTTGCACTTTCCTGTTATGGTTTCATGTATCTATCTCTCTCTCCATAAGTTCAATAAATTGGGCCCTTTTTGGTCTTCCACCATGACCTGGTCTCTTTTCTCTTATGAAATATTTAGCAGCTGTTCATTCAATCGCTATTCAGAAATAGATCTGAAAGAATTGAGCTCCGGCCTTCAGCTGAGCACCGACCGCCACGGCATGTGCTCTGGAAAGTGATTGTGTTTCACAATAACAGAGTATTTAATGATTTATCTCCCGAGGCTGGGCTTGCCATTTTTTTATTTTTAGTTACCGCTTCAGCGCCATTAGGTTTGAAAGGCGGACGCTACACACACCTGGTGCGAGAGGCAGAAATGGTGGGATAGGTGAGGTGGTGGCATTTTGTTTTGATTACACAAAGAAAGCGAAAAAAAATTCACAAATGTTTCGCAGTCACCAAAACTGAACACCTGCTGTTTAGCACGTCCAAATGGAAAAAATCGACCTCCTTGTTAAGCAGAACTCACTGCTTTAAATGCAATAAATAAGCCTATACACATTGAAATGTTTTTTGTTTTGTTTTTACTTTTCACAAAAAATTATGTTTAAAAAATATACAACTTTTTAAAAAAGAAATATGAGGCTCATATAAATGACTAAATCTTCCATTTTAGGTATTGAGTATGCTAGGCTCTTTGAAAGCATGTAAAGATTCAAAGCGCCTTCTAATAGAATAACTATAATGTATGCATTCTCACATCCAGGAGGGCAAAAGAACAAGACTCAAAGTATGGCTTTAAACATGCTCCCTGTTGAATATTTCACATCTTAATTAGTAATACAAGTGAGACAGAATAAATGAAGAATGTCTCACCTACATGTAAATAGATAGACACACGCTTGCATATATTATGGCTCATATCAAGGTTAAAATATCATTACGAACAGAGTTCTGATGGATTTACTCTTTAAAAATCTAATCTTTAATACTGGAAGACATTTAAAGAAAAAAAGGTTGTTTATGTATTATTGTCTTGTGCAAACTTGTGTCAACAAATTGTGAAATTTACAGGACTTTCACTTACCTGGCTGGTCAGGTGCCGTGGGTACGACTGTGAGTGTTGGACTAGACAGAGATGGCATCGTAGTTAAAGACGAGGTGTCTGTCTGGCTCGAGATGGTAGCAGCTGGCATTGTGGGCAGAAAGCTTGTCACAAGCAGCACTTGGGACAGTAGAATCACAGTGTTGAGTTGAGAGCCGGGAGAGTAAGTAAAGAGGGCCAGATACCTCCTACTGTTAACACCTCTATTTTTAATTTTAGCTTTGGAAAATATACTTGTACTTATGCAAAAGAATACAAAGCCTATAAAAAATACAAGTGGGTGATGTAGTGTACATCTAACTACCTTTGGTTGTATAATTTTCTATCCTAAAGTTTAATGGCTCAGTTTTTAGTTCAGAGCGATTTTTCAGTTTTAAAAAATATGTTTGATGATGACAATGATAATTGTTTCTAGATGCTATTGCTGATTTTATTATCATACATTATTATATATTTTTCAATGACTAGTATAAATTCAACCACAAAGCTAAATCTGGGTGTGTTCACACTTGGCAGGTTTGGTTCAATTCAAATGAACTCTGGTGCAGTTGCTCTGTTAGTGCGCTTCATTTAAATATGTGTGAACGCTGCCATTTGGTCTCAGTCCACTTCCAAGCGATGTTTTTGCTGTTTTGTCTCCTTTGCACATTTTATAAACTCTTCACACTCTTCTGAATCAACATGCACCAATGCTACAATTTTCTGTCTTAATAATTTGTTCACAAACAAGTATTCATTACTTCAATGAGCTCATTGTTTCTGCCTTAAATTATTACATTGTTTAAATGAATATGTTTTTAGCTAACTGTGATTTGTATATGTACATTTCTGAAGTACACCCAGATCACTCGTATTGTGGACTCATGCGTTTTCTGTAAAGCTGCTTTGAAACGATGTGTATTGTGAAAAGTGCTACACAAATAAATGTGAATTGAATTGAATTGAATAATGGCTTCCGTTGCAAGCCATAAAAAGCAGGGTTTTTTTGTTTTGTATCTTTAGGTAAGTCTTAAAAATGACAGTGTGAACACTAAGCGAACCAGGCAATGTATCATTTTCTTTTTTGGTCAGGACCAAAACAACCAAGAGAACCGAAATACAAGTGTGAACACACCATAAAACACCACAGCTAAGACACGCTATGGTTAATCTACTACTAAACAGCTACGAAAAGGAACTTTAAAGTCAACATGAAATGAAAATCAACCATATTTACTTTCCCAATACAAGATACAGATCTTATTGTAAGCAATTCAAACGTTTGTCTGGTCCACTTTTCACAATCCAATTAATTCCCGACTTTTACCCTACATTTTCTCCTCCATTTGAACATACTGTTACCTCGAGAATCGCATCCTATTGTGAAATGGGCTACGAGCGGCATTTCATGTTGACTTTCATGCAAAACGGAGCTAAGAGCACGGCTATTAAACAAGGCTTCATAAATCGAGACAGTGTCTATACACCAGCAGAAACTGCTCAAATATGCTAATGTGGTCTCTGCATGTGTCACCTGGTGCATTGGTGAGGGATTCAGGGATCACTGAGCCGCCTGTTGGAGCAGGAGGAGAAGTCGATGTGTCACTGGAGGTGGCCGTGTCTAGTCAGCAGACAGAAGGATGAGCTTGCCAGTACAGGGATCAAATACCACGACAGTATTGCCCATCAGAGCCTAAATCAGCCTGATCTCAGCTATTCGCTGACCACAAATAAAGGGCGCCGCTAAAGGCACTTTACTGCAGCCCACAGCACTAAAAGGGACAAGTAGAGGGATTTACCCATGACATCAGTCGATCATATACACTCTGTCATGTCCATATACTGCAATGATACTATATCTTTATGCAGTGATGGCTTCAGGTGCATATTGTGACGATGTCATCAGGAAATAAATAAATAAATTGTAATTTAATTGTTCTACATTTATTTCCTCATTATTCATCTGTACATAACATTGAGCTCATTATTTACAAAAATCAAAACATCTCCATCATTTATGAAACTACAGTCATCGTACCTTTATGTAACTACAGTCATTGTAACCTGTGTGTCAAGTCAAGATGGCGCTGTCTTTAGTCCAGCCCCTAGTTATCTGGATGACGTGCATTGCTTATAAAAACATGGCGCCGGCTATCGAGATGCAGTGAGTACCTCGCGGAGCTCCTCAGAAGACTCCCGCGGCTGTTATTTGTTTTATCCGCGGTAAGAGTGTGTATCGTCGGCCTGCGTGCTAAGCATATCGCGTTATGGATTACTAACAGGAAATTATCCTCGTCGTTGTGTGACCTGCTGATTGTCGTTGAGATACTGCAGAGGAAACCGAACGAGTGAGTAGCACTCACTCGTGCACAGACATTTTGAAGGGCAGTGGCTTAAACCAAAAAAATGGGGGCACTATAAGGAGTTTGACTGACAACGTACACGATGGTGACACCCCCCCCCCCATTTTGAGTTTGACCTATACTATCAACTTAGGGATTATTAAAAGTATATTAATTTAGCTAAAGTATTTGTATCAATACTATGTGTCTTTTGTGCTGGTTTAACCGCTACCTCCTTGCCACCTCATACATTACGATTTTTAAACTAACAAACCACCTTTATGATTTATTTTCACACAAAATCTTGCTCCATCAATTTTCAAACATATATTTTTCTGCAATCATATGTGAAAAGCAAATGTTAGGGTGTGCCTTTAGCCCCATTGTAACCTAGCTAATATACTGGTACTATTCATTTAGATCAGTGTTAATTTTGACAGCAAATTTTGATTTAGTCTTAGTCTTTTGACTAAAATGCCATTTAGTTTTAGTCATATTTTAGTCATCTGAATTGTTTTAGTTTTAGTTTTAGTCGACGAAATACAATAAGGTTTTACAGTAGATTTAGTCGACTAAAATTTAATGGGTTTAGTGTTAAATTGTAATGCATTAATTTAGAATTTCTCTAAAATGTCCAAACCCATTATATATTCCCGTAGAAAACATCTATTAACCTGATAATATTAATAATTTTTAAAGTTTGAACATGTAATACAGACACATATATAGCACTGTGACATAAAATAATATCTTAAAATTAAAGTCTTACATACATCATTCTTTATTCTTTCAAGCAGACATGTTTATTTGTATGAATTAAATATAATTAATCCTTATTAAAGCTATTAAAGAGCAGTGAATGCTTTTCTCTTTTTATTTTGTTGTTTGATTAATATTAAGTGCACAGACGGCATTAGGTTTATTACGCACTGTCACTTTAAGACCGAGTGTGCAGATCCAATTGCACTGATGAACATCCGATATTCTCACAACTGTACGTTCTGTAAAGACATAACTGACTGCGTTTAAGTGAATACTCTCCAAAACGGAAATTTAGACATAATGTTGTGTGTATTTGTCCATTCAGACGCGAAAGAGAGCTCAGTTCAGTCCTTGCGCGGTGCTCTGTCTATGTGCAGGGCTGCACGCGTCGGGTTGTGTGTGTTTGTGTGTGTGTGTGTGTGTGTGCACGCACAGAAAAAGAATACAGAATAAAGGCCTTTGCACACTGCGTTTTTTCGTATTCGTGATTCGTTGGCTCTGAATTGTCAAAACACCATTCATACTCCTTTCAAACTGGCTACGGTTCGATTCGATTTTTACCCGATTCGATTTTTTTTTTATGACGGACGAAAGTTTCGGAGGCAGTGTGCAAGTGATTGACATAACGTGAGGTCGTATTTTTTTTTTTTACGTGCGAAAATTCTGAAGCGATAACAACGTTTTTATGGAAATCCTCTGGAGGGTTAGGGAGGGGCGAGAGGGGCACCTCAGCTGATGAGGGCAGAAGGGCAGGCTCTAGCCACCGGGCCACCCCCCTGTGCACGGCCCTGGTGAGTAGCCTAATTCCAAAACATGAACTGGATTAACGGATGAGGAGCCTAGAGCCTATATCTTCACGTCTGAGAAGCCAGGGAAAATGTGGACCAGACTCTTCAGGGGAAAAGGAGTCGTGAGTACAATTTAGCCAGTGCTGACATGACATGACTTAACTTTGACTGTTTTTGAGTGGGGAATTTTATTCTTTTTTCCTCCTACTGACTATGTGAACTATTTTTGCTGTGGATTACTGTGGGGATTACTGATGGACAATTTATGAACTGTTTTTTGTTTTTTCACTTTCACTGCTGAATATACATCTTTGAATGCAATTCTATGTGTCCTGTCGTATTGAATGGTTGGTGGTCTATTTAAGAGTGATTATTATGGGTATTATTGTATTGAGTATGCGTGTATAATCTTTATCTCATTAAGTGTCGGGTTTTGTGACAGAACAAGACAGATGCACAAGATCCTTGTACGTTTCCCTAAAGTGAACTTTAATTAATGACAGAAATCCTGTCTGGCACCCCAGCATATAAAAACATAAAAAAAGAGTGTGGGAAAACGTTACATAAAAGTGGCACCCCAGATGCATGGGACTCGAACCCACAATCCCTGGCTTAGGATGAGGCAATGATACTGTATGAATGCCATTTTATTTACCATAGTATTCAAGGTACTTTCAACAATACTGTGGTATCTCCATCATGGTCAGTGTACACATACATTTTTATTCGCTAATTTATTTGTATCTGTCATTATTGGACATTTGATTGTGCATGCTCATTTTAATCGTTTAATTCTGTAAATAAAAATAAAAATAAAAAAACGTAGTATTGTTTTTATTATATATATAATATTGCATTTACGTTAATATATCGGTTTTCATTATTAAAAATATTTTAATCTGTTTTAATGTTGAATATGCATTAGCATGAGCATGAGCTTGTGTGAGAGGTTTCGGTTGAACGCGCGCTCCTCAATGCCAGCACAATGCTAATCATCTCTGTCTATGCCAGTATTCACAGTACTGTACATCAAACATGGAGCGTGGCATTCGGCGTCTCATGCATGTTAGTCTGTTTGCTGTCTCAATAGGAGCAGGTGTCTTCCCTCTGGATGAGGAATGACCATGTCAGCTCACACTGTGCCGGTGCTGATGGGAGCTTTGGGATTCAGCGTGGGCAGCCCACAGCGAGCACCGCAGCAGGCCGATACTTCCTGCTCTCAGGCATGCTGATGTTTTATTAAGGTTGCGTTCCTCCCCAGTGTTTCATAATTAAAGCATGGCTGAAGACACTGTTCCCTAATTCCATGGGTTTATTGTATTTATATGGTTTGCAAATGAAAAATGGGCCATATTAGGCCTACTGATAGATGTTTTATTTAGTGTTGCGTCTGAAGTGGCGTGGATGAAAATAATTGATGTCCCAGACTCTGGGTAATAATTCAGTGAGAGATTCACACAGGGTTTCATGTTCTATGAGATCGGTGTTGCATTTTCGCAATTATACAAACTGTTTTATGGTTTTAAAGTGAACATATTATGGAAAATAGGATTTTCCTTTCTCTTTGGAATAAAAGACTTTGATGTATATGTTCTCTATAATACTCTCACTATGTAATGCAAAACTTCCTTCTATAGGGATAAATATGGAAAGTCATGGTGTTGACGCCAGAACCAGCAAGTCACACAGTCATATGGGTTTGGAACATCATGAGGGTGAGTGAAGGATTTTTATTTTTGGGTGAACTATCCCTTTAACATGATACCTGTATGACCGACCACTTTTACATGTTGTTGCTTATTCATGATGTCGCTCTAGGTTTAAGTTATTTTCAGTTTTCTGTTACGTTCAGTTCATTTCACAAACAAAGAGGTTGGAAAATCATAACAGAGACAATTTACAGTACATACACTATCCTGTTCAAGAGTTAGGGGTCAGTAAGTTTTAAAAAAAAATATATATATTTTTTTTATAGAAGACTCTTAAGCTCATGCAGGCTACATTTATTTGATCAAAATACAGTAAAAACTCTAATATTGTTGCAATATAAATTATTACAATATAAAATAACAGTTTTCTATTTTAATAAATTTGAAAGTGTAATATATTCCTGTTATGGCAAAGCTGAATTTTCAGCATTATTTCTCCAGTCTCCAGTGTCACATGATCCTTCAGAAATCATTCTAATATGCTGATTTGCTGCTCAAGAAACATTTCTTCATGTTGCAAACATTTGTGCTGCTTAATATTTTTCTGGAAACTGTCATACATTTTTTCAGGATTCTTTGATTAATAAAGAAAGTAAAAAAAAGTTTTTACATTATAAAGGCCACTTCACACCAAAGGGCATACGTTTAATGATAGAGATAAAGTCAACACCATAATTATAACGATAACAGCACAGAGGAACAATATTGTTAATATCAGTTTAAAAAAATTAATTAAAAAAATTCCCACTGATGACCGACATGAAAAAAAATGTACAGCAAATCACAATCCCCGGCTTTATTGTCTGTTGCCATGGACGCTAATATATATTATAGCTGTCTTTTTACCGTTCTTGGTGTGAACCCTTAAATGTCTTTAGTATTACTTTTGATCAATTTAATGCATGCTGAATAATTTTTAACAGTAGTGAATAGGGGTATAAAACTGTTAATAAATAAATAATAATAGAGCTGTCAATCAAATTACCTGTATGATATCAAATGTTTCACAATGAATCTCATATACCAGTACTTGCTGAGAAAAGCCCCAAAATGAAATTTTAGACATTTCATTATTGTGGCAAATGTGTAAAATCCTTGAATAAACAAAGAGTGTTTTAGGAGTCATTTACGATGACGATTTTATGATGCCGTGTCAAGCATGTCCATTCACACAGAATGATCAGTGGAGGCATCCAGAGAGGTATTATCATCCAGTGCCCTTCATAACAGGCTACTAATGGAGTTAGCCTCTCGCAGTACAGTCATGCTTTCTGGCCTGTGTGTGAGAGAGCGAGGAGCTCCGTTCAGGGCCAATGAACAGGGAACGGGTAACAGGAGGGCAGGCATATGGCCACGGGGGGTTAACGTGAGAGCTGGAGCACGGGCAGATTTCTCGCGTTCACCCCCACCTGCCATCTGCCACCGAACCGGACCAGAACCAGAAGAGCAGGGCAGGCAGAGACTGGCCAGATCTACTTCAGACCGCTCTCCTTTTCTGACCACATTAGGATGAGAGAGAGAGACAAAGAAATAGTGTTTGTTTGAGAGAGATGAAAGAAGAAGAAAAAAAGAGACACTTGCAATCTTGTGAATTAATGGCTCTCTTCCAAAATCTAGTAAGCTGAGTATTTAAGGCAGCATGCGTGCACTCCTGCTGTTCCACAAGGTAAGCATGATTGTGCTGCCTTCTAAGAAAACTCTTTTGGACAGATTCTAAGGCAGTGTGTCAAAGGAAGCAATGCCAAAATGCATTGTAAAAAATGTGTGAGAAATGTTGATAATACAAAAAATGTATGGCTAAAAAGTTACATTTAAAAAGTGTTATTTACCTATTACTCAATAGTAAAATATGCTATGTATTTCCATGCTTGTTAGAGTTTCTTTAACAGAAGTCAGTTTAGACTCTTTAGAACCTTCCTCTGGCAACTCTTTTCTAGTTAACAAGTGTACAAGTCCAGCTCCTATCTACTTGAATGCTGTTTGTATATATGACCCATTAAGTCGCAGCCTATTTAGATCACTTATGAGCTTCCATTTCAGTTAACATGCAGTCTTAGAAGACAGGCGCCTAGACAGCAAGGGAGCTCACATGGTTTTGGAACAGAGCCAGTTCCTTTGCAGTAATTATGAATAATTTCAGCTTTATTACATACAGTTGCTCACTAAATCTTCGAGATGCTTCTCCCCATGCACTGCCTCAGACACTTGGGCAAGAAGATGTGCAATAACATTGCCCTTGCTGGATAAATGCATGAGGGTTATTTTTAGTGTGATGGGAGGCCCACAAGATTAATAAACATTCATCATCCATTTCCTCCAAATTCTTGCTCTCTGTCTTTCTCTATTGCATTCTCTCTCTCTCTCTCTCTCTCTCTCTCTTGCACTCTGTTTTCCGCTCTGTCTTCTCCTTTAGGACAGTGAGAGCTTTCTATCACAGTTTCTAAACTCTATCCATGAAAGAGGAATGGAATAAACGGTGCCAATCATATTATATTTCTCATCCTCTCACACAGTAAAATTCAATAAAAAAAAAAAAAAAAATTATACTGGATAGCAGTAGGGTTCAATCCCAGGACTGTTTGGAGATCATTTTGGTAATGATGTCTTGATTTGGCCCTGAAGCGCATATGCTGATAACCTTCCCATTTCAACGTGACGAGGTCACAGAGGTCACGGCTGCTGCTGTCCTACTTGAACAACTAGATTTGAACCAAGATTTGCTTCCACATCGTAACTCATTCTGGCCGATAACTGCCGTCTGATCATCTTGCAAAGTGACCACACCCATTTCGTTTTTTAATATTGATGTTTATGGGTGGGTAAATCTGAAATCAATGTTACATGCCACAATAATAGGCTGGCGTGCAATGAAGTGTAAAGTAATACATACAGTACTGATTATTTCACAGACATACAAAGTGTATTATACAGATATTTGATATCTTGTTGATATGTGACTAAAAGTTCTTTTGCATGAATTTTCCAATTAATTATTTATTATTTCCTGTTTTTAACATTTATTTAATAGATTGCAATAGATTCTAGATGCTAGGATACACATTAGAGCTAATATTTCTTTTTTCAATTAATACTTTTATTCAGCAAGGATGCGTCAGTAAAGACATCTATATTATTACAAAAGTTTCTATTTCAAATTAATGCTGTTCTTTTGAACGTTCTATTAATCAAAGAATCCTGGGGGGGAAATTGTCACGGTTTACACAGAAATATTAAGCAGCACAACTGTTTTCAACAT